>NC_141058.1:14660414-15290414 GCF_041138505.1 Cibotium barometz
CAGAAAAGAATATTTTTTATTATAAAAGTGTTACTTTTATCAAAATGGATTTTTATGCATAGATAGATGCATAAAAGAATATGTGTTTTTAATTATAAAAGTGTTACTTTCACATCAAAATGGATTTTTATGCATAGATAGATGCATAAAAGAATATTTTTATTATAAAAGTGTTACTTTCATTAAAATAGAATTTTATGCATAAATAGATGTATAAAAGATTTTTTTTAAATTGTAAAAGTGTTACTTTCACTAATATTGATTTTTATGCATAAAATGATGCATAAAAGAATTTTTTAATCAAAATAAGAGTTCACTATAATCCTATGTTTAAATCCCATGAATATTGAAAAAATAAATAAGTAAATACTCAGTGAAGGAAAATTATACCGTTTTATATTCTCTAGATGAGAATATTGACAAAAACTATAGAAGTCAGAATTTAGATAAATGACTAATTTATTTCTCATAGGAATTTGTGTTTAGTTTTGAATTCAGTAAAGCAGTAATTGAAATATTACCTTCGAGAAAGATAGTTCAGGGAGAATTTTTCCAGACTCAAAACTTGAATCAGACTCGAACCTTCGAGAAAGATAGTTCGGGATAATTTTTTCAGACTCAAACCCTGAATCAGACTATGACCAAGACGTAACTCCTTCGTCAGTTTCAAGAAATGACGATGTGACTAGTTCAGTAATCTACACTCAAATCACCCACCGAATTCGAAACTACGTTGAGACCTTTGATTTTGATCTGAGGATCAAGAATTCAGAATTCAAGGAATTCTGCTTTGGGAATCCAGACCTATGATTTAGAAGTCTTGGGATACGGAATTAAGATATACTCATTGTATTCAAAAGAAAATCAAAACTGAAAACTTACATAGAAACCTTGTTTTCTTAAAGGACTATCTTATGCCAGAATGCTGGAGGGAGCATTTGGTATATGTGTTATCTAAGGGAAGCTCGGTTACAACAGCTGGTGGAGAGTGTTCAAAGGATGGCTCATGCGGCAAAGCCTGCCCAGGTCTTGACCAGCCTCGGTATGGTTAAAATGGTGCGCTTCCGGTACAATGGACGAGGGTCGACGAAGCGGTCCCTAAGTGAAGTGCCAGGACACCTAAGGAGGATCCTGGAGGGTTCTGACAAGGCGATGCACGAGCTCGCGGTGCCGAGGACACCCATGCGTATGTAATGGAAGATATATATGTATGATGATAAGAAACTTATTGTAATCTGTTACTGGATCTCGTTGTTGACCTGCTGGTCTCAATGGAGAGTCCAGAGTGATACAATTTTGTGAGAAATAAGGATTGAATGGAAATTTTGAGTTGTGACATCTGTACCCAGTAATTGTTTATCAATGGATTGTTTTATAAATTAAAGTTTAAAGAGGAATGTCTGAGTATCTATATTCTAAAGCAAAAGTTAAGAAAGGCTTTGAATTATGGGTGGGTGAGTACTTGTTTGGTTCTACTATTCGAGTGGTTGGGCGGTGGCTAACCCATGGGCCGGATGGGGTTAGGCTGGAATCAGAAGAGTTTTAATAATAAAATTGATTAATAGGATTATGCTTAGAACTCAAGTAGTTAATTAAAAGCCTGAAGACTTCTCAAATGAATAGATCAACGGCTGTGCCTGATTCAATCAGGAAAAAAGCGTTGATCCCTTCAAGTTAAGTCTATAATAGTTTCCCTTCTATCTGGTTTATTCAGATGAAGGTTAGTTCAGTATATTGACCTCGTTAGAAAATTCGTTTAAGAAAATATAAATGGTGGAATCGTCCCCATTTTTCGAGCAAGGAAAATTTTCCCTATTTCGGTTTTTGGAATGACCACCAGCTTAGTCTCATGCCCCGGACATTCGAGGGCGAGGCCCTGAGTGGGAAACCCTGCCCCGTGCAAGAGGAAGCTGCTTCCGCTGCCAGCAACAATCGAGAATCCGTGCGCGGAGGGGGTAGTGGGATCTCACAGTTGGTATCAGAGCAATGTTGTAAATTTACATAACAGCAACAGAAATTGCTTAAAAATTTTAAAGTACATCTGGAAAATAATGTTTTCGCTTGTTAATATTATGTTAAAGGAACTTCAAAAATTGAAAACTCATAAATTAAATTGGAATTTATAGATGGATACCCTGAATCTCTCTGGCATTCTTGAACTCTCCTAGAGTCAGGATATGATAGCCTTTGCATTCAAGCACCTCATTAACTTTGCTACGACCCGAGTAAGCAGAGTGAGACTCGCACGTCATTTTGAGAGTCTTTACTTTCCTGATCCTCTTGAGCGACATCGGTATATGTGGTTCTATGGAGGATCAATACCAATCAGCGTCAGAGGCTCAGGAAAAATATTTCCTTAGCTATGATTCTGATAAGGCTAGGGCTTTTTCAGCATGTGCAACTCTTTGATCATTCACCCAGGAATTTTAGAACTTCATGCCGAGTTTTTAGGCTTCTTAGCCGCTTTATCCCTAGAGATAGAATTACAGCACCTCTTTTTGTAATGAATCATGTGTACCATGGTATGTCTCCTTCATAGATTTGCTTCTTTATGCGAATACGATTGAGGCAGCAGTGATTTTTGGGAGCCGTGAGGCTCTATGTATATATCGAAAACTTTTGAAGATAAATGATGTTTTGCAAAAAAATTCCAAATTGTTTTCATGATTGTGAATGTGGTTAATCTTGTTTCATGAAGTATGATGAAATAATTATTGGTCACCTTAGTAAAGAATGCCAAACCTGTCTCAATGGTGGCCGAAGCAGTAAGAATGGCAAAGGACTTTGCCAAAGCCTTTGTTGTAAGGTCCCGTCAAAGCCTGCACCCTATAACTTTAAAAGATTCCAAACCCTGGGAAGTACTTCAAACTTTCCTCCTCCAAAGAGGCAGCAAGGCCCAATTCAAAATCAGGATGCGGGAAGATTCAGAAGTGAAGGAAGACCCTTCCCCCACCAGAACACTTTCTCAGGAGCCCCACCTATTTCAAGGATTTAGAGGGATCAGCTCAGAAGTGAGAACCGGTGTTTTGGATGCCAGGGTTTTGGTCACCAACTGAAAGACTGCCCGATTCCTACCATGTCAAGGGGACAGGGAAGTCAAGGACCAAGAATGCAAAGACCAACCCCTTCCTATCAGTCAAATAAAGGTCCATCTAGCCCAAATCAGAGAAATCCCATAAGAACTCTAGCTCAGTCGTCTGCCTCTGTCTAGAGTAGCCTCAAAACTCCTTCCCAGAACTGGGGCAACCAAAGAGAAAGAGTTCAACCTCAGACTGCAGCAGCCAGAGCAGTCACAATTGCAAAAGTAGTGGAAGAGGAAAGAGGACAGATTTATGTTGCAATTGAAAACCAAGGGCCAAACCGTCAATTGTCCATCATTCATACTCGAGCTGAGTATCAGGGTAAGCCTTTTAAGCCTTTGATTGATTCAGGTAGTACTCATTCTTTCATTTCCCCTGGATGCTTGCGTAAGCTAGTCTTAGATGAGAAATCATTTAACAAAAAGTCATTAAAATCATAATATGACAGCTTAAAGGGCCCCTATAGACCTCAACCTTCCCCTAATGAACCGAGAAGCCAAATATGTCAAAAATTTATCAAGAAGCACTAAAAGGTTATAATCCTCTGATAAAATTCATACAATTTGATATTCAAACTGAAATTCGTAAATTAGTAATTGGGTCTTCAAATGGAAGTACCACAATTGTATGGAATCCCTGACTTGCTTGAGGCCTAGACATGATGGTATTTACCTTATAGTTCCAAGAACCATGACTACCCATATATACCAAGGGTATAACTGTAGCTCTTTAGTGGCAGTATATACAAGTAAATCTAAGACTTGAAATTATAAGCATTAATGCTATCCAGATGATGAATTCGAATGTGGTTGATATGATTTTTAAAGAGAACTGATGAGTTGATTTGGATTTTGATTGAAAAATGATGATCCCTGAAGTTTGGTTGAAATGTAATAAGCTAAGCGAAACTGCAATGAGGATGAATGGGACAAGTCCCTGTGATGATGTTTTTAACTGGAATGACGTTAATGACTTCAGCCAATCACTATGAGATTAGTGGATTGTGCTGGCAGATTGCTACTGTTAACTTTTGTCCAGTGGATCAAGTTAAGGGATGATAAATTAAAAAATCTGAAAAATTAAAATCCCCATGGAGGACTATTCAGATGGAAAAAATTAGTCTGATGGACCATTATTGTGTTAAAAGATATGAATGAGATATTCTGAATGAATTGTTAACTGATAATGCATTCTATATGATTATCTTTATCCCTAAACTTGGGCGAGGCTATGGAGAAGTGGATCGAATCAATGGAAGAATACTTCGATGTCACCGGGTACAATGAGAAGAGCAAAATGGCTCTTGCAAGGCTAAAGATAGTGGAGACAGCCAGAGTGGCATGGAGAAACCACTGCGAGACAAACCGTCTCGATCGAAATACCCAAACCTGGACCGATCTCAAGGCTTACCTCAGAAAGAGGTTTTGTCCCCCAGGCTTTCTTGAAACTAAGATGAATGAGTTCTTAGAACTAAAGCAGGAAAATCGGACAATTGAAGAGTACCATCAGGCTTTGCCCTTCTCCTTAAATATCCCCCTCAATTGAATGAAGAGCAGCTGGCCAGGTTCATTCGGGGAATGAACAAGCCATTGGATACTTTAGTCAAGAATGCCAAAACTATCTCAATGGCCAAAGCAGTAAGAATGGCGAAGGATTTCGCCAAAGCCTTTGATGTCAAAGTTCCGCCAAAGCCAGCACCATCACCTTTCAATAAAAGGTTTTTATTCCTAGAAGGTGATTCCAACCTTCCTCCGCCTAAGAGATATCAGGGTCAAACCCAGGATATGGGAAGTTCCAGAATGGAAGAAATGTTCTTTTCCCAAAACTCAATCCCCTGGATTTCAACTTCAGAAGTTCCACCCTTGAACAAGAGAGTGAAATGCTATAACTGTCAAGGATTTGGACATCACTGTATGGATTGCCCAACTCCTTTTGGATCAAGGTTTTCAGGGCAAGGAAATTAGGGATCAAGATTCCAAACTCCAGCCCCTTCCTTCCAGAGCAATCAAGGTTCTATCCGCCAAAATCAGGGAAATCCCAGAGTTAGACCCTCTATCCAACCTAAAGTTTCAATCCAAAGTAATGCAAGACCTCCACCTCAGAATAGGGGAAGCCAAAGAGAGTTGTTCCCTAATCGGCCGTACACTTCCAACGCAGTAACGCTGGAAGTGATTGAAGAAGAAGAAGATGATGAAAGAGATCATACTCCACCTGCGAGATGAGGACATCTCGCGTTTTTTTAGTGGGCTAGAATGTAAGATTCCTCTCGAGCCTCTCAGGATGTCCAGTATCTTCCCCTGTAATCTGTTGGAAATATCACCCAAATCCATTCAAAGGTTAAAAGGGGCTGTATTACCTTGACAACTTTACTCAAGAAGCATCTTCAAATGGGCGCCTATTTCAAAATAGCCTAGAGGGCATCTTGTTCATTTTGTTGAAAGAACGGTAGAGGGGGAGGAGACACACACACAGGAGCAAACCCTAATGTATATTGCAAACCGTAACCATAGAGGGAAGCCATCTCCACACTCACACAAAGCATGATGCCATAATCCATAATCCACACAACACACAATGAGTTGTGTCCACACTCTACTAACCCTAGCTAATGTCCACACACTATGACCAGCTGGACACGCGGTCATTTATGTCTCACACATGTTCCTACCTAATCTGCCAGCACATAGCATAGCTGGCTCACACTGACATCGAGCTTGAATCTCAATAGCCCCTCTCAAGCTCATGATGTACTGCCGATGAAGATGTAGATGAGCTTGGGATATCAAGACTCTCAACACTCTCCCTCAAGCTCATCCCATGTACTCCCAACATAGTCCGGAAGTACTCAAACTTCTCCCTGCTCAGTGGCTTTGTAAAGATATCTGCCACCTGCTCATCAGTCTTCACATAGTGAAGATCAACTGTACCATCCAGCACCTTTTCTCTGACAAAGTGATAATGGACCTCTATGTGTTTGGTCCTCGCATGAAACACTGGATTCTTTGCCAACTGTATACTGCTCATGTGTCACAATGAATGACAAATTTGCCATCAATAGGCTCACATAAATCTGTCAAGAGACTCTTTAACCATATAGCCTCACAAGTAGCAATGGCTGCACCCCTGTACTCAGCCTCTGTACTGGATAAAGCAACTGTAGGTTGCTTCTTGCTACTCCAACTCACCACGGCACTTTCAAGTGTAAAAGCATATCCACTAGTAGACCTCCTGTCATATGCGCTACCTGCCCAATCAGCATCTGTGTAGCCATGTATGTCCAAGCTTTTACCACTCTCATAAAGTAGACCATAATGTGCTATGGTCTTCACATATCTCATGATGCGTCTCACTGCATCCAAATGTGGTTTCCTGGGGCTCTGGCTGACTAGCCCCACAGCATAACTCAAATCCGGGCGTGTGATAGTCATGTATATGAGACTACCAACCATCTTCCTGTACATAGAAGGATCATCCAATTCCTTGCCATAATCAGCCCGCAACTTCACATTTTGCTCCAAAGGTGTACTCATAGGCTTACACCCTGTCATGCCATACTTTGCCAACATATCCAATGCATATTGGCGCTGTACTAACCATGTACCTGCATGATCTTTCACCACTTCAATTCCAAGGAAGTATCTCAACTCACCAAGATCTTTCATGTCAAATTGCCCACTCAAAGCTTTCTTGACATGCATCACATCTGCACCATGATCACCTGTGATAATCAAATCATCCACATAGATGACTAGTAAAACAATCCCATGCTCTGTCTTCTTCACAGAGTGAAGAATCTACTGTAGAAATCTGAAAACCAAGTGAGATAAGATATCTGCTCATCTTATCACTCCAAGCACGTGGTGCTTGCTTCAAACCATACAATGCCTTTTTCAATCTGCATACGTGAGTGGGATATCTAGGGTGTACATACCCTTCTGGCTGTGCCATGTACACTTCCTCTTGTAGATCTCCATTCAGAAATGCATTCTTGACATCCATTTGATGCATTTCCCAGCCATTAGCTGCAGCCATAGCAATGACTACTCTTACTGTGCCCATCTTAGCCACTGGACTAAACGTCTCATCATAATCCAATCCTTGGGTTTGTGCATAACCCTTTGCTACCAATCTTGCTTTATGTCTCTCAATAGAACCATCAGATTTGCACTTCACTTTGTAAACCCATTTACATCCAATAACATTCTTGTCCTTTGGTAATGCAACCAAGTCCCATGTATCATTATGGACCAATGCATCCATCTCAACATCCATTGCTTTCTCCCATACATGCTCTCCAATAGCCTCTGTATAGCATGTAGGTTCCACATGCTTCACCATAGATGTCATATATGCATAGTGCATAGCAAAATCTCGATATGTCAATCTCTCAACAGGATATCTGACCCTCTGGGATCTCCGCAATGCATGCGGGTCACTTTGTACACCTGTAACTCTAGCATGTGGTGGCACATATCTGTCCTGCCTCGCACCAGGTGTGCGTAAAACAGGTATGCCAAGCTCCTCATCCAAACTCTCAGAACTAGATGACTCATAACCTGTGATTCCAATTCCTTCGACCTTCTTCTTGCCTTTATCCATAACACTACTCCCAGTGCTCACACTCTCATGCCTCAAACGTCCTGACCATGGACGTACACTGCTACTCTCAGCTTCTGCTGCTGGCCCAGACATAGTAGTAGAACTAGAACTTGCTTGTGATGGCAAGTTCACAGGCACATCAGCCTCAAGTGACTCAATGACTCCCTCATCTTTTGCTTTGTACCAACTAGCAAGCTCATCAAACACCACATCTCGTGAGATGACCACTTGTCTAGTTTGAGGGTTATAACATTTGTATGCCTTTCGATCCTGTGCATATCCAACAAATACACATTTCTCTGCTTTAGGATCCAACTTCCTTCTTCTTTCATCAGGCACATGTACATAAGCTATGCATCCCCCAAAAACTTTGAGATGTCCAATGTGTCTGGCCTGTAACCTGTAAGCTGCATCTCTGGCGTGCTTCCATGAATGGCTACTGTAGGTGTTTTGTTCAGTATATACACTGCAGTAGCACATGCTTCTGCCCAATAATAATCTGGCATGCTCTTTTCATTAAGCATTGCCCTTGCCACTTCACATATGACTCTATTCTTTCTCTCAGCCACACCATTCTGCTGAGGTGTATACCTGCAAGTCAACTGTCTTCTTATTCCATGCTTCCTCAAGAAATGCTCAAAAGCTTTTGAGGTATATTCACCACCTCCATCTGTTCTCAAACATTTAATCCAACAGCCATATTGCTTTTCTGCAAAAGCTTTGAAATCCATGAACGTTTCCAACACTTCACTCTTCTCCCTGAGAAAGTATATCCATGTCATCCTGCTGAAATCATCTATAAATGTCACATAGTATAAACTGCCTTTGATAGATGGGTTTTGTGCAGGACCCCATACATCACTATGTACGATCTCAAGTGGCCTGCTACTCATATTTCCTTCTCTAGGAAACCTCAACCTTGCCTGCTTTCCAAACTGACAGGCTTCACAAACATGCATATGTCCATCATATTTGAACCTAGGCAATCCACTGACAATGCCTCTTGTTTGCATGTTCTTTAATCTCTGTATATTGACATGTCCAATCCTCTTATGCCACATATCAATGTCTTGTACCACATTCCTGCTCTTTGAGAACATGGCTGATTTTAGCTCAGGAATTCTAGCATCCAACTTAAACAATCTGCCTTCTTTCTTTCCTTTAGCAATGACTCTACAACCATGTTTGAAGTCCTCAACGAAGCATCCATGCTCGTTGAAACGAACCTGTAATCCCTGTTCCACCATTTGACCAACTGAGGCCAAGCTTTTAGTGATCGAAGGCACATACAATACATCAAACATAGACTTTGTTTGACCATTATGCATGACCAATGGTACACTTCCAACATGTGTAATGACATGCTGGGTATCATCACCTGTTTCCACATAGCCTTTTACATCCATAGGCTTCATATGCTCAAACCATTCACCATGACACGTCATATGGTTTGATGCTCCTGAATCCATATACCATGTATCATCATTCTTAGCATTTGTCGTCATAGAACCCACAACATGCTTCATGGCAAACAAATGATTTGCAGTGCCATCATTGCTGTTTGATGCATAGTTTCCACCATGTTGTGCATAGTTTCCACCATAATGACCACCACGTTGTGCTTTTCCCCCTCTCAAATCATTCTGTTTAGGGAAACAATCTCTCGCCATATGACCATACTTGCCACAATAATGGCATTCCACATCTTGCATAGAATTTTGTTGGCCTTGCCAACGTCCTCTTCCACGGCGGGGGTTACCTCTGCCTCTTTGAGGGGTATATCCACGACCACCTCGAGCACCATATGAAGGCTGAAAATTCTGTTGTGGAGGCCTATCTTGCCATCCATGACCATTACCACCACGTCCACATGATGTGAATCTCCCCCTGCCTCTAAAACCTCTCTGCGAGTAGAAAGCCTGATTCCTGCCATCATCATGGCTAGAAGATGCATCCAAAAATGAATCACTGAGCTTGATTTCCTCAACCAACAAGAGTGAAACCAACGCATCAAAGTCTGGTAAACCTGTACTCCTCACTGAGATAGATGTATCAAAAGATTTGTATTCCTTGCCAAGATCACGCAAGGTAATATCCACCAAATCATCATCAGGCATGGGGGCATTTATTGTGGCCAATGCATCTGCAAACTTCTTGATTTCTTGCACATAATCATGTATGCTCCTTTTATTCCTTTTCACATTGTGTATCTGCTGTCGCAACTGAGACTTGCAAGCACTCGTATCTGTATCAAACATCTTGACCAAAGTATCCCATGCATCTTTGGGATTCTCAGCATCCTGTATGTGTATGAGCATAGCATCAGAAATACATATAGACAAATAATGCAGCACTTTGAATGCTCTCTCTGACCATTGCTTATGAGCAATAAGCTGCTGCTGTGTAGGTTGCCGAGGTAGCTCAGGCTCTGGCTCAGCACCTGTAATGAGATTCCAAAATCCTTTTCCTTTCAAGAAACTCTTTATCCTGTACTTCCATGCCTGGAAGTTCTTCCTATCCAGCTTTTCACCAACAATCTGAACTGGATTATTCGACATATTTGCTCAATGCATACACCTTCCGCACACTTCAAATCTATAAATGAGCCTTCCTCAGCTCAACCACACTCCAATGAAAGTTCCAGATACTCCAAGGTAGCCAACAAACTCCAAATTTGATGTAGAAAATCAACCTGTAATCATCCAAGATGAACTGTCTCACGTAGTCCGAGATAGCCTGTTTTGATGTGCTTCCACGGCTCCAAATCACAATGTAGTGGTGCAATCAAGTATGGGCAACTTGCATTGACACCTAATGAACCTCAATGTTGAGTATCAACACCATCTGACATGTGTACATATCAATTTTTGAAAACCCCTTTCTCTGTTTTGGGAAAAACCAGAAAACCCAGTAGGAAATTGGTTCTAATTTCTTCAATATTTGACCAAATTGAGCAACCAGGCATTCATTAGCTTAGCATTAGTGTCCATCAACTCCATGTAAGAGGAATTTGTCCAATTGTAAAAGATCAAAGATTAATTGCTCAATTAAAATGCCCTGTTTCTCTGCAACCACCAGTGGACATCCTGTTTTAATCAGCTCATTCCCAGCTCAATTAAGCATCATTGACCAAACAAATCACATAGCCCTCTTCTCCAAAGTATAAAGCATCCAATTGCTAAAGCAAACTTGAAATATGTCAAGCAACCAATGATTAATTGGCCTCCTCGCTCCAAGATGTACACTTTTCTACCCTGTTTCTCTGTTTTGCTAGCTGCGCCGCCTGCTGTAGGGCCCTTTGGGAGTGATTGAAGTGCTATTTGATGATGGTATTGAGTGCCCAACACACCTAGGCATATGTGCAATCCATCAATGCTTTGATTTTTACCAAATACATGCTCCAATTTCATCAATTTTTGGCTTCCTTTTCTCTGTTTTGTGTGAGCTCAAAAACCAGAGATTTTCTCACTTTGAAATGCATTCAAATTGCTCCAAAATTTGTTCAAGGCTTGCATATGGGTTGCCAATACATCCCTCTTTATCAAATACATATGTCTTTTGCCAGAATCACACGTATTTCCACCATACATCAATGCTTTCAAGCTTTAATGGAAAGCTTCCAAAAAACCACAATTTTTCTTTGCTTTGATTTGCTCTATTTTGCTTTGCTTTTGCCTGTATCACCTGCAATCCTCTCAAGGATGTTTAGAAGACCTTACCCGGTAGGCCAAGCTTTCAGATCTGATAAGAATCGGTGTGCTCCAAGCTTCACAGCTCTAATGGCAAGCTTCACAGCTTCTTTTCACAGCTTCTTCTCCCTCTTCTCTTCACTCACTCATAAACCCTAATAAACAGCACAAGGCTCTGATACCATGTTGAAAGAACGGTAGAGGGGGAGGAGACACACACACAGGAGCAAACCCTAATGTATATTGCAAACCCTAACAATGAGGGAAGCCATCTCCACACTCACACAAAGCATGATGCCATAATCCATAATCCACACAACACACAATGAGTTGTGTCCACACTCTACTAACCCTAGCTAATGTCCACACACTCTGACCAGCTGGACACGCGGTCATTTATGTCTCACACATGTTCCAACCTAATCTGCCAGCACATAGCATAGCTGGCTCACACTGACATCGAGCTTGAATCTCAACACATTTATGGCAAACCCACATGGGGGGAGATGGCATCTTATGCTTGTAAGACATCATAGGTGATGTCATGAGGTCATGTACTACTTGCCTATATAAGAGGCCCTTGCTAATGAAGAGAACAACTCGAGTTTCTATGTTTATGCCTAAACCATGTTTCATTAGCATCTCTTAACTCACTCATAATCTTACTTCTAACCATGACCTAACCATGTCCATAGCCATGTTTGATCCTCCTTAGCTTTGCTAATCCACTCACTAACTCAACAATTGGTATCAGAGCTTAGGTTAACATTATCTAAATCTCACTCATTAGGTCTTAATTAGCACCTCATTAGCTTAAGCCTCTCTTATCCCCTCCACTTATCTAGCCTGAAATATAGGCAATCCATGGAGCGTCAAGATCCCATCGCCCTCTTCAAGACTCATCACAAGCGCTCTCTTATCCCCTCCACTTATCTAGCCTGAAATATAGGCAATCCATGGAGCGTCAAGATCCCATCGCCCTCTTCAAGACTCATCACAAGCGCTCAGCTAGGCATTCTCAACACAAAGACGAAGCTGCTGATGGGCAGAATTAGCCAAAGAGTGCCCGGTGTCAACGACATTGCTGCAGAGACTTGTGCCTTTTTATTTGGGGAAAAACGTTGCTCCATCACCATCACTTTGCCAATCATTAATTCCTCAGATCCTTGATGGTTTTCATAGGCTACAAACATGCCTATCTGGTCAGTTTTGCATATGGTTTCGTGGTTTGGTGGCTATAGGACTGACATAGCTTCTGGAGCTTCATCTCCTAATAGTAAATGAATGAGTGATTATTCCACTTCATCACCAATGTTTTGTGCTTAAATTGGTCTCAAATCACTGATATTGAAAGTGCTTAAAGCATTAGGTGCTTGGACCTAGGCCTCTACTTCTTTCAAGTACTCCAAGTGACCCAATTTTTAGAAATTATTTTGAAAGCATTTATCACATTGGTCACCATATACTTGATGATATTACTATATTGTGATGATGTTATTGTTTACATCATTTTTTGAATCACAATGGCTGAACCATCTGATGCTGAATCATCAAATATTCAACATTTGAAGCCTAAGAAGAAAAGCAGAAAGCCGAGGAGACAGGTAAGAAACAATGTCTACAACCCAAGAGCAAACAATGTTTCAAGAGGGTATGACTGGTCTGAATTTTTCATAAATAATTTTCATCTATTTGGTGAAGGTATCTAATCTTGTAAAAGCATTAGACACTGCCCTTGAGTGATACTCAAGTGGTAAGACCTTGCTTTATCATCATGTCTACATCCTCATTTCATGTTGATAAGTTTAATGGGGTAGGCTTTCATACCTGGCAAGTTAGAGTAAGATTTATTCTCATGAAGAAAGGTCTTTGGGGGGTTGCTAGTGAAAAGGAGAAAAAACCTACCACTAGAGATGGTGAGCAAGGATGGGTACCTAGGGATGAGAAAGCTTTTGCCATAATTGCATTAGGTCTAAGTGACAACTACATACATCATATCTCTAATGCAAATAACTCCGCTGAAGCATGGGAAATCCTAGAGAAATTATTTGGGGCAAAAGGGAAGCATTCCAAGATAGGGCTGAAAATCCAATTTTTTAAACTTGAAATGAAAGCTTCTGAGTCTTTACCTTCTCATCTTAATTATATGAAAAGCCTAATGTCACAACTTGCAACAATAGGAGCACCAATAAATGAGGAAGATGCCATTGCAGTTTTGTTGAAAAGCATGCCTTATGATGAGTATGGACATTTAGTGTCAACTCTCATGAATCTTCCGGACCCTACTTTAGAAGCCATTGAAGCTGCACTCCTTGAGGAGCACAAGAAGAAGCAAGAGAAGATAGGGATAATTGAAGGGGCATACTTCTCCAACAACAAGTCACACTTCAAGAAGAAGAACTTCATCGACACAAAAGGAAAGAAGAAGGTTTGTGGATTCTGCGGCAAGTACAATCACATTGAAGAAATTTGTTTCTTCAAACAAAAGGCACAAAAGGCATTCCTCGCAAGTCAAGACGAAGAAGAGCTTCAAGAAGAGGCCTCCGAAGAGGCCAATTTTATCCAAGATGAATGGGCCTTTTGAGTAAAATCAAGGGATTGCCCGTACCATGTTTAAAACCTCTCTATCCTAAACATAACTATCTCATTGTAAGCTTTACTATGGTATTCTAGCATCATCCATCATTTCTAGCATTGTAAACCTAACTGGAATAAGACCTACGGGCACCAGCATGGTCATCATAACTAGTTTTTGTAAGTTGTAACTAGAGCCTAGAATTGCCATCATAAAGGTAGCATTGTCATGGATTTGGTTGAAGGAGGGTTTGTTGGAAATATCACCCAAATCCATTCAAAGGTTAAAAGGGGCTGCACATTACCTTGACAACTTTACTCAAGAAGCATCTTCAAATGGGCGCCTATTTCAAAATAGCCTAGAGGGCATCTTGTTCAGTTATGGCAAACCCACATGGGGGGGATATGGCATCTTATGCTTGTAAGACATCATAGGTGATGTCATGAGATCATGTACTACTTGCCTATATAAGAGGCCCTTGAAAAATTGCCCAAAAATGAGTAAATACTCACATAAGATGAAGAGTTGACTAAGGACAAGGTTAATAGTTAAAAAAGAGAGATATTTAGGTGAAATGATGCATTTTTGACACCTCAGTATGGGGGAATTTCCCTCATAAAGGAGGCGCCTATTTCACATGCTTGAATGAGCTTTAAACTCCCAAATAATGAGGTATTTTTATCTCTCCTCTCTCCTATTTCAACTAGATCCAAAAAGTGAGCAAAACTGACCCCAAAATGGTCAAAAATTGACCAAACTGATTTGAAAAATTCTAGAATCAGTTGGCTTGGTTAGAAGCTCACTTTTTCCTATAAATAGAAGCCTTCCCCTTTGTTGAAACTCAATAGTGTTTTTGCACTGTTACCCTGCCTCTCCCAAGTGCCAAAAACTGTGAATTTTACTCATAATTCATTAGTTTTTGACCTTCCCTCTTCCAAAAGATTGGTGGCCACTCTTGTTTCAAACAAGAGTAGAACTCTCAAACCATCAAGCCAAAGGAAAGCTCTCAAAGTATCCATGTAAGTTAGAGATTCTTCTCTTTTCTATTTCTTTTATGGTTTTTCATGATTTTTATCTTCTCTAAAATGAAATGATGTTATGCCTCATTAAAAAAAAGGCATTCCCCTCTCTTCTTTAGTAAATCCAACCATTCTTTATCCTAGATGATTGATTATTGGATAAAATCAAGTTTTTTGTTAACCTATGAGACAGACATTGAGACGTACTATGTTTTACGTCATGTAATTAATTTAAGTATTCTGAGTCATGGGCTGGGCTTGTCGGCACCATATGCAAAGGATAAAGGGATTGGGTGATCGCCGATGAGAGACGCACCTTGAATATCAGTAGGATAAGGGTTAGGATCGGCCGGCCATGTATGGGCGCCCATGTGTGAACGGCCAAGTCACCTATAAGAGTCAAATGTAACCCTAAAATCCTCATTCTCATGTGTTGAATACAAGAGTGCTCTTGCCTTATCTCCTTGGTTTCCTTCTTCTGCGTGTGAGAGAGAGAGAGAGAGAGAGAGTGAGAGAGCGATCGAGCACTTTGTAGCGGCACGGTGGCGGCGAGGCGGTAGAGCGGCGACGGCGGCTCCTCCTTCACTGCTGCGACGCGGGAATCCTTCACGGTCGCGGTTTGAGCGGTGAGTGACACACCTTTGCATTCTGTTTGAGCTTGCTTTCCTAGTTGTATGCTTGCAGCCATTCGTGGCTCGCATACGGTGTTCGAAGTCCCCAGCTATGACTCGTGCAACAAAAGCGTAAATTTTTGGCGCCGCTGTCGGGGAGATGCCCTACACCAAGCTCCAGTTTGCAGCTCGAGCTACTGCGTGAAGTGAAATTGACACTGTAGGAAAGGCGACTGTGTGATTGTTGTTTTTCCGCTCCGCGTGCAGGCGTGCATTCTGTTCTCTGGTTTTCTACGTTGGGAGGGGGATTTCTGAATCCTTGGGCCCGTGGCTGTGTGCGAGCAGCACAACGGCCAAGTCCACCAAACCCTCGAAAGAAACCCTAGAAAACTTTTTTCAAAAAAAAAGAAAAAAGGTGAAAAGAAAAAAAGAAAATAAAAAAAAACAAAAATAAAAATAAAAAATTAAATTTTTTTAGAAAAAAAAACCAAACGTGTGGAGAGGAAATATTTTTTATTTGGAGAAAATTTTTTTGAAAAGAAATACCCCCAATTGACCCCGGCCTCGGTCTCGGTCTTTTGATATATATATATATAGGAGAGTGAGCCTCCATAGCTTTCTTTCAAGTGAGAGCTTAAGGGAAGTGGAGCTCTATATGTAGCCCACCCCCCAAGGAGTGAAGTGAGCATGTGGGATAAAGCCTTCACCCTTCCCTCCACAAGCAAATAGGCCTTCACCCTTCCCCCACAAGGAAACAGACTGTTTTGAGGACCACAGGAGCACTGTATAGGCGAACACAGTGCTGTAAAGCACGCTAGGACCCTTTAAACAATACGCTCACACGTCCTAGTTTAGGTTCGACCATAAGTAAGGGGGTTAGAAACAGGTTAAAAACAATATAAAAGCAAGTAAAAACGGGGTGTGAAACACCTAAGAAACCACTTGTGTGGGCTTCAAGGGTAGTCACCAATGCCCGTAGGGTAACCACGTCATATGCATCTACGCGAGCCTGAGCCACTAGAAAGTGTTTCAGTTTACGCAGGCTCACACCATCCCTCCACGTTAGCATCTTGGCCTTCGGCTGGAACCCAAGGGAGTGCAACCCAAGATCCACGAATAGCAGATAGTGATTCGTCCTCTGACTCAATAGCCATGGAAGGGCACCCTACCAAGAACCCTGAGGAGATAAGCCAAAACATGCCGGTTTGGTCCCCACAACCCAGATCTAGCATGTTTAGTCGTCTAATAGAGACCTTTAGTAGAGCTACACGCTCTGAACATGCGACAAGCGAAGTAAATGAAGGAGGGGTAGTGGATTCGCCATTCACATCTCATGTAGACCCTACCCTCCCAAGGAGTGTCCATGTGGATATTCTACCCACTTTGTTTAATGAGGGCCCTACTGAGCTACCACCTTCCGATGCTCTTCCTAAAGTAGAGGTCCCTAGAAGCCAATCCATAAGAAGTGACATTGCCTCCACTTCAAGAGAACCGTTTGGCACACCAAGTCTGGATGGGATATTTCTCAATGAAAATTGGGAATATGATCTACACACAGAGACTAACTGACCTATATACAGGTTACACATACCATGTAGGTTGGTTAGAAGTCATACGATCTACATCTAGCGCCACTAATCTAGAGGAGCAACAACAAATGATATGTGAGGTTATTCATAGAATTATCCAATTTGAGAGGAAAAATAGGGGAGTGAACCTAGTTTCCACTGGCCCTATGAGATTTTTGGATACGGGCAAGGCCAAACAACCAACCCTATGACAATTAGACTCCCTCGGTGAGTCCCATAGACCCTTCATATGTTGTTTCGCCTGGAGTCTCGATGCAGGTTGAGCCCACGAGCAGTAACTTTAGCTTTCCAACCTTGGCTCAACTTTCCATTAGGGAATCCACAATGTCTACTCCAATGATGAGCATGACGGAAGACACACCTGTTACCACTGTAGTTAGTACGACACCGCTACCTAGTGGAACAGTACCTACAAACAGTGCGTGCCAGTGCCTATCGACCATATGTACCTATCGCTACTCATGCTCATGTAGCTCCTACGCCTCTTAGTATGCCAATGGCATATGCTCCACGACCGCCTTATCATAACCATTATCCAAGAGGAGCTAGGCCTAGTCACATATCATATCCTACATCAGCCGCCTACATACCCAGACCAACGCCAACTCCTATCATAACCAGGCTATCCTAGAGGTACCTCCACCAACTATCCCTGCTCACCTAGGTGATCTCGCAGCGTTTGCTCAGACGATCGGACGATCTATTGCGGAAAACATACGGGGCATGCCTGAGAGAGAATCCAAAAGCAAGGCGGTACAAGTGGCTAAGCTCACTCAGAACTTCAGTGGTAACAAAGATGTTAGGAAGCACATTGAAGTCTTTGAACACGTGTGTGATTCCTTGGAAGAGCACAATGAGCTGCATAAGTGTAAAGCCTTAGGCTTAACCTTGAGTGGGAAGGCCAAAGATTGGTATCGAACCTTAAGGGTTGAAAAGCGTACTCACTACCCCACTATCAAGAGATTGTTCTTGAAGGAATACATACGTGAGGGTGTGCTTTGGGGGAGTAGCATCTCAACTCCAAAAAACTGAACGCGAGGAAGGGGAGTCAGTGAGAGACTTTATTAGTCGATTGAAGCATCTAAATTCTCGCTGCACTCCCGATGAGCGCTTCAATAACAACCAACTGCTCGATAGATTCATCCGCAGATTGCGCCACGAGGATATATACAATGGCTTAGTCATTAGAGGTCTTACAACGTGGGAAGCAGTCATTGCCAATGCAATCCAGTTAGAAGACAACTTGATGATATATACAATGGCTTAGTCGTTAGAGGTCTTACAACGTGGAAAGCAGTCACTGCCAATGCAATCCAGTTAGAAGACAACTTGATGATTGCAGGTAAAAAGGTGTCTTCGGAGATAAAATCCGTTAGTTCGCAAGTATCTGGGCACGAGCCAATGACGGTAAAACCTATTGCCAAGGAGCCCAAGATATCCGAAATGTCTGTGACCGACCTTACTAAATCTCTCCAAGAATACTTTAGGGGTAATCGAGCTCCTCAAAATAGCCATATGTATCCAAGAAGAGAGCAACAATGGTGTTCGGTTTGCTTAGAACCACATAGCACGAGTGAATGTCCCACATTCAGAGTTAAATTCAATGGGAATTGCAATGCATGTGGTAAATATGGCCATAAATCTAAGGATTGCCTAGTACTTAAGCGTATTTTGGCAAATCAGGCACCACTAGCCTGGTCAAACACAACTCAAGCACCCGCGTTGATGCCTGCACCACCTGTCGAGCAACCGTCACAACACATAGTTCCAAGGAACCCGAATGCAGTCCAATCTGTGCCGTTACCACCGCCAGTTGCTAGGACCACAACCTCCACATCCAAGGATTACCCCTATAAACCAGATGGGTTGTGAGTCACATAGTGCGTGTGGGGATTATGAAGAGGAGATAGACCCCACTGTTTCATATGGGATTGACACGTTTGAAATGACTCCCCAGTACTACATGGAGGATCATTTCGGGCAAGTCAAGCCTGTATATCAAGCGGCTGCTCTCGCCACCACAAGAGGGCAAAACCTTAATACTTTGGCAAGGAGACCACCTCTTCAATGCTACGATTGTGGTGGACCGCATCGTGTAGTGGAGTGCCCTAATAGGCTACAGAAGATCGCTTCTCAGATGCAACCAAATCAAGGGAGCACATCGGGAATGCCGGTACTTACATGTAATCATTGTGGCATAGATCATTTGATTGCTCAATGTCCACATAATCCTAATATAATCCTAATGCACCCAAGATTACGCCATTGAATTTGGTTGAGGTCACCAACCAGGCACGAGGAACCACACCCGTTGTTCTCGCGAATGTAGTTACACGATCAATGCTTCAAAATCAAAACTACATTCTCAAAGAGAGGGATACTGCATCAATTGCTTGAGCAAAGAAAAAGAAAACGTGACGGAAGAGATCGCTTAATGCCACGAGCTCCAAGCCTAGTTCAAAGACTAACATAGGAACAGGACACGACCCCGTGTATATGAATGATCCTGAAGATGATTCTGATTCAATAGAAACCATGGGGACCAAAGCCACTACCTTAAGGGAGGACCCCACTCAGGAGCTCAACGAGGGAGAATCAAGCGAGTACATAAATAAGGGGAAACAGAAGGAAACTTCCTCGGCCCCACAACCAAGTCAGTTAATGCCCTCTCGACCACCCAAACTGACTGAGACTCCCCAAGACAAGCCACGTGGGTTAAAAACCCTCAAGAAAAAGATTGGAACTTACCCAAACCCAGTTGAGGAGATTGAACAAGTGCAACACTTACGAGGTTTGGTGGAAGAAACACAAAGAGAAATCAAAATTCCAGACACAGTGTTTCCTACGCAAGTTCAGCCTCACAAGAACCATAAACCGTTAGCTATACCTAGTATCATTCGGGAAGAAAGTGAGGATAGGACATCAAGAAGTGGGCAAACACCCTTTTTGCTTGAAAGAATGTTTAGTGAGGGAATGCCTGACCCCATCGAAGAGGAAGTGATTCCATCTTCACCAGTCCCTAGTCAAGGGACAATGTCTCGAAAAGTACCGTTGAATGTGTCTAAGCTAATGGATTTCATGTTCTCTGAAATCAGAACCACAATCATATCCAAATTATACGGAGATCCTGAGCTATTCTTAGCTCTTCAGGCATTTCTCAATGGAGAACTAAAGGCGGGGCTACCACAATTTGCAAATATGGATAGACCCGACACGCTTCAAGATGAAGGGGAACATTGGGATCTACAACCCAACCTAGATGAAGATTCGGTCATTGAAATACCTGTTAACAAGTTGGGACAGTACTTTGAAGGTGACGAATCTAATGCAACCCTCCCCATTACTACCAAGGGATTAACTCTAAAGGGAATCCTTGATGGTGGTGCTGGAGTGAGCATTGTGACTAAAAATTGTTGGGAATCTATGGGAAGACCTCACCTTGAAGTCACAAACATAGTGGTTAAGATGGCAAACGGAACCATAGCTAAACCTATTGGAATGTTAAGGAACCTTAAGATCAAGGTTTTGGGATACAAGGTAAGACATACCTTCATTGTAATGGATTTCTCCAAGCATCCTATGTCATATCAAATGATCTTAGGACGTCCTTTCATGAGGGAAGCACAAATGGTGCATGACTGGTTGAAAAACCATGTCTACCTACAATTCCGGGACTCTGTCATTCGAGTTTATCTTGAGAATGGTCGCGCGCATCCTTTAGGAAGCAAGGTTATCATCGATAATCGATCGGATACCACTATTCACTCCGCCCCATTAAGGTATTGCTATACATGCAAAAAAGAGACTAATGATGGGAAAGATTCTCTTTATATGGATGTCCTACTGGGTATGACTAGTCGGATAACGTGGATTGGGTACACCTAGCGGCAACCATAGACACATGGGGAAATAGAGGCACAAGTTGGGTAACACCTCTGAGGGGCAAGATATGCAACCGTTAGTGCCAATAAACATGATAGGTGTTATGCACTTGACTCCTGATGGTGAGAAAGCGGCAAACTCCACTGACACTGAAAGTAGCGAAGACTCTGACCAATGTAACTCTGAGTCGTCTAAATCTCAAGAAGAAATTGACTCTGAGCCTGATGGGGGGGATGAATCAAATATTCACCCAAATGTGGAAGCAAGGTGCTCAAGGCCTAGGACAATGACCTCCTACAGTTCATCCGAGAGTGAGGGGGACACAAGTGAAGATCGACCAAGTGAGTTTGAATCTGACAAAAACAAAAATCAAAAACTTGGTAAGAAGAAAACGAGACATAAGCGACAACGCTATTGAGCTAATGTACGAACTGCAATAAACAAGGAGAGATCCACTGCAAAATGGCTTAGTTATGTAGGAGCTATTGACGCTCATCGGAAGTTAGCGGATAATTGGGGATAATACCTCCAAAGTGTCATGTGGTGTATTCCGCAACCTCATGACGTCGCCCAATTAGAAATCGAAGAGAAGCCAAAACTAAGTCGTACTGCAAGAAGGCGGCAAAACCAAGAGTTAGCTCAACAACAAAAGGAGGCAGAATTAAAAGAAAAAAATCAAGCACAACAAGAACCAGTAGACTTACACCCCGCACCCGAGCATTTCAAATCATTCACCACAGGGGAACGTAAAGTGGTCTACACAAAAGCCCAACGAACGCCTACCAAACAATGGGAGTAGCGGTGTCTACGATGGCCCGGCGGTAGTTAAGGAGATAGACTTAGCAGATCCGGGTGAGGGTTCTAAACCAGTTTTTATTACTCAAGACCTCACCAAGGCGGAAGAAGCTGCACTTATGAAGCTTCTTAAGGAATTCAAGGACATATTTGCCTGGACATATCATGATATGAAGGGTGTTCCACCCTCGGTGGTGCAACACACGATTCCAATGATTAGCATTGCTAAACCAGTCCAGCAACATCCCTACCCAATGAATCCTAAGTACGCGAAGATTGTACAAGAGAAAATTGAAAAGCTTATAAAATGTGGATTCATATACCCTATTGAGCACTCAGAATGGGTTTCTCCGATAGTCATCGTACCAAAGAAGAATAGAAAACTCAGAGTGTGCATTGATCTCAAAAAGGTTAATGCAACCACCAGAAGGGATCATTACCCCTTGCCATATTCTGAACATGTGCTTGAAAGAGTTGCAGGCAAGGAGGCATATATCTTTTTAGATGGGTACTCTGGTTACAATCAGATCACAATTGCAGTAGAGGACCAAGCTAAAGCAGCATTTATCACGGAGTTTGGAGTGTTTGCCTTTCGCGTCATGGCTTTTGGCTTGACCAATGCACCTGCAACATTCCAACGATTGATAAACATAGCCTTCAAGGAATATCTAAGGGACTTTTATGAAGCTTTCTTAGATGATCTTTGTGTTCATTCCTCTTGGGAGGACGAGCACTTGATGTGTTTACGAAAAATATTTGAAAGGTGTAGATTATATCGCATCTCATTGAATCCTTTCAAATGCCAATTCTGGGTTAAACATGGAGTTATCTTAGGGCATATAGTGTCCAAAAATGGGATTTTCACTGACGAGAGTAAAATTAAGGTCATTCTGGAATCGCCCCCACCCACCAACTATAAGGGAGTCCAATGCTTTATGGGCCACGTTGGTTATTATTGAAGGTTTATTCTATTCTTCGCCGAGATAGCTCGACCATTGTATAAGCTTCTCATCGAGTTTATTTGGACCGAAGAATGTGACTGTGCCTATGAGCTATTAAAGAAGGCCTTGGCGAGTGCTCCAATCTTGCAAATGCCTAACTGGGATTTAATCTTCCATGTGCATATTGATGCATCAAACTTTGCTATTGGGTGTGTGTTAACTCAACCTGGAGAACACAAATTAGACTACCCCATTGCCAGTTGCCAGTTGAACGATGCTAAGATGAACTACACCACTACAGAGCGAGAAGGGTTGGCAATGATATATGCAGTAAGGAAATTTCGTTATTACCTCCTTGCCACCAAGTTTGTTTTCTATGTGGATCATCAAGCATTGTTGTATCTAGTAAACAAACCATGCTCCACAGGAAGAATCACACGATGGCTATTGATTCTTCTTGAGTTTGATTTCATTGTTGTTGTGAGACCTGGCAAAAAACATGTTATGGCTGATCATTTGTCTCGCATACCTAATGGTGAGGCTCCTACGGGGGTTGATGATGACTTACCTGACACTTCCATGTTCATGGTGGAGACAATGCCTGAATGGAGTGAGAAGATTGTTAACTTTTTGGTTAATGGCTTTCCACCCAAGGAGCTTCGTAAAGATCTAGCGCGAAAGCTGATCAAGGAATGTGAACCCTATTGCCTGATAGCCGGGACTCTTTATAAAAGAGGAAAGGATGACGTTCTTAGGCATTGTGCCTGAGAGGATGAGTATCTATACATTTTGCAAGAGGCACATATGGGCATAGCCGGTGGTCACTTCTCAGGAGACTTAACTGTGCGAAAGATCTTACAATC
Source organism: Cibotium barometz (assembly GCF_041138505.1). Lineage (NCBI taxonomy): Eukaryota > Viridiplantae > Streptophyta > Polypodiopsida > Cyatheales > Cibotiaceae > Cibotium > Cibotium barometz. Next base: position 14,684,058 of record NC_141058.1, read on the forward strand.
GGGGTATTAGTGGCCCACTATGTTCCAAGATGCATCACTTTTTGCGAGAGGTTGCGATGAATGCCAACGATACAAGAAACCCCAACGGAAGGATCAGATGCCCCTACATCCAATCAAAGTAAACCAACCATTTGAAAAGTGGGGTTTAGACTTTGTGGGTCCAATTAGCCCAGTGGTCCGCAACACACAATCTCACTATATTATTGTGGCCACTGACTACATGACCAAATGGGCTGAAGCGAAAGCGACACGTAAGGTAGATGCAAGGACAACAGCCAAGTTCCTCTTTGAAAATATAATCATATGCTTCGGTTGTCCTTTTGAACTTGTGAGCGACCATGGTACGCATTTTATAAATGAAGTGATTAAGGAGCTCACAACAAATTTCATGATATCCCATCATAAATCTACTTCTTACTATCCACAAGTGAATGGCCAAGCCGAGAGTACCAACAAGACCTTAATCTCTGTTTTGACAAAGACAGTTGAAGCTCATCGCACGGATTGGGATCTAAAGCTTACAATAGCTTTATGGGCCTATCGTACTGCGTACAAAGTGGCTATTAATTGCACACCGTTCAAGATGGTATATGGCCAAGAAGCGGTCATGCCGTGGAAATTTGTCATTCCTACTCTTCGTGTTGCTACTCAAGAGGGTTGGGATGGTAATCCCTTAGTAGAGCGTCTGTATATCCTTGAGCGGCTAAACAAAGAAAGACAATTGGCTGTGTACAATGCCCTTGTGGAGAAAGATAGAAGGAAAAAATGGTTTGATCGCCACCTGAAAGATAAGGACATCAAGGTTGGGAATAAAGTCCTGATGTATGGAGTGCGTGACGAAAAGAAGAAGCTCAAATATGCTGGTAAGGGACCGTATAGAGTATGTGAAATTACCCTTACCCCGCAAGGTACCATCCAAGTGGAGACTCTCGATGGAGTTGAAACCATTGGATTCCTTAATGGGAGTAAATTCAAAAGATACTATGACCCCCTGAGCCAAGAGGAGTTACATTCAAACCATCAGAAGAAGGCAACTAAAGAACAAGCTGAGCTTAAGAAGATACAAGCAAGAATTGAAGCCAAAGAACGTCAACAGCGTGCTAGGCGCCAACGAGAAGCCAACTTGGGGATTACGCAAGTATTTTTCGAGGAGGCAGAGGAAGATTCATTGGAATCTGACCCGCCTCTAAGATACCCAATTGAGTTACAGAGTCCTTACGGGGAGGTGCTGTATAATGCATTATTGGATAGAGGAGCTCAACACAATTTGCTATCATATGGCGTGTGGTGTCAACTTGGAAAACCACCTTTATCCAAGACTGCTATCCAAGTTCAAGGAATCAACAAGAAGAAAACCCCTGTCTCAGGAATTCTGCACTCCGGTTGCCTATGACAAGGGGACCATAATTCAAAGCTGTTTGGTTATGCCTGCGGGTACCATGGAAGGGACTGTAAACTTAGGGCACAAATGGATGTTAGCCACCAAGTGCAATATTGATTGGGCAGCAAGGAGGCGAGTTACAACGCAAGAACCCTCTCTCGGGCTGACCGCTCAAAATCCCGCACCTAAGTCATCAACTCAAATGCTAGATAACGAAAAATCACAAAGTCCAGTGGCAAAACCATCCTTGATTGTTTGGCCACACCTCTAACGCTTCAACGCCAAGAGTGGAGACAGGCTGTGTGGTCTCCAAAGCTCCGTATACTATGCTAAAAAGTACATACAAATGGGTCCCAAAAGCTTCGTTAACAGCTACTTTCCCTGCTCAATCTCGTTCAGACAAGAAGCCTCGTAGAAGGAAAGCAGATACCCACCCGAGAAAGGGCAATGTAACATCACGATGGATCCCTAAAAAATTATTAGTAGCTCAAGGGTACTACAAAGGGAATGACCAGATTTGGGTCCCTAAACATAAGCTGAATCCCTCTACATCACCTGTAAAACCTTGCAAACCAATTGCTGCCACCCCAACGACAATTCAAGACCGTGGTAAGGGAAAGGTAACAGAGTGCTCCGCACCACTTCTTCCAGAGTTAGTTTGGATTCCCAAACAATATTGATCATTACCACCTAGCTCAGGAAGGGGGGAGCCACATGAAGCTTCTAGCTCCTCATGCCAGGCACACGCTGATATAGAAGCTTCTACATGCTCTACACCTACTCTTGTCAACACCCAACAAAAGACCAACGATGAGTCTACGTCTCCCCTTGCAATAGTATCGTCCGAAGCCATTTCCTCCATTCGTCAATGGGAGCGTACACTAACATCTCTGCAGTTGGATGTGGCCACAAGGGTCATAAAAAGCTATCTGCCCACATCACAACCTATGACCCGCTGGACAAATTGGTTCCAAGAGGCTGCAACATCATTGCAAAAAATATGATCTACCCAAGGAAAGGGGGAGCATGTACTCACGCTCGACATTCTAATGCTTCCTCCCTAACCTTCTCGCCCTGACCATGTAATTGCCAAATTCAAGGGGATTTATATATATAGCTTCATACAAAAAAAACAAAAACAAAAAATAGTAAAAAGAGCAAGAACACATTAAGAGCAGAAATATCCGTATACAATCAAGAACTAGATTGACCTATCATAAACCTACTGATGCTATATCTGTGTTTGCAGATATGGAAAATGCACGAGCATCACACACTTCATCCACTCCCACCTTTGGTGAGAGGTATCATCTGTACCTTTCTCAGATATTTCACATGTGCTATCCTGTAATTGAAACTGAATGGGATCATATAGATGTATTAGCCAATGAGAAAAATGTTGAGGAATTAGAATGGCTAATTTGCCTATTGACCATGACTGACCCCTACTCCATATCCCCGATAGCCCAATGCTTTCCTTTTCCACAAGATGACTATCCTCGTATGGTTACATTCTTGATGAGTTTATGTGGATGGAAAAACGAAAACGAAATATCTGACAATGATGAATGGACGGATGAAACTCATGGCACTACTGAGGCTGACTTTATTTATTTGGATGATGCGGATAGAGGCTTAGCCTTAGGGCTAGAGCCAGGACTCTACAACATCCTCTTACCATATCCTCAGTAGTAGTGTGGTGACTGGTAGGTAGGTTAGTGTTTCCAAGTTTTTTCTAGTTTGGATTCCTCAAACAAGTCTTTAATTTTTCACACTGATGTGCCTCTCGAGGTATAGTGCTTGTTAGTTGGTTGTACAGGTGGAAAAGTTTGAGGTGGGTTTGCTTTCAAGTCCTGAGATAGCCGCAATGCTCATACATAAATATCTCATCAAATTGCAGGCATTTTTCTTATCGAATCAAGGAGATCTCCAAAATATAGGTGTAATTCTTCCATGCCCACTCTCTTTCATTTTTACTGTTCAATTAATTGCATGAACTGAAGGCATGACCACATGGAACTTGTCAAAGTACTACTTAGTTTTTGAAGTTGCCTGACGCGCTAGTGTGAATCATTAATGAGTTTAACCTTATTGGATATATTCTTGAGAATGCATGCAGTCTTTAGTTAACCTTGGAACACGATTGTCTTAAGTCTAGGGTTAAAACCATCGTAATGTTTAAACAACCTGGCTGTGTGTGTGTTGACCTCTAGGACATAACTTTTACCCCTTTGTCGAAAGGATGCAAGACAAATTATAGTTCAAGAGCGAAGATCAAAAGAAATAAATTTTAAAAAAAAAGCCTACAATAAATGGCAATGCAAGTCTATTATGTGCTCTAATGTTGGCCTATCGCCTTATTGACACTTGGTAGGCAAGGAGTATTCTACTCCAGACCGATGCCTTGGTTGGTAGGGGGTAGCCTTGCCTAAGGTGAACTAATAGATTCCTGGATAACGCTTTGTGTTAAACATGGTACCAGGATCGATGTTAGTTTTGCCTTAGGGAGGTCGCCATTCTGTGTAAAAATTATCACGTGCATAAAGAAATAAAGGCAAAAGGCTCTTGTAATTCTAATGTTTCTTGTGTCCCTAGGCTCGTGGTATTAACTTGTTCTTAGAGTAGACACAGTATGGTCATCTATTTATTTATTAAGCTTGGTTATTTTCCTTGACTTAGGCCAGTTATAAACCTTGATTAACCTTTGATACCTTGCTAACTCTTGATTTACTTTGAATAATTTTAAACTCCTGTTAATTTGCTACACTAGCTCATTCATGTGACCCCTTAAACTAAGTTCTCATAGCAACATCCATTGTGGTCTAACATGCTTGAATTAGACACTTTATATCTTTTGAATTCCAGCATACTTTCACTCTACTTCCCTGTTTTGCAGACGGTCTACCACAACAACCCTATCAAGCTTACCATACCATAGCTTCTGGGGATGGAATCTACATCAGGAAGGGGGGCATGTTAACCTTGACGGACATGGAGACGTACTATGTTTTACGTCATGTAATTAATTTAAGTATTCTAAGTCATGGGCCAGGCTTGTCGGCACCATATGTAAAGGATAAAGGGATTGGGTGATCGCCGCCGATGAGAGGTGCACCTTGAATATCAGTAGGATAAGGGTTAGGATCGGCCGGCCATGTATGGGCACCCATGTGTGAACGGCCAAGTCACCTATAAGAGTCAAATGTAACCCTAAAATCCTCATTCTCATGAGAGGTGCACCTTGAATATCAGTAGGATAAGGGTTAGGATCGGCCGGCCATGTATGGGCACCCATGTGTGAACGGCCAAGTCACCTATAAGAGTCAAATGTAACCCTAAAATCCTCATTCTCATGTGTTGAATACAAGAGTGCTCTTGCCTTATCTCCTTGGTTTCCTTCTCCTGCGTGTGTGAGAGAGAGAGAGAGAGAGTGAGAGAGCGATCGAGCACTGTGTAGCGGCACGGTGGCGGTAAGGCGATAGAGCGCTTTCCTGGTTGTATCCTTGCAGCCATTCGTGGCTCGCATACGGTGTTCGACAAGTCCCCAGCTCTACGACTCGTGCGGCAAAAGCGGACATTTTTCATAATATTTCTCTTAAATAAGTAGAAAAATGTTGCATTAGAATGATTTAAATACTCTTGGTGAACTTCTAATTAATTTTAGTGAGTTCAAAATTAAAAAATGGTCAGCCATACAAAGGAGGTTATGGCAAAATTTTTTAAAAATTTGTGAAATAAATTTCATCTTTTATTAATCAAAAAGAGTAATCCCCATCGTTAGAGTATTCTAGAAGTGTCATTTTCATTCATGCATAGAAAGATTCATATTGATTAATTTTTGTAAAAGAATGATTTTCAATAGAATTAAATTCTATGAAAGATACTTATTGATAATTTTTTTATTATGAAAGTGTTACTTTCTTCATTATGGATTTTAATACATAAAATAATGCATAAAAGTATATATTTTTTTATTACAAAAAAGTTACTTTCATCATATTGATTTTTATGCATAAAAGTATGCATAAAAGAATATTGTGTTACTTTTATCATTATTGATTTCTATGCATAAAAGAATATTTTTTTTATAAAAGTGTTACTTTTATCATTATTGACTTCTATGATAAAAGCATGCATAAAAGTATATTTTTTTTATTATAAAAGTGCGATTTTCATCATCAATGATTTGTATGCATAAAATATTTTTTTATATTAAAAGTGAGATTTTCATCATAAATGGATTTTATGCATAAATTAGATGTATAAGAGAAATTCTTTTATTCTAAAAGTGTAATTCCTACTAAATTGGATTTATGCATGGAAAGATGCATAAAGAATATATTTTTAATCCAAAAGTGTTATTCTCATCAATTTTGATTTTATGCATAGAAAGATACATAAAGAAATCTATTTTTAGTTCAAAAGAGTTATTTTCATCAATTTTGATTTTATGCATAAGAAGAAGCATAAAAGATTGAATTTTAATTCAAAAGTGTCATTCTCATTTAAAATGAATTTATGCATAGGAAGATGCATAAAAGATTGATTTTTCTTTCGAAAGTGTTATTCTCCTTAAAATGAAATTTATGCATAAATAGATGCGTAAAGAAATCTTATATCAAAAATAAGAATTCTCTTGTATTCTATAAATAGAGATGAGGATGTGAAATGAATCAGATATATGAAAATGAACGAAGAATGAAAGTATGGATGTGAATATATGGATGTGGATGTATGGATGCGGATGTATGGATGTGGATGTGGATGTATGAATGTGGATGTGAAAATGGATGTATGGATGTAGATATGGATGTGAATGTATGGATGTAGATCTATGAATGTGGATGTATGGATGCGGATGTATGAAAGTGGATGTGGAAATGAATGTATGGATGTAGATGTGAATGTGGATGTATGGATGTGGATGTGGATGTGGATGAGGATGTATGAATGTGGATGTGGATGTATGGATGTGGATGTATGACTATGAATGTGGATGTAGATGTATGAATGTGGATGTGAAAATGGATGTATGGATGTAGATGTGGATGTGGATGTGGATGTATGAATGAGGATGTGAAAATGGATGTATAGATGTAGATATGGATGTGAATGTATGGATGTGGATGTGGATGTGGATATATGAATGTGGATGTGAAAATGGATATATGGATGTAAATGTGGATATATGGATGTGGATGTATGACTATGGATGTATGAATGTGGATGTGAAAATGGATATATGGATGTAGATATAGATGTAGATATAGATGTGAATGTGGATGTGAAAATGGATGTATAGATGTACATATGGATGTGAATGTATGGATGTGGATGTTGATGTGGATGTGGATGTATGAATGTGGATGTGAAAATGGATGTATGGATGTAAATGTGGATGTGGATATGGATGTATGACTGTGGATGTATGAATGTGGATGTGAAAATGGATATATGGATGTAGATGTGGATGTGGATATATGAATGTGAATGTGTATGTGGAATAATGAATGCGAATATTTATGTGAATGGATATGACGTCGATATGAGTGAATGGATGAGATGAGATGTCATGTGAATCAAAATGTGACTGAATGATATAAGATGTGAATGAATGAGATGTAATGAGAAATGGATATGATGAGACGTAATGTAATTTAAGAAAGTTAGGAATGGATGTTATGTGAAGTGAATGAATCTGATGTGATGAGATGGAAAATGATGTATTTGGTTAAGAATGGATACACATATGATTGGAATTGGGTTAAGTAATATGGATTGATGTGGAACAATGTGGAAAGACGAGAGTTCAATATAGAAACTATATTTATGACCTGTTTGTAAATGATTGTTTTATGTCAAGAATGCTAGGGAAGCATTTTGACCGTCTTGTGATTAAGGTCAAGGAGACCTAACTGATCAAGTTGCAACTGCTGAATGTTGAGTCATTGGAGGACATCTCGTGTAGCAAGGTCGGTCGAGGTCTTGACCAGCCTTGGTTTGATTTAAATGGTGAGCTTCCGGTACGGTGGATGAGGGACCAAGGAAGCGGCCTATGAGTGAAGCGCTAGGTGACCTGCGAAGGATCCTAGAGGGTGCTAACCATACGGTGCTCGGGCTCTAGGTCGCCGAAGATACCCACACGTGCGTGGTGGAAGATATTGGAATGAGGAGTAAGAGTTTTTTTCTGAAACCGAGTATGGATCTGGTTGATTGACCTTGCTGGTCCTCAACTGATGAGTCCATAGCTCTCTTATATGGATCTGTTGGTTGATCTTGCTGATCTTCAACGAGGATTCCATCTTGATTTTTATAAGTGATTATCTGCCGCCGCGGGTACTATGAGCTAGGAACTATCGAAAAGGCCCCTGAGTGAATAGGTGGTGGCGTTCTGGTTCTAATGATGCCATAGATACTCCGATGAAGGAATGAGAGGAAATTAAGATTCAACCGAATACTTGGAAGTTTATGATCAGTAACACTATGATTTCATTAAATGACTTAATTAAATACATTTGAATCTAGGAAAAAGGCAATTTCATATTGGGTGTGTAAGTGGTGTGACTGGAGTTAAATTTGCTTGAAAATCCGGCTAGGGGGCCTGGGAACTCTTTTCTCTGGTACCCGAGACAAAACCTAACCAAATTCCTAATTGTATCCCATCACTACAGTGGTTGGGCGGTTGGCTAACCCATGGGACTGGATGGGGTCTGGTGGATGGGGTTAGGCTGGACTGATGGATCTGTAACATGAGACACAATTTTTAATGTAGTACGTTAGATGAAGTAAATCCCGGATAGTAATTGTTCGATCGAAAAAGAATCAACGGCTGTGCCTCTCGATGGGAAAAAAAGCGTTGATCTCTATGATCCAAGTGCAAGTTTCTTTATCGGACCAAGTGACTTTAGGTTCGGTTGGATCAGTTGGTCAGTAATAATGACCCTGACTACATTAGAGTAAAATTTTATCCTGGAGGAATCGCCTGTGCTTTCCGGGCAAGGGAAGTTTTTCTAAGTTCGGTTTTGGAAGAACTGAGGAATTAGTCACCTGTCCGGATATCTGTGGGGGAGGCCCCGAGTGTAGGACCCTGCCCTGCGCAAGATGTGCTACTTCGGCTGCTAGCACCCAGAATCCGTTGCGCGGTGGGGACGGGGATCTTATAGCAGTTGGTATCAGAGCAAATTGGCTATTGAGGATCAACCGAGAAGCCAAATATGTCAAAAATTTATCAAGAAGTACTAAAAGGTTATAATTGTGTGATAAAATTCATACAATTTGATATTCAAACTGAAATTCATAAATTAGTAATTGGGTCGTCAAATGGAAGTACCGCAATTGTAGGGACTCCCTAACTTGTTTGAGGCCTAGACATGCTGGTATTTACCTTATAGTTCCAAGAGCCATGACTACCCGTATATACCGAGGGTATAACTGTAGCTCTTTACTGGCAGTATATATGAGTAAATCTAAGACTTGAAATTATAAGCATTAATGATATCCACTTGATGAATTCGAATGTGATTGATATGATTTTTAAATTCTGGTTGAGAACTGATGAGTGGAATTGGATTCTGATTGAAAAATGATGATCCCTGAAATTTGGTCGAAATGTAATAAGCTGAACGAAACCGCAATGAGGATGAATGGGACGAGTCCTTGTGATGATGTTCTTTACTGGAATGACGTTAATGACTTCAACCAAACACTATGAGATTAGTGGATTATGCTGGCAGATCGCTACTGTTAGCTTTTGTCCATTGGATCAAGTTAAGGGATGATAAATTAAAAATCTGAAAAAAATTAAAATTCCCATGGAGGACTGTTCAGATGGAAAAAAAAATAGTTTGATGGACCATTATTGTGTTAAAGATATGAATGAGATATTCTGAATGAATTATTAACTCATAATGCGTTCTATATGAGTATCTTTATCCCTTGATTCTGTGGGAAGCCGACCTATTTAGAGAACCCCGGAATGGTTGAATCAAAAATCGGATTGAATCATAAATAAAGAGACTTAACAAGAATTTTCGTATTGATAGGAACATGGATTCTTCAGAAATATAAAAGATCTTGTTTCTACCAGTTTTGGCCTAGAGAGAGAAAATCTTCTAGAGAGTAGTAATTCAGTTTTTAAATAGTTTCGGATAGAAAAATATCTCATCTTATTAAAATAAGTTTCCCTGAAACAGAAGTTCAAAAATATTTTCAGAAGGTGCATTAGAAATTAAGTATAATCTGTTCAAGAGGCATTACCCTGAGGGTCAAGATTTTTTTGAAATTTTAAATTAAGGTTCCTATGGACCAATAAGATTCATCCAAATGTAGGGAGGAGAAAAATAGAAGAATAAATCACCCAAAAATGAGTAAATACTCACATAAGATGAAGAGTTGACTAAGGACAAGGTTAATAGTTAAAGAAGAGAGATATTTAGGCGAAATGATACATTTTTGACACCTCAGTATGGGGGAATTACCCTCATGGAGGAGGCGCCTATTTCACATGCTTGAATGAGTTTTAAACTCCCAAATAATGAGATATTTTTATCTCTCCTCTCTCCTATTTCAACTAGATCCAAAAAGTGAGCAAAACTGACCCAAAAATGGTCAAAAATTGACCAAACTGATCTGGAAAATTCTAGAATCAGTTGGCTTGGTTAGAAGCTCACTTTTTCCTACAAATAGAAGCCTTCCCCTTTGTTGAAACTCAATAGTGTTTTTGCACTATTACCCTACCTCTCCCAAGTGCCAAAAACTGTGAATTTCAGTCATAATTCATTAGTTTTTGACCTTCTCTCTTCCAAAAGATTGGTGGCCACTCTTGTTTCAAACAAGAGTAGAACCCTCAAACCATCAAGCCAAAGGAAAGCTCTCAAATTATCCATGTAAGTTGGAGATTCTTCTCTTTTCTATTTCTTTTATGGTTTTTCATGATTTTTGTCTTCTCTAAAATGAAATGATGTTATGCCTCATTAAAAAAAAGACATTCCCCTCTCTTCTTTAATAAATCCAACCATTCTTTATCCTAGATGATTTATTATTGGATAAAATCAAGTTTTTCATAATGTTTCTCTTAAATAAGTAGAAAAATGTTGCATTAGAATGATTTAAATACTCTTGGTGAACTTCTAATAAATTTTAGTGAGTTAAAAATTGAAAAATGCTCAGCCATACAAAGGAGGTTATGGCAAAAATTTCTAAAAATGTGTGAAATAAATTTCATCTTTTATTAATCAAAAAGAGGAATCCCCATCGTTAGAGTATTCTAAAAGTGTCATTTTCATTCATGCATAGAAAGATGCCTATTGATTAATTTTTTTAAAAGAATGATTTTCAATAGAATTAAATTCTATGAAAGATACTTATTGATAATTTTTTTAATATGAAAGTGTTACTTTCTTCATTATGGATTTTTATGCATAAAATAATGCATAAAAGTATATTTTTTTAATTACAAAAGAGTTACTTTCATCATATTGATTTTTATGCATAAAAGAATATTGTGTTACTTTTATCATTATTGATTTCTATGCATAAAAGTATGCATAAAAGAATATTTTTTTTATAAAAGTGTTACTTTTATCATTATTGATTTCTATGCATAAAAGTATGTATAAAAGTATATTTTTTTAATTATAAAAGTGTGATTTTCATAATAAATAATTTGTATGCATAAACATATGCATAAAAGATTTTTTTTATATTAAAAGTGGGATTTTCATCATAAATGGATTTTATGCATAAATTAGATGTATAAGAGAAATTCTTTTATTCTAAAGATGTAATTCCTACTAAATTGGATTCATGGAAAGATGCATAAAGAATTATTTTTTAATCCAAAAGTGTTATTCTCATCAATTTTGATTTTATGCATAGAAAGATGCATAAAGAAATCTATTTTTAGTTCAAAAGAGTTATTTTCATCAATTTTGATTTTATGCATAAGAAGAAGTATAAAAGATTGAATTTTAATTCAAAAGTGTCATTCTCATTTAAAATGAATTTATGCATAGGAAGATGCATAAAAGATTGATTTTTCTTTCGAAAGTGTTATTCTTCCTAAAATGGAATTTATGCATAAATAGATGTGTAAAGAAATCTTATATCAAAAATAAGAATTCTCTTGTATTCTATAAATAGAGATGAGGATGTGAAATGAATCAGATAGATGAAAATGAATGAAGAATGAAAGTATGGATGTGAATGTATGGATGTGGATGTATGGATGCGGATGTGTGGATGTGGATGTGGATGTGGAAATGGATGTATGGATATAGATATGGATGTGAATGTATGGATGTAGATCTATGAATGTGGATGTATGGATGTGGATGTATGAAAGTGGATGTGGAAATGAATGTATGGATGTAGATGTGAATGTGGATGTATGGATGTGGATGTGGATGAGGATGAGGATGTATGAATGTGGATGTGGATGTGGATGTATGGATGTGGATATGGATGTGGATGTATGACTGTGGATGTGGATGTGGATGTGAAAATGGATGTACGGATGTAGATGTGGATGTATGAATGAGGGTGTGAAAATGGATGTATAGATGTAGATATGGATGTGAATGTATGGATGTGGATGTGGATGTGGATGTATGAATGTGGATGTGAAAATGGATGTATGGATGTAAATGTGGATGTATGGATGTGGATGTGGATGTGGATGTATGACTGTGGATGTGGATGTGGATGTAAAAATGGATATATGGATGTAGATGTTGATGTCGATGTATGAATGTGGATGTGTATGTGGAATAATGAATGCAAATATGTATGTGAATGGATATGACATCGATATGAGTGAATGGATGAGATGAGATGTCATGTGAATCAGAATGTGAATGAATCATATAAGATGTGAATGAATGAGATGTAATGAGAAATGGATATGATGAGACGTAATGTAATTTAAGAAAGTTAGGAATGGATGTTATGTGAAGTGAATGAATCTGATGTGATGAGATGGAAAATGATGTATCTGGTTAAGAATGGATACGCATATGATTGGAATTGGGTTAAGTAATATGGATTGATGTGGAACAATGTGGAAAGACGAGAGTTCAATATAGAAACTATATTTGTGACCTATTTGTAAATGACTGTTTTATGTCAAGAATGCTGGGGGAGCATTTTGACCATCTTGTGATTAAGGTCGAGGAGACCTAACTAATAAAGTTGCAACTGCTATGATGGAGAGTCATTGGAGGACGTCTCGCGTAACAAGGTCGGTCGAGGTCTTGACCAGCCTTGGTTCGATTTAAATGGTGAGCTTCCGGTACGGTGGATGAGGGACCAAGGAAGCGGCCTATGAGTGAAGCGCTAGGTGACCTACGAAGGATCCTAGAGGGTGCTGCCATATGGTGCTTGGGCTCTGGGTCGCCGAAGATGCCCACACGTGCGTCGTGGAAGATATTGGAACAAGGAGTAAGAGTTGTTTTCTGAAACCGAGTATGGATCTAGTTGATTGACGTTGCTGGTCCTCAACTGATGAGTCCATAGCTCTCTTATATGGATTTGTTGGTTGATCTTGCTGATCTTCAACGAGGATTCCATCTTGATTTTTATAAGTGATTATCTGCCGGGTACTATGAGCTAGGAACTATCGAAAAGGCCCCTGAGTGAACAAGTGGTGAGCGTTCTGCTTGCCAATGATGCCATAGATACTCAAATGAAGGAATGACTGGAAATTAAGATTCAACCAAATACTTGGAAGTTTATGATCAGTAAAACTATGATTTCATTAAATGACTGAATTAAATACATTTGAATCTAGGAAAAAGGCAATTTCATATTGGGTGTGTAAGTGGTGTGACTGGAGTTAAATTTGCTTGAAAATCCAGCTAGGGGCCCGAGAACTCTTTTCCTTAGTACCCGGGACAATCCAGCTTGAAAATCCAGCTAGGGGCCCGGGAACTCTTTTCCCTAGTACCCGGGACAAAACCTAACCAAACTCCTAATTGGATCCCATCACTACAGTGGTTGGGCAAAGGCAATTTCATATTGTGGGTGTGTAAGTGGTGTGACTGGAGTTAAATTTGCTTGAAAATCCAGCTAGGGGCTCGGGAACTCTTTTCCCTAGTACCCGGGACAAAACCTAACCAAACTCCTAATTGGATCCCATCACTACAGTGGTTGGGCGGTTGGCTAACCCATGGGACTGGATGGGGTTAGGCTGGACTGATGGATCTGTAAAATGAGACTCAATTTCTAATGTAGTACGTTAGATGAAGTAAATCCCGGATAGTAATTGTTCGATCGAAAAAGAATCAACGGCTGTGCCTCTCGACGATGGGAAAAAAAGCGTTGATCTCTATGATCCAAGTGCAAGTTTCTTCCTTGATCTGACCAAGTGACTTTAGGTTCGGTTGGATCAGTTGGTCAGTAATGACCCTGACTACGTTAGAGTAAAAATTTATCCTGGAGGAATCGCCTGTGCTTTTCGGGCAAGGGAAGTTTTTCTAAGTTTGGTTTTGGAAGAATTGAGGAATTAGTCAACTGTCCGGATATCCGTTGGTCAAGGCCCCGAGTGTAGGACCCTGCCCCGTGCAAGATGTGCTACTTTCGCTCTGCTAGCACCCAGAATCCGTTGCGTGGTGGGGACGGGGATCTTACATGCATAAATAGATGCATAAAGAATTTTATTTTTAATTCAAAAGAGTTATTTTCATCAATTTTGATTTTATGCATAAATAGATGCATAAAGAATTTTATTTTTATTCCAAAAGAGTTATTCTTATCAATTTTGATTTTATGCATAAATAGATGCATAAAGGGTTTTATTTTCAATTCAAATGAGTTATTTTCATCAATTTTGATTTTATGCATAAATAGATGCATAAAGAAATTTATTCTTATTCCAAAAGAGTTTTTCTTATCAATTTTGATTTTATGCATAAATAGATGCATAAAGAATTTTATTTTTAATTCAAAAGAGTTATACTCATCAATTTTGATTTTATGCATAAATAGATGCATAAAGAATTTTATTTTTATTCCAAAAGAGTTATTCTTATCAATTTCGAGTTTATGCATAAATAGATGCATAAAGAATTTAATTTTTAATTCAAAAGAGTTATTTTCATCAATTTTGATTTTATGCATAGATAGATGCATAAAGAATTTTATTTTTATTTCAAAAGAGTTATTTTCATCAATTTTGATTCTATGCATAGAAAGATGCATAAAGAATTTTACTTTCAATTCAAAAGAGTTATTTTCATCAATTTTGATTTTATGCATAAATAGATGCATAAAGAATTTTACTTTTAATCCAAAAGAGTTATTCTTATCAATTTTGATTTTATGCATAAAAGATTTTTTTTATTCGAAAGTATTATTTTCATTGAAATTGAATTTATGCATAGATAGATACATAAAAGATTTATTTTTATTTTGAAAGTGTTATTCTCATTAACATGGAATTTATCCATAGTAAAATGCATAAAAGGTTTATTTTTAATTTGAAAGTGTTATTTTCCTTAAAATCAAATTTATGCATAAAAGGATTTTTATAAAAGTGTTATTCCTACTAAAGTTGTCTTTATGCCTAATTAGATGCGTAAAGAATCTTTATATCAAAAAATTAGAATTCTCTTACATTCTATGAATGGATGGATGGAAGTGATATGAATCAGATAAATGTAAATGGATGAATGGATGTGATGTCCTATGAATTAGGATGTGAATGATGTAGATGGATGTATGGATGATGTGGTTTGATGTGTGAATGATGTGGGTTGATGTAAATGGATGGATGGATGATGTGGTTTGATGTGTGAATGATGTAGATTAATGTGGATGGATGTATAGATGATGTGGTTTGATGTGTGAATGATGTGGGTTGAAGGAAATGGATGTATAGATGTAGATGCAGATGTGAATGTATGGATGTGGATGTGGATGTGGATGTATTAATGTGGATGTGGAAATGGATGTATGGATATAGATGTAGATGTGGATGTATGATGTGGATATGAAATTGGATGTATGGATGTGGATGTGGATATGAATGTATGAATGTGGATGTGGATGTATGGATGTAGATATGGATGTGGATGTATGAATGTGGATGTGGATGTATGGATGTAGATATGGATGTGGAGGTATGAATGTGGATGTGGATGTATGGATGTGGATGTATGAATGCGGATGTGGATGTGGATGTGGATGTGGATGTGGATGTATGGATATGGATGTACGAATGTGGATGTGTAGGTGGAATAATGATTGCGAGTGTGGATGTGAAAGGATGTGATGTCGATATGAGTGAATGGATGTGACGTCGATATGAGTGAATGGATGAGATGTGATGACATGTGAATCAAGACGTGAATGAATGATATGGGATGTGAATGAATGATATGTGATGTGAATGAATCTGATGTGATGAGATGGAAAATGATGTGATTGGATGAGAATGGGTACACATATGAATTGAATGTGGAATAAGTAATGCGGACTGATGAGGGATAATGTGGAAAGACAAGAGTTAATTATAGAAATTGAATTTGTGACCTATTTGTAAATGATTGTTTCATGTCAAGAATGCTGGAGAAGCATTTTGACCGTCTTGTGAATAAGGTCGTGGAGACCTAACTGATAAAGCTACAACAGCTGACGGAGAGTCAACGGAGGATGTCTCGTGTAGCAAGGTCGGCCGAGGTCTTGACCAGCCTCGGTTTGATTAAAATGGTGAGCTTCCGGTACAGTGGATGAGGGACCAAGGAAGCGGCCTATGAGTGAAGCGCTAGGTGACCTGCGAAGGATCCTAGAGGGTGCTGACCATACGGTGCTCGGGCTCTGGGTCGCCGAAGATACCCACCAGCACGTCGGGAAAGATATTGGAACAAGGAGTAAGAGTTGTTTTCTGAATTCGGGTGTGGATCTGGTTGATTGACCTTGCTGGTCCTCAACGGGATGAGTCTAGGACTCTTTTATATGAATCTGTTGGTTGATCTTGTTGAATCTTCAACGGAGATTCCATTTTGTTATGTGAATATATTGCCGGTTACTATGAGCTAGGAACCATCAAAAAGACCCCTGAGTGAACAAGTGGTGAGCGTTTTGGTTGCCATAAGTACACCGATGAAGGAATAATTGGAAATAAGGATTCAACCAGAGATTTTGAAGATTGTGATCAGTGACACAATGGTTTCATTAAAGGATTGTTTTAAAGATAGCTGATGCTGAGAAAAAGGCAATTTCATAATGGGTGTGTAAGATGACTAGTTTTATGTTTGCATGAACATCCGGCTAGGGGGCCTGGAAACTCTTTTCCCTGGTACCCGGGACAAAACCTAACCAAATTCCTAATTGGATCCCATCACTACAGTGGTTGGGTGGTTGGCTAACCCATGGGACTGGATGGGGTTAGGCTGGACTGATGGATCCGTAAATCAAGACTCAATTTCTGTTTAGTTTGATAGATGAAGTAAATGCCGACAAAAATTGTTATATGGAAAAGAATCAACGGCTGTGCCTCTCAATGAGGAAAAAAGTGTTGGTCTCTATGATCCAAGTACAGTCTTTTTCCCTGATCTGACTATGGGACTTATGGGTTTGGTCAGATGAGCTCAGTTAGTTAAGGCTTTTGACTACGTTAGGGATAAGTTATCCTAGTGGAATCCCCGTGCTTTCCGGGAAAAGGAAGTTTTTTTCGGGCTCGGTTTTTGAAAAAACCGATGGATTAGTCTCTTGTCCGGATATCCGTGGGCAAGGCCCCGAGTGTGGGACCCTGCCGCGCAAGAAGTGCTACTTCTGCTACTAGCACCCCTGAATTTGTTGGGCGGTGGGGACAGGGATCTTACATATCCCGCACAGGGAGCATGGTCTTCTAAATGACTCTTAAGATTAGATAACTCATAGAGTGACTCTATTTTGATTTTTAGAAACAACGCTTTTTTCCTCACTATGCAAGGCACAGCCGTTGGCCTAGTCCTCTAGAGTAGAGTTTCCCGGGAACCTACTTATACCTAACGTAGAACCTCTAATTAATCTATTGAAAAGCTACCCAACTAATCGGGTCCACCCCGTCCATAGGATGGTGCCATCAAGGCATTCCATCCTCCCACTTTCCACCCAATTCAAGCATCAATTTTGTTTTCTAATTAGTCCTACCACGCCGTGTGACATATATAGACAAGTTCCTTAATTAATAACCTTACAGATTGTTTGTTTAAACAACATTTAACAATGATACAATAATTCTTACAAACAAAAGATTTAATAAAAGAAATAGATACAATGTTCAAAATTAACCATAGCCAAATCCAAGCTCTCTTATTCCTTTACCTTATTCTGCTAATGATCTAGAATTCGGCCTTTCAGCCTCTATAGATTGGGCAATCCTTACGGGACCATACACCTCGTCTCGGCAGCTACAAAGGACTCAAGCCAGCATGTCACCCTCTCAAGCTCCATTGCTTGATCCTCCCACTCCTTAGAGGGATGTCTACATGATGCTAGGGAGGGCTTATTCACTGCACTAGCCTGGGCCCACAGAACTAGGCAACATCATATCACTCACCTAAATCGATGAACCTCATCTTCCCAAAGGTAGGAGGGATACCTTGGGCCGACTTCGAGTGTTAACGTCGCCACCCAGCTACACAAGCATGGAAAGCGGGTTAGCCTCGAGGCAGGGAGAAGATGTACCTGTACTTTTTAACTTAATCAAGATAACAATTTCTTAAACTAAACCATAGAATACAATAAACAACATCACCTTCTCGAGAAAACAACAATATCACAAGGATTTTGGTAATTTTCAAAGAAAGGATAATGATATCTTTCTCTTAATTAATTTAATGCTAATATTAAAAATTTAATCAAAAACCTCTTTTTAACTGATGACCAAGCTAACCTGGCCATTCATTCTTGTGGGACTCCCAAGGGGAGAGATGGGGTCGCATCCGGAGCATTCCCTCTAGGGTCAATGTTATGCACGCTTGCAAGGTGATATTTTGGTGTCTTCGTGGAGGAGCCATTATCTTCACCTTCTCATAGCCCATGTTGCCGCAAACGTAACGCTTCAGTCGCATCACGAATCGGAGCTCGTTTGCTCACTTTATGAGCATAAAACGCCTAGGTGGGAACCACCTCTAACAGCCAAAGAGCCCTTACTAAGGTCACCACAAATGGGGAGGAAGGTTTCCTTAAACTAGCTTTTGGGAAAAAAGACCACACCTACAGGGAGAGGGGGGAGTTCTCCCTTTAGTCTATTCACACCGGGAGGGGGTGGGGAGAGAGGAGCTAAGGATAAGAGGGGAATAATTACAAGATCAGCAGAAGGGGAGGTTCTTACACTTGCACACCTCAAAAGCTGGAGGGAGGAATCTTACACAAGCCTTCGGACAAGGGCCCTACAGATGGGGTTGATATTTTATCTAGGAGGTGTTCCATGATACTTATATGTACACATAAAATTAGAGCTCATTCTGATAAGGAAAACTATTTTTAAAAATTAAAATGTATCAAATTTATGTATCGAGCTAATTTAGAAAATATATAAATTTTCATCTATAAGTATGGAAGTAACCCTCATTTCACCCCAATTCTCATCTTTCATTTCTCTCTCTCACCTCCAAGAGCATGGCTCGCACCAAGCAAACTGCTAGGAGAGTTTGGCCCCCCAAGGTGTGGGACATGGAGTACCTACCGTGTCCAACCACCAACGGCAGCAACATCGCAAGCGTAGGTGGAGGCTTGGCACTGTGGCGCTCTGTGAGATTAGAAAATACCAAAAGACGGTGAACCTGGTCATACTGAAGCTCTCCTTCCAACATGTGGTGCGAGAGATCATGCACGATCTGAAAGACCGTCATGATAGGAGGTTCTGAGTTTCCGCAGCATTAATCCCACTACCTATGCGGTGGACAAGCAAAGCTTTGGAGGCACTCTAGGAGGCTGCAGAGGCGTACCTAGTGGAAATTTTTGGTGACACGGTGTTTGTGGCTGTCCATGCGAAGAGGGTCACCATCAGTGTGATGAAAAGGACATGCAGTTGGTGCGACGCTGGAGAGATCCTCTAGGTGAGGATCTTTAATTTTATTTTTGTATATCTCGCATGAATATAATTCTCAAAAGCTATGTAAAGCTGGATGTATATCTTTAAAAACAAATTCTCTTATCTTGTGTTGCAAATAAGTCTCTTTTAATTTGAGTTTATATAATTTGTAGATTTATATGCGTCTTCGAATGGATACAATTTTTATTTGAGTTACATGTGTAATTTGAATTTATTTGCTTGAGTCAACTAATAAAATACATTATAAGACACGTATTAAACAAAAAACTCTGCAACCCAAATTTCCATTCATATCATAAAAAATTACATAGTCATCAAAACATAGTCAGTCATCAAAGTTACATAATCATCATAGCTATATCCTAGGTTTCTTACTACTAGGCTCTCCAGACTCTGAAGTTGCCCTGAAGTCGCCTTGATGGCTGGAATCAAAACTTGGAACCCTTCAAGCTCTGTGTGATGACGATGGGATCTTGTACCCCGCAAACAGTGCCACACGGGCCACCACAAAATATAAAGGCCCTGACCTTTAAGTCGAGAACAAGTAAGTAACTTTGAGTGTTGAAGTAGAACAACTTTTTCCAAACTTGATTTAGTCGGAATAAGCTTGAATGCAACACCCTTTGTAAGTGTTTTAATCTTCAAAAAGTTCTCTGCATACCCCAGAGAGAAAGTCTTGTGGAAGACTATCACATGATTGGCAAGTTTGCCAATGTACTTCTTGAGTGCAGAGTCCTGAACCCTTCCTTGGCCCCCAGATCTTCCACTCTGCCTTGATGCAAATTCATCAAGATACACAATTTCCTACAAACCAATAAAATTGATGTCAACATCGATCATGCAATTCATGGGAGAGGATGAGTTTTTTTTTAAGAATGGCCCCAAATTTGATATTTAGGGCCTCTTGGGAATGTAGACCCCGCATGTATGAGCCCATGCCCATCAGAGGCTGGGAAGTGCACTGTCCGAAGGCTCACGTGGGAAGCCCTGATTTTTGTAGATTCAGGGCTTCCCACACGAGCCTTTGCGAACGGTGCACTTCCCAACCTCTGATGGGCATAGGATCATATATGTGGGGTTTACATACCCTAAAGGCCCTAAATATCAAATATGGGGAGCAGCTTTGGTGAAAGGAGATACCTTTTCTGCTTCATCAAGATCCTTCTGCCATTAGGGGGCATTTGGACATATTTTGGGCCTTTTACTAATGAAAGTGATTAGCAACGGATCAATAGGAGTAGAGGATTGTGCACATTTGGTCTCCTTTGAATATAGGGAGGGAGACTAGGCTATAGGGAGGGGGACTAGGTTTTCAGTACTAATAATTACACTTGTCCTTTTAAAAAAGTAAGGGGTTTAGGGTAGGTATGGTCCCACCATTTTTGTGGCTCCAAAAATCCTTAAAATTTTGAAATTTTAGAGATCCCCCCAAAACTCACATTTCTCCCTAAAAACCCATCTCAAATTTCATTGTAATCAAATATTTCATTTTCAAGTCCGCTTTTCCTCTTGAATGTCCAAATTAAACTCTTCCTCCCTTTCTCTTCCATCTCTATCTCATTTGCCCAACCCTAATGAAACCATCAAAGCCCGAAACCCTAAACTTTCTCCTCCATCTTAATCTCCCTCCCTTCTCGGAGCTCCATCTCTTTCATTCTCAAGGCTCGCGTAAAACCCTAGTCTGCACATCTCTTTCCTTTTTACTCTAACCTTAACCTTTCTACTCTAGCTTCCAAGAAGACCAAAAGATGAGATTGAGGAGATATCCTTGCACAACAAGAAGGACGATGATGGTGCTTGGGTGGGAGAGGCATTTCGTAAGAGCGCTTGCTGGTCCATGTCATCAAGCATTTGTCTGGACATCTCGACTCTGATTAATGGGTCATACCAAGTCAACGGTGTAAGGCAACCATACAAAGCTTTGAAAGGGCTCATCCCAATGCTTTGATGATAAGAAGCATTGTAAGCAAATTCAACCAGATGCAAATGGCTTAACCACTTCTTGGGTTCCCTGCCCCACAGTATGACCGAAGTATATCTTCTATTACCTGATTCACTCTTTCCAGTCTGGCTATCTGTTTCGGAGTGATAGGTTGTACTACTGAGATCCAAGAAAGTTCCTACTACTTTAAAGAATGTAGTCTAGAATTTTGATGTGAATTTGGGATCTCTTTTTAAAAGACTAAGGTTATGTAGAAGGGGAAGAGAAGGGTGTGTGTGTGAAGGGACTTAAGGTCCACTAGCTCACCTATTTAAAAGTGAAGCTAGGAGGCATTTTGTATAGAGCAAGGCCTCGTTGTATTCATAAACAAATTAATAAGCAAGATATTTTTCTTGTATTTTGTGAGTCCCTCTCCTCCACACACTTGATCTAGCATGAGCACCACATTTTCTCAACATGGTATCTAGAGATTTGGTTGAGTAGGTCACATTTGTGGTGTAGAATAGGTAAAAAATCTTCATTTTCTCTTATCTTCTCCTTGTGGAACTCAACCCTCTGCTTGTGGAGGAGCTCTAGCAGCTCGTGGAGACCATAACTCGTGTCGCCGAGCTCTCAATATAGGAAGTGAAGTAGACTCATAGGCGCACACATTCATACCATCGATTGTTGGATTCATCTGCTTCTCGCCGCGGCATTGCCACCTGTGCAGCCCGGTGCAGTTTTCTGCAGTGGCCGTACAACTATTCATTGCCTGTAGGCCATCATAGGCTATGGGAGTTGAGGGCTTTTGAAGCCCATAGGATCCACTATCTACGACTGGAATCTCAGCTTGAATGATGGCTTGACGCCGGCTGCTATAGCAAAAAAACCAGAGAGCTCTTTCAAGCTCTTGAAGCTCTCCATTAAAGCTTCAAATTTATCTCTTTTTCTTGCTCTAATCCTCCCCTCCTTGCTCTAATCACCCAAGTGATGTTGTGAATGCTTGTTTTGCTGATCTTACTCTTGATTTTGAAGCGGTGGCCAACCACATGAGGCATTCATAAGTCTTATTCAAAATGTCATCAAGCTTCCTCATCACACCTTCAAGTTCTCAAAGCTTTTCAAAGTGTGCTTATGAGCACTAATGGCATTGATTAACACTAATGAGGCTTCTAATCCAGCAAAGGGGAGTTATTTCAAAGTGTTTTTAAACACTAAGAGTGTTATTAAACACTAATGGTCAATCTAATCACCACTACAAGTGTCATTAGACGCTAGAAATGTGCTCTTAAGCACTAATCGTGTTTTTTAAACACTAATGGTGATCTTAATCATCAAACAAAGTGTTGCTTAACTCTAATGTGGTCTTAACCATCAAAGGAGGAGGTCTTTAACACTAAGGAGGCTCTTCTTCATCATTATTGGAGGCCGGGCACACACCATAAGTGTCACACTATAAATCTTCATTGTCGACCCGCTTCTATGCTTACCTTGGCAAGCTTCCAAGGAGAAATGGTGCAACTATATGCCGTTGTCTTCATCCCATAAGCCAAAGGTTTAAGTTTTCTGGTTTTTTCATCATAAAACTCATTATTTTGAGTTGTTTAAAGTTGGGCACATGTACACTAAGTGTTCATCTTCAATGTTTTTGTGTATCTCTTGTTTGTAAGAGGCATAGGCATGTCATAAGCCATATGCTCTCATTTCCCAAGCCCAAGGCATGTTATTCCGCTACATATTCAACATTTTCATCTTCTAATATGAGTTGTAAGGTTGAGCATAGCATCACTAAGTCCTCTACCTTGTTGTTTGTCATGATTTTAAACATCTCTTGGCATTGTTTTTGTAAGAGGTATAGGCAACATTATGAGCCATGCTCTCTCCTTCTTGAGCCAAGGATGATGTACCTTATTGGTTTGAGCATTTACCTCAACCACTTACTCACTTTCATTAAGCTTGTACCTTCAAACCCTAATGGGTATCATGTAACCAACGTACCCAAAAGCTTTTGTTGTAATTGTGGAGTAGACACTGCCCTTGACCAATCCATAAGGCAAGTGGTAAGACCCTCCCTTTCCCTTTCCCAAATAAATCTACCTCATAACCATTACTCTAAGAAGGAAGGCCCTCATTGCCCATGGAGGAGGTATGGTATTCATCAAGGAAGCATCAAGCATGTTGAAGGAACATCTATAAGCAAACCACTTAAGTAAGGGTGGCAGCCTTGTTTTGATCATTGTGTGAGAATGGTCAAGGTTGAAAGCATGTGGAAGCAATGGCATGTATGTCTAAAGCATGTCAACTACAAGAGGTCAAGCAAGCACAAAGAGTGGGGTGCACCATCATTAAGGTGTACATTTTCATCGACATCAAATAAAGACTTAGATGGCATCATTGTATTATCCTCGAAGGCTCTAGGAACATAGTTGTAAATCCTAGATAACCACACCACCATGACATCCTTGTACGCCTAATGTTATAAAGGCAACCTATGTCCAATACCACCTATTCCAATTCTTTCGTAGTTGGTATTGAGGGAGGGTGTTAAAAGACTAAGGTTATGTATAAGGGGAAGAGAAGGGTGTGTGTGTGTGTGAAGGGACTTAAGCTTCACTAGCTCACCTATTTAAAGGTGAAGCTAGGAGGCATTTTGTATAGAGCAAGGCCTAGTTGTATTCATAAACAACTTAATAAGCAAGATATTTTTCTTGTATTTTGTGAGTCCCTCTCCTCCACACACTTGATCTAGCATGAGCACCACGTTTTCTCAACATCTCTGTCACTTACTATCCTCCTAGGTAAGCCATGCAATCTGAAGATCTCTTTAAGGAAAACTCGGGCAACATCCATTGCAGTGTATGTTTCTTTCACTGGAATCAGATGGGCAACTTTGGTTAGTCTGTCAACTACCACAAAAATGGAGTTGTAACCTGATTGCACTGAAGGTAAAATCCAGTGACAAAGTCCATACTGATACATTCCCACTTCATCTGTGGAATGTCTAGAGGCTGCAGTTTCCCTGGCATCTTGACTCTCTCTGCCTTAACTCTCTGACACATTAAGCATTTCCGCACATGATCAAGTACATCCTTTTTTAGTCCTGGCTGGAAGAAGCTTTTCTTCACAAACATATAGGTTTTTATAAACCCTGGATGTCCAGCTATCAGGCTATCATGGGATTCTCTCAGAATTCTTCCCTTTATTCCCTCATCATTGGTGGCATTTTGTATGCACACTAGGCTACTGGCGAGGGTTAACTCGATCTCATGATCTACTTCGCGAGACCGAGGAATCTTAGTCACCTCTTCAGGGAACACATCTGCATACTCACTTAACCACTCTGGTTCTTCAGCCTTGCATTTTATGTCTAATGGATTCAACTTAACGACGTAAATAGCTTGCCTCTTTCTGAGCCCTTTTAACAATTTAGAAGCCTTGACTAATTGCAGCATTGGGGATCCGAAAATTCTAGTTCCTTGAACCTTATTCCCGTGAAGGTCAAGGAAAGAGATGGTTTTGTCGTGATAATGAATGTCAGCCTGATTCTTATGGAGCCAATCCATTCCAAGGATTCCATCATAGACTCCTAAGGGTAAGACTCTGAGAACTGGCACTGTGTATGTTCTCAGACTAAATTGAATTCGGTATGTTTGAATGTGTGTGAAAATAATCTTTCCACTGGCCACATCCACTTGCATAGGTTTCCCTGATTTTTGATTTAGGACTAATTTACGTAGACATCCTGGGGAAATAAAAGAATGATTACTATCTGAATCAATCAAAAGCTTGACTTGCTTACCCTAGTACTCTGCTGGAGTCTGGAGGACTAAAAATTCCCCTGATGCTCAATAGTGGAATAGATCTGTCCTTTTTCTTCCTCCACTTTCTTAGCTATAGTGAGGGCTCTAGCTGCTGCTCTCTGAGGTGGAACTCTCTCTCTTTGGTTTACCCAATTTTGGGAGGGAGTTCAGAGATTGCTTTGCATGGAGGCTACAGGAGGCGGAGCTGGCACTCTTCTGGGGTTACCCTGATTTTGGCGCGAGGGACCCTGATTAGACTGATACAAAAGAGTCTGTCTCTGAATTCTCGGATCCTAGCTTCCTTGGCCCATAGAAGGAGATGGGCTATCTTTGAGCTGATTCCCAAACCCCTGACATCCAAAGCACCTGTTCTCACTTTGAAGCTCTTCCCTTTGCATTCTTGAAAGAGCTAAAGTTCTTGAGAAAGAGCTTCGAGGGAAAGGTCTTCCTTCATTCCTAAAACTTCTCGACTCCAGATTCTGGTTGGGACCTTGGTGTCTCTTTGGAGGTGGAAGGCTGGAAGAACTTCCCGATGTCTGGAATCTCTTGAAGGATGAGGGAGCTAGCTTTGCCGGGACTTTAACGATGAAGGCTTTGGCAAAGTCCTTCGCCATTCTTATAGCTTTAGCCATAGAAACTGGCTTGGCATTCTTCACCAGGGTGTCTAAAGGTTCGTTCATTCCCCGAATGAACCTGGCCATAAGTTGCTCTTCGTCTAGAGGTGGTGAGTACTTGAGGAGAAGAGCAAATGCCTGGTGATATTCTTCAATGGTTTTTCTCCCTTGGTTTAGCTCTAAGAATTCATTCGTCTTGGTTTCTAAAAATCCGAGGGGACAAAATCTCTTCCTCCTAGGACTAGGTATTCCTATCCAGATGGTTGGTGTGGCAATGGTTTCTCCATGCCACCTTGGTTGTTTCCACAATCTTTAGCCTAGCGAGAGCCATTTTGCTCCTCTTGTTGTATCTAATGACATCAAAATATCCTCCATGGCTTCAATCCATTTCTCCACAGCCTCACCTAAGTTCTCCCCTTCACCTTTGAAGGGTCTTGGCTGAGTTCTGTGAGAGCCTTGCAAACGTCAAGGTCAAGCTCTTCTTCATCAGTGAGTGGGTCTGGCTAACGGCCACGGTTCCCTCACCTCATGATTCTGCCAAAAATGATACATTATTAAATTTTTATTTTGATTTCGTCAACGAGATTCTAAGACTTAAGAGGTTCGAAAAATAATTTCTTAAACAAGATAAACGATCTTATTGGAGATCTATGACATATGTCCGAGTAACAAATTTTTCTTCATCATATCGTCATATGATAAACAATCACTTATACACAACAAGGAATTTTTCCACAAAACATTTCTTTATTTATATAAAGGTTGCAATATGTACATAGAGCATCTCGGCTCTAAAAAGTCAAAATCTCCTCAGGAGATGCATAAGACGGCGATACTGGGCTATAGACATGCCCCAATACAAATGTTCCCTTACTACCAAGGGAACTACTATCTTCTCCTTAGGAATAAAACGACTAAGAAGTCTATAGATATGGCAGGAAAGTCTAAAATCTTGAGGCATAGGGTGATATAAAATAACACCATGTACCACTTTTAGCCTCATCAGAATAATGGCCAGCGAGATATTTTCCCTCAGCATCATGTGCACAAGAGGCGTGGACATACTGCCTTGCAAACCACTTGTGCTGTCGTCTCTCCACTGGGTTTAGGAAATATAAATCCTCGAAATGGGCTGCAAGTCTGGCTCAGTTCGTTCAAGTTGTAGAGCGGAAGATATGAGATGTTTGAAGGTGAAAGCAGTCATATCTTGTGACTGGGTGAGGTCGGGAACACCAGATAAGTGTGGAACTTCCATCTATAAAACTAATTTCTTTGATTAAAAATCTTCATTTATGAAGCTTAAGGAATGAAAATGCAATACACGTAAATGCTCTTTCTGAGTTTTTATTATAAATTTCTGATAAGAATTCATTTCTCCTTATTAGCTTTCAACAAAGCTCTGATACTAGCTATGAGACCCCCGCCCCCTCCACGGTGCTGGTGGCAGAAGTAGCATCAGCGTGTTGCACGAGGCAGGGATTCACACACTCGAGGCCTCACCCATGGATATCCGGACAAGAGACTAGCCCAGCGGTTCCTCCGAAACCGAGCCCGAAAAAACTTCTCTCGCCCATAAGGCACACTTATGCATAGAAAGATGCATAAAGGAATTTTTTTTATTACAAAAGTGTTATTCTCATTAAATTTAATTCTTATGCATAGAAAGATGTATAAAGGAAGTTGTTTTATTTACAAAAGTGTTCTTCTTATTAAATTTAATTTTTATGCATAGAAAGATGCATAAAGGAATTTGTTTTATTATAAAAGCGTTATTTTTATAAAAATTGATTTTTTTGCATAAAGAAATTCTTTTTATTTTAAAAGTGTTATTCATATTAAATTTGATTTTATGCATAATAGATGCATAAAAGGATTTTTTTAAATAAAAGAGTTATTCCCACTGAAGTTGATTTTTTTAATAACAGAGTTATTCCCACTGAAGTTGATTTTTATGCATAAATAGATACATAAAGGATTTTTATATCAAAATTAGAATTCTCTTAAATTCTATGTTTAAATTTTATGAGTATTTGATAAATGAATAATGAAATACTCTAAGAGAGAAATTTCTATCGTTTTATATTCACACGGATTGTAAGAAGAAAATTCAAGAAATCTATTGAGATTGAAATATTCAGATAAATGATTAATATATTCCTCATTGGAATTCATAACTAATTTAGAAATCAGTAAAGCGAATATTCAAAGAAAGAAATTCAGTAAAATAGTAACTGAATTATCAAACCTTTTCGAGAAAGATAGATTAGGAAAAATCTTATCCGACTCGAACCTTGAATCAGACTAACACCATATTCGTGAGTTTGGGAATCTCCCAAGTCCCGTTTTTGTAATATTAAAAAAGGTGGGACCCGATTAACATGTCTATAAGTTTCTCAAAACCCTATCATGTGACCTATCATTGGAAAGCGCTTGAAAAGCGGGATCTATTAAGCTTTAAAGCGCACAATTTGGAGTAATGGTGTTCAAGTTATGGCAAATCCAAAGTTTTGACCACATGTCCCAAACTTATGAAAAATTTCCATATTCCCCAATATGGTGTTGACTATGACCAAGACCAAACTCTTTTGTCAGTTTTTCGAGGAAAGAAGGTGTGACCTGTTTAGAAAAATACACTCAAAACTCCCGCCAAATCTGAAACTAAGTTTGAGTCCCTTTGAATTGATTTGTGGATCAGGGTTATAGAATTCGAGGAATTCTGGTATGAAATTCAGAACTCCGATCAAGAAGTTTTGGGGATACTGATTCAAGAAATACTCCTTGTATTCAAAAGAAAATCAAACTGAAAACTTGCATAGAAATGAGATGTGATGTGAATAGATGTGATGAGATGCGATGTGAATCAGATAGATATGAATGAATGAATGTGATGGATATGAATGAATGTGATGTGATGGATGTAAATGGATGTGATGTAAATGAATGTGATGGACGTGAATAGATGTGATGTGATGTGAATGAATGAGATGTGATGGATGTGATGTAAATGAATGTGATGGACATGAATAGATGTGATGTGATGTGAATGAATGAGATGTGATGTGATGTAAATGAATGAGATGTGATGTGATGTGTATCGGGATGTGAATCAATGAGATGTGATGTCATGGAAATTGGGATGTAAATGAATGATATGGGATGTGAATGGATGTGAATGTGTATGTGAAGAATGGATATGGATGTGTATGTGAAGAATGGATGTGAATGTGTATGTGAAGAATGGATATGGATGTGTATGTGAAGAATGGATGTGAATGTGTATGTGAAGAAGAACGGATGTGAATGTGTATGTGAAGAATGGATGTGAATGGGTATGTGAAAGAATGGATGTGGATGTATGTGAAAGAATGGATGTGGATGTGTATGTGAAAAAATGTGATGTGATGTGACATGAATATATGTGGATGTGAAGTGATAGATATGAATGTATGGATAGATGTGAGTAGTCGTACATGTGAGCGATTGGATGGATGTGGATGAATGAGATGAGATGTGTATGAATGAGATATGATGTGGATAGAAGTGATGTGATAAAATGTGGATAGAATGTATGTGATGGGATGGTTATGAGAATGAATGTGGTGGATATGAATGAATGAATGTGATGGATATGAATGAATGTGATGTGATGGACGTAAATGGATGTGATGTAAATGAATGTGATGGACGTGAATAGATGTGATGTGATGTGATGTGATGTGAATGAATGAGATGTGATGTGATGTGAATTGGGATGTGAGTGAATGAGATGTGATGTAAATTGGGATAGATGTGATATGTGATGTGAATGAATATGATGTGATGAGATGTGGATATGGATAGATGCAAGTGGATGAGATCTGATGCGGTTAAATGAGGAAAGATGTGATGAGATGGAAAATGATGTGATTGAGAATAGGAATACATATGAAATAAATGAGGATTGATGTGAAACGATGTGGAAAGACGAGAGTTCGTTATAGAAAGTGTATTTATGACCTGTTTTTAAATGACTGTTTTATGTCAAGAATGCTGGTGATGAGAAAGATGTGGATATGGATATGGGTAGATGCAAGTGGATGAGATCTGATGCGGTTAAATGAGGAAAGATGTGATGAGATGGAAAATGATGTGATTGAGAATAGGAATACATATGAAATAAATGAGGATTGATGTGGAACAATGTGGAAAGACGAGAGTTCGTTATAGAAAGTGTATTTATGACCTGTTTTTAAATGACTGTTTTATGTCAAGAATGCTGGCGAGGCATTTTGACCGTCTTGTGATGAATGAGGTCATGGAGACCTAGCTGATAAAGTTGCAACAGCTGACAGAGAGTCAATGGAGGACATCTCGTGTAGCAAGGTCAGCCGAGGTCTTGACCAGCCTCAGTTCGATTTAAATGGTGAGCTTCCGGTATGATGGATGAGGGACCAAGGAAGCGGCCAATGAGTGAAGCGCTAGGTGACGTGTGAAGGATCCTAGAGGGTGCTGACCATACGGTGCTCAGGCTCTGGGTCACCAAAGATACCCACACGTACGTCGTGGAAGATATTGGAACAAGGAGTAAGAGTTGTTTTCTGAATTCGGGCATGGATCTGGTTGATTGACCTTGCTAGTCCTCAACGGATGAGTCCATGGCTTTTTTTTAATGGATCTGTTGGTTGATCTTGCTGAATCTTCAACGGAGATTCCATTTTGATTTTTATAAGTGAAAATATTACCGGTTACTACTATGAGCTAGGAACTATCGAAAAGGCCCCTGAGTGGATAGGTGGTGAGCGTTCTAGTTGCCAATGATTCCATAGGTACACCGATGAAGGAAAAATTGGAAATTAGGATTCAATCGGATATTTTGGAGGATTATGATCAGTGATACTATAGTTTCATTGAAAGATTGTTTTAAATGAATCTATGAAAAGGCAATTTCATATTGGGTGTATAAGTGGTGTGACTAGTTCTAAGTTTGCATGAATATCCGGTTAGGGGCCCTGAGAACTCTTTTCCCTGGTACGGGACAAAACCTAACTAAATTCCTAAATGGATCCCATCACTACAGTGTTAGGGCAGTTGGCTAACCCACGGGACTGGATGGGGTTAGGCTGGACCGATGGATCCCTAAAATGAGACTCAATTCTGTTATGGTACGATAGATGAAGTAAACCCGGATAAAAATTGTTCTATGGAAACAACGGCTGTGCCTCTCAATGAGGAAAAAACCGTTGGTCTCTATGATCCAAGTATAAGTCTTTTCCTTGATCTGACTATGGGACTTACGGGTTCGGTCAGATCAGTTCAAATAGTTAAGGCTCTTGACTACGATAGAGTAAAAGTATCCTGGAGGAATCGTCCGTGCTTTCCGTGTTGAGATATCGAGCTCATCTAGTGAGGCGGTGGACACTGATGACCCGCCTGCGGGATAGGCCCCACACTTACACCACTGGAGAGGTTGGTGAGATCATGGGTGATATGCGGCCAGTGGGATGACAAGCTGTGTGACAGCCATTCTAGAGACTGGCGTAGTTATAGCACCAGCTCATTTAGTTGGGTTCACACTATAGAGAACCCTAGTATGTATTTGGTTGAGTACCTTTCATATTGGGTGTACTCTTATTTTTGTATATGGTGTGTTGAGTGTTGTGTAAAGAAGAAGAAGATTTTCAGCCTCTCACCTTGTGTGTTCTCTTTTAGGGTTTTGTGAGTGTGTGTGCTTGCAAGAGCTCAAGCTCTCTTCTCCCCTGCATCTTTTCATGGTATCAGAGCCTGGTTCATGCTAAGGGCTAAGCTACAAGCAAGAGAAGCATAGGAAGTGGTACGAGGGTAAGAGCTTCATCTACTCTTCCTTATTTGTGTTGGCAACTACACCCTTGTCGGTCTCGGGAGCTCTACGGGAGGCACTAGCAAACGATCTCTGATTGAGGAGCTTTCTTTGTGGGAGTAAAATTACTTCTTACCTCTAGATTTTGCTTGCTTCTTTATCTTAGAAGGAAGCCCCCAACCAATTAATTGGTTTAGTGTGTTAAGAAGAAAGCTCCAGAAGAGAGAGAGAAGCTCCAATCTCTCCAAAAGTAGAGGATTTTTAAGGGATAATATAAAATATGAGTATTTTAATGTAATACTGGCACGGCATAGTTCACAAATGAGAATACAAAAGAATGAGGGTCTATTTATAGGTGAGGGAGGCCACTAACTGAGTCCAACTAGGTTCTAGAATTTTCCAACTTCAGTTTGGCTGAATTTGGATAAGATTTGGACCAGTTTAGCTCCCATTTTGATCCAGTTTAATCCAGGAGAGAGGAGAGATAAAAATATCTTAATATTTTTGAATTAAAAACCCTCCCACACATGTGAAGGAGGTGCCTACCTCAAAGGTACCCCTCTCCTTACCAAGGTGTCCAAAATTCATCATTCCTCCAAAATATCTCATTTTTTTAGTAATATCTCTTAATTTTTAACTGATAAACCTTGTACTCAGTCAACTCTTCATCTTATGTGTGCATTTACTCATTTTTGGGTATTTTCTTTTATTCATTGGATTTATCTCATCCCAACACTTTGATTAATCCTATTGGCCCATAGGAACCTTAATTGGACCATAATCCAGAAATTTCTAAAAATCTTGACCCTTAGGCTAAGGTCACTTATATCATTTTTAATTGATTCGTAATGCACCTTGGAGAATTTATTTTGAACTTCTATTTCAGGGAAATATATTTTTGATATTTGTAGAATTTTTATATCCAAAAATATCTTAATATTAAATTACCTCTCTCTAGAATTTTTCTTCTCTCTAGATAAAAACAAGGAAAAATAATATTTTCTTGTATTCACAAATAGGGAATGATTATAGGGGATTGAGGTAAAAGCTTATTCATTATTCAGACTGAGGAGGAATCTTACACATGCTAGTGAGTGTGTGTGAGTGAAGTGAGGTGAGAGGAGGGACGAGGACACGTAGTGCAACGCGACGATGTGACAACGCTCACAGCGGGAGATGCGGTGGAATTGCTTCTCAAGGAGTTGTAGAGCTTGGAGACCTCAAGGGTTACGAGCTCGACCATTGGAAAGATCCTCACGACAGTTGTGGTTCACCAGGTAATCTCTTTTTGGATGTGTTTCAAGGAGGGTTAGGGTGAGCCATAACATTTTTGGCACCGTAGCCGGGGAGACATCCCTTGGCTTTTTCCATCCTTTTGCCTCTAATCTATGCATAACCTATTGCCCATTATCTTGATTAATGGTTTCCCATGAAAAAGATGTAAGGTGTGTCATTAACAGGTTAACTTTTTTTATTCCCACTTACCTTTTTGGGAAAATGCCCATACCCTTTTCATTTTAAATTCAAAAATATTTTCTCCCAAAAATTTTGAAAAAAAAGTTCGAATAAAAAATGAATTTAATATTCCGTTAAAAACAAAACTCTGGAAGAAAACACCCCTGTTTGGAGGCCCGTATCTCCTAAACCGTATAATCGATGAAGGTGCTCTAGGGCTCATCGAAAGCTGACATCGAGCTCTTCGACTTTGGACTTGGTCTTCCAAAGTCAAAATCGACCATTTTGGCCTCCGACCAGCAGCCTTAAAATTAGACCCGAAAATTGAGATAAAAAACAGTCCAAAAACCACGAAAAATCGTAAAAAATAGTGCGACAAGCCATATTCGGGCTACTTTTTGAGGATATAAACGACAAAATCACGGACGACTAAGGAAAACAAAGTTATAGTACTCCAAAAATACTACAACTCCCTCATATACAGAATTTTTCAAATTTCCTTTTGGAATACCCTAAAAAACGTGCTGCGAAACAGGGAAAAAATTCTCAGGAAAATTTTTCGTCTTGAGACAGTGATGGAAAATAGGTTTTCAGACCTCCTCTTCCATCTGGGAAGTTCCTAGCATATGCTTTTTTCAAAAAAAATATCTCGTCGTCCGTGCGTCTAGCGCCTAAGCTAATTAAGGCAAACGGACACCCTTTTGATCCAATGAAGAGTACGCCAAGCCTCTTGAGGCTGTAACGGGTTATAGGAAAGTATTAAAAAAAACTGTGATTGCTCATTAAGGAGCATTTAGGCACTCCAACATGGCCACGATAGAGGGATTGCCAGGGATGACACAAGCACTGAACCCAATGGTGGCTGACATCTTTGAGCCATTGAGATCTATGCCACACATTCACCTCCCAATGCCATTGGCCATGCCTATAACAAGTGTGTCATTGGGTTTTACACCCCCTTTGACTTCGATAGAGGGATGACACAAGCACTGAACCCAATGGCTGACATCTTTGAGATCTATGCCACACATTCACCTCCCAATGCCATTGGCCATGGCCTATAACAAGTGTGTCATCAGGTTTTACACCCCCTATGACTTCGATCCCACCGGGCTTTGGTCCCTTACCTAACATTCCCGCAAATCCTATAAGTACCAACCCTTTCTTGGATGCCCACACCTTGGACATATCGACTAGTCTAGGAAGGGGGGTGGCCAAAGGACTCGCTGAGTCTCTTCCAACAAGAGCACTCACATACGACCTCAATGACTCATACAGAAATACGGCCATACAGATTTCCAAAACTATGGGCAAATATGACAGAACAACATACCCTGTTCAATTCATTCAAATGTTTGAATAGAGATGTGAAGCCTTTGAAAATCCCAACTGCCCCACTAAGGTACATGCACCATTGAACTTATGCTTAGATGGAAAAGCTAGTCGATGGTTCATCATATTGATGCTCGCGATTAAAACTAAGTTCAAAACTTTGAAATCAGTCTTTATACATGGCTTTTCCAGACAAGGTGATTGGTGGAGTGTAACAACAGAACTCTATTCAATTGAGCGTCAACCAAATGAATCCATTAGAGATTTTATCCTTAGGATAAAGCTCTTGGACTCACGTTGTGAGTCATGGGAAAAATTAAACGATGTTCAATTGAGGAGATGTTTCATGATGGGCTTGAAGAATAATAGCTTACACAACTTAATCATTGTATCCAATCCGGAAACATTCGATCAATGTTGTAAAGAAGCAATACATTTAGATGACAACATGCTAGAAGATTAACATGCTACGAGGTGTTCCTCATCTAAACCATGTGAAGCAATGGCAAATACCTTCAAACCCAGACATCCGTAATGCCTCTAAAAGTGAGGAATAAGATGCCTTCTTGTGTTGAGTGTAATCACTACGACCATCCCAATCCTCATTGTGCATACAAGGCACCTGTCCTTCTATATTGCGTATATTGTAAAACCTTTGACCATGATACTAAAAAGTGTCTCGCTTCATCCACAATGGACTCAAAACCTCCATCTCCCGTGCACCAAATAGAAACAGTCCAAAGGGTAGAAACTGCTCACATAGGAAGCAGTTAATCGAACACTTCAGTGTTTCTATTGTCGTGGACCTCACAAGGTGGTAGATTGCACAGTTTGGAATACTTCCATACCCATAGTCATTGACACCTTCCGACCAATGTGTGAACGATGTGGCATTGATC
Organism: Cibotium barometz; assembly: GCF_041138505.1. Taxonomy (NCBI): domain Eukaryota; kingdom Viridiplantae; phylum Streptophyta; class Polypodiopsida; order Cyatheales; family Cibotiaceae; genus Cibotium; species Cibotium barometz. The sequence goes on from NC_141058.1 coordinate 14,719,312, forward strand.
ACATGTTCCAAGATTGCCCAAAACGAGTTGCTTCAATGCAACTTGTCTCACAAAATACAACTCTTAACATCTTAAGTGTACAAAATGGGCAATTATCCACGATACCCTTGAATGTGCTCACACACTCAAGCCAAGGCACGAGAAACAGTCAAAAGGAAAGCAAAAGATAATACCTCAACATGGGTAGAAGAACATGCTTTAAAACATAACCTAAAAGAGAAAACAAAACCTTCTAAACCAAAGAAAGATAAGGGACAAAAAACTATCGAAACCAAGGTCAAATTAAAAGATAGGGAAAAGGAGCCTGTAGAGGACATAAACCCAAAAGGGGACATAAACACACAAAAGAGCCAAAAGCTATACAAGATGCAGAAGCATTCACATCAAAAGACACAACACAAACCACAACACCCATATGTGCGACACGAAATACAAAAACCCAAAAGAAAGTTTCATCTCGTGGTATGGGTAAACATAATGAAAAACTGACAAATCAAAGAAAGTCAGAGCATGAAACAAGTTCTAGTACATCACTAAGTGAGGATGAAACAAGTTCTTACTCTTCGCTCAGTGCACCACATAGACCAATCAAGAAACTAGAACCCACCCAACCACCCCAAATGGATAATGATAATCACATGACATATGCCAAATGCAAAAAGAAAGCTTAGGAGAGCATGCTTAGCTTGGTTAAATGTCTTACAAGGTTCCCGGTTGTGATTGAGCCTCATAATGCCAATCCTATAAGAGCAACCATGATACAAAGCCCAGAAGAGTACCGCTTTATACTCTCTACAGAAGAGTCATTTGAGACAGATTGTACAAACTATAGGTTTGAGAAAGCACGTGAGGAATTTGATAATTCCCTTACAAGATTAAAACATTCTCTCAAAACCTCATTTGGAGGAATTCTCTTCTCTCATAATAAAGCCAGCATCACAATGGCACTTGCACCGTTAATGGCTCAACCTGAGTTATACAAGGACATAATGAACTCCATAAAATAGGACTGTGAGGATTCCTAAGTTTCCAAATAGCCCTCATTAAGAATTGTCAGAGGACCAAGTGTGCCAGTGTACGCATTGGGTACTCTTGAAAAAGTTGAGACCCAAACAGAGGATGAAAGTGAATGGGAATATGAAACAGACACAAGATCTAAAGCTGAAACAATAACCGAAACACCCATGGTTCCTTTGGAAGATTCTATCATGGTATGGTTGGATTTCCCTACAAGCAATGATGTTTAGTGCAAATGTGCATTAATTAGCTCTCGATCAAGTTTGGGACAACCTAAACTCATCCTTGCAAGAAATATTCTTGCAAGAGGAGCCAATGGACAAAACATTAAAGTTCCAGGTTCCTTTAGATACGCTACTCAAAAAATCAATGGGCGATATGGAATTTACATTCCATGTTACCCTAGATTCCCTTGAGTATGATGTCATTCTTGGCGGAACTTGGATAAGTGAATCGTTGTATTCACTAGATGAATCCATGCAAACAGTCACCTTGAACACTCCTGCAAGCAATGTAAAATTGCTATGCAAGAGCTGGAAGTTCCAACATATTTTACTGAAAAGATCCCTAGGATTTTGGTTGGATTGAAAATTGCAAATAAAATCACCACAGCTCAAGCACAACTTTATCCAACACGAGAACACAATCTCATGACTCTTGAGCTATGGGATTTGTTAGGTCAACCAACACTCACGGCACATCCTGAAAGGATTACCTTTACATAAGAGACTTGAACATGCCATGTCTAGGGTACTTTGAACATACAATGTATATTGAAACTAACCCCCTCACTTGCAAGTTTTTTGTGGTTGAGTATGTGTTGGCCTTGGGGCATAAATGGACTGTTGCTGCCCAAGCACCACTATGCTTTGCTAGTGATAGAGTCATCATGATGGTCAACGACAAAAATTTGACAATACCATACTATTAGGAAGAGGATCCAACTTTAATGGATATCTATGATGCTGAACACATGTAAGATCCCTATCCCCACCGCGCAACAATTCAGGGGTGCTAGCAGTGAAAGTAGCACTTCTTGCACGGGGCAGGGTCCCACACTCGGGGCCTTGCCCACGGATATCCGGACAAGAGACTAATCCATCGGTTTTTCCAAAACCGAACTCGAAAAAACTTCCTTTGCCCAGAAAGCACGGGCGATTCCACCAGGATAAATTTTCCCTAACGTAGTCAAAAGCCTTAACTAACTGAGCTCATCTGACCGAACCCGTAAGTCCCATAGTAAAATCAGGATACTTGGATCATAGAGACCAACGCTTTTTTTCCTCATTTGAGAGGCACAGTCGTTGATTCTTTTCCATAGAACAATTTTTGTCCGGAATTTAATTCATCTATGAAACTAAACAGAAATTGAGTCTCGATTTATGGATCCATCAGTCCAGCCTAACCCCATCCAGTCCCATGGGTTAGCCAACTGCCCAACCACTGTAGTGATGGGATCCAATTAGGAATTTGGTTAGGTTTTTTCTCAGGTACCAGGGAAAAGAGTTCCCAGGCCCCCTAGCCGGATGTTCATGCAAACATAAAACTAGTCACACCACTTACACACCCAATATGAAATTGCCTTTTTTCTCAGCATCAGCTATCTTTAAAACAATCCTTTAATGAAACCCTTGTATCACTGATCACAAACCTCCAAAATATCCGATTGAATCTTAATTTCCAATCATTCCTTCATCGGAGTATCTATGGCATCATTGGCAACCAGAACGCTCACCACCTGTCCACTCACGGGCCTTTTCAATAGTTCCTAGCTCATAGTACTCGGCAATATAATCACTTATAAAAATCAAGATGGAATCTCCGTTGAAGATCAGCAAGATCAACCAACAGATCCATATAAAAGAGCCATGGAATCATCCGTTGAGGACCAACAAGGTCAATCAACCAGATCCATGCCCGGTTTTAGAAAACAACTCTTACTCCTTGATTCAATATCTTCCACGATGCACGTGTGGGTATCTTCGGCGACCCAGAGCCCGCGCACCGTATGGTCAGCACCCTCTAGGCTCCTTCGCACCCTCTAGGCTCCTTCGCAGGTCACCTAGCGCTTCACTCATAGGCCGCTTCCTTGGTCCCTCATCCACCGTACCAGAAGCTCACCATTTAAATTGAACCAAGGCTGGTCAAGACCTCGGTCGACCATGCTACGCGAGACGTCCTCCGTTGACTCTCCGTCAGCTGTTGCAGCTTTATCAGTTAGGTCTCCACGACCTTAATCACAAGACGGTCAAAATGTTTCCCCAGCATTCTTGACATAAAACAGTCATTTACAAACAGGTCACAAATACAGTGTCTATAATGAACTCTCGTCTTTCCACATTATCCCTCATCAGTCCACATTACTTATTCCACATTCCATTCATGTGTACTCATTGTCATCCAATCACATCATTTTCCATCTCATCACCTCCGATTCATTCACATCACATATCATTTATTCACATCCCAATTCACATGTCATCACATCTCATCCATTCACTCATATCGTCGTCACATCATTTCACATACTCATTTGCATTCATTATTCTACATACACATCCACATTCGTACATCCACATCCATACATCCACTTTCACATCTGCATTCATACATACACATCCATACATCCACATCCACATCCATAGATCCATTTCCACATCCACATCCACATCCATACATCCATTTTCACATCCACATTCATACATCCACATCCCCATTTACATTCATACATCCACATCCACATCCACATCTACATTCATACATCCATACATCCCCATTCACATTCATACATCCACATCCACATCCACATCCACATTCATACATCCACACATCCCCATTCACATTCATACATCCACATCCACATCCATACATCCATTTCTACATCCACATCCACATCCACATCCACATCCACATCCACATCCACATCCACACATCCCCATTCACATTCATACATCCACATCCACATCCACATCCATACATTCATTTCCACATCCACATCCACATCCATACATCCACATTCACATCCACATCCATTTTCACATCCACATTCATACATCGATTTTCACATCCTCATTCATACATCCACATCCACATACATACTTCCATACATCCACATCCACATACATACATCCATACATCCACATCCACATCCACCTCCACATCCATACATCCACATCTACTTATAGAATGTAGGAGAATTCTAATTTTTTGATATAAAGATTCTTTACGCATCTAATCAGGCATAAAGACAACTTTAGTAGGAATAACACTTTTATAAAAATCCTTTTATGCATCTATTTAGGCATAAGTTCAATTTTAAGGAAAATAACACTTTTGAATTAAAAATAAACCTTTTATGCATTTTACTATGCATACATTCCATTTTAATGAGAATAACACTTTCAAAATAAAATAAATCTTTTATACATTTTACTATGCATAAATTTCATTTTAATGAGAATAACACTTTCAAAATAAAAATAAATTTTTTATGCATCTAACTATGCATAAATTTAACTTCAATGAAAATAATACTTTCAAAATAAAAATAAATCTTTTATGCATCTTTCTATGCATAAAATCAATATTGATAAGAATAACTCTTTTAAATTAAAAAAAATTCTTTATGCATCTTTCTATGCATAAAATCAAAATTGATAAAAATAACTCTTTTGAATTAAAAATAAAATTCTTTATGCATCTTTCTATGCATAAAATAAAAATTGATAAGAATAACTCTTTTGGAATAAAAATAAAATTCTTTATGCATAAAATCAAAATTGATGAAAATAACTCTTTTGAATTAAAAATAAAATTCTTTATGCATCTATTTATGCATAAAATCAAAATTGATGAAAATAACTCTTTTGAATTAAAAATAAAATTCTTTATGCATCTATTTATACATAAAATCAAAAATGATGAGAGTAACACTTTTGGATTAAAATAAATTTTGTATGCATCTTTCCATGCATAAATCCAATTTAGTAGGAATTACACTTTTGAATAAAAGAATTTCTCTTATGCATCTAATTTATGCATAAAATCCATTTATGATGAAAATCACACTTTTAATATAAAAAATATCTTTTATGCATATGTTTATGCATACAAATCATTTATGATGAAAATCACTCTTTTAATATAAAAGAATTTCTTTTATGCATCTATTTATGCATAAAAATCATTTATGATAAAAATCACACTTTTAATATATAAAAATATCTTTTATGCATATGTTTATGCATACAAATCATTTATGATGAAAATCACTCTTTTAATATAAAAGAATTTCTTTTATGCATCTATTTATGCATAAAAATCATTTATGATAAAAATCACACTTTTAATATTAAAAAATATCCTTTATGCATATGTTTATGCATACAAATCATTTATGATGAAAATCACTCTTTTAATATAAAAGAATTTCTTTTATGCATCTATTTATGCATAAAAATCATTTATGATGAAAATAACACTTTTAATATATAAAAAATATCTTTTATGCATACGTTTATGCATACAAATCATTTATGATGAAAATCACTCTTTTATAATCAAAATAACAATTTCAATATGCTTTCTTCTATGCATAGAATTTAATTCTAAAGAAGGTAACACTTTTTTAATAAAGTATTTTTAGTATACATTTTTCTATACTTAGGATGAAAAATAACACTTTAAGAATACATATACGATGGGAATTACTCTTTTTGAATAAAAAAGTAAAACTTATTTTACACAATTTTAGAAAATTTTGCCATAACCTCCTTTGTATGGCTGACCATTTTTTAAATTTTTACTCTCTAAAATTAATTAGAATTTCACCAAGAGTATTTAAATCATTGTAATGTAGACATTTTCTACTTATCAAAGCGAAACATTATGAAAAACTTGATTTTATCCATTAATCATTCATCTAGGATAAAGAATGGTTGGATTTACTAAAGAAGAGAGGGGAATGCCTTTTTTCAATGAGGCATAACATCATATTCAATTTAGAGAAGACAAAAATCATTAAAAAAACCATAAAAATTAAGCATACATGGGAATTTATGTATTTCCTTACTTCCATTCATCAATTAACTTCAATAGCATTAAAAAGCCATTCCAATTAAGCTTCTCAAGCTTGAGAGGGGTTGAGAAGAGAGAAACATTGAGAAATTATGGAAAAAGATCAAAATTCACACTTTACCTTACAAATTGCTTGATTCTTTGATCACAGTAGAGGCCCCCAACCAATCAATTGGTTTGGTATGCTGATGGAGCCACCGATGGAGATTGAAGAAGGAGGGAAGCCCCAATTTCTTCAATTTGGAGAGAATTTTAGAGAATAGTAAAAATTATCATTATTTTAGCGTAATTCTGGCATAGTATAATTCTCCTATTTTTTTACAAAGGGCTCAGATTCTATTTATAGGAGAGGGAGGCTCTAACCAAGAGCAACTGATTTTTAGAATTTTCCAGATTCAGTTTTGTTGAATTTGGACCAGATTTGGACCTAGTTTGGTTGCTTTTTGATTCGGTTTGTTTCCTTTTTATTCGGTTTGATCCAAGAGTTAGGAGAGATAAAAATATCACATTATTTTTGAGTTTAAAACTCATTCAAGCATGTGAATTAGGTGCCTCCTTGAATGGACTCCCCTTCCTTACACATGTGTCAAAATGGAATCATTATACCCAAAATATCTCATTTTTTTAGTAATACTCATAGTTTTTTTACTAATAAACCTTGTACATAGTCAACTCTTCATCTTATGTGAGTATTTGCTCATTTTTGGGGGGATTTTCTTTATTTCTTTCATTTATCTCCTCCACATATTTGGATGAATCTTATTGGCCCATAGGAACCTTAATTTAAAATTTCAAAAAAATCTTGATCCTCAGGATAAGGCCTCTTGAATAGATTATACTTGATTTCTAATGCACCTTCTGAAAATCTTTTTGAACTTCTGTTTTGGGAAAACTTATTTTAATAAGAAGAGATATTTTTCCATCCAAAAATATTTAAAAACTGAATTACCACTCTCTAAAAGATTTTCTCTCTCTAGTCCAAAACTGGTAGAAACAAGATCTTTTATATTTCCGAAGAGGGATTTGACTACAAGGGAAGATACTGGACATCCTGAGAGGCTGGGGAGGAATCTTAGAACACAAAAGGATACAAGACTCTTCCACAAAAGCCCCTCTACACAATGACCTACCATCTGCATCAACAACCAACTCTAATAAAGCCTCTACTCCTTTAACCCCATCCTCACCTACGAAGTTCAATGCCAAAACCTCGCAATCAGCAGCTGTTCCTGAAGAAGTTCCCAGAGCCCAACCATCTATCTTTAACAGGGAACTCAAAGGAAAGGCCTCGGATCCTATGCATCTTCATCGACAAACCTCATCAAAGGAGCCAACCACATGCTCAAAGGCCTCATCATCATTGATATAGCCACTCCACACAACGAGGGCCCCAAACCTTCCACACCAACCCTAAAGAAAACTCCACCAAGACTCCCACAATCATGATATCTTAATAGTATCAAAATGTGGGTGGAGAAGCAGCTACTATATGAAGGTGCCAATCAAATTTGGGTGCCTTGACAATCAAAACCTCTTCCTCAAAATGAAGCACTCGAAATCCAAGGAAGAAGAAGAGTACTCCACAACACCATCCACAAATGCCTATGTGCGAGTTCCTAAAAAAACTCCACCAATGCAACAAGTTTGGGTATCAAAAACATTGCTGCAAGCACAAGGGTACTACCAAAGAAATACCAAAGCTTGGGTCCCCAAGCGCATCACAAAGTCCCCTAAGCTTGCACAAAGAAGAAAGCCTCAACACCAAGCAGATCAACCACCAAATTACAGTGTTCATCAAAGATGGGTGCATGTGCATGTACATCAATAACAAGGATACTATGATGGTAATTCCATCATATATTTGCCAAAGTTGAACAATGTGAAGAAAACCTCACCCCACCAACTTCAACCCCAACAACTTCACCTAAAGTTTGACAAGAATGGAGGCCCAAGCAACAACAAGCAAATCATTCAACCACTCTCATGCATTCAGTACCAACACAACAGCTTGTCTTTTCAAGCAAACAATCAACAGTCTTCCTTAAAACCTCGACATCATTTCAGCAACAAATTCAAGAAGCAATACCGAGACTTAGGAGCACATCAAGAACAGAATAAAAATGCTCTTGTTACCCCTCTGAAATGAGAAATGAGCTCATAAGAAGCTATTGCTTATAAACCATGACCTAGATGACCCATTTAAAAAAAAATCACGGAGTTCCATCTCACGGCTTAAGAATCTGCACTTTCATGATTTAAGCCTCATCACAGATTAAGACATATCACACAATAGCCACTATATATTTGTTAAGCTTATTGCTTACTATTCTTTTGGCTAAATTAATGTAGCAGTTGCTCCATGAGTACATATCCATACTCATGCACTGGAGAACATTTGCACCACCTCACCATCAACAACTTCCAGGTACATCTTTGGATGGGGGAGCCATGGTGGGCAAAAGCTTGGTCAATGGTACAACCCATCACCTGGATTTTCCTTCAAATTACAAACCTCTCCAAACAACTCCACCATCTTCACAAATCAATGATATTCAATCCTTAGTGAATATATCTAATTAGCCTCGTAAGATGACGTAATTCTTTCAATCGTCACCAACAAGTGGCTACTTCAACATATAGCAGTTCAATAAGAGTCTATATGACTCAATTCTTGTACTTCATGTAAATCTGCTTCATAAGAGCACTTAAATATGCATAAAAGCATGAAAAGCACATGGACAGAAGAAGACAGGATCAGATCCTACTCAACAACATTTGACAAGAATCCTGCCACACAAAGGGACATCATCACAAGCCAATTACTTCAAATGATGAATGTCACTTCAACGAATCAAATGATGAACTGAGAATCACCATCTCGTTCTTATGATTAAGTCTACGTTCCTCCAGATCCTTCTCTCTCTTCTCTCGCATTATTAACATCTCTTAGTGTCCCCACTAACAAAAATCACATGTAACCTTGCCGATGATTGCCAAAAATAAATTGAGCCCAAAAAAAAGGAGACTTATACAAATGTAGAAATGCAATCATTTAAAAAAAAACCCCAACCCCCCACCCCATTAGGAATTACCAATACACCACTAACCTCTTCATTCATTAACTAGCTTTTCTTATTTCTTTCAGAGGAACAAAAACCATTGAAGGTCATTCAACATCAAAGCCATCGCCAAAGCTTGTTCATTCTCCCCACACAAAGGTCTTCAACGCGATCGCCATCAGGAATGGGGGAATGTTAATCCAATTCTACGGTAGATACACAAAAGGGTCATACATTCAAGATATGAAGTAATAGTGTCCAAAGCTACAACTTGGACGAGCGCGCATAATGGTGTGACGGAGTATTTATGGTGCTTCTTACTTCAAGAGCGTGTGTGGTAGCAAGTTAGGACGTAGTCCTAACTTAGTGATGTACTTCATGGATATATTATGAGAGTAATCATTGTAATAGCACTAGGCCTCTTATGAGCCTAAAGTGCCCAGCTAGCCACAGTTTAAGTGAGTGTGAACACTTATGGCCATGTATATAAGTGAATTTCTCTCATAATACAACATACTCTCCCATTGTGCAATTGAGTCTTGCTCTTGCTAATCTTCTTGCTAATCTCTCTCCCTAATGCATGCTAGTGAGTGAAGTGAGGTAAGAGGAGGGACGAGAACCTGTAGTGCAATGCGACGGTGTGACAACGCTCATGGGAGACGCGGTGGAATTGCTTCTCAAGGAGTTATAGAGCTTGGAGACCTCAAGGGTTATGAGCTCGGCCATTGGAAAGATCCTCACGACAATTGGGGTTCACCAGGTAATCTCTTTTTGGATGTGTTTCAAGGAGGGTTACGGTGAGCCATAACACCAACTAAGATTGCAACAATTGTAGGTTGTAGGTACTATGTTACATTCATTGATGACCACACTAGGAAAGTGTCAGTTTATTTCATGAAGGAGTAAAGTGATGTGTTTGCTCACTTTCAGAGATTTAAAGCCTTGGTAGAGAAGGAAAAAGGCATGTAAATAAAATGCCTAAGATCAGATTATGGGGGAGAATGTTTCTCCAATGGGTTCAGCAATTTCCTAAGAAAGTAGGGAATCAAGAGAGGCAGTTTATGTGCAGGTACACTCTGCAACAACAGAATGGTGTTGCAGCAGAAAGGAAAAACAAGCACATTGCAAAAGTGGCACATGCCTTGATGGGCTGAAAAGAATATGCCACATTACTTTTGGGTGCAGAAGCAATAGCAGCTGCTGTGTACATTATGAACAAGACACTCACTGCCATAGCTATTCATGGTATGACTCGTGAACATAAGTTTAGAGGCATAAGATCAGATGTGTCTCACTTGAAAGTGTTTGGGTGTATTGCATATGTACATGTTCCTGATGAAGTGAGAACAAAGTTGGATCTAAAGGCACAGAAATGCATCTTCATTAGTTATGCTATGGACCAAAAAGGTTATAGATGCTATAAGCCTACCACTCATGAGATGCGAGTAAGCAAAGATGTGTATTACGTGCTACAACAGTACAGTAATACTGGAATGATTACTCTCTTAGCACACAACATTAATAAGAAAGATGACTTATAATGCTAAATCAATATAAAAACGATTGCACACAGTGCGACATGATTAATGTTCCACAAACTACATAATTATTGCACGAAACACTGATTGATTGGTTGCTTGATTGATTGTGAATACACAGGCATATAGCCTTTTAAAGAGATACATAGTCGCGGGATTCAAACAGGCGCGACCTCCCATTTACAACTCTTGAGATCCAATAAAGATTATTCATATAAGGTACACATTTACGGCTTTACACTTGCGGTACTGACTCCAGACTTGCGATCTTGCAGTGTGCGGCCCACATGACACTGGGCACACACGGTGGATTGCGCGAACCCACAAAAGAACTACTACAATCTGCAACAGCAACACTGCTACCGGGGCCAATCCGCACTGTGTTGACGCCTTTTGGAATCTGCACTAGAAGTGTTGTGTAAGATTCCTCCCGAGCCCCTCAAGTTGTCCAGTTTCTTCCCCTCTAATTCTACCTGTTTTGGCCTAGAGAGAGAAAATTTTCTAGAGAGAGATAATTCAATTTTTAGATATCTTTAGATGGAAAAATATCCCTTCTTATTAAAATAAATTCCCCCGAAATAGAAGCTTAAAATGAAATTCCTAAGGTGCATTAGAAATAAATTATAATGTGCACAAAAGACCTTAGCCTATCCCTTCTTATTAAAATAAATTCTCCTAAAATAGAAGCTTAAAAAGAAATTCCTAAGGTGCATTAGAAATAAATTATAATGTGCACAAAAGACCTTAGCCTAAGGGCCCCTATTTTCAGAAAATTTTGGATTAAGGTCCAAACAAAGGTTTGACAAGCCAATGAGATTAATCCAAATGTAGGGAGGAGATAAATTGAAGAATAAAAGAAAACCCCCCAAAAATGAGTAAATACTCACATAAGATGAAGAGTGGACTAAGGACCAAAGAAAAGAATTAAAAAACTGAATTTTAACACCTCAGTGTGCGGATCTCCCCTCATGAAGTAGGTACCATTTTCTCATCATTACTCCCAATTTTTAATCAATAAAATGAGATATTTTCATCTCTCCTCTCTCTTGTTTCAAATCTAGATCCAAAAAGTAAGCTGAACTGACCCAAAAATGGTCAAAAATTGACCAAACTGATCTAGAAAATTCTAGAATCAGTTTGCTTGGTTAGAGGCTCACTTTTTCCTATAAATAAAAGCCTCCCCCTTTTGTAAAAGCTTAATGATGTTTATGCACTGTTACTCTACTCCTGTCATTGAATTTTTTAATAATTCAATTGTTTTTGGCCTAATCCTCTCCAAAGTGAATTGGTGGCCACTATTGCTTCAAACAACAGTAGAACCCTCAATCCCTCAAGCCAAAGGAGAGCTTACAAGCTCCATGTAAGTTAATTTTCTTACTTTGTTTATAAATTTTAATGAAAAATCTATGGCTTTCTTGATTTTTATGTTTTGCAAATGATTGAATTAAATTCAAATGCTATGCCTATGATGAAAAGGCCACCCCCTTCTCTTCTTTACATTCTAACCTTTCTTAATCTTAGAAAGATTAACTAAGTGATTAATTAAACTCTTCTTATTGTTTACTCTCTTTAATTTAGAAAATTGTGTAGATTAGAGTTCTATAATTCTAAATTGGGTTAATGAAGTTAAGTGAAGAAAGATAAAAATGAGAAATGGTCAGCCATACAAAGGAGGTTATGGAAAAAATTTCCAGAATTTTGTGAAAAAGAAAGTTTGTTTTTATGTTATTCCAAAAGAGTAATTCCCACCATTTTTGCATCTAAAAGAAATATTCTAATTACTCCATGTATATATTCATCTATGAATATGCATGGATATCACTGATATTAATTATTAAATTTGATTTCTATGCACAGAAAGATGCATAAAGGAATTTTTTATTATAAAAGTGTTATTCTTATTAAAATTGATTTCTATGCATAGAAAGATGCATAAAGGAATTTTTATTATTATAAAAGTGTTATTCTTATTAAATTTGATTTCTATGCATAGAAAGATGCATAAAGGAATTTTTTTAATTATAAAAGTATTATTCTTATTAAAATTGATTTCTATGCATAGAAAGATGCATAAAGGATCTTTTTTATTATAAAAATGTTATTCTTATTAAATTTGATTTCTATGCATAGAAAGATGCATAAAGGAATTTTTCTTATTACAAAAGTGTTATTCTTATTAAAATTGATTTCTATGCATAGAAAGATGCATAAAGGAAATTTTTTATTATAAAAGTGTTATTCTTATTAAATTTAATTTCTATGCATAAAAAGATGCATAAAGGATTTTTTTAAATTACAAAAGTGTTATTCTTATTAAAATTGATTTCTATGCATAGAAGGATGCATAAAAGGATTTTTTTTAATAAAAGTGTTATTCCCATTGAAGTTGGTTTTTATGTATAAATAGATGCATAAAGAATTTTTTTAATATCAAAATTAGAATTCTCTTAAATTCTATGAGTATTTGATAAATGAATAATTAAATTCTACGTTTAAATTCTATGAGTATTTGATAAATGAATAATTAAATACTCTAAGAGAGAAATTTCTATCGTTTTATATTCACACGGATTGTAAAAAGAAAATTCAGGAAACCTATCAAGATCGAAATATTCAGAAATGATTAATTTATTCCTCATTGGAATTCGTAACTAATTTGGAAATCAGTTAAGTGAATATTCAAAGAAAGAAATTCAATAAAATAGTAACTGAATTATCAAACCCTTCCGAGAAAGATAGTTTAGGAAAAATCTTATCCGACTCGAACCTTGAATCAGACTATGACCAAGACCAAACTCTTTCGTCAGTTTCGAGGAAAGAAAGTGTGACCAGTTAAGAAAAATACACTCAAAACTCTCGCCAAATCTGAAACTAAGTTTGAGGCCATTCGAATTGATTCTGTGGATCAAGGTTATAGAATTTGAGGAATTTTGGTATGAAATTCTGAATTTTGATCAAGAAGTTTTGGGGATACTGATTTAAGAAATACTCCTTGTTTTCAAAAGAAAATCAAACTGAAAACTTGCTTAAAAACCTTATTTTCTTAAAGGACTGTCTTACGCCAAAATGCTGGTGGCAGAATGCTGGAGGGAGCATTTGGTATATGTTTTTCTAAGGGAAGTTCAGTTGCAAACAGCTAGCGGGGAGTGTTCAAAGGATGGCTCACGCGGCAAAGCCTGCCCAGGTCTTGACCAGCCTCGGTATATGGATTGGCTCCACAAAAATCAAGCTGACATTCACTGTCACAATGGAACCATTTCATTCCGTGACCTTCACGGGAACAAAGTTCAAGGAACTAGAATTTTTGGATCCCCAGATCTGTAATTAGTAAAAGCTTCTAGGTTACTGAAAGGACTTAAAAAGAAGCAGCTCATTTATGTTATCAAAATGAATTCGATAGAAACAAAGTTAAAGACTAAAGAACCAGAATGGTTAAGTGAGTATGATGATTTATTCCCAGCAGAGCTAACTGAGATGCCTCCGATTCGGGAAGTAGATCATGAGATAGAATTGACCCCCGGAGCTCAGCCCCAGTAGCCCAGCGCACGTATAAAATGCCAGTCCCTGAAGCCATTGAACTCAAGGAATAGCTTAGGCAGCTGTTAGAACAAGGGTTTGTAAGACCCAATGTTTCACCTTGGGGAGCGCCAGTTCTCTTTCAGAAAAAGAAGGATGGAACGGTAAGGCTTTGTGTGGATTACAAAGGTCTCAATCAGCTGACAGTTAAGAATAAATATCCTATCCCCAGAATTGATGAGCTTCTGGACAGGCTAAATGGATCCTAGATCTTCACAAAGATAGATCTCAAGTTAGGGTATTACCAGATCAGGATTAATGATCAAGATATCCCGAAGACAACCATCAATACTCGCTATGGGCACGATGAATTTACTGTCATGCCGTTTGGATTGACAAATGCCCCAACTAAATGGAGCCTAGATCTTCACAAAGATAGATCTCAAGTTAGGGTATTACCAGATCAGGATTAATGATCAAGATATCCGGAAGACAACCATCAATACTCGCTATGGGCACGATGAATTTACTATCATGCCGTTTGGATTGAAAAATGCCCTAGCTACATTCAATCGCCTAATGCAAGACATTCTCAGAGAATACTTGGATGATTTTGTTCTTGTTTGCTTTGATGATATTCTAATTTACTCAAAGGGTTGCAACAACTGGTGGGGAGTGTTCAAAGGACGGCTCACGTGGCAAAGCCTGCCCAGGTCTTGACCAGCCTCCTCAGTATGGTTGAAAAATGGTGCACTTCCGGTACGATGGGAGAGGGCCGACGAAGCGGTCCCTGAGTGAAGTGCCAGGACACCTAAGGAGGATCCTGGAGGGTTCTCACCATGAGATGCATGGGCTCATAGTGCCCGTGACACCCATGCATATGTCGTGGAAGATATGTATGATGGACGAAACGATTATTGTAATCTGTTACTGGATCTCGTTTGCTGACTAGTTGGTCTCAACGGAGAGTCCAGAGTGATATTGTTTTTTGAGAAACAAGGGACTGGATATAATTTTTGAGTTATGACATCAGTAACCAATAACTGTTTGTCAATGGATTATTTTATATGTTAAAGTTTTAAAGAGGAGTGTGTGCGTATTTGTATTCAAAAGCAAAAGTTAAGAAAGGCATTCAATTATGGGTGGGTGAGTAATTGTCTGGTTCTACCGATTCCAGTGGTTGGGTGGTGGCTAACCCATGGGGCTAGGTTGGAATCAGTGGAGTTTTAATAATTAAATTGAAATAATAGGAATACGCTTAGAATTTGAGTAGTTAAATAAAAACCTGAAGAATTTCTCAAATGAGTAGATCAATGGTTGTGCCTGACTTCAGTTAGGAAAAAAACTTTGATTTCCTCAAATGATTAGATTAACGGCTATGCCTGAATTCGGTTAGGAAAAAAGCGTTGATTTCTTCAAACCAAGTCAGTGATAGTTTTTCTTCTATCTGGTTTAATCAGGTGAAGGATAGTTTAGTCTCTTGACCCCGTTAGAAAATTCTTAAGAAAATCAAAAAGGTGGAATCCTCCCCGTTTTTTGGGCGGCAAGGGAAATCTACCCGGTTTTGGTTTCGGAATGACCACTAGATTAGTCTCGTGTCCAGACATTTGAGGGTGAGGCCCCGAGTGGGAAACCCTACCCTGCGCAAGGGGAAGCTACTTAGCAACCGGGAATCCGCCGGTGCACGAAGGGGGCAGAGGGGTCTCACATGTTGGCGCGACTTGACGATCCTTCATGAGTTTGCTGAACTTCCCGGAACAGGTCTTCATATTGCTTAGTGGGAAATGGACGAGCCTCCGGCCACTACGATCTTGGTAAGACTTGTTCCACCAATCCTTGAACACCAGCATGTACTTGTTCTTCTGTTGGCTCCATCAGAACTGTGCGCATTTCCGGCGCTGCATGCAATTGTGCAAAAGGCACATGCCTATCATAGTGGCATGATAGAAATTTGTTGGCCACATTCCACCATGGAGGTTGAAGAGGAAAATTTAGGGCGAAGCTATGGGAGCACATTTCTAGCCAGAACCAGAGATTATAGATAACTTCCTTCTGCTTGTTAAAGGCCAGTGCAATGCGTTTCCTCTTTTGAACTAATTCATCTCATTCTTGCACTATCTTCGCCATATCTGCATTAGAAATATCCAGGGCCTTATCTGCATCAATCACCTATTTACCCTGGCACTTTGTGAAGCAGTAGCATCCGGTACTTGTGTAGGTACAAGATCTTCAAGAAGACCAGACTCTTCAGTAGGCCTGTTAACGCCGACAGGCTGCGCCATAAAGCAATTTGTTCCTCCCACTACTGAGCCACTTCTAGGCAAAGAGTGACTACCAAGGATTCCAAATCTTCCATGTTTATCAAGACATCACCCGGATTAAGCATAAGATAGTTGGCTAGAGCATCATTGGTGTGACGGCGAGCAATTTCTTCCATGATTGATCGAGAAAAATCTTCATGTGCCTGTCACACATTTTCTTCTTTGCTTTCTGTAGCCTATACCCTTTTCTCTAATGCACTAACTCTGCTTTCCAAAAATAAAGGTACAACAGTAGCTTCCCCTCTCAGAATAGCATTTTGACTTTCCAGAGTGCCTGCACCTGCTCTTCCAAGGCTTGTAGCTGCTCCACCTGGGCACTGGATTGTGGCATAACCCACAACGAATGTGCTGCATGAGTCAGCAGTCTGGCACAGCTTTCTAAATGGTCTGACTGGAACTTATTTTGCTGCTGCTCCCATGGAAAAGGATATGCAGTTACTACCACCACATCCGTATGAATTGCGATCACAAAAGTGGTTGCGGTCTCTGAGCCAATGCCTGTAGTTGCAGTAACTGGACTATGCTATGCAAAACTTGTAATTGTAGTTGGTGCCACACATACTGCCATCTTGTGCCTCACCTGCCTGTGCCATCGATCGAGAGTAGAAATGCCCTGCGGTGTCATTTCCAAGCTGAACCAGACAGGAGTAGATATAGCAGAAATAAGTATCTCTGGTGCAGACCCAACTGTGGAAAGTGGTGAAACAAAAATGTCTCCTAGTACGTCGAAGATTGGTAGGGTATCCTCATGGCTTTGCTGACCTCTGAGCCTCGCTTGAAACTACCTCCAGAGTAGCAAAAACGAAATAGTAGTGGTGGAAGCTGTAGAGATCCCCTTTCTTTCCCTTTGATGATGAGAACTGTCTCGCCGGGTTGAGTGGTGCCACTAGAGATGACCACTGTAACTTCGGCACTAATGGCAAAAAGGCCCTGAAAAATGGCACAAAGGGGGTGCATGGACACCAAAAAATTGGGCTCCATCGGAAATAGTATCTGCAAAACTTTCCCTATCTTAGAATTCACTGTAGCTCCCTTAGCAGCCTCTGTACAGACACGCTGGGCTTCAAAAAATGAATCTTGTCCTTGAGAACTCCAGCCCAGGACACCAAACCATATTCAGCAATCTTCAAAAAATTCATCACCCTGAGAGAAATGGTATACGTCTTGGCTTGCAACCAGATTGCTTCTGATAACCATCTCTAGCAATCCCTAAGTCCTGGATTGGTGCAGAGCCAGACAGTTTGTGTTTGCCACTAACTTTTGGCCCAAACTGTGCCTCCATCTCATGTGCAGTAACTATCAGAACCACCTGAATAGCACCATCTAATGGCAAGGAAAGGCATTCTTGTATGAGCTGCACAGTTAACTCTCCTGAACTACACCATGAATGTCCACTATATCACCTTCTTGTAGCTACTGCTAGTTGATATGCTAGGGGATGCACAGGCACCCGTGACCAATGAAGATTTGTAAAAACTTGCAGGCGCATGTCCTGCAGCCAAGCATCAATAAGGCAGCTTGAGATTTTGAGTAGGAGTTAGCAGCGTAGAAATTACGCAAGAGCCATCATGGTTGCAACAGAAAGAGAAGGGCGTGCAAAGAAGCAAAGCACTCACAGAAAGAGAAGGGCGTGCAAAGAAGCAAAGAACTCGCAGAGAGCACTGAAAAGAGCAAGAAGATATGCGAGCACAAAAGTGAAAATCCAAAAATGGACTTTGCCCCTTTGCATGCACAACCACTTGCATAGCGGACCACATCCGCATGCAAACTTTTCCTTGAACCTCAGGCAATAGCTAAAATTGTATCATTTCCCTCATTACTTGGTAAAGAGATCATCATGAGAAGGACATCCACCTCTTTGAAAACTAGAAAAGGGCATTGAATAGGCGCCGCCGCATAATAATTCTACAACCGAAACCCATTAACTGGAGAAGAGAGGACCTCGCCCTGCAAATTCGCCAAAAAGAGAATGAGGTGACCCCACAAGGAGCATATATCCAAAAATGATCGGACCACTGCAACTTCATCTTACCTGGTAGCTTCCCCATGCGAGTGTTGAACACCAAGACTAACTACCCTTTTGAAAAAATCTTTTTCTTCGAGTGCCGATCCACTTGCCGTTTCCTCCAATTTTGGAATTCCTATGTCCAATAAAAACTCTACAGCCGATCTTCATCCAATGAACTCAAGACTTCGAGTCGATATGCAAAGGACTCTACTGGCAGCAATTTATCCTCCACTGCAATCCGCAAGCTCGGCACAACAAATTCGACCGGTGTAATGGCCTCCATGCCAAAAGCCACCTTGAAAGGGGTTAATCCAGTTGCTACCTTGTAAGATGTGCGGTATGCCCAAAGTGCCGACGGAAGCTTAACATCCCAATCTGCCCGATGATTGTTGATGAGCTTGGTCAGAATGCGCACAATCTGCTTATTGGATGATTCCGCCAATCCATTGGCTTGGATGATTTCTTGTGGAGAATCAAATAAAAGCCTGTCATCCGCCTGATCACTTTGCTAATGAAACGACCCCCTCAATCACTGACCAACTCCATTGGGCAGCCAAAACGGGTGAAGACATCCTTGTATAAACATTGAAAGAGTAGAGTTATCCCACAACGGCCAAGCTTCCACCCACTTGGTGCAGTAATCTGTTGTTGCTGTCAAAATGTACTGGTTACCTATCTTTGCAGCAGTTGTGGGTTTAAAGGGCCCAATAAAGTCCAAGCCCCACTTTTGAAAAGGCTCAAGTGGCAATATCTGGTGTAAAGGCATGCAATCTCTCTATGATGACTGGCCCAACCTCTAGCATACATCACATTTGCGCACAAAGTGCTGCGCATCACTATTGGCCACCACAAGCCAGCTTGGAAAACTTTCCCTGCAGTAATCTTTCCCGAAAAATGCCCTCCCAAGACTCCACAATGTGCTTCCTGCAACACAGCCTCCTGGTCTTGCGGTAGTACACACCGCAATAGCACATCCATAACATTGCGATAGTACAATTCTCCAATACAGATTTCAAAGGAATGACTCTGCAATGTGAGCCCACCTCCGCTAGTCCCGCCACATCAGGAACTAGATCGGCTTCATCTGAAACCGCAAAAAGCGATGCTTGTCATCCACTCCTATAGCTTGTTCTCCAGAATCCAATCTTGACAGATAATCTGCTACCACATGCTGAGATCCTGGTCGATGAATAACTTCAAAAGCAAACTCCTGTAGCAAAACAGCATCCACTTGGCCAATCTTCCTGTTAAATTCTACTGCCACACCAGATAAAGCAATGTAGAATGGTCCACATGAAAATAGAACATTCTTCCTAGTAGGTAATGCCGAAACTTATTCACTGAATAAATCATGCCTAGGCACTCCCACTTAGTTACTGTAATTCTTCTCTATGTGGAGGATAATCTACGGCTTGCATAATAAATAGGTCGGAACCAGCCAGCACTCTGCTCCTGCATTAATACACTGCCAATTGTCGTGTTCGAAGCATCCAGAAAGACATGAAGATACTTCTCCCAATCAGGCGACATCATAACTGGTCCACGGGATAGCTGTAACTTCAACCTCCGATATGCCAAATCACATTCCTTTGTCCAAGAAAATTCTTTGCGGTCTGCATGTGCCACCAGATTTAGTGGGATTGCTAGATGCACCAGAAACCGCAAATGCCGACCATGCCACCGAATTGGACCCATTATGCGCATACCCTCCTTTGGATTGACAGGTGCGAGAGCTTGCATCACCATCGCCACCTTATCAGGATCCACAGCAATGCCTTCTTGTGATATAATTTTCCCCAATAACTTACCACTCCAAACCGCAAAGGCACACTTTAAGGGGTTTAAGCTGAAAGATACCTCTCGACATTTCTGAAAACACAGTCGTAGATGTTCCAAATGCTGAATAGAGGTCCCGAACACACTGAGATCATACAGAAAGACTTGCATGAAAGCTGTCAAGAATGGCCCAAAAATTTCATCCATATCCCTTTGAAATGTACCCGGAGCATTCCTCAAGCCAAACCACATCACTATACACACAAACACACCCCAGGCTCTGCTGTGATGAATGCTATCTTAGCTTAGTCCACTGGTGCCATTTGAATCTGATTATATCTACTAAACCCATCAAAAAATGAATACATTTCATGACCTACCACATCATCAAGGATGGTATCCATGTAGGGCGCAAGGGAAAAGGATTTGGGATAGTAGCCACATATATTGAGTTTCCTATAATCAACACAGTTGCGTATCTTCTTATTCGTCTTGGGCACAATCACAATTGGAGAAATCCACTCTGGATTCTCTATTGGGGAATGAATCCAACCCACAGAATACGATCCAGCTCTTCTTTAACATGCTTGCAACATGCGGATTCATTAGGTACCGCTGCTATCTAGAAGGAATTGCATCTGGCTTTAAATGAATGCAGTGCTGATAAAACTTCGGATCCAGGCCCTTCATGTCTGAGTAATCCCATGCAAAGACATCCAAGAATTCTGTCAAAAGATCCACCAGAGCCTTCTGAAACTCATCATCCAGCAAACTGCTGACTTTCATTGGTCTGGATCCCTTATCTTTCCCCAGAAATATTGTCTTTAGAGCATCTTCTTCGACTCTAGTAACCTTACTCATTTGTGCCTCAAAATCTCTCTCTTGTTCCAGAATATCTTTCAGTTCACCATCTGGGGGATGACCATCCTCACCAAGAAACGGCTCTCCCTTGGGATCTTTTCATACTCCGCAGAAATGCAGGCTACATCCACCACACATAGTGGGACCAAATCCGCATTAGCCTGCAAAAATTGCTCTTCTTCATCCTCATCCAAGCCCTCAGCCATATTTACTATTTTTGCAATCACCGGCTAGATGGCACTACTTAGCTTACGACGCTCTCGTAATGCAAACTTCACTTTTTTCTTACCCCGCTGCACAGTCATCTAATTGTGTTCCCAATTGTGCCGCACCCCTTGGCCTGCCGTAACCATGGACGGCCAAACAAAAGATTGTATTCTTGATTGGAGTCTTCCATACTGAGGAGCACAAAATACATGACAAATGGAATGCCCGCAACCTCAATCACTATTCCTTTCAAAATGCCCAAAGGACAAACTTGGCACTGGTCAGCCATCCGCACCAAAAATGGGGTCGATTCCCATTCCAACCATCCCATCTTCTCACAAGCTAACCATGTCGCAATATTGACACCCGCACCACCATCAATTAGAACTTGATCAATGAATGGTCCCATGATGAAGCACCAAAATCTCCGGAATACGTGTGTTTGTCACATCGGAACATCAAGGACTAGTTCTTCTCCTGAGCTTCAACTGTAGCCAATGCAAGGACGCCTTACCCAGGTCAGCAGTTGCCAATAGGGAATGGTGAAAATTTGGAACGACCTTAAGTGATTGGCCCAACTTGATCTGAAGTGGTGCTTGCAAGAGTCATCCCAATCATTGCCTTCCAATTGCTACCGCGCTGAAGTTGAGGCTGTGTACATCCCTCCGGCACCTGCAGAGTACTTCTGGGACGGCTCGGAACAACCCACAATCATTGTAACATTTTCTCGAAAGTGAACCGCATGTGAGGTTTTCACCGCCTCAGCTTTGGGTGCTGGCTCTTGAACCCAAGAGGTAACTTGATGCCGCACTTGTTCCTATGTGCTAACCAATCAATGCTAGCCTCTGATCTGCTGCCTGAGCTAGAGGTCAACTCTTCTTACTCGAGCGCATCACCACGCAAACCTCTGGATCTCCTTGCTCATCAAGAGACTCAATTTGGACCATGGATACACTTGGTTGCATCCCTGCAGCCTTTTCTTGTCTCTCTGCCTTCCTACGGTCATACTCCTGTGCCTCCGGGCACTTCGATCGCCAATGCCCTTCCTCTGTGTAGAACAAATAGACATGCAGTCTTTTGCTGCCCCTCGGCCACCCTGACCCAACTACGGCCTCCTCCTCGACCTCGGCCTCCACTGGAGTAGCCATAAGCATTATTCAAACCACCCGCTGTTTTGAGCAAATGCCACCGCAGGATATTTTTCCTCTTTATCCTTCCATTGAATGGGGCCTCTAGCCCGTTAACCCCCCCCCCATTGTAATAACAATCACTAGTATTGTGAGAATTAGAAGTATAGATGGCACACCACTTCTCATTGAGGGCACACTCCATAGAGCAGGATGACCCAGATTGCGGCACGTCGAGCACTAGACCTCTTTCAACGACTTAGAAGCCGAGGATTCCCCAGACACCGCCGTGCTGACCTTCCCGCCCTTGTGGGTCTTCCTGGTCACTTTCACCGGTTCGGCATCCGAATCTTTGCTACTACCGTTCAAAAGAATCTTCCTCTAGACTCTCCTTATCCGAATCTTCAGAGCTATTGTGTTTTCTCCCATGAGATGAGCTTTTTCCTGACTTCTTTTTGGATTTTTGCCTATTGGGCATGTCTTCATCCTCCAGGGATTCTCCGACCAAGATCGCCCTCACAATCACATCTGGTAGCGCCGTGGCAACCCTATCCACAGTCGCTAAGGCTGTTCGGAGATCCTTAGACAAGCCCTTGAGAAAATAATCATTGAGCATCTCCTGTGCTAGATGTTGGTTCTAAGGAACCCGCTGCAACATGACCCGGAACCGATCTGCATGATCCTCCATGGTGCGCTTGCCTTGCTTAAGCACACGCAGTTCAAATTCTGGGCGACAGTCTTTTCCACTCAAAAACACCGCAAGAAAGCTATCCTCACCGCATCAAAAGTCTAAAAATGATCCATCGGGTATTCTGCCAACCATCGGGCGACGATACCGCGGTCGCCCCGTAGTACGAACCACCAAATCAGGAGGTCCCTGAGAATGCGTGCGCATGCATCCGCATCATCAAGAGAACATCATGGTTGCCAAGTGTATTACGTGCTACAACAGTACAATAATATGAGAATGATTACCCTCTTAGCACACTACGTTAATAAGAAAGATGACTTACAATGCTAAATGAATATAGACACAATTGTACACATTGCGACATGATTAATGTTCCGGGTGAAAGCAAGAGATGGTGGTACAAAATTGGTTGTCCTTGACACCACCTAGGCTTGGTAGAACAAGAGTAAAGAAAAAGAGGGCAAAAAGGAAATAAAGGAGAAATATTAAGCTGTGAAAATTCCGTGAGGTGTTATACTTTAGTCTTTTTTTTTGAAACGTCCCATAACAGATAGACGTGGGTGGAGACGTGGGTGCAGACGCGGGTGGAATGCAAGGAAGCAAATTTCTCTCTCTCCCTCTCTCTCTCTCTCAGACCTCCCCTCTCTGTCTCTCTCTCTCTCTCTCTCTCTCTCTCTCAGACCTCTCTCCTGCACATCCTCTATCCCCTGCGGAACACCATAGCCCTCTCTCTCTCTGTATAAACATGGCAGCTCAGGTCGTCACCATATTTACAGAGACGATGCTGGAGGTTGAGTGTGATCCCTTCACTAACCTTGAGTCAGGGATACCTACATTTACAGAGGATACTATCAATGAAACCCAAGCTGCTCACGAACCTGTCGGTAACCAAGAATTTCTCCGGGGCTATTGGGCGCAAAAGAAGCGTGAGCAACGATGCAAGGAGTGCAACCCTGCTAGGGAAGGTAGCCTTTCAAGAACCAGGTCAAGGAACAATATATGCAAAGCCATGGCTAGATGTTGGCGTCGACAGACCCAAGGACTAACAACAGTAGAACAACAGGAAATTCTAGAGCAGCTCATGCATCATCAGCCGTTTTCCAAGTTGAGGAGTTCGGATGTGCAATCGAGTCTTCTTTCCAACGTTCGCAACACATTGACTCAATTGAAAGTACCTCACTCTGCAAGTGAGCTGTTTGTAAAGAGAGCCTCTTTGATGATGATACTGAACAATGGTGATCAGAGAACAATGTCAGTGAACCAGTCCAAAATTGCTGCTGTCTTGGGTGTTCGTTGACGGAATAAAGTGGCAGCAAGTAGTCGACTGGAAACGAAAGATGAGAATGAAGTGTTGCCACTTAGTGCTTGTCTCACAGACAATTGCCTTTGTATACAAGTATCACAAGTGAAACTAGAGATTTGGTGACCGCTTTTTGGAAATCTGAGACGAGAGTTTCACCAAACAAAAAGGATATTTGTAAGCAGAGGATCGAGGCAAAATATGTCATCAAACATCCAATTCATCTTCTAGATGACTCTCAGGTAATATGTTTTTGCTACAATGCAATCCATGGTGGCCTTGATTTCTGTTGGAATAGTTCAAAATTTGTAGTCTTTGGGCAGCAACACTGAAAGCTTGGCTGTTCAGTACCAAACTGGTAGTTTTTTACCAGCAATCACTCTAGGCCATAAGTACCAATTTGGTACTGCAATCATTGTAGGTACTAATTCCCATATCCAAGTACTTACCATTGTTTGAATTCCCAGCTCCATAATAGTATCATTGTAGGTACCAATTCCACCTCCATAGGATTAAATTTGGCACTTCTCTGAATCTTGCATTGTACCCAACAGGATTCACGGTACAACTTTTGGTTGCAATGTCCAAGAGTAAGGAAGCACAGTCTCAATTTGGCACTTTTGAGAAGCACTCACACTTGGTAGTGTAATACCAAATTAGGTTTTGGAGACAGATTTGGTGCTTTCAATGTATCTTGCAAAGTACCAAATGGATGCATAGTACCAATTTTGGAGCGTTTTATATCCAGAAAAGTATCCAATTTTGTACTAAGCATCCAATTATGGTATTGTAAAGTATATAGAGAAATAGCCAATTCGGTACTATGGATCAAGTTCGGTACTATGCAGGGTGCTTTAAGTGTGCCTGGTTAGTACCTAAGGTGTTCCACAGCTCCAATTTGGTTTTTTTGGGCACCACTTACACTTGGTAGTATAATACCAAAATGGGTTTTGGAAACAGATTTGGTGCTTTTAGAGGATACTGAAAAGTACCAAACTAGATGCATAGTACCAATTATGGCGCTCTTTGTATCCAAAAAAGTATCCAATTTTGTACTAAGCTTCCAATTATGGTACTGTGAAGTATACAGAGAAATAGCCAATTTGGTACTATGGATCAAGTTTGGTACTATGCAAGGTGCTTTAAGTGTGCCTGCATAGTACCTAAGGGGTTCCACAAATCCAATTTGGTGTTTTTGGACACCACTCACACTTGGTAGTATTATACCAAATTGGCTTTTGGAAACAGATTAGGGGCTTTTAGTGAATACAGAAAAGTACCAAACTGGATGCATAGTACCAATTTTAAAGCTTTTCTGTATCCAAAAAAGTACCCAATTTGCCACTATGGATCCATTTTGGTAATATGCAGTATGTAAAACAGTACCAAATTGGGTACTATGGTTCCAGCTTGGTACATAGAACCAAATTTGGTGCTTTTTTGTATTCACAAAAGCACCCAATTTGTTACTATGATCCAATTTGGTACCATGCTTAATGTAGAAAAGTATCCAATTGGGTACTATGGTCCACCTGGTAATAAATAGAGCCTAATATGGGGCTTTTCTGCATCAAATTTGGCACTATAGTCTGTTATCTGGCACTACAGTGCCAAATTTGGTACTTTAGAATGAGTTGGTGGTTTACAGTACCAAATTTTGTACTGTAAACAGCTTTGGTGCTTTACTCTTGTTTGATAGTATTCTGAGCTCTAACGTGGTTCATTTTTCGTTTAAAGGTGGAGCTCTACAAAAGATTCAAGAGCATGTATCCTGCGGTGAAGTTGTCACTTAGGTCCTTTGAGACACTCAAGCCTTTTTTTGTCCGAAGATTGAAAGAGCGCTATACTTGCTGCTGTATTTACCATATCCAGATGGTATACTTCAAGGATGCTTTCAATCAAATACGCCAGAACAAGTTTGGGCATCACGGCAAAGAACATCCATGTACATGCTCCATTTGTGGTACACGTAGTGAGGCAGGTCAATGTTCTGCAAACCAGGCTGTTTTTCAACACATAAGTAACTTGCTGGATTTTATATTGTGCCCTCGCCCTAAGGAGGGTGAATATCATGCAAAGAGATGCTTGCTTGGAGAGTGCCCCAAATGTGGTGTACGAAAGTTGTCATTCTGCCCAGCCGAGATTGCAACAGATAGCAAGGAGGTGACTGTTAAGATATTCCAGGATGTGGGCACTGGACAGGTTAATGGTGATGGAAAAGAGAAGAAGCGAAAGGACTTGGTCGTGGAAAGGATGAAAAGTGCAACTTTCATTCATCTCTTTTCAGATCATCTGAAAAGCTTCGTTAAGCACAACTTTATGTTTAGGTGGCAGGCCCAACAATTCAAAGACTGCTTGCTTAAGTTTCCCAGAAATGTTGTGGTATTTGTTGTTGATTTTGCTGAGAATTACAGAATTAAAGTGCAAAATGAGATCCAGTCCATGCATTGGTGGTCAACACAAGTAACAATACTGGTACACATCTCTTATATCAGAAATTTAGTAGGAGCTATTGAGAAGACTGTGCATTTTTACATATCAGATGATAAGCTCCACGACACGCTCTTTGTTCAGCATTGTTTTATGCTGCATGACAACTGGATGAAACAGCAAGGACACCGTTTGCGTTATCATTGGGTATGGTCAGATGGTGCCGCTTCACAGTTCAAGGCACGAAGACCACACTATTTCATAGCTAGGTATTATCAGTTGACAGGATTGCTTATGATGCATAACTTCTTTGCTTCAGGGCATGGAAAAGGAGAGCATGATGGTGCAGGTGCTATTATCAAGAGAACCCTGACGCACGAAGAGCTAAAACCCGATGGCTGGCCCATGAAGTGTGCGGCTGATGTGGTCAATTTTTTGAATGCGAGGTTTCAGCCGACAACGGAAGGTGGAAGTGCCAGCACAAGGAGGGTGTTCTGGTTGGTTTCACTGAATGATGTGCTGCGTTTTCCGTTGTGGGACTGTAAACCAATTGCAGGCTCTCGCTCATTCCATTGTGTTGACGGCTACTCAACGCACAATCCATGTGATGTGCATTTTCGTACACTGTCATGCTTCTGTGATCCATGTGTGAATGGGCAGTGGAGGAGATGCAATGATAAACAGCACATTGAAGAATGGAAATATGTCTCCATCGAGCCATTGACAAAGTCAGTACAACCTACAAATAGTGATGAGGACGACGATGATGAGGAGAACTACAATGATTTGTTTTCCTCCCATGTGAGTGAGGATTTAAGCATGCCTATGTATGAAGGAGACCCTGAGGTGTTGAGCTAATTATTGTCCATTGGGGATAACTTTGCAGTGAACGCAGCCGAGGAGAAGGAGGACTTCTACCTTCTTAAGTGTTGAGCCATTGGGGATAACTTTGCAGTGAACGCAGCCGAGGAGAAGGAGGACTTCTACCTTCTTAAGTGCACAAAAACCGTTTATGTAGCACCAAGAGTACTGAAGGACCTTTGGCATAACAAGATCGTAAGAGGTGGATTGCTAGTTGAGGGCTTGTACTATGCCCAGGTTGAGGGCAAAGTTGATACCTATACCCTATTAGATCAGACACCACCGGTGATGATCTACTCGCATCTTGTTAGAGCCATACGGTTCCCCATGGAGGCTATCCCTGGCCTCCATCACCACTTTAAACTATCCTCAGAGATATATGAAAATATCTATAACAGTATGCCATATGAAGACGGAAGTGACCAGGACGGGAGCCATACAGTGTTTACCCCAACTACAATTCTAACCACTGGCAACAGTTGTAATTCTCTTGAATAGAATCTTGCTTGTGATCAGTACTGTCTAATTCTCTTGATTAGAATCTTACTTGTGATCAGTACTACCTAATGCTATTGCTGTGTTATCAATTTGGTACTGTGCTTTATTGTTTTTAGCTCTGCTGTGTTTTTGCAGTACCAAATTTTGGTACTGTTCCTTTTTGTTTTCACCAAGTAGTAACAGAAAAGTACAAAAGCAGTAGCCAAAAAAAGTACATGTACAAAAAGATAATTATCATTAAATGCCAAAGGCAATGTACAAGCATACAGAA
The DNA here is from genome assembly GCF_041138505.1 of Cibotium barometz. NCBI lineage: Eukaryota > Viridiplantae > Streptophyta > Polypodiopsida > Cyatheales > Cibotiaceae > Cibotium > Cibotium barometz. The sequence continues at coordinate 14,747,869 of NC_141058.1, forward strand.
TCTTTTACACATCAGCAGGGGGGTCAAAGCGGTACGAATACCCCTCCATAGATACAAAGTAGTTGACAACGAACGAGGAAATGTCATCCTCAACATCAAACAAGGGATTCCGGTGGCTGTAAGCAGTGGGGAACTTATCAGCTAGCCACCCAGAGATCCACGGGAAAATGACATCCATAAGATACTTCGGCTTGTCGGGGTCATAATACTTAGGCTCATATGACCGGATGCAGTAGCACGAGTCGTAATCATTCTTCAAGGACTTGTATCTCGTGTCGTCCACAAGGAGGGTGTTTGTTTCATTGAATTGCGGATACTTGCACCACACTTTTCTTAGGAGCTTCAGAAAAATAGGCTTGTTACTAACTCCTTCGCAAGGACTGGCACATCTCTGAGTTTGGTAGCCCACCTCTCACAATGAGACTGGTCAAAAATATCTGTAAGGTAAACCAAGCAATTAGAATAGCAGCACAAATAAGAGTACCAAAGCTAACAAACAATACATAACAGTGAAAAGGTACCAAACTTGGTACAACACAGTACCAAAGTACCAAATAACCAAAGTACCAAACATTATAAAATTGTGTACACAAATGTTACCAAGCACAGAACCAAGTACCATGGTATCAAAGCACCAAACCGTACCAAATTGTGTACAAAGTAAAAAACACAGTTTCAAACTACCATAGCATCAGAGTACCAAAGTACCAAAGATAACCAAAGAGTACCAAATTATGTACAAAACAGTGCCAAATTGTGTACACATGAACAAACATAGTCCAAAGCAGCATAGCACCAGAGTACCAAAGTTCCAAAAAGTACCAAATTGTGTTAGCAGTGCCAAAAGTACCAAACTACCAAATAGTACCAGATTGTGTACAGAACAGTAGCAAAGCTAGCCAAACAGTATCAAAATCAATAAAACCAGTTGTGAAAGTTAAGGGATAAATACCTAAAAAGAGGCCTTTCATCTTCATCAACCGAGGGAAGCAAGCATTAATTATGGCCATCAAGTTCTTCCTTTGGCTACATGACCAGAGCATCACGTCGCATCGCTTCCTCAAGTTGATGATGAAGTCCTCCGCATCAGGTCTGACGACACAATATTTGTATTGAGACACTTGCACACCTCGGGGCCTAATTCCATCTGGGAACGGGAGCTGCCACAAATCCTTGGGTGCTTCAACATAATCCTTCAGTAGCACTCCATTGACATCCAAAACAACAAGGCGCCTATTGCTTGCCATTACATGTATCGGCATTGATGTATCCGGTGGTTGTTCATGTAGCCACCAATGGTCCCCTGTTGTAGTACCACTAAACTATATGAGTAGAAGAACACAGCCTTTTTGCAAAAGCAAAGTTAGACATTGGGCACCAATAAAAGGTTACAAAACAGTGACAGTAGGACATGACAGTTTACAAACACATTGACACCTTTCAAGAGTAGAGCGGCATGACACAAAACGCATCGACAAAAGCAAAATGGGCTGGTATTTCAAATTAGTCTAGAAGCAAGTACAAAATGCTGTAACATCAGCTAAGTTTTGCAGCCTTGTGGCTTGAGACCACCACCAACGGGGCGCTTTCTACATTTCATAGCGAAGAGCTCGAAGAGGGTGGCTGAATCATTGCTATCACCTGTTTCTAAGGGCGTTGCATCAGGTGTCTCCTCCGCAGCTCTTTCCTTCCCCACACCTTTTGTATCCTCCATGCCTTTAGGCAACTCTACACCTTCACCCTCCTCTGCACCTTTAACCTGCTCTGCACTTTCAGTAGCTTCCCCCGCCTCTTTGGCCTCCTTCGCGCTTTTAGCCTCCTCTACACCTTCAGCCCCCTCTGCACCTTTAGCCTCCTCAGCACTTTCAGTAGCTTCCCCCGCCGCTCTGGCCTCCTCATTGCTTTTAGCCTCCTCAGTGTCTTTGGGCTCCTCTGCACCTGCAGCCTCCTGTGCACTTTGAGTAGCTTCCGCTGCCCTATTTCCGTTCTTCCTCCTCTTTCTACCTGCCTTGTCCTTTGCAGATGTTGATGCCGTAGCCAAAACCTCTGCCTCTGAGAGAACTTCAACTGTCACCTCCTCAACAGCCGGCATCTCTTCATTGTTCTTCTCGCCTTGGTCAGTCTCTTGCTCAGCAACCTCCTCAATCAGATCACTTCCCCCCTGTTCTTTCTCCTCCGGTCCCTTTTCGTCTTTGTCTCTCTCCTGCACTTCCGCTTTTAGTCGATCTTCCCCCATGCTTGAGTCTACAGCAGGTTCAGCTCCTTTCCCTTCCCTTGTGTTGGCATCAAGGTCTTGCAGTATTTTCTGCACTGACTTGTAAGGATCTTCTTTAAACATGTAAGTGGCATCTGACTTACTGTGACCAGGGAGATCCTTCCTATCCTTTGGGGTGGTGTCATGGGTGTCCGCACCGAAAGATTCTCTACCTACATATGCACAAAGATGAAAGACAAGATTAGATCATCAGTTCAAACAATATAAACATACAGTGTCCAACACAAACACCCCACTTACTCTTCAATAATGACCTCCCTGACACCCAGGCCTTTGCCTCCGAAGGGATTGCGGTGTTGCAACGTGCCTTCACGCACATATCTCTTGTTCTCAACACAGCTGCAAAACACAATGGATGGTACTGATGCGCATGCAGGGAAGCATGAAGGTACCAACCACGTAAGAAGCCTCCAAAGCCTCCCCACAGGCAACACAAGTACTAAACACATGAATTGTGTTGGCAAGGTCCACAACATGAGGCCTTGGAGTCAATGTATATTTCATCCCCCTCTTCACATCAGCACACAACTTATGTACAAATTCTTGATGGTCTTGGGTCTCCAAGCATTCATTGTGGAGCTTCACATACTCCATCTGCAAAACAGACATACTCTATCCACTTATCCACCAAAACAAACAATTAGCAAGGAAGTACACAAGCAGTACAAAAACTGAACCAGAATAGGTACCAAAACAGGTAAATTGTACCATAACAGTTCTAAACAGTACTAAATGGGTACAATGAAGTTTCAACAACTCCCAAGCCAAACCCAAGCAGAATAAAAACAGTACTAAAAAGGGTCAGATTGTACCAAAATAGTTTTAAACAACACTAAATTGGTACATGAAGTACCAAAAACTACCAGAACAGTACTAAAAAAGGTTGGATTGTACCAAAATAGTTTTAAACAACACAAAATTGGTACATGAAGTACCAAAAATTACCAAAACAATACCAAAAATGTAGCAAAGCAGTACCAAAATAATATCAAATAGTAGCAGAATAGTACCAAATAGTACTAAAATAGTACCAAATAGGTTACAGACAGTGCTAAAAAGGTAGCAAATCAGTACCAAAATAGTAGCAAATAGTAGCAAATAGTAGCAAAATAGCACCAAATAGGAAACAAAACAGTACCAAAACAAAACCAAAAAGTAGCAAAATAGTACCAAAATAGGTAACAAAACAGTACCAAAAGGTTAACAAATCAGTATCAAAAAAGTACCAAAAGGTAACTAAACAGTACCAAAACATGTAAATTATGCCAAAACAGTTGTAAACAGCAATAATTTGGTACAATTAAGTACCAAAACATGTAAATTATGCCAAAATAGTTGTAAACAGTAATGATTTGGTACAATTAAGTACCAAAAACACACAAGACTCCCAAAAATACCCAAAAGACCCAAAAACTTGTCACAGTGAAATTTCAAACTAGTACCAAAATAGTGCAAAAAGTACCAAACGAATCAAAGAAAACAAAAAATACCAAAGATAATACATAGATAGCACCCAAGACATATTTAGCACTACCATATAAGACCAAATAAAAGCTCAACTTCAGTACCAAAACACTTCAAAAGAGTACCACATGAAGCAAAGAAGCACAAAAAGTACCAAAGTTAGTGCCAACATTGAACCCAAGATGTAACTGCAATACCTTAAAGACTCTAAAACTTGTAGCTCTAGAAAGTACCAAAGCAGTATCATAATAGGTCAAAAGAGTTTCAAATGAACAGCAAAGCACCAAAAGTACCAGTCATGGGTGCAACCAATTATCCAAGACAACCAAAGGTGCCCTATTAGACTAAACTCAATAACCTGAAAGTACCAAAACAGCACAAAAATAGTTCAATAGAGTACCAAATGAAATAAAGAAGCACCATTAAGTACCAAGAAAGGCAGCAGCACAACACCAAGTGTTATAAAAAATACCAAAACAAGTAAAGAAAGTACCAAAACAGTTCAAGAAGTTCCAAAACCACCAAAAATGTCAGCAGATAAACCAATCAAGAAGTGAAACATGCCAAATTGCCAAACCATGTGCAAATTAAACACTATCAATAGTCAAACACAATGCAATAGGCCAGAAATACAATACCTCCTGCTGTTCAACCTCCGCTTGGAGCTTTTGGATATTTTCGAAAACCCCGTGTCGTCGCAACAAGCGCCGACTTGCTCCCAGCTCAGCCTCCACCTCTCTGATCTCTTCTTCCGAAACAGGGATTTGTTGCTGAAGCTGAACAATGTGTGCTTCCAGGGTATCGATGTCTTCCATCAAACTCTTCACCACGTCCTTTCTACCTTCATATACCAGTAGATAGCTGGTCCTTGTTTGCTTGAATAAAGGCCTTCAGGCTTCTGAGGTTTGACCATCCTGGATGTGACACTGGGTCTGCCAGTCTTTGCAGCAATGCCTCTAAATCAGGTAGGTAGTCAGCAATTATCCCTCTGCCAGCATTCTCTGGTTCTGTGCAGATATTACTACCACTTTGAGTCATCCGGGCCTTCTTATCTGAATGCAGGACACTGCCAGGAGAGGAAGCATTTTGCCTCCTCCATGCCTCAATTTTACGCTCAAGCCCGCCACTCCTAGATGATATCATCTGTAACACTCCTTCCCCAAATCGGGCCCATGCTACTTTATGCCCTGCTGGGTCTTTTTTTGCTGCATGGCATTTCTCAAAAGCGTAGCACGTAGCAAATTTGTTGGTCAATTCACCACATGAAGGGGGCCCCTGATAAACTTTGGAGAATAGAAGTCTGCAATCTTCCACCAGTTGTGGCTGCAAATGGTTTAAATAGATCTTGCTGTTCTTTTGGTACTTGAACTTGAATACAGTTAACCATTGCTCGGGTGGCATGTCCTCATCAGTCAAGTCCTTGAAGAGTTTGCCCTCAAGACTGAGACCGTACTCTTCATGCAGGTCATGTGCCGTGTAACAGAACCTGGTTTGTTGAGGGTACTCCTCCATTTTGTTCTTACCTAAAATGTGTTCAAAACAAATCAGAGAATTGCTGACTCCTATAGATTAAATGTGGTGCCCGACATTGTGTCTAATGTGAGGTGATGCCCTACAGAACCAATTGTGGTACTCAAAGAGTACCAAATTTGCTACTGCAAAGTACCAAATATAGTACTGTTCATTTAACTTCAAATGTCAGTGCAGGGAGTGAACATGCACCATTTACTTAGCACATGCATATGCCAATGAATAGCGTACCACGTCTTGACTTGCTGGTAGATTTTGATTCATCGTCGTCGAAGAGGAGTGAGGTCCGTTCGGAGTCGACCTTGCACTGTTTTGCACTTGCCCTTGTGTTGGGACTGGCTATGTGCTCCGGCTTTGTTTGTTGGGGGGGGGGTGTGGTGGAAGCACCCTTCTTGTTGCTACTGCCAGGAGACACCATGCCCTCCTTTGCCTTCGCTTTCGGTTTGCATGTTGAAGGTGACACTCCCAAATATAGTACTGTTCATTTAACTTCAAATGTCAGTGCAGGGAGTGAACATGCACCATTTACTTAGCACATGCATATGCCAATGAATAGCGTACCAAGTCTTGACTTGCTGGTAGATTTTGATTCATCGTCGTCGAAGAGGAGTGAGGTCCGTTCGGAGTCGACCTTGCACTGTTTTGCACTTGCCCTTGTGTTGGGGGGGTGCCAGGAGGCACCATGCCCTCCTTTGCCTTCGCTTTCGGTTTGCATGTTGAAGGTGACGCTCTGCTGGCAGCAGCTCCCTTGGCCTTTGGGGTCCTCATGGCTAGACGACTGCTCTAGAGCAGAGCAGCTCTGCTACAATCGAATGCAGGGGGAGAGAGAGAGATGGTGCAACCAGACGACGCCCGCTTAGTTCAAACAGAAATGAGCAAAAACAATAAAAAATTAAAACCACTACCACCACTCATGACACCACTACTCTCACGGGGTGGTATTGCACAAAAGATTCTCAAAGATCTTAAAAATAGTTCCTAAATACAAACCTTTTACCCTCAAATTCCCCCCCCCCAAAGTACCAAAAAGGTGGAAAAAATTGGCCCTTTTTTTGTACCACCAACCCTTGCTTTCACCCTTCCACAAACTACAGAATTATCGCACAAAACACAAATTGATTGGTTGCTTGATTGATTGTGAATACACAGGCATATAGCCTTTTAAAGAGATAGGTGAGTGACACATCTTGTTTATGCAATTGTATGCTAGGTTATGATAGACTAACCTCTCGGTTTAAGTTGTTTATGCTCCGGTGAGGCAAGGCCCCATGACATTGGCTAGTTCCTGCACTCTTTCTATGGTGCAAGGGTTTCCCATAAATGGCGTCGCCTACCGGGGAATACCCCTACCACATAGCCACAAGAAGGTCATGAAGGAATTTTATTTTAATTCTATTTTCTATTTTTGGCAAGAAGGGTAGAAATGAATAGATGAAAATGTGTCCATTTTTTGGCATTATTTGCACTCTTGTTGATTTATGCAATTTGTTCAATTCCTACATATTATTCCACTTCTACTTGTTGTTCATTTCTTGTCAGTGCTGCAATTAGTGCATTTAAATTAATTATTCTCCCACATTTCAATTGCATGTCCAATTTATGATTTCTGTATTTTTTGGTTTTTGCATATTTTTTTAATTTTGAAATCTAAAAAACAATTATTTGAGCATCAAACCAAAAGAATTGGGTAAAACGGACCATAGAATCAGTTTCCTAGCATAGGGTTTATCCCAATTTAACTCCTTATCTAGAGAAATTGGGATAATAATAGAAATTAGGGGAGGATTTGGTAAAGACAGAAATTTTTGTGTTTTATTCAATTTTGCATTTTCACATTAGTGTAATTGATATGAGTTAATTACACTTAATCCTCTCCCTAATTCGGGGCATCTTGATTGGCTGTCCGAATTTAATACGTGCACACTTTTAGGCCACTAGCCCATAAATTTCCAAAAGTCTACTTTGTGTGGCTAGATGCATTTAATGTGTGCAGGCCCCAAGTCAAAGATTCTAGGAAAACTCCCTTTCGATGAAACCAAGAAATGAAACCAAAAAGTGAAATTGAAAAGTGAAACTTCGAATACTATATAGTAAAAGTGAAATGTTAAAAAAATAAAAATTAAAAAGGAAAAAGTAAAAAGGTAAAAGGTAAAAGGGGAACGGTAAAAGGTTAGGGGGGAAAAAAAGCATAGAAACTTTTTAGAAAATAATCGCACAAACTTGCCTAATATATGTTTTAGGATGTTGCGATCTCATTGATGCAACTTGTGTGACACCCAAAAAAATTTTAGTTAAGATGCCTTGGGAGCTTTAGAGTTGCCTCTAAGCCACATGCCCATGGTTACGATAGCCAACACCACTTCACATATGGAGCCCCCCGCATTTAGAATATCTAGTATGACCATTCCTAGAGGGGTCACATCTTATTCTAGTGCACCCATGAAGCATCCCCTTCCTAGAGTGGATGTGCTACCAACTCCTGTTTGCGAGACTGGCTGCACCTAATGCCCACATGCCCACACTGGCTGCACCTAATGCCCACATGGCTAGAGCACATATTGGGGAGCTAGTAGAACACATGCCTTATGTTGACATCTACCCCCACCACGGTTTAGAACAATGCCTCCTCATGCAGGGCCACATGTTTCACCTCCACATACTCCTATCATTGCTCCAGTTATGCCAGCACCAACTCTACCCATAGACCCAATTGCATTTGCACAGGCCCTGGGAAGAGTGGTAGTGGAAATCATAGCACTTGTTGTGAGAGACAGTGGTCGATAGAGCCATGGGAAGGCTACCCAGATAGCCAAGCTAACCCACAAATTCACTAGCAATGGTGATTCTAGGAGACATCTAGAAGTATTTTATGAGACCCCTTTGCCCCCTCTGCATACCGGATTCTCGGTTGCTAACAGCAGCGGAAGTAGCTTCTTCTTGCATGTGGGGTAGGGTTTCCCACTCGGTGCCTCGCCCTCAAATGTCTGGACACGAGACTAATCTGGTGGTAATTCCGAAACCGAAACCGGGAAAATTTCCCTTGCTCGAAAAAACGAGGATGATTCCACCTTTTTTAGTTTCTTAACGAATTTTCTAACAGGTCAAGAGACTAAACTATCCTTTACCTTATTAAACCAGATAGAAGGAAAACTATCACTGACTTAGTTTGAAGAAATCAATGCTTTTTTCCTAACCGAATTCGGGCACAGCCGTTGATCTAATCATTTGAGAAAATCAATACTTTTTTCCTAACCAAAGTCAGGCGCACAGCCATTGATCTACTCATTTGAGATTTTATTTAACTACTTGAATTCTAAGCGTATTCTTATTATTTCAATTTAATTATTAAAACTCTATTGATTCCAACCTAACCCCATCCTGCCCATGGGTTAGCCACCACCCAACCACTCGAATTGGTAGAACCAGACAATTACTCACCCACCCATAATTGGTAGAACCAGACAATTACTCACCCACCCATAGTTGAATGCCTTTCTTAACTTTTGCTTTCGAATACAAATACGCACACACTCCTCTTTAAAAATTTAACATATAAAATAATCCATTGACAAACAATTATTGGTTACAGATGTCATAACTCAAAAATTCCATCCAGTCCCTTGTTTCTCAAAAAACAGTATTACTCTGGACTCTCCGTTGAGACCAACTGGTCAGCACAACGAGATCTAGTAACATATTACAATAATCATTTCTTCCATTATACATATCTTCCACGACATATGCATGGGTGTCATAGGCACCGCGAGCCCGTGCATCTCCTGGTCAGAACGCTCCAGGATCCTCCTTAGGTGTCCTGGCACTTCACTCAGGGACCGCTTCGTCGGCCCTCGCCCATCGTACCAGAAGCGCACAATTTTTCAAACATACCGAGGCTGGTCACGTGAGCCGTCCTTTGAACACTCCTCGCCAACTGTTGCAATCGAACTTCCCTTAGAAAAACATATACCAAATGCTCCCTCCAGTATTCTGGCATAAGACAATCCTTTAAGAAAACAGGGTTTCTAATAAGCAAGTTTTTAGTTTGATTTTCTTTTGAATACAAGGAGTATTTCTTGAATCACTATCCCCAAAACTTCTTGATCAGAATTCAGAATTTCATACTAGAATTCCTCGAATTCTATAACCTTGATCCACAGATCAATTCGAAGGGCCTCAAACTTAGTTTCAGATTTGGCGGGATTTTTGAGTGTATTTTTCTAAACTGGTCACACTTTCTTTCCTCGAAACTCACAAAAGAGTTTGGTGTTGGTCATATTCTGATTCAAGGTTCAAGTTGGATAAGATTTTTCCTGAACTATCTTTCTCGAAAGGGGTTTGATAATTCAGTTACTATTTTATTGAATTTCTTTCTTTGAATATTCACTTAACTGATTTCTAAATTAGTTTACAAATTCCAATGAGGAATAAATTAATAATTTATCTCAATATTTTGATCTCGATAGATTTCCTGAATTTTCTTTTTACAATCCGTGTGAATATAAAATGATAGAAATTTCTCTCTTAAAGTATTTAATTATTCATTTATCAAACACTCATAGAATTTAAACATAGAATTTAAGAGAATTCTAATTTTGATATAAAAATTCTTTATGCATTTATTTATACATAAAAATCAACTTCAATGGGAATAAAACTTTTATAAAAAAAATCCTTTTATGCATCTTTCTATGCATAGAAATCAATTTTAATCAGAATAACACTTTTGTATTTTAAAAAAATTCCTTTATGCATCTTTGTATGCATAGAAATCAATTTTAATAAGAATAACACTTTTATAATAAAAATTTTCCTTTATGCATCTTTCTATGCATAGAAATCAATTTTAATAAGAATAACACTTTTATAATAAAAAATTTCCTTTATGCATCTTTCTATGCATAGAAATCAAATTTAATAATTAATATCAATGATATCCATGCATATTCATAGGTGAATATGTACATGGATTAAATAGAATATTTATTTTAGATGCAAAAATGGTGGGAATTACTCTTTTGGAATAACATAAAAACAAACTTCCTTTTTCACAAAATTCTAGTAAATTTGGCCATAACCTCCTTTGTATGGCTGACCATTTCTCATTTTTATCTTTCTTCACTTAACTTAATTACCGCAATTTAGAATTATAGAACTCTAATCTACACAATTTTCTAAATTCAAGAGAGTAAACAATAAGAAGAGTTTAATTAATCACTTTGTTAATCTTTCTAGGATTAAGAAAGGTTGGAAGTAAAGAAGAGAAGGGAGTGGCCTTTTCATCAAAGGCATAGCATTTGAATTTAATTCAATCATTTGCAAAACATAAAAATCAAGAAAAGCATATATCTTTCATTAAAATTCGTAAACAAAGTAAGAAAATTAGCTTACATGGAGCTTGTAAGCTCTCCTTTGGCTTGAGGGATTGAGGGTTCTACTCTTGTTTGAAGCAATAGTGGCCACCAATTCACTTCGGAGAGGATTAGGCCAAAAACAATTGAATTATTAAAAAATTCAACGTAGATGGCTTAGGACAGGAGTAGAGTAACAGTGCATAAACACCATTAAGCTTTTACAAAAGGGGGAGGCTTCTATTTATAGGAAAAAGTGAGCTTCTAACCAAGCAAAGTGATTCTAGAATTTTCCAGATCAGTTTGGTCAATTTTTGACCATTTTTGGGGTCAGTCCAGCTTACTTTTTGGATCTAGATTTGAAACAGGAGAGAGGAGAGATGAAAATATCTCATTTTATTGATTAAAAATTGGGGGTAATGATGAGAAAAGGTGCCTACTTCATGAGGGGAGATCCCCACACTGAGGTGTCAAATTTTAATTTTTTAATTCTTTTCTTTGGTCCTTAGTCCACTCTTCAGCTTATGTGAGTATTTACTCATTTTTGGGGGGTTTTTCTTTTATTCTTCAATTTATCTCCTCCCTACATTTGGATTAATCTCATTGGCCTGTCAAACCTTTGTTTAGACCTTAATCTAAAATTTTCTGAAAACAGGGGCCCTTAGGCTAAGGTCTTTTGTGCACATTATAATTTATTTCTAATGCACCTTAGGAATTTCTTTTTAAACTTCTGTTTCAGGGGAATTTATTTTAATAAGAAGGGATATTTTTCCATCCAAAGATATCTAAAAACTGAATTACCTCTCTCTAGAACATTTTTTCTCTCTAACAATATCTTTTATTATTCTAAAAAGGGGACATCTTAAGGGGCTGGGGAGGAATCTTACATATTTGATCAAGTGTGTAAGGCCCTAGGAGAATGAAATGAGGTTTCCAAGACCAATGCCTTTAGATGGTGATTGTAGGAGATACCTAGAAGTATTTGATCAAGTGTGTGAGGCCGTAGGAGAACGAAATGAGGTTTCCAATACCAATGCCTTTAGTCTAACATTAGATGATAAGGCTGGGGATTGGTATATAACTCTCAAGGTTAAGGAACGCTTGAACTTCATCGCTCTTAATAAGAGATTATTCTTGAAGCAATTTGTGCGTGAAGGAGTCTTACGGGGTGTAGCTTCCCAGCTACACAAAGCCAAGAGAGAGGAAAAGGAGTCAATTAGAGATTTTATTAGCCATCTCAAGAATTCTCCTGGTGCCACATGAATTTGTAAACCCTTGCTAATACTTCTAGGCCTCAATAGTTGGCTTTACCGACTCCATCACAGCCACTAGACAGAATGCCTACAACAACATCTCAACCCAATGTGGATCAAATGACACAACAACCCATTGCAAGGGGGATTTACAATGTATAAAATATGTTGTTACCTCCACCAGTTTTGGGACCTCAACCACCTCCCTTGAGTATCACACCTCTTAATCAGGTAATCTTTGAAGAGTCTATTGATTACCAAGAATATGACATAGATTTCAAACCCACCCCCCATCTCTTTGAGGAACCTACAGAGCTTCATCCTGACTATTATGTAGTGGATGGCAGAGGGGGAGTCAAGCCAGTTTACCAACTCACTACAATGGGAAGGGAACGGGACATTGAATGCCATAGCTAGAAGAATTCCTCTTCAATGCTACCACTGTTGATGTCCCCACCATGAGTTTCTGAATGCCCTCTCAAGTTTTCCATCTCAACCAAGCAATGCCCTCAAACATCCCACCGGCTACTATAACCGTTGTGGCATAGATCATTGGATTAATAAGGACTGCCCCAACATGATTGTGGTGACAAGTCCACAAACATGACCCATCATCACACCCCTAAAGATGATTGGAGTAAGTATTCAAACTCAAAGGCATATCCTTAAAAATCTAGATCACATGCCATTGAATGCTATCACCTAGCTACATGCGCAAAACCAACATGTTCTCAAAAAACAATCTATGGCCTCGATACTAGAATTTAAGAAGAAGAAGAAGAAAAATAGGAGAAAAAAGTTGGTTACAAATGGGAAATTAAAGGAAACCAAAAAGACGAATCTTGGGACGCCTCAAGAGAGCCAGTCTTCATTCAGGACATAGATGATAACTCGAACTCCTTGGACACAAGGGTTGATTCTGAACAGGGTAGGAAAACACCCCCAAAACCAAAAGCACGGGGAAGGAGACCCCATGGGAACATGCAATTCCTTGGACACAAGGGTTGATTCTGAACAGGGTAGGAAAACACCCCCAAAACCAAAAGCACGGGGAAGGAGACCCCATGGGAACATGCAATTCCTGAGACTAGATCACACATGAAAAAACTTGGCGCTTATCCTGACCCTTAGAGGGAAATTGAGCAACTCCAAGAATTCGGTGATTTAGTTACAAAAACGCAAGAGGAGCTTGAATCAAAACCTAAGCAAGTGGGAGTCTCAGATAGTGTACACCCTAGTACCTTAATGCCTGCAACTGAGATTCACAAACCGCTAGATGTGTTGCATGTCATCATGGAAGAGACTGAGGTCTCCACCTCTCATAGTTTGATCCCTGATTGGTGCAAGGGAAAACTACCATACAAAAACCCTAAGCCCATCTTGGAAATGGATTTTCCAATCTCACCGGCACCTACTTATGGAAAGGAGGTCATGAATGCACCTCTAAATATCCCGAAACTGTTAGACTTTATGGGCCTCATAAACCAGTACAACTATAACAGCCTGATTGAGTGGAGATCCTGAATTGTTTGAAGTGATGAGAGCTCTCCTTAATGGGGAACTCAATGTCAGATTACCACAATTTTATGACATGCATAAGACACGTCCCCAATATACAATGGAGACACCTCGAGTTATACCCAAATTGATAGTCCTAGTGGAAGAAGAAAAACCCAAATCTACGATTGAAATTCCACTAATGAGTCTAACGCACTACTATCTTACGGCCAAGGGAATCATAGTAATGGGAGTCCTAGATGGAGAAATGCTGGGAGAAGATGGCCAAACATCTAGAAGTCTCGAACAACATCATCAAGATGGCTGATGGGACTGTCACCAAACCTATTGAGATGCTATGAGATTTGAATATCAAGGTTCTTAAACATTGGTTCAAACATACCTTCATTGTTATGGAATTTTTCAAACAAGAAGAATCATTTGAAATGATCTTGGGACGCCCATTCATGAGAGAAGAAAAGATGGTACATGACTAGTCTAAGAACCATGTCTACCTCCAATTCAATGATTCCATCACCAGGGTTGATCTTGTGACTGGCCGTGTACATCCTATGGGTAGCGGAGGACTTTTTGAAAACCATTTATACACCACCACTCATTCAACCCCATTGCAAGACACTAAGGTAGGAAAGGATCTAGCCCACAATAATGCTAAAGAACAAGCTATTGAGCCTGAAGATGATCTAAATTGGATACATTTGATGGCTACAATTGATAGTTGGGGAGCTAGAGGATATACATGGGTTACACTTGATGGTGAGGATCTCCCTAAGGTCGTGCCCCTACATGCATGATTCATGCTCTACCCTCCGATACTGAGGGAATAGGTTATAGTGAACTTGAGTCCACATGGGATGACTCAAGCTGAAGCACAAATAGCGATGAGGGGCCCGACATAGAGACTGAAAGAAAAACCAACTCCTCAGTCATCATCACCATAAGAAAAACAAAGCTCACAACATTCAAAGAAACTTCAGGGAGTAGCTCTGAACCTCATATGAATTCCAAATGTAAGGAAAGAGATGAATTTTGTCAAGACGCCAAGGAGCATCTCCAAAGATGGCAGAGACATAAACGCTATGTAGCGAATCATCATAAAAGGCTACAAGAATAAACCACTACCGCCCAATGGCTCTAGCACATGGGTGCAATTGACTTACATTGAAAGTTTATAGATGATTGAGGAGAAGAGTTATAAAAGGTCTAGTATTGTAGACCACCCCCAATTGATGTAGCTAAGGTGGAAGTCTTTGATGAACCAAAACGAAGCCTCTCCACTAGAAGGAAACAAAATTGTGAATTCGTTTAGAAGGAATGAGAGCCTAAAGCTATAGCTAAAGCAGATGATGAAGGAAAGGTAAATGAGCCTGATTTACGTGAGCATTACAAGAAGTCATACACCACAGGGGAACGTAAGTTAATGTTTGATAATTCCAAACGTAACCCTATAAGTGAAAATGGAGGATTATATGACGAGCCTGTAGAGATCAAGGAGGTAGGCCTTGCTAAACGAGGGGAAGATCCTAAGCCTATCTACATAGCCAAAGACTTAAATAAGGTCGAGGAGGCTAAAATTGTAGCTCTCCTCAAGGAGTATAGGGACTGCTTTGCATGTACATACCATGATATGAAGGGAATTCCCACATAGGTGGTTCAACACACTATCCCCATGGTACTCGAAATTGTAGCTCTCCTCAAGGAGTATAGGGACTGCTTTGCATGTACATACCATGATATGAAGGGAATTCCCACATAGGTGGTTCAACACACTCCCCATGGTACTCGAAATTAAACCAGTCCAACAATGACCCTATCCAATGAATCCCAAATATGCAAGCATCATCACGAAAGAGATCAATAAACTCATTGAGTGTGGATTCATATATGAGATTAAACACTTAGAATGGGTCTCACCCATTGTGGTTGTGCCCAAGAAGAATGGAAAACTTAGAGTGTGTGTTTATCTCAAGAAAATTAATGCTACCTCGCGCAAGAATCACTACCTCTTGTCATATTGAGAACATGTGCTCAAACAAGTTGCAGGCAAGGAGGCCTATAGTTTTTTGGATGGATATTCAGGCTATAATCAAATTTCGATTGCCCCGAGCCAAGTTCCAAAGACTTATAAATAACGATTTTGACTTCTTAAGAAAGTTTCTTAAAGATTTCTTGGATGATTTGTGCATTCATTCATCTTGAAAAGAGCACCTAGCATTCCTAAGAAGGGTGTTTCAAAGGTGTAGATTTTATTGCATATCCTTAAACCCTTACAAATGCAAGTTTTAGGTGAAACACGGAGTTATTCTTGGGCATATAGTGTCCAAAAATGGGATTTCCACTTATGAGAGAAAAATCAAGGTCATCTTGGAATTACCCCCACCAACAAACTACAAGGGACTCCAGAGATTCATGGGCCATGTCGGCTACTACTGTCGATTTATTCTTTTCTATGCAGAAACAGCTCGTCCTTTGTATAAGCTATTGATTGTATTTATATGGACCAAGGAGTGTCAACAAGCTTATGATGTGCTGAAGAAGCAAGCCTTGGCTAGTGCTCCAATCTTGTGAACACCTTACTGGGATCTCATCTTTCATATGCACATTGATGCCTCTAACTTTGCAATTGGATGTGTCCTAGCACAGCCAGGGGAACACAAATTGGACTATCCTATTAGTTTTGCAATTTGGCAACTAGATCAGGCTAAAATCAACTACACCACCATTTAGCATCATGAAGGGTTAGTAATGGTTTATGCTGCAAAGAAATTTTGGCATTACCTTCTTGCTAACAAATTTGTTTTCTATGTTGACCATCAAGCCTTGTTCTATCTAGTAAACAAACCATGCTCCACAGGAAGGATTACGAGGTGGCTATTGATTCTTATCGAGTTTGATTTCATAGTAGTTGTGAGGCCTCACAAGAAACATAGTAGTTGTGAGGCCTCACAAGAAACATGTCATGGGCGGATCATCTATCTTGTATACTTAATGGCGAATCACCAATCAGGGTTGATGATGAGTTACCTGAAGCTATGCTATTCAAGGTTAAGGCTATTCTAGAATGGAGTGAGAAAATTGTTAACTTTTTAGGTAATGGTTTTCTCTATAGAAGAGGTAAGGATGACAAACTAAGACACTGCCCCAGGGAGGATGAATACTTATATCAAACAAGCACACCAAGGGATAGCTGGTTGACACTTTGCAGGTGATGTTACAACAAGAAAAATACTCCAATCGGGGTATTTGTATCCCACTCTCTTCAAAGATTGTGCACTATTTGTAAAGGGATGTGACAAGTGCCAACGATGTGTAAAGACATATAAGAAATACATGATGCCACTGCATCCTGTGAGAGTCAACCAACCTTTTGAAAAATGGGGCTTAGATTTCATTGCTCCTATTAGTCTTGTTACATGTGGCACACAAGCACGCTTCATCATTGTTGCCCACAGATTATGTAATGGACTGAAGTAAGAGCTTCACAAAAAGCAGATTCCTTGGCAACTACTAAGTTTCTATATGAGAACATCATTACACGCTTTGGATGCCCATTTGAGCTAGTGATCAGTGATCAAGGTAAGCATTTTTTCAATGATGTAATAAAAAATCTCACTAGCACATTCATGACCGCTCACTATAAGTCAACACCATATTACTTATAGGCAAATGGCCAATGAGAGAGCACCAAGGGTTATTATTTCAATAATGACAAAGACTGTTAAAGCTCAATGCATTGATTGGGAGCCTAAGCTCACAGCAGATTTATGGGCCTATCGCACATCATACAAAGTAACAATTAATTGTATGTCTTTTAAGATGGTGTATGGACTTGAGGCAGTATAATGACTTGGGAGTTTTATGATCCCTAGGTTAAGGGGGGGTAGTTGTAAGTGAAAATCTTCAGGGTAATGAATTGTCTGACCGATTATTAGTTTTAGAACAACTTACAGAGGAAAGACACATTGCAGTGCAAAACATGCTGACCAAAAAGGACAGAAGAAAGAAGTGGTTTGATCAAAATCTCAAGGACAAGGAGACTAAGGTAGGAGATCTTGTACTTATGTAAGGGATTCACAGTGAAAAGAAAAAGCCTAAATATACTGGAAAGGGACCATTTAGGGTTTGTGAAGTTACTCCACAAGGTATTATACGTGTTGAGACTCTTAACGAAGTTGAAACTGTTGGTTTCCTTAATGGTACTAAGTTGAAATAATACTATGGACCTCTTACCCGAAGAATCCTTATGCGCTTCACATGACAAGAAAGCCGCCAAGGAAAGGGCTACTCAAAAGATGATCCAAGCCCAAGAGGAGGCAAGAGAAAGATGAACCAAACTGCAAAAACAACGAAACGTAAACCTTAGACCTATTACATAAGCCTTTGTGGGAGAAGTTGAAGGGGACATAGAGGAGCACATACATTCACTTGCCTAGCCCTTATGGTAAAGTGCTTTACAATGCATTACTTGATATGAGGGCTAGTCTCAATATAATTTCCAAAAATGCATGGAACCAGGGAAAACCCCAACTCATAAATACCTCCTTAAAGGTGAAAGGTATCCATAATAGAAATACCAAGGTTCTTGGGCTATTAGAAACGGAGATATATTGTAATGGCAGCAAGCAACCAGTGGGAGACTTTTTGGTTATGCCTGCCAGAACATTACCTAAACCATTAATACTTGGTCTTACATGGATGAAGGCTGCATGATGTATGATTGACTAGTCGACAGGGAGGGTCTCTGCGGGTGACACCACAACTGAACAATCTACTCATAAACCCCTGCCACCTCTCACTATTCTCAAGGGTCACAAAGAGGAGAAGCTTCAACATCCACAAAATCTATGGAAGCTTCAACCCCCTCCACTTTAGCATCCAATATCCAAAAAAAAACTCTCAATCCTTCTACCTCCACACAATAGACCCCTTCATATGAAAAGAACAAATAGATTTGATGAGCTACAAAGTGGCAACCCAAATCTACCTGGAAATGGGTTCCCAAGGTTTCTTAATCCATACCACCTCAACTGACCAAGAAAGGAGGACCTCAATACAAGATTGGCACAAGAAGTCTAAATTAAAAGTTACCCCAAAATGGATCCCCAAATGCTTATTAAAATCTCAAGGCTACTATGAGGGTAACCATGTATTTGGATACCAAAACATAAAAGTATACCCCTAGTCTCACTGCCGCCACTTACCAATTCCCAAACCTCCTCATCATCAATAATGGATAAAGGCTTCAATAGCTCAAATGCCAAAAATCTATTGTAATAGAACCTTCACCACCAACGCCCAAAAAGGTTTGGATCCCAAAGAGAAACCTATCACACAAGACATGGTGGTTGATGGCGAAGCCTCTCTGTCACTCTAAAGGTTACAAGACCATTAATGGCTATCCAAGCCCCAACCCCATTGGTCTCCCTAGATGAGTGATCCACTATGCAAGTGTCAACTCCATTGCTCATGAATACTGGTGAAACCATAAGCTCCATCCAGTCTTATGAGAGGCTTTTACTACCATTAAAGCTGGAAGTTGACCTACCACCACAACAAAAAAACAAAGAGTGCTCCTAACCAATAAACATTAACGGAGCAAGTTGGAAGGGATGGTTATAAAAAACCTATAATACCTTCCGCGAGGTCAAGGTATGATGATAGAAAGCAGGAAGGCGGGACTTATGCTAATATCATTACTTTTTCCCCCCATGTTTTTATCCTGACAGAGTTTATGTCCATATCAAGAGGGAGCTTGTTGGAAAAAAGCTAACCCATGACAATCTATCTTGACCACCAAATAGTATATAGTAATATAACAACTATACACATACTTAAAAAATGACTAACCATAAATTTTTTTTAAAATAAATATGATGAGAAGGAGCACATATCAAATAGAATAATGAAATACGACTCTGTGTTGTGACTATAGGCCGTGAGCATGGACTTTTTATGGACTGTCTCGAGTGACCCTATCCTGGACTCAGATTGCTAGGAATGGTACTATCAAGGGACAACTAAGTATTGCCCCTTTCCAGACCCACTCATGCTATTTTTATGCACCACTCTGGGAGAGATGTTGTGGAGCCACCTTTATGGACCTATTCTACCTATAGTTCCATCCCCTTACACCATGCATTACATGTAGGCATCGCATGTAACAGTTGTACGCAACGTCCTACTTATGTTAGCAATGTAGAACTTATTTTAGGTGCTACTACGGGATAGGACTATTGCATTCCATGGTAGGAGAGACACCATAACAACATGATCACGAGAGTGTTTATTACCCAATGGGAGGACCCTAGCAAGATATAACTATATAGGAATAGCTTGTAGAGTAGTGGAGGAAGGCGAGAACTTATGGACTTACACCATTAATCATGGCATATATGTTTCCACTTCCTTGTTCCTTCTGAGGTATGGTGAGTTCTCTCCTAGATAGCTAAGCTCCGGTTAGCTACTTAGCTAACTTACCATACCCATGCCCTATAACAATAAGGAGGCACTCAGACCATTACCTAGTAGACCAGAGGACACATATATACGGAGCACACCCAAGTGAGGGGAAAATCAACCTGATGAGACAAAGAATTGGATCATTCTGTGAAGTAATGTAGACCAGATCAAGAATTACAACATGCGGTGAACGTGCAACCTCGATGATATGGAGAGGATTTTCCTCATTGCTTTGCCGAGGTGTATTCTAAACCATTCTCACTTTTGGTTACTGTTTGTGATTCTCCATTCACTATTTATTTGAGTTCTTGTATGCATTCCTAGGAATCTAGTCTATATTTTCTAGTTATTACTTGGTAACATTTAGTCTTTGGTCCTAGTTCAATATTCCCTTTGAGATCGACCTTAAAGTATGCCAAAGGAATATGCCAAGTACTCCACCATCCTTAGTGTGCCCTCTTTAGTTAGAATATTCAATATTCCCTCTGAGATCGACCTTAAAGTATGCCAAAGGAGTATGCCAAGTACTCCACCATCCTTAGTGTGCCCTCTTTAGTTAGAATAGAACCTTCTAAGTGAACTGTGAAAGTTATACTATTTTATTTAGAAAAAAAAACAAAAAAAAAACCCACAAGAAGATAATCATAGCCATGTGTGATCTAGGTAGGACTTTTGGCTCTTAGTAGGTAGTGATGGAGCCTTGGGACCATAGCCTTGATCTCCATGGGATGGGACCTTGTGGCTAAAAATCTATTAATAAAGGGAAAAAAAACATCGTTGTAGAGGTACTTAGCAGTTCTAAGATATTCTTGTATGAGGTCTCGGAACCATTGCTTAGGTCTCTGCAAGGTGGTGTTCTACTTTTCTATTTTTAAAATCACAAATAAACCTTATAATAGTCGCTTAGCAGTTCCATTTATGCGGCTAGATAATAGCTAGAGATGGTTTCACCAAAGGATAGTGTGTCCAGACTAAGGTCATAACCCAAGGCATGTTTTTTTATCTTTCTTAGCTTAGATCAAATTTGGACCAATCTTACTCTTGTCTTAACTAGAAAATTTGACCAATCGTAAATATCATTCCTCATTGCTTAAATGGTGTTTGCATTTTGCTTAAATACACCTTACTTGTGGTTTCATGTTGCCTTACAGACCTTCTAGGACCTCCAACATTTCATACATCCAACAACAACCTCAAACAATCTTATCTACATTTTCCAAGGATGGAGTATGCATCAAGAAGGGGGGCATGTCAAACCTCATCGGACACCTCTCCAGCATCATTGTATAATTTACGTGTGCGATCATTGCTTATCTATGAAAGGCACACCACGAGATCAATAATGGAGATTGTATTCTTAGATTAGGTGTTTGAATAAGCCTAGGGCCCGGCCGTGGATAGCCATGGACCTATTGTTTAAGTATGGCCGCCCAAGGTGTGAAGGCTATGGACCAAGATAAGGGTCATTGTATATACTCACCGTTCATTCTTTTATGTTAATTCAAGAGAGTTCTCTTTTTCTCCACTCTCCTATGCTTTCTTGCTTGCCTCTTGCTTATCATTACCTCAATGGAAGGCTTCTTGGGCCCTTTTATTTGGCAGTTTAAGGGAGTCAAACCTTTTCTCTTAAGAAGAAACGTTTTCTAATTAGAAGCTTCAAAACGGCTACTTTATTCGAATTTGAATTTTGGGGGGAAAATGGAATTTAAAATCTAGCGAATAAAACCATATCATGTAACATATCTATGGAAAGCTCTTGATGCGTAGATCACGGATCTGTAATCTCCGCTCAAATCGGAGCTTGCATGTAGAAGTTATGGAGGTCCAAAAATTGTAAAATTGCCCCCTCCCCCTTTTTGGGGAAAAAGTGCACCCTTTGACCACTCTTACACCTCTCTTAAAAACCCAACATTTCAGTCCACATGGCAACCCCCCATTTGGCTATTCCTTAATCACCTTGATTAGGCTTGGGCAAATTAAAGGGCCCAAGAAGACCCCATTCACTTCCTAATGTTGAGCTCTTGTGTGCTTGCTTGCATGTGTGTGAGAGTGAGGGTGTGTGATTGAGTGAGAGAGGAGGGTTGAGCTTCCATTGGAGTGTGGTGGCGGTGTTTATGCGGAGCTTGGAGTGTTGATGCATGGCATCACCACCTCCTATGAGAATCCGAGCACAAGCAATCAACGAGGTGAGTGACACATCTTGTTTATGTAATTGTAGGCTAGGTTATGGAAGATTAACATCTCGGTTTGAGTTGTTTATGCTCCCAAGTACGGTGAGGTAAGGCCCCATTAAATTGGCTAGTTCATGCACTCTTTCTATGGTGAAAGGGCTTCCTAAATAGGTCTCTCATGGAGATGGCACGATGTATGGTCAAAAGTTAAGAGTTACCTCATGGTTTATAGCTAGAAGCAATCATGTGTGCAACATATGTTTTGAATAGGTATCCTTCAAAGGCTTTACATATGTTTTTGAATAGGTATCCTTCAAAGGCTTTACATACAATTATGCTTTTTGAAGCTTGGAATGGTAGAAAGCCCTCTATGGCTCACTTACGCATTTTTGGTTGTCTTGCTCATACACTTGTTCCTGAGTAAATTCATAGGCAAGCTTGATGATAAGGCTGTTAAATGTATTTTTATGGGATAAAGTAAGGGTTATCATCTCTATCATCTTGCTACTAAGCACATTATTGTGAGTAGAGATGTTGTATTTGTGGAAGATGCAATTTAGCCCTTTCTTTCATGTAAAAAGCAACAAAACGTATGCTTGCAAGATATATTCAACACTTCTTTCATTGTTCAATGGAGGACACATTGATGTAGAACATTTGGGTAATCAAAGGAATATTGAAAATTAGCGTGCACAAGCTACATTAGCATGTTTTCCAACCCATAGATTATCTTGTTGATGAGGAAAATGTGGATGATGTGGTTGATGAGGAAAGAAGGGAAAGTGAGGAGTTAAAAAGTATGCCAAAATGGCTCGTGCAAACATTACGTGACACCAAATTGGCCACTCCTTTGCCTAGGAGAACATGTGCAAGCTAGCCTCATGCATCTCTTGTTGATGTAGGCTATGTTCTTATTACTAGTTTATGCGATGAAGAGAAACTTGTTTCCTTTGATGAAGCAAAGTAATTTTGAAAATTGGATGAGTGCTATACAATCTGAGTATGATTCAATACTCAAAAATGATACAGGGGATTTGGTAGACTTGCCTCTTGGCAAGAAGGCCATTGGTACAAAATGGGT
Organism: Cibotium barometz; assembly: GCF_041138505.1. Taxonomy (NCBI): domain Eukaryota; kingdom Viridiplantae; phylum Streptophyta; class Polypodiopsida; order Cyatheales; family Cibotiaceae; genus Cibotium; species Cibotium barometz. Next base: position 14,770,968 of record NC_141058.1, read on the forward strand.
TTACAAGCTCAAATGTAGAGTGGATGGCAGTGTTGAGCGATAAAAATCTAGGCTTGTTGTAAAGGGTTATGCACAAGAGAAAGGCATTGACTATGGTGAAACATTGACACCCACATTTCCTATGACTACCCCAAGTGACCATCATTGAATTTGTAGAACATAAGGTTGGAATGTACGTTAATTGGATATCAAAATCGCTTTCTTGAATGGAGATTTTAATGAGGAGGACTATGTATCTCAGCCTCATGGTTTTGTTTAGAAAAGTTAGGAATCAAAAGTATGCAAATTGAAGAAAGCTTTATATAGTCTTAAGCAAGATCCCAGAGAATGGTACAAAAAGATACCTACATACATGGTTTTTGCAATAGCCCAACTGACATTACTCTCTATATTAAGAGAACTAAAGATGTTTTATTGTTCATTGTGTTATACATCGATGACATGATACTCAAAGTCCCTAATAATGATTATATTTTAGCTTTTAGTTATTTTAGAGAAGTCTTTTGAGATGTCAAATCTTAGACCATTGCACTATTATTTGGGTATTGAGTTTTGGTAGTGTAATGATGACATTGTTATGCTATATAGGAAATACAAAGATGCATTCTTTAAGAGATTCAATCTTAAAGACTCTAAACCTATGGCTACACCTATGGATCCAGGTGTATAAGTCTTAAAAATGCAGGTGACCCTTTTGATGCTGGCTTGTATCAAGAAGCTATTAGATGCCTTATCATTTTTTGTAAAACTAGGTTTCACATTCAGTATATGGTCTCAATATTGAGTAGATTTAGGCATAGCCCAAGCACAAAGCATTGGCAGTCTATCAAATAGGTGTTGTGTTACCTAAAAGGCACCAAACACTTTGGGTTATTTTATCCCAAGGGAGGTAAATCGTAGTTGCATGCATTTAAACACTCAGACTGGGCTGGATGTTATGATACATGAGTGTCCACGAGTGGTTTTTGCTTTCACCTTGGTGATTTATGTATATCATGGTTCGCCAAGAAGAAACCCACTATGGCCACTTCTAGTTGTGAAGCTAAGTATAGGGTAGCATTTACAACTATAATTGATTGTGTTTATCTTAGGCTCCTTATTTTGTTGATTTAGGTATTGACGAGTCCTTAGCCACCACTACCATCTTCACTTACAGCCAGAGTGCTATGCAATTACGAGGAATCTAGTTTTTCATACTTGCAGAAAGGAAATTTGAGGTGCACTATCATTATGTCAGGAGAGATACTTTGCAGAGGGAAAATCATCTTGGCTTACGTGCCAACACATGACAACTTGACAATTTGTTCATGAAGACTCTCCCATGAGAGAAGTTTGAAGATTTTCGTAAAGATTTAAACTTATTTCCCTTTGGGGACTAGTCTGGGATCCCTATCACAATCCAAAGATCTTGTCACATCTTTATAATTTTAGTGCCATCTCACCCCTTGTTCATATCATCACTCCATGGGGGATTTGTAGCCATATTTGGTATTGATGTTTGTGAACACATCAAGACCCTTTGGGGGCATGTTTTTCCTCTTTAGAATATTTTTTCCCTTGTGCTATTATACACCCATCTTGGGGTATACATACGATCTTTTGTACAGCATACATTCATTATCTATCTATCGTCTCATTGTGTGCTCCCTTGAGCTTCTCCACTCTGTGTATGTGTATGTGTGTGTGTGTGTGTGTGTGTGTGTGTGTGTGTGTGTGTGTGTGTGTGTGTGTGCATTCTTATAACCCTATTTTCAACAAACTCTGGTATGAATCCATTAGAGCTATGAGAACAATAGTTACCAAAGAACTATCTAGATAGGCCTTATCAATACATGCAAGCTTCTCCTTGAGATTTTCAATTCTTGTGATGAGGAACTCATCTGTTAACTCTCCCTCATTCATATGCTCCAACTCTAACTACTTGTACAACTAGGCCAGTTTTTCATACTTGCACAAAGGACATTTGAGGTGCACTATCATTATGTCGGGAGAGATGCTCTACAGGGAAAATCATCTTGGCTTAGGTGCCAACACTGGACAAGTTGACAGATTTATTCATGAAGACTCTCCCACGAGAGAAGTTTGAATCTTTTCACAAAGCTTTAAACTTATTTCCCTTTGGGGACTAGTCTAGGCTCCCTATCACAATCCAAAGAGCTTGGCACACCTTTATACTTTTAATGCCATCTCACCCCTTGTTCATATCATCACTCTAGGGGGAGATTTGTAGCCATATTTGGTAGTGATGTGTGTGAACACATCAAGACCCTTTGGGGGCATATTTTTCCTCTTTACAACGTTTTTTCCCTTGTGCTAGTATACACCCATCTTGGGGTATACGTATCATCTTTTGTACAGCATACATTCATTATCTATCTATCGTCTCATTGTGTGCTCCCTTGATCTTCTCCACTCTGTGTGTGTGTGTGTGTGTGTGTGTGTGTGTGTGTGTGTGTGTGTGTGTGTGTGTGTGTGTGTGTGTGTGTGTGCATTCTTATAACCCTATTTTACAATCCCTTGTATGAATCCATTATAGCTATGAGAACAATAGTTACCAAAGAACTATCTAGATAGGCCTTATCAATACATGCTCCTTGAGCTTTTTAATTCTTTTGAGGAACTCATCTATTAAATCTCCCTCATTCATATGCTCAAACTCTAACTTCTTATACAACTAGGCCAATTTTTCATACTTGCACAAAGGACATTTGAGGTGCACTATCATTATGTCGGGAGAGATGCTCTACAGGAACAATCATCTTGGCTTACGTGCCAACATAGGAGGACAACTTGATAGATTTGTTCATGAAGACTCTCCCACGAGAGAAGTTTGAAGCTTTTCTCAAAGCTTTAAACTTATTTCCCTCAGTCTGGGCTCCCTATCACAGTCCAACGATCTTGGCACATATACTTTTAGTGCCATCTCACCCCTTGTTCATATCATCACTTGAGGTGGAGATTTGTAGCCATATTTGGTAGTGATGTGTGTGAACACATCAAGACCCTTTGGGGGCATGTTTTTCCTCTTTAGAACGTTTTTCCCTTGTGCTAGTATACACCCATCTTGGGGTATACATATCATCTTTTGTACAGTATACATTCATTATCTATCTATCATCTCATTGTGTACTCCCTTGAGCTTCTCCACTATGTGTGTGTGTGTGTGAGTGTGTGCATTCTTATAACCCTATTTTCAACAAACCCTGGTATACATCCATTAGAGCTATGAGAGCAATAGTTACCAAAGAACTATCTAGATAGGCCTTATCAATACATGCGAGCTGCTCCTTGAGATTTTTAATTCTTGTGAGGAACTCATCTGTTAAATCTCCCTCATTCATATGCTCAAACTCTAACTACTTGTGTACAACCAAGCCACTTGTGCCTCGTTATGCACCTGGTAAAGTGTAGTAAGCATATCCTAAGCATCTTTCATAATTTTATGTGAGTAAATATGAGGAATAATACTCCTTTACAAGGGATTGAGGTAAAAGCTTATTCATTATTGAGGCTGAGGAGGAATCTTACATCCTCTCCCACTTGAAAAACGTGAGATGTCCTCATCTCGCAAAGTGGGGGTAATCTTTTACCAACTCTTCTTCTTTCTCGCAGGTGGTATCTTCTAAAGGGAAGAACTTCCACTTGACTAAAAACTCTCTAAGGACTCTGCTCCTGAGAACCTTCTCCCAAATGTCAAGGATTTCTTCAGGTTGGAGTACCATCTGGCCTTGAGTTGGAGAAATCAATTGTTCATCATCAAGCACGTGACTCAGGCTGGGTACATATTTCTTAAGCAAACTGACGTAGAATACATTATGTACCTTGAGATGGGGAGGCAGAAGAAGTTTATAAGCTAGATCACCTACTTTATTTATAACAGCATAAGGTCCATAGTATCTGGGAGAGAGCTTCTTGTACTTCCCTAAAGATAAGGAACTTCTTTTTGGTCGTACAAATGAAGACCATATCTGATTCTTCAAACTCTCTCTCCGATCTCTTTTTATCTGCATACTGCTTTTGCCTATCTCAGGCTGCCTTAATATCTGCATACTGCTTTTGCCTATCTCAGGCTGCCTTAATATCTGCATACTGCTTTTGCCTATCTTAGGCTGCCTTAATATCTTTACAGATTGATTGCATTTGCTTGTCCATGTCATCAAGCATTTGTCTGGACATCTCGACTCTGATCAATGGGTCATACCAAGTCAATGGTGTAAGGCAATCTTGTCCATACAAAGCTTTGAAAGGGCTCATCCGAATGCTTTTAAAGGGCTCATCCCAATGCTTTGATAATAAGAAGCATTGTAAGCAAATTCAACCAGATGCAAATGGCTTAATCACTTCTTGGGTTCCCTGCCACAACATGACCAAAGGATATCTTCTATTACCTGATTCACTCTTTCAGTCTGGCCATCTAGTTTGGGGTGATAGGTTGTATTGAGATCCAAGAAAGTTCCTACTGCTTTGAAGAATGCAGTCTAGAATTTCGATGTGAATTTGGGATCTCTATCACTTACTATCCTCCTGGGTAAGCCATGCAATCTGAAGATCTCTTTAAGAAAAACTCTGGCAACATCCATTGCAGTGTATGTTTCTTTCACTAGAATCATATGGGCAACTTTGGTTAGTCTGTCAACTACCACAAAAATGGAGTTGCCTGATATCCAGTGACAAAGTCCATACTGATACATTCCCACTTCATCTGTGTGGAATGTCTAGAGGCTACAGTTTCCTTGGCATCTTGACTCTCTCTGCCTTAACTCTCTGACACATTAAGTATTTCCGCACATAATCAAGTACATCCTTTTTTATTCCTGGCCAGAAAAGAAGCTTTTCTTCACAGACATATAGGTTTTTATAAACCCTGGATGTCCAGCTATTAGGCTATCATGGGCTTCTCTCAGAATTCTTTCCTTTATTCCCTCATCATTGTTGGGAATGCATAGCAGATTATTATAATACATGCATCCTTCATCCAATTTGTACTCAAGGACTCGGCTCATTTCTTGAGGAGTCTTGCTTTCCTGCATCAGAAGGGTGGCAATAGGGGCAAAGAATTTGTCCTACATGATTCTCTCCCTTGCTTCATTGATTAATGGATTTGACACCACTATAATTGCAAGCAAGGAGGCTTTTCTGCTGAGCGCATTTGCCACCACATTTTCTTTCCCTAGCTGATAATTAATTTCAAAATCGAATTCTTGCAAGGTCTACATCCATCTCCTTTGATGCATGTTGAGATCCCTTTGGGTGAAGATCCACTTCAGACTTTGATGATCTGTCTCATCAAGGTGAACCTCTGTCCCAAAAGATAATGTCTCCACAACTTCAGAGCATAAACTACTGAGAGTAACTCCAAGTCATGGACGGCATAATTTCTCTCATGTGTTCTGAGTTTTCTAGATTCATAGGCCACTGCATGACCTTCCTGCATAAGAGCACCGCCTAAGGCAAACCCACTGGCATCAATAACTACCTCAAAAGGTTTGGTAAAATCTGGTAATTTAAGGACAGGGTTGGTAACTAAGGCTGTCTTCAATTTATCAAAGGCACTCTAACACATTGCAGTCCACTGAAAAAGGGTACTCTTCTTGAGAAGGTTAGTTAAAGGGGATGCTATCTGAGCATACCTAGGTATAAAGATCCTATACCATCTGGTTAATCCTAGGAATCCTTTGACTTCCTTTACCGTCTTGGGTTCCGGCCAGTCTACGATTGCTTGGATCTTTGCAGGGTTAGGAGAAGTCCCATCTTTTGACACTATGAATCCCAAGTATTCCACTTGGTCAACAGAGAAAGAACACTTTCTCTTTTTTGCAAAGAGTTGGTGTTTTCTTAGGATTTCCACGACTTGCGCACATGATCCTCATGATCTGCAGCATTCTTTGAGTATACCAAGATATCATCAAAGAAGACAAGAACAAAATCATCCAAGTATTCTCTGAGAATATCCTGCATAAGATGATTAAACGTCGCCGGGGCATTAGTCAATCCAAATGGCATGACTGTGAACGCATAATGCCCATAGCGAGTATTGAATGTTGTCTTCGGGATATCCTGTTCCTTGATTCTAATCTAGTAGTACCCGGGTTTGAGATCTATCTTTATGAACATTTGGGTCCCACTTAACCGATCCAGAAGTTCATCAATCCTAGGGATAGGATACTTATTTTTAATTGTTAATTGATTCAATCCTCTGTAGTCAATACAGAGTCTTAACGTTCCATCTTTCTTCTTTTGAAAGAGAACGGGCGCACCCTAAGGAGAGACACTAGAGGTCTGACGAATCCCTGCTCTAACAGTTGTCTTAACTATTCGTTAAGTTCTATGGCTTCAGGGACTAGCATTTTGTATGCACGCTCGGCTACTACTGGCTGAGCTCTGAGGGTTAACTCGATCTCATCATCTACTTCGTGAGACGGAGGGATCTCAGTCACCTCTTCAGGGAACACATCTGCACTCACTTAACCACTCTGGTTCTTTAGCCTTGCATTTTATGTCTAATGGATTCATCTTAACGACATAAATAGCTTGCCTCTTTCTGAGTCCTTTTAACAATTTAGAAGCCTTGACTGCAGCACTGGGGATCCGAAAATTCCAGTTCCTTGAACTTTATTCCCATGAAGGTCAAGGAAAGAGATGGTTCAATGAATGTCAGCCTGATTCTTATGGAGCCAATCCATTCCAAGGATTCCATCATAGACTCCCAAGGGTAGGACTCTGAACTGGGACACTGTTATGTTTCTATCTAGACTAAACTAAATTAGGTCTGTCTCAAGGTGTGTGAAAATAATCTTTCTACTGGCCAATTCCACTTTCATAGGTTTCCTTGATTTTTGATTTACGACTAATTTAAGCAGACATCCTCGGGAAATAAAAGAATGAGTATTTCCTGAATCAATCAAAAGCTTGAATTGCTTACCCTAGTACTCTGGAGTCTGGAGGACTGAAAATTGACGGTTATTCCCCTGATGCTCAATAGTGGAATAGATCTATCCTTTTTCTTCGTCCACTTTCTCAGCTATAGTGACGGCTCTAGCTGCTGCAGTCTGAGGTGGAACTCTCTCTCTTTGGTTTACCCAATTCTGGGAGGGAGTTCAGACTCTGCTTTTCATGGAGGCTGCATGCTAAGCTAGCACTCTTCTGGGGTTACCCTAATTTTGGCGTGAGGGACCCTAATTGGGGGACCCTGATTAGACTGATACGAAGGGGTTTGTCTTTGAATTCGAGGACCCTAGCTTCCTTGGCCCACAGAAGGAGATGGGCAATCTTTGAGCTGGTTCCCAAACCCCTGACATGACATTGCGCGAGCACGTGCACATGACACTCAAGAACATCTTCATACTATATGTATGTATGTATATATATATATATATATATATATATATATATATATATATATATATATATATATATGTATGTATGTATGTATGTATGTATGTATGTATGTATGTATGTATGTATGTATGTATGCATGCATGCATGCATGTATGTATGTATGTATATATATATATATATATATATATATATATATATATGTATGTATGTATGTATACACACATACATACATATATATATATGTCTATATATATGTATGTATGTATGTATGTATGTGAATATAGATATATACATACATATATATATATATATATATGTATACATACATACATATACATATATATATATATATGTATATATATATATATACATCCATATATATAGGTATATACATACATACATATAAATATTACATATATATATATATATATACATACATATAAATATACATACATATATATATATATATATACATACATATATATATATACATACATACATACATACATATATATATATATATATATATGTGTGTGTGTGTGTGTGTGTTTGTATGTATGCATGTATATGTATGTATGTATACATACATACATATATATGTATGTATGTATGTATACATACATACATACATACATACATACATACATATATATATATATACACATACATATATATACATACATACATACATACATACATACATGTGTGTTTGTATATATATATATATATATCCATACATACATACATATATATGTGTACATACATACATACATACATACATACATATATATATATATACATATACATATATATATACATATACATATATATATATATATACATACATACATACATACATGTGTGTGTGTGTGTGTGTGTGCATATATATATATATATATATATATATATATATATATGTATGTATGTATGTATGTATGTATGTATGTATGTATGTGTGTGTGTGTGTGTACATACATACATACATACATATGTATGTATGTATATATATCTATGTATGTATGTACGTACATATACATACATGCATACATACATACAAATTTAAATATTATAAAAATTTTCAAATAGCCACCCATCTTTTGATCTCTCTTACGGCTCCTACGTAGCTGCATCTTTTTCTCCCTCTTGCAACTCTTACATTGTTGATGCCATCCGCCGTCTACCCGCCCTCTCTCTCTCAGCCGCCCTCTCCCTCTCAGCCACCATTTGCTCCTCTCTACCCGGCCTACCTCTCCGTCATCCCTAGTCTACCCCCCCTCTCTCTCTCAGCCTCCCTCTCCCTCTTGGTCGCCCTCTCCTCCTCTCTACCCGGCCTCCCACTCTCTCCCCTCCTACCTGCCCTCTCCTACCCGGCCTCCCACTCTCTCCCCTCCTACCCGCCCTCTCCTACCCATCCTCCTCCCCTCCCTCCTCCCACTCACCTTTGCCCAAAACATCTTATAGTGTAGCTCCTACTACCCGCCCTCTCCTCCTCTCCTACCTACTTTCTTGCGGCTCCTACCGGCCCTCTCCTCCTGCTCTCCCACCCTCTGCTTGAGGGATTGAGGGTTCTACTCTTGTTTGAAGCAAGAGTGGCCACCAATTTCTTTGGAGAGGATTAAGCCAAAAACAATTGAATTATCAAGAAAAATCAATGTAAATGGCTCTAGGTAGGAGTAGAGTAACAGGGCATAAACACCATTAAGCTTTTACAAAAGGGAGAGGCTTCTATTTATAGGAAAAAGTGAGTCTCTAACCAAGCAAAATGATTCTAGAATTTTCCAGATCAATTTGGTCAATTTTTGACCATTTTTTGGTCAGTTTAGCTTACTTTTTGGATCTAGTTGAAACAGGAGAGAGGAGAGATGAAAATATCTCATTATTTTTTAGTTTAAAACTCCTCCACACTTGTAAAATAGGTGCCTCCTTCATGAGGGGAGATCCCTACACTGAGGTGTCAAAAATGCATCATTTCCTCTAAATATCTCTTAATTTTTAACTAATAAACCTTGTACTCAGTCAACTCTTCATCTTATGTGAGCATTTACTCATTTTTGGGGGTTTTTCTTTTATTCTTCAATTTATCTCCTCCCTACATTTGGATCAATCTTATTGGTCCATAGGAACCTTAATTGGAGCATAATTCAAAAATTTTAAAAAATCTGGACCCTTAGGCTAAGGTCCTTTTTACCTATTTCCAATTTTTGGAAGGTTCTTTTTGAATTTTTGTTTTAGGGGAAACCATTTTAGACACTAGGAGGATTTTTATATCCAAAAATATCTCAATTTTAAATTACCTCCCTCTAGACATTTTCTCTCTCCAAGCCAAAACAGGGTAAAACATGATCTTTCTTTTATTTCAGAGAGGGGAATAGTTATAAGATCAGAAGGGAAGGTTCTTATCCCTGCACACCTCAAAGTTGGAGGGAGGAATCTTACATCCTATCCCACTTAAAAATGCGAGATGTCCTCATCTCGCAACTGGACGACAACTCTTTCCCTTAAGATCCAACTGATTTTGGGGCTCCTTATAGTCTAGTGAACCCAACAGAATCCTGGGATAAAGATCCCTTATATAGAACTCATCATCAGATAACAATTCACTCAGATCATATCATTCAAATCCTTATCACAATAATGGTCCATTAGACCGAAATTTCCATCAGTCCTTCATGGGATGATTTAAATGGTGAGCTTCCGGTACGGTGGATGAGGGACCAAGGAAGCGGCCTATGAGTGAAGCGCTAGGTGACCTGCAAAGGATCCTAGAGGGTGCTGACCATACGGTGCTCAGGCTCTGGGTCGCCCAAGATACCCACACGTGCATCGTGGAAGATATTGGAACAAGGAGTAAGAGTTGTTTTCTGAATTCCGGCATGGATCTGGTTGATTGATCTTGCTGGTCCTCAATGGATGAGTCCATGGCTCTTTTATATGGATCTGTTGGTTGATCTTGCTGATCTTCAATGGAGATTCCATTTTGATTGATCTTGCTGGTCCTCAACGAATGAGTCCATGGCTCTTTTATATGGATCTGTTGGTTGATCTTGCTGATCTTCAATGGAGATTCCATTTTGATTGATCTTGCTGGTCCTCAAACGGATGAGTCCATGGCTCTTTTATATGGATCTGTTGGTTGATCTTGCTGATCTTCAATGGAGATTCCATTTTGATTTTTATAAGTGAAAATATTACCGGTTACTATGAGCTAGGAACTATCAAAAAGGTTCATGAGTGGACAGGTGGTGAGCGTTCTAGTTGCCAATGCATTAAATGATTGTTTTAAAGACAGGTGATTCTGTGAACAAGGCAATTTCATATTGGGTGTGTAAGTGGTGTGACTAGTTTTAAGTTTGCATGAATATCTGGCTACGGGGCCTGGGAACTCTTTTCCCTGGTACTCGTGACAAAACCTAACCAAATTCTTAAATAGGTCTCATCACTCTACAATGGTTGGGTGGTTGGCTAACCCACGGGACTGTAGGCTGGACTGATGGGTCCCTAAAATGAGACTCAATTCTGTTATGGTACGATAGATGAAGTAAATCCTAGATAGAAATTGTTCTATGGAAAAGAATCAACGGCTGTGCCTCTCAATGAGAAAAAAACGTTGTTCTCTATGATCCAAGTGCAATCTTTTTCTTGATCTGACTATGGGACTTATTGGTTTGGTCAGATTAGTTCAGTTAGATAAGGCTTTTAACTACGTTAGAGTAAAATTATCCTGGAGGAATCGCCTGTGCTTTTCGAGCGAGGGAAGTTTTTCCAGGTTCAATTTTGGAAGAACCGAGGGATTAGTCTCTTGTCCGGATATCCGTGGGTGAGGCCCCGAGTGAGGGACCCTGCCCCCCGCAAGAAGTGCTACTTCCGCTGCTAGCACCCTTGAGTTCGTTGCGCGGTGGGGACAGGGATCTCACAACTGGTATCAGAGTAAATTTGGCTAATGTGGATCAACTGTGAAGCCAAAAATGTCAAAAATTCATGAAGTAGCAGCAAAAGGTTGTAATTGTGTGATGAAATTCATACAAATTGATATTTAGACTGAAATTCATAAATTAGTAATTGGGTCTTCAGATGGAAGTACCACAATTGCATGGGATCCGTGACTTGCTTGAGGCCTAGACATGATGATATTTACCTTAAAATTCCGAGGACCGTGACTACCCGTATATACCGAGGGTATAACTACAGCTCTTTACTGGCAGTATATACAAGTAAATCTAAGACCTTGAGATTATAAGCATAAATGCTATCCAGATGATGAATTTGAATGTGGTTGATATGATTTTTAAATTCTGGTTGAGAATTGATGAGTTGGTTTGGATTTTGATTGAAAAATGATGATTCCTGAATTTTGGTTGAAATGTAATAAGCTGAGCAAAACCACAATGAGGATGAATGGAGCAAGTCCCTGTGATGATGTTCGTAACTGGAATGACGTTAATGACTTCAGCAAATCACTATGAGATTAGTGGATAGTACTTGACCCACTGGATCAAGTTAAGGGATGTCAAATTAAAAATATGTATAATTGAAAAAAGGTAGCACATAGTAGATTAGCTTGAGTTTGTGGGCGCAAGAGAGGAGCGTCCGGCCACTACCTTACTTCTCTTTAGCGACTTTAGGAGATCTCCCTAGATATCTCATGGGTTGAGGTCCAATCAGCTTTTGCCCGTATCGATATCTGAACCGTAGAGGAGTGGAGGGTAGAGCTTCCTTTTGGACATAGGTCGGATATAGGATCACTTGGAATTTTTTTGAGATTGTAGGCCCCTACAAGAAAAGAGATGGTCTCCATAGGTTTTAAGGCTAGGATGGATCTATCATTCTGGAACCCCCATGTGAGAGCCATAGCCACGGATTTCTTTAGATCCCTTCTCACACAGGTGCTCCCATATCCTCATAGGTGGTGGATTCACAAGAGCAAGTTTTGTGGCATAAGAGAGAGTTGGTTTCCCACCTCTGTCAACTTTCCTATTAACTCCCTTTACATCTAAAGAGTTGGCAGAGGCCTTGAGGGAACTTACTAGGGGCAAATGTCTTGGAGCGGGCGGACAGGCTTCCAATCTCCTTATTTCTATGTCTCACTAGGATCTCATGAATGGTGGCCTTAGAGCAGCCTTTAACGAGATTATAACTACAAGTGCCATGCTAGAGAGGCTATAAGAGGGTTTGATCCACTTGATTCCCATTGGAGATTCAGAGTGGAGAGACCCATCACCCTCCTTATTAGGACCGTTTACAAGATTTTGGCCAAGGCCATCAGTCGCCCCAAAGAGACTTCAGCCTTTCCTCCCTAACTTGATTCATGATACTCATATAGGTTTTGTTCAGGATTAGAGCATTTTGGAAAACATCTTCACTTTCTGGGAGGTGACTATACTACCAACAAGATCTCATTGTGCTCCTACTAAATTTTGAGAAAGCTTACCATAGAGTTAATTGGGGATATTTGAAGGGGATGATGTGCAAGATGGGATTTCTAAAGGAGTGGATCGATGGTGTTTCTAGACTTTACTTGGTCTCTCACAGCCAGGTTCTCATTTACGGAGCCAGAGGTGATATATTTTCCCTCTGGCAGGGCTTCCCTCCAGTACCATATCTCTTTCTATTTGTTACCAAGTCCATGAGCAGCTTTCTTTTAGCTCAAGAGATTGGGCTTTAGGGATTGTGTCTCCCCATTTGTGGAGGAGGTACTAGACTCCAAGTTTGTAGACAACATATCTCTTTATTTTTTTTGCCGAGGCCATGAGCAGCTTTCTCTCAGCTTAGGAGAGTGGGCTTTAGGGATTACATCTCCCCATATGTGCATAGGAGGAGTTACTAGACTCCAAGTTTGCACTTAACACCGCAGCATGCTTATTAGGAGACAAGGCCATGAGCAGCTTTCTCTTAGCTTAGGAGATTGGGCTTGAGGGATTACATCTCCCCATCCGTGCATAGGAGGAGCTACTAGACTCCAAGTTCGCAAATGACACTACAACATACTTATCCGAAGAGACGAGGGAAACATTTAGAGAGTTGTAGAGGTAATAGTAGAGATCTTCTGTGAGTCATGTGGTGGTGTAAATCAATTGGTACAAGTCGTGTGGATTTTGGGTTGGCTCATTGCCCACCCCGACTTGGTATCCTTTTGATGCTTTCCAGTGTATCCCAACACTCCAGTCCATTATCTTAGATGCCAGGTTAGCATCGATATCTCCCTAGAGCAGTAGTTACCCCTTCTTCTTCTAAAAATACGGAAGAAGCTACTATACTAGAGTTTAGCGAGGCTTTCCTTAGCCAATAGGGTAATGGTGGGAAAACCAAGTTCTTCTTACCACCATGTGGTATATACCTTCTTGGTAGACCTTCTTACATGGGCTTGCATTGGTCAGGTTCATCAACAACAGCGGTTAATGTGAAACTTTCTATGGGGGGCTGGCAGGGACAAAAGGCATGCCCGAGCCAAGGTGGCATAGAGAATGATCATACAACCATGCCACAAAGTGGGCATAGGCATCATTGACCCACCATACAAAGTCGTTCCCTTCTAGGCAAGCTGATTGGTAAAGGCCTTCTTCTAGGTGGAAATCCTTAGAAGGATTTCCTCTTGGCCAAGATTTCAGCTTGCACACATCGAGTCTAGGGAGCCTTTGGCCTACAGATCATTAGATGGATATTCACGGAGATGCGAGCTCATGGCTTTAGCCCAACTTTGAGGAGAGATTTGCAGCCAATTTATTACAAGCTTGGGATCATCTTAGGCTGACCCTGTAGTAGTCTATTCAAGCTAAGGAGCATCTTTGATAACCCTTTATCTAGAACCCCTTGATCTGTCTACCTAGTGATCACATGTTAGGGGCTCACCCACACGTTGTGAGGAGAAATTTGGTGATGCCTGCAAGAGGGATCAGATCCCCAGCAAAAGAAACCCATGGTAGGTTTAAGTATGAGAAAAAGTAACTATAGGCAGTCCTTAGATTTTATGGTTTGGTGCTTGATTAGTAGATGACTGAGATGCATGTAGAGAGTCATGAAAATAAGTTGTGGTGGCTAGTGATGTTCTTGATGGTGATACATGATTATCTACATCTGATATCCACATGGAGTCTATTTATATGATAACATGGGTTTGTTGGGTTTGGGAGGATGGTTGTGAATAGTCATAGCATGTTTATGGTGTAGGGAAAAATGGGAGATAACTGAGCGTATATATGATGGTGTTGAGAATGACCCATGAATCAATGCATAGGGATTGGTTGCATGGAAAGTGGGGAGGAGGGAAGAGCTAGCAGTTGAGAATAGCGTGTGTATGAATACTAATTTAGCATGCAAGGGTGTCCAGTAGTAGAGGAGATAGAGAAGAAAACGTTGAATTGGGGGTACACAGAGAAGAGAGAGCAAAGAGAGCTTGGATGCTACAAGTTCAAAAAAGTTGGAGCAGAAAAGGATTGGATTCAAAGTTCTTGTGTTAGTTAATGAATGAAATTAGAGGAGGATGGTGTGAATTTGATGATCAAGGAGCTTGATACAGGACTAGATTGGGTGAGTAGGTGATGGAACCAAGAACTGTGTGAGCAAAGTAATGAAGCTTTTCAATCATATTGGATCTTAGGATGAGAGGGTAGAGTAGATAGCACTAATTTGGTTATAGGGTAGGGGCCAACAATTGGAGGGTGGCTTATCTGGAAACCATTGGTTGTAGGGTTGTGAATTTGGTTTCCTCCTCAGATCTAGTTATGGTTGGTGTGAATCTCAGCTAAGCATTTGTTTTTTTTTTCTTGGGGAATTCATCCTTGTATATCTTGAGCACCATCAAGTGTGAGTCCATAAGCCTCATAGCTTTATCATGTTTATGAAATTTTAATCAAAGTCAGGCTTCTTTTTAATCTTTTAATATAGCAGTTTGTCACTGGTATCAAAAGAAAATAGTGTTTGAAAGGTCAAAGTAAGGACATGCGGCGATTTACAGAGCATCTTGAAGGTTGGGTTTGTGTACAATTTGACCCCACGAGGAGTGACAGTTTGCCCATTCAAGTTTGGTTTCATCAATTGAATGGTTTTAATTGAAATACAGTGCTTGAAAAAAGTGTCTTAACCCTAAGGGGTACTTTTGCTTCTTGATGGAAAGAGGTTTGGACATTTAAATGGTGCAGAGCTTGGCTTTATATATTCTACTCTAGAAAGACATTCTCTTGTGCTTTTCAATGGGCTAACGCTTCAGGTTGAGTAATTGATTTCAACAGTTTCTGGTAAGATAAATGATTTGCATGCCCTCCTGAGGTTTCACTACATGGAATTCACACTTTAAAGGTTGTGCGTACTCTTTGTTGGACCTACACCAAGTAGAAAAAATAGATTTTACAACTCTTAACATGGTGACATGGACTGGCTTTGGTATACAAATTGTGCCAGCAAATGTTACTGTGTGAGTAGTGGTATATTGGGTTTGCAAGCTGGATGATATGTGCTACATTTTCTAGGCAAAGTTTAGTAGCTTTCTAAAAATGTAGGATGGTCATTAGATATTTGAAGTCTGTTTGTGTTTTAAATCTAAGTCTCCTAAAGGATACAAGAGATGCGTTTTTTTGGACTGTTAGAAGAGGAGCCAATTTGAGATGAATCTAAGACTGAGATGACTGAGAAACAGGGAAGTTTTTTACTTGACTTGAATAAGGTGTACATATAGAATCAAGAGGTGGTCAAAGTGATTGGCTGCCATCATAGGGGTTTTTTGAGGTTGAAGGAGGTTGGTTGTCCATTGATCTAGAGAAATAGAGGAGTGCAAGAAGGGATCACCTCCATCTCTCCAAAGAGGTTGTAACTATTGGTTTAGGCTTGCTTGATCCACAAGGACTTTGATAATATTATTTGGGTTGGTAGATGCTTTTGGAAGAGGTGGTTTGTGAGTCTGAATTTCTTGAATCTGTACATTTCTCACTTGTGTGGTGTCTAGTGTTGTTATAGAGGCCATCACCCACATCCCTCACATGTTTTGGTGTCCCCCCTGAGGATTGGAGAGTTCTAGCTAAGGGCTTTGACCAGCAGGCTAGAATCCACTTGCTAATCAACTCAGGAGCCATGGTTGGTTTTGGATATGATATGTTCAGAGGTGAGAAGGGAGAAGATGTCACTTAGTTCCTGAGGAGGGTTGAGCTGGCAGCTTTGAGGAATAACAGGGATGCAGATTCTCATAAGTTGAAAATGGTGGGGTTGTCGTTAGAAGATACAGCCAGGGAGTGGTTTGAGGATGAAGCCACATATGCTAAAAGAGGAAGCTAGGATGGGTTGAGAGAAGCCCTGAGAGGAAGGTATGGAAAGCTAGATAGTCTTGTGCAGGGAGCTTAGCATATTGAACCAGGGAAGGGATGAAGAGATGGCAGTCTTTGTTAGTAGGTCTGAAGCTATATGGAGAAATATTATGAGAACTTTGGGAGAAAACCAAGCTCCCCCTGACTTCCTAAAGAAGGAAAAGTTTGTTGAAGTTTTGCATATCAGCATTAAGAAGAAGGTGGAACTGAAAGATCCAAGTACATTTGCAAAAGTTGTGAAGATTGCTATGTACCAAGAGAGGAAGATGAGATGGAGACCTAGTTTTTGTATGCCAATCACTATGCCAGGTAGAGTTGATACATTTTTTTTGCCTGATGTGTGCCATGCTGGCAACAGGTGTGCATGTTGTGGATCACTATGTGAGTGATGTGTGAGTGGATGCAAAGGCATTGGATCAATGTGTTTGTGAAGTTATAGAAAGTGCAGGTTGTATGGCTGTGGACCTAGAGTTGGAGGTAGTAGATGCTGGCAAAGTGATGGAGGATTACTCAAAGGTTGGTGAGTCTACTATGGAGGGGCAAGTGGTCCGTAGTGTGTTGAAGATATCACAAGTACCTGATTTGGGGGTTGCTTCATCAGAGGATGCCAGTGTGAAGTCTACAGGTTTGTCTTGTGATGTGTCAGAGTGTGAAGTAGAGAGTATGTCAAAGTTGCCTTTGTATGATGATATAGGTCATGATGATAATAGCATGGATGATAAATTATATGTGGATGAATATATGGATAGTGATGTGGATGATTTGTTGGGTGACACTTTGGAGGGTGTCTTTAGTTTTCTTGAAGAATCCGTGGATGTAGGTGTTGTTGAGCAGGTTGATGTCCATGTGGATGCTAGAGTATGTATCAAGGATGATGAGCTTTTAGATGCTGTGAGAAGGTTTTGGAATGAAGAAGCTCATGGTGTTTCCTTGGAAAAGATCCTAATTCAGAGGAAGGATAGGATGGGTATGTGGAGTTCCTATCCTTCCTCTGAATTAGGATCTGAGATGATTTACAAGTTTTCTTTATAAAGAGAATGATTTAGGTGCTGAGATGAAGAAATCCCATCATGAAGATGCCTAGGTTAGTGCTGATCAAGATGTTGAAGGTGAAGTGTTGGACTGACTCCTGTTTTGTTAGCAGTGTTGAAGTTGAGGAGGATTTGGCTACTGTTGAAGATTGTTTTAGTTGAGAGTGTGTAGAACATAGAGTGCTGGGAACAGGTAGTTTTTTATGAAGATGATGAAACTTGGGTTGATGTTGACGATGAAGATATGTTTAAGGGTTGGGATAACACAAATATTGTAAGCTTGGATAGTCAAGAATCCAACAGTTATGAAGATTTGGACATGAAGGTGAATATGGAGAAGGTTTATGTTAGGCTAGAATTTTTGAAGAAGAGAGTTGCTGATATGTAGGAGCTAAATGCTGAAGTTTTTCAAGAAGCTGAGGATGTTGACCAAGGGGTGTAGCTAGGCTATTTGGATGACAGTGCTCAGGTTGTTTCTCGAGTTTGGTTTGATGGTGTAGGATGGAGATGTGTGTGCAGGCATGAAGGATTTTTGGAATCATGCAAGTATAGTCTTTGGATTATATGCAGGTCTCATGCAGGTGAGCAACAAGAATATATGCAGGTCTCATGCAGGTGAGCAACAAGAATATATGGTGATGGACCAGGTGGAGGGTTACAAGTGCCCTTGGCCATCAAGTTTGGAGTGGCCTCTTTTGTTGAAATTTGAGCAAAATGATGAGCTATGGTGGATCAAACACTAGAATCAGCATAATTAACAAAGTGATTAGCAAGTGATTAAGACGTAATTAGTGAATAATTAGCACATAGATTAATGTAGGCATGGATACTCAAAAACCAGCAAATTCTCATTAGGGCTATGCCTCAATTTATAGAGTTTACATCAAGCATCAAATCCCCTTGATTTCTCCATGATTCACTCCCTGAATATCTCCACCTCTTGCCTGATTCTCTCCACCTCTTCTCTTTTCCCTGAATATCTCCCAGAATATCTCCACACTCCTAAATTCCCTCATGCTACCCATTATTCTCTCCCAGTAGATTCTCCTAACCTTTTCACAGGTTCTTTCACAATTACATCTCCTCTTTTACAACCTCTATCCAAGAGCTTGTTCCCACACACACCCTTTTCACTTGTATATTTCAACACCTCCCCTCAAGTGAATAATCCTAACACACCTGGACCCTGTATCAAGTTTCCCTCTTACTTGATAGCCCGCGGCCAGTGCCTCAAGTCCCTAAACTCCATAGTCCTTGACACTCTCTCTCTCTATGTGTCCAAGGCTACTATAAGTGCCCGCGACCTTGACTAAAGTGCTCATACATACATCTACCACTTGGCCTACATCATCGGTGGCTCAGAGGTGGTTTTACTTTGTTGGGGCAGGTTACATTGGGTTGTGGGCTCTCTCTCTCTCTCTCTCTCAGAAAAGATGATCCGACTCCACTTCTCTTGGAGCCTCCATGAAGTTTGCCGATGTCGTTCCTTCTTCACTGGGTTTGCTGTAGCAGTCTCTCGCCATGTGTCCTGGCTTTCCACATTTGTGGCAAGTGAAGGTCCTCCCTCCTACTCTGCCTCTTCCTCGTCCTCGTCCTCGAGAGAATCCTCCTCGGGTGAAGAATGCTTTTTCCTCTCCTGCTGTTGAGTCGAGCTCTTTCTTCTCTTTGCCTCTGCTCTCTTGCTCCAGTAGAGCTGCTTCTATCTCGTGTATCTTCAGTTCAGGCACATTCTTTAGTGTTGCTACAATGTTTTCATAATCTCCTTTATCCACACTCTTCAAAAGTACAGCTAATGCTTCATCATCTTCTACCTTTTTGCCAATAGCTGCCAGCTGTTGCTTAATGCTTTTATATTTGTTCAAGTGTGTGATTAAGGGTTCACTTTCCTTCATGTCCAATTTGTAAAACTGCATTAATAGATTTATCTTGGAATTTTTTGCTTGTGTACCAAATACAATGTTATATACATGGTATTCTACTTGGTTGTATGGAAAGGGATGCTAGAGCAGCTAGCACTGATTTGGTTAGGGGCCAATTGGAGGTCGGCTTGTCTAGAAACCATTCGCTGGGGCAGGGTTGGTGGAACTTGGCTTCCTCCTCAGATCCAGTTATGGTTGGTGTGAATCCAGCTAAGTTTTTTTTTTTTTCTTGGGGAATTCATCCTTGTATACCTCCATCGCTATAATTTCTCAGAATTGAGCACCATCAAGTTGTGTGAGTCCATTAGTTGTAGCTTTTATCATGTTTATGAAAGTTTAATCAAAGTCAAGCTTCTTTTTAATCTTTCAATAGCAGTTTGTCACTTGTATCAAAAGAAAATGGTGTTTGAAAGGTCAAAATAAGGATAGGAAATAATTTTCAAAGCATCTTGAAGGTTGGGTTTGTGTACAATTTGACCATGAGGAGTGAAGGTTTTCCTGTTTAGGTTTGGTTTCATCAATTGAATGGGTTTAATTGAAAACGGGTAGATAGATTTTCCAAAATGGAACATTTTATATCATGCAAGAAGATAACTCAAGCTTCACTTTTCAAGTCACTTGGCATAAACTTGTTATTCAATTTAGTATATAATTTGCAGATGAATGGCCAGACTGAAAGGTTTAATAAAATTCTTGAAGAGGTTCTCAGACATTATAGTCAATCATACACCAATTGTGCCATCCAACTTTTTTCTTCAACATAAGGTGGCATTAGTGGATTAGTTAGTTCAAGAAATAAGAGACATTCTTGTTCAAGTTTGAGATCAGATGATTCGAGTTCAGGAACAATATCAACACAAGCAACTAACCGACATCACTGACATGATCAATTGTAAGAAAGTGATATAGTTCTTTTATTTGTCGTTCCTCATTCGTATAAAATAGTGAAATCGAATTTTTTGAAGTTACGACCATGTTATGGTTCTTTTTGGATTATTACAAAGAATCCCCCTTTAAGTCACTCAAACTGGAACCTATCAACATTAGACTTTATGAAAAGCAGCCTTACCTTGAGCTTAATAACAAAGAAAGAAGTCGCTAACTTTGTGTATACTTGATTTTGATTATAACTAGTGGCTTGTGAGCATTTTTACCTTTTGTCTGGCCTAGTTTAAAAGTTAGTCACATGTAGCCCCTCTTTAGGTTTGTGAGTTGATTGGGCATGTATAAGGAAAGTGGGCCCATGGCTTGCTTTGCAGATTCATGCATGAAACCACACCTTCATCTGATTAGAAATAGTTATGGTGGTCCTAAATGATTGGGTGCATCAAGTTATGATTCCTAGATCTCATAGTGATACTAGAGACTAGGGTGCTTCATTGTTGATGAGGTTCTTGTTGTGATGGTGAAGGTAGTCAAAGAGGAAAAAAATTGTCCAATGGAGACCAGAAGGAGTTGCTCATTATGGCAGGTTTCTATATGCTCGAAGAGGATACATGCGATGGTTGTACCATAAACAAGGCTTATGCGGTTTGGCTTAGTTTGCATGGGGTGAGTCTCCTTTTGGTGACTTGTACGATTATCCCACTCTTGAGCCACCATGATTATGTTCTTGATAGTGTAGTTTAAATCAATATAAATCTAGATTATGATGGTGTATCTAATACTCATACACATGATGATGTATCGCACACACATACATATGATGATAATAATGTATCACACACACATGATGATAGTGATATATGTGCACATGATAACATGGACACCTATGCACATGATGATAGTGATATATGTGCACATGATGCCATGAACACCTATGCACATGATGTTGATATATGTGATAGTGATGTGTGTGAGCTAGATCACATGGGAATGATCTCGAGGGTAGGGATGGCATCAAGCATTATGCATGTTCATACACCTAGGCCAACCTACCTTCCTAGGGATTATATCTTGGCATCAAGCATTATGCATGTTCATACACCTAGGCCAACCTACCTTCCTAGGGATTATATCTTGGCATTAGATGATCTCCTAGGTCAGTATTTGATTATGTAAGCCCTTGTGAATAATGTAGGTGTCATGGAGCATGGGATATGAGATGGCTGAAGGTGTGCCCATGTATTCTCCTCTCCATGTGTGTTCTTGTGAAGGTGTGCCTATGTATTCTCCTCCATGTGAAAACTCCAACTCTTTGCATTCTTTAACTCATAGTTTTTCTTCTTTGACATTTACATGTTATCCTTGTTTTGGGAAATCAATTTCATGGAGATTTTACAACGCTCCTCTTTAAGTTTTATAAGGGTTTTGCACTAGCTTTGGGCCCCCATAAACATCCACCCCACCAACTTCTCTGCCCTTTCTATACCAACACCCCACCCAAAACTCTGATGTCAATTCTCATGCAAGATCTTCCACGGGATTCCTAGCTTCATTCCCATTTTGACCCCCTATTCTCAAGATTCTTTCTCACCATAACCACCTCATCACCTCGATCCATGAGCCGCCCCTAATCATCGAACCATTCCATGAGGGACGTGACCTCAATGTGGCACCACCATTAAACAGACAAGAACAGGGCAAAAGATGATGGGAAGGAGTACAAGGCAATGCCAAGAGAACTCTACATTAACCCAAAGTTCATGTCGATCAAAGAAGGAGGTGGTCTTGGTGCACACATTCTTGCACATGGAAGAAAAAGGGCCCATCTACAATTTTACTAACATTGATGGACCCAACCACCATGGAGATGCGACTCCGAATGAAAAACTTCAACTCTACTACACCCCATAGTTGCGACATGCTCTTTCTTCCAGCTCATCATCCTCGTTCTTAGGAGGTGCCAAAGGATCAATGGACAAGTAAATGACTCTGGGTCGTTGAATTTAATAAGAGCCAATTTTTTTCCAACAACAGATAGGACATGGTCAAATATTTCCACGACCACCTTTAAGGATATACTAGATACCAAGTTTTGATATCCCTTTGACATCATGTGGTAGTCCAGTTGATGGCTTCTTGCAAGCCCTTCATCACTTCCTTTAGGGATATATTTGGCACACCAATGTGGGTTGGCGCTAAGGCATTATGCCCAGCCCTCTTTACTCTTTCAATTTGTTTATGGAACCAAAGCTGGTACAAAACCCTCATCAACTCAAAGAGGTGTATTATAAAAGCTTCACGAGCTAAAAGAAAAATGTCCAAGAAATCATAAATAAGAGTTGACAAAATCATACAGTTGGAGTTGTCACATGGATGAGAACACACATGGGCACACCTTCAAACCGCATAGAGCATGTCTAACATGATTTTTTCATATGGAGGAGAACATCTAGGGGCACACCTTCAACTCGCATAACCCATACAGAATGGGAATTTTTACTTCACAAGCACATCTTACATACTTAGGCACTCACAAGCATATCTTGCATATGTACTTATATTGAACCTCATCGAGCCGTCCAGGTAAAATTTTTGGATGGGGATCCATGGTGGGTGAAAGCTTGGTCCATGGTGGCTCATGGTATGACCCATCACATGGATCCTCTTTGAGTGTGTAGAAACCTTCAAAAATATTCAAAGAAAACAACTCCTTCTAGTCTTCATTGGACCATTTGCCTCTTCTTTGATTACTTTCACTATCATAAACAAGAACCTCACCTCCAAAGATCAACAATTAATAATGAAGAAACCCAGTCTCTAGTTTTCACCTAGAGATTTAGAACTATACCTTACACACCAAACAACTATGGAGACCACCATCAGTCATTTCCAATCAAATAAAGATGAAATGAAGATGGGGAATGAAGGTGGTCTTTGTGCATGAATCCACAAGTAAAGCCACGGATCCTCTTTTCTCATAGGGACCCAAACAATTCACACATCTAAAGCTAAGGCCTCACATCCATCTTTTTTTTCACCTATATTATACCACATGCAGCCTCGGCATGCTTCCTAACATAAACCAAGCACTATCTCTAATAATAGGCCCTAAAGCATGTGGATTGGTCTCTTAAAGACTAAATCCTTGACCATTCACACCTCTTTGGAACCGGCATCATATTCATTGCTCAAACGTGGTGACACAAGGATGTGTATACTGTTAGGAAGGTGTATGTTAACCACTTCGTAGGTTAACATCTATCCAACCTACCATAAGGTGCCTTGCTATCTTACCCGAAGGTAACTAAATCCCATCTTTTTTTATATGGTGTTGGACTTTATAAAGCAACCTTACCCTAAGCTTAATACAAAGTAGAGAAGTTACTAACTTCATGTATATACTTGTTATATGCACATTATGTGTGCATATATACTAGGAGGCTAACCCACATTAGGCTTGTGAGCATGGGAGCATGGGAACAAGCTCTAGTGGAGCATGGGTTAGGACTAACCTTAAGGGTTAAGATTAGGGTCAAGCATCCAAGGGTCACACATGGGAAATGGAGAGTCAAGAGTCACTTGAGGGCCCTCCTATATAATAGGGACATGGAGCACACTCAAGGGGGGCTTGGAGGCCAAGGCTATGTTATCTTGAGGCTTAGGCTATGGTCTCTTGATGTTAGCTTGAGGCTAGGTTATATTATGCTCTTTTGTGTAGAGGATCATAACTACTCACCTACCATTTCACACTATAGCTACATGCTACTGGATTGGAGTTATACCTCTTGATGGTATACTTTTGATGGTATGGGACATCAAGGTAAAGATATGATGTATTTCATTATAATTCATGTGTGCATCCCTTGGGCTTGAGGGTGGTCGGGTGGATGAGTTTATGCCTGATTTATGCATGTTTATGCATAACAATTATCTAAAGAGATCTTAGGGTTTTAACAGTGGTATCAGAGCAATCTCTAGTTAATTGTTATTAATTTTTCTTTCTTATTGTAATTTTTGGCATTTTTTAAAGAGGGAGTCTCCTCTCTCCTGGTTTTTGGCACACGCGGGGGGGAGGCTACAGCACAGCTTGCGAGCGAAAATCGCCCTCCCCCCCTCCAAAAAAAATATCATAAGCTTTTATTAAAGCTTATTAAGGTTTCGTTTTTTTTAAATGAGTTTTTTTTTACAAAAAAACTTTTGAAATCTATTCAAAAAAGCTTGGAAAAAATCCTAAAAAAGATGAGAAAATATCATAATTGAGAAAAAAAACTCTAGAATTTTTTGAAATTTTTTTCTTGGAATCCTTTGGCTTTCTGCATTCCCGGGAAACCTTTTGGCTTTCCGAATTCCGGAAAATCTTTTGACCATTCAGATTCCAGAAACTTTTGACCTTTCACATTCCAATTTTTTTTTGTCTTTTCATTTTCCCGAAACTGTTGGCTTTCTGTATTCTGGAAAAACCATTGGGATTCTGAAACTTTTTGATCGTTCGAATTCTAAATGCATTTGGGGTTAATTAAAAATTTTAAAAAATTCCTAAAAATTAGTGAAAAATTAGACAAATGTTATTTTAAATTTCTAGAGAACGTGGGGTTGGTGTTTGGCATGTGGTGTGTCCATTCGGGCGCCCATGACCATTCAAATTCCTTTAAAAATATATTTTTTGACCCAGAAGATTAAAATTTTTCATTGGATTTGAGAATTGTCGGGCGGAATTGGAAATTTCGTGAACAATGGGATTCTCAGGAAAAATTAGAAATATTCTAGAAATTATTTTTAGAAATCCTAAAAATTGGTATTTTTAAATATCAATGGTATTTTGGTAAAATTATTTGCTAAATGTTTTTTGAAAAAATATAGGTTTGGAATGCCATAAGATAGGTTTGGTGGAATTCCAAATGATCATATTTTGAGGCCCTATAAAATTAGGAAAATTTTGGAAAAAATCATGATAATTTTTTTTCTCGAGAATTTAATATTTTCGAGGATTATTTAATGTTGAAGTACATTTTCTCGTACTGCTGACATCGTGCTGCTGACATTAGATAGATGCGAGTTATTCACATATTATTAATACGATTATACCTCGTATTAGTAGTTATTTTTGTTTGGATTAATTCTAAACGATGTCTTCATGATTTTTTACCATTGTTTAGCCATTCTTTTTGGACATGATCTTTAATTTTTTCAATGATGGGACTAGAATCTACGTTCAAAGTGTATCTCACCTTTGATACTTTTCTATGATATTTTATTTTACACTTGTTTAAGTGTGGTCTATGCTTAATTTCTTAAGCCTAAGATAAATTCTATCATGGGTTAGTTGATCTGTTTGTTTTGGTGGATTTTATTGGATGTTTTCCAAGTTTTATATGACTCATCAAGTTCTACCTAGATCACTTGTATCTAGGAGTTTTTTAATGAGTGTTACACACATGTGTTTCACTTGCTTACTTTGGAGTTTTTCTTGAACGACATCACGTTCATATACTCCCTGTATTGATGAGTTGGCCACCAATTTTAATGCTTCTTTTGGCATGATTAATGACCATTAGATGGCATGCATTGATTTTTATGATCAACTATGGTTTTCATGGATTCGAGGAGCTTTTATGCTTTTATCCATGGTTTTATAAGGATCTTTTGATCTTTTGGATAATATCATGTGCTTTGAAGGTAGCATTTGCCTTCGTTTTTTGCACATAATTTTGGAGTATATTGCTTGTACTCTTGTACATATTCCAACTCGGATACGTTCATGCTTATGTATGGGTAGTATCAACCTAGGGCACCTATTGATGTCGATCCTTAAGGACATCGAGCTTGATACATCGAGAGATTTCTTGCATGATATGCAAGAAATACTGACCAAAGCTCGGGATTCTATCAGGAGTGCTCAGGATAGGGCACACGTTCTATGCTGATAGAGGACGCTCAATTTGGTCTTTTGAACCAAGAGCGTTGGTTTATTTAAAAGTTCCTAAAGATTTTCAGACTTTGTGAAAAGGAAAATGCTTAAATTTATCTCCTAGATACTGTGGTCCATTTCGAGTTATACATCGGATTGGCACGGTTGCGTATGAACTAAAACTACCTCCAATTGTTAGAGTTCATCCAATCTTTCATATCAATAGATTGAAAGGGAACTGGGAGGTGAGAATAACATAGTTACTCCTCAAGAACTCGTTGAAGTCAAAGAATTATCCTATGTAACTTGATAAGGTACTTGAATTCAAGGAAAGGAAACTTTGTAGTTGACTGATCCCTGAGGTTAAAATTAGGTGAAAAGATAAGGAAATAGAGGATTCGACTTGGGAGTCGGTTGATATTGTTCAGTGCTGTTCTCCTTCTTTTCATTGCAAGAGTGCAATGTTTTGAGAGAGGGGAAGTATGTTATATGCACATTATGTGTGCATATACTAGGAGGCTAACCCACATTAGGCTTGTGAGCGTGGGAGCATAGGAACAAGCTCTAGTGGAGCATGGGTTTAAGGGTTAAGGTTAGGGTCAGGCATCCAAGGGTCACACATGGGAAATGGAGAGTCAAGAGTCACTTGAGGACCCTCCTATATAATAGGGGCATGGGGCACACTCAAGGGAGGCTTGGAGGCCAAGGCTATGTTATCTTGAGGCTTAGGCTATGGTCTCTTGATGTTAGCTTGAGGCTAGGTTATGTTATGCTCTTTTGTGTAGAGGATCATAACTACTCACCTACCATTTCACACTATGGCTACATGCTATTGGATTGGAGTTATACCTCTTGATAGTATGGGACATCAAGGTCAAGGTATGATGTATTTCATTATAATTCATATGTGCATTCCTTGGGCTCGGGGGTGGTCAGGTGGCTGAGTTTATGCCTGATTTATGCATGTTTATGCATAACAATTATCTAGGGAGATCTTAGGGTTTAACAATTCTTAATTAAGACTAGAATATTGTAGACAAGTTACCAACTTCATATACATACTTAATTAAGACTAAAACAAGTGGCCTAGGACTATTTAAAAGTTTGTCCGATCTAATTTGAAAGCTATTCATTTGTATACGTGTCAATTTTGACATTAAGCAATATGCATTCATTCCCTTGTAATAGAATACTTATAAACTGTCCTTCTTCTTCTCTACTCTTGCTTGCTTATGTTTTGTTGGATTCTTGTATGCTTTGATTGTTTTATTTCTTGAATAATAGGCCTCTTATTCTCTTTTTCTTCACCCACCTCTTGTGAGAGAGAACCTCTGTAAAGGCCATTCTCTTCTTGCCTCCATCTAAGAAAAGAGAGCTCTTCCTTCACCCCTTTAGCAAAGGAAGTATTCCGATGTAGCTACGGAGTGAGGAAACAATGGACAAGCTAGCGCATATACATTGAGAAGTTGCATTTATGGCTCAAAGGCAAAGACCAAATGACACCTTTTTAGACAATTTAAGGCTAATGTAAGCTCTTGACTTAAACAATGTCCTGAAGATTCCCTTTATATAAAATGACATCTTTTATAAATTATAATATGCACTTTCTTAAGCAAAGGCCAATGTAAGCTTTTGACTGGAACAATATCCTCAAGATTTCCTCTATATAAATTGACCTCCTTTATTAGTTATTACATGTACTTTATAAATTATTATTTATGGCTCTATGGAAAAGACCGAACGACACTTGTTTCAACAAAGGCTAATCTAAGCTCTTGACTTGAACAATGTTCTCAAGATTCTCTCTATGTAAAATGACCTCCTTTATAGATTATTACATGACTTTTTTTTGAGTTTTTTAGTAGCATCTGTTAAATATCCTTAGCATGTTTATGAAGACTAATCTTTGTAGATAAAGAGTAGCTTTCAAAAATGTAAAAACCAACCAATGATGATAAGTTTAACATTGATCATTATATTGTTTTGTCTTCAAATTATCTCTAGAAAAAACTCAATGAATCCTACTAATAAATGTCACACATATTTAGTTGATATTATATATTTCCTTCTCACAACTCTTACTTATAAGGGTACTCCTTGTGTAAAAAAGAACATTTGTAAGTTTAAGTGTTTGCTACATTTTAAAAGTGTTGGATTTTTTCATTTAGTTGTAGAGAGGTGTTATCCTCGAGAAATATGGAAACAACATACGAGTTCATGATATCTTTGGATATCTACAAAAGTTGATAAAATGTCGTCAAAATCACAATGTGACATTTTGTTTAATCAAACAAGAAAGTGCCAGAAGTCCATTTTTTTAATTATTATGCATTACTTTATCTTTTCAAGGAAAGATTTTATGCTTTACATGGAAGATCTTTTCACCCTTTATTCATGATCATAATTGATGTATACATACAAATTTAGAATGAATCAAGATATCAATACTTGGCATTATTTTGTCTATCTTTTCAATGAATGAAGGGCTCTCAAAGCTTTCTAGTGAAAGTTAATAATTGCAAAAAAAAAAAGTAGTGAGCATGGGGCAATGACTATGAAATGTTCCCCACATGGCTTTATAGTAGTGATGGGCCATGTCTCAACTTTACAGCTCCGAAATAGTTGAAGTATTTTCCAACACTTGTAAGGCATTTTTCAAAGTTGAACTTCTTCTTTAGAAAGTTAAACTATTTTAAATATGTTACAACTTGAAGTGCTAAGTAAATATTTCTCTAGCATTTAAGGCATAGATATTTATTTGTTTTTTTAATCGAAAAACTTGAAGGCAATCAATTTTTAAAGTTAGATTCCTCGCTTGTTGGAAGGTTATGAGAAGCTTCAAAATGGAGCATGTTCCATTTTAGCATAATGAAAAGGTGAAGCTAAGACCAACCGAGGAGAAAGTTATGAACTACATGTATGTGTATTTTATATATGAACATATTCCCATTTTAGCATGAAAAGAAAGTGGAGATGACCCTTTGAGGTGAACTATGAACCATGTATATGCCTAGTGTATTCTATATGCCAACAATGGGTGAAGAAGCATGAAGAGAAGGTAAAGCTAGCTAACTCATGGTGGCGAACAATGAACTACGTTTAAGACATGTGAAATGGCATGTTCCTAGCTTGTGTGAAGCATTTTAAAGTCCAAAAAAAAAAAAGAAACACTTTAGAGAGGTGTGCACTATGGGGGGGGGAGAGAGAGAGAGAGAGAGAGAGAGAGAGAGAGAATACTTAAATAGTAGATTCTCTCACTCTCACTCTCTCATATATCTCTCATATATCTCTCTCACATGGCTTTATAGTTGTGATGGGCCATGTCTCAACTTTAGAGTTGAAGTCTTCTCCAACACTAGTAAGGCATTTTTGAAAGTTGAACTTTTTCTTTAGAAAGTTAAAACTATTTTAAATATATATATCACAACTTGAAGTGCTAACTAAATATTTCTCTAGAATTAAAGGCGTAGATTGTTTTTTTAATTACCAAAGTTGAAGGCAATCAATTTTACAAACCATGCACATCGGTTATACATTTTCTCCAAACCATGCAGTGGGAAAGATACACCTGTCCAAGAGAGTATAGATATTTTTAAAAGAGAGACCACGATGGGAACACCGGTGTAGAGCACCAAGCGCCCCACTACGTGGCATTTCGGGAAAATCTATTAAATGATAGCAGTACGCCGTCTTCTCGACACAAGGAGCTCTGGCTGCTCATCTTCTTTTCCTACCTTGCTCTTTACCATGCCCCAGCAGCAGCACCACCTGCACGCGGCCTCTCCACAGTTGGCCATGCTTACACACACACAGCCCGCCGCCCACGAGCAGCATCACAGCAAGGCGCCGCCGGCCAACGCCCAATTAGCAGCCAGCTACTCAGCGTCAGCGTCAGCGTCGTCTGCTGGTACTGCAGACAATGATGATAACATTGAGGACAAAAAAGACAAGAGTCCTCCTCGAAGTGGAGCCCTTAACAATACGGTGCCCAAGTTCTCCATCCGAAGAATCGAGAACGCTACCAACAGACAAGTCACCTTCTGCAAGCGCCGCAACGGCCTCCTTAAGAAGGCTTACCAGCTCTCCGTCCTTTGCGACGCCCAGGTGGCGGCCATTATCTTCTCCGCTACCGGCAAACTCTCTGAGTTCGCCAGCTCCAGGTTCTCATCAAAACGAACATGATTATGCTGTGAATGTTTTACATAAAACTGTCATTTCTTTTCTTAGATTTACTTATAGACATCGAGATCATGACTACATTTTAAAAAAAAAAAGTAGCCTACCCCTTTAATGATCGTAGCCCACGCTAGAAGAATCGCTCTAACTAATCATGCATATCATAAGGGGCACGTTGCAAACCAATAACCAATGATTGTTAGAAATGGCTTATCATTAAGGTTGCTAGTAAGATTAGACTTCAAAGTAAGATTGATACATAGATTCATTAAGGTTGCTAGTAAGATTAGACTTCAAAGCAAGATGGATAGATGCATTCGAACATGGTTAGGTAGTGTGCTTTTTGTGCTTCTAACATCCAACACAAAACACTCCTCACCTATCATAACATATCAAATCAAATATACTAACTAAGGACACTCTAGAAAAATAGAATGTTTTTGAATTTAG
This sequence comes from Cibotium barometz, assembly GCF_041138505.1. Taxonomy (NCBI): domain Eukaryota; kingdom Viridiplantae; phylum Streptophyta; class Polypodiopsida; order Cyatheales; family Cibotiaceae; genus Cibotium; species Cibotium barometz. Next base: position 14,801,965 of record NC_141058.1, read on the forward strand.
TTTTTTTTAAGATAATACTAAAAAGTATCAAATAAGAGTATAATTCGCAAGTTTGAGACACTACTTTTTGTTCCACCTTAGCCTCCTTCAATCCATAGACGATCTTTATTTGAAATGACACTTTTTAAGAGTATAATTAGCAACCAATGTTCCGAGACACCACTTTTTGTTCTACCTTAGCTTCCTTCAACCCATAGAAGACCTTAGTTTGTCTTATTTGAAATGACACTTTCTAATAATATATTCATGTTTTAAGTCTCCTCTTCCTTAAGTTGTGAAAAAGCTAAGTTCTCATGTTTTAGCTTGAAATTTAGCATGTATAATCTCTCTTAGTATCAAAGCCATGACACACACAATACTTACGAGTAATCTTATCACTAGTCTATATGTTAATATAATTATTAAAAGGATTTTAAAAAAAACCATCGAAGAAAACTTACCTTCAAATGCCATTGGTGGATAATTTGCTATATGTGAATGGAGCCTTATGGAATGCACACAACAAATAAAGGATTTCAAAATTTATCTAGACTTAATGAGATATAGCTGGCAAAAAATATAGACCTATCACAATAAGAAAGAGAGGTACTAATTCTTAAAGTTATGCTTACATTTTAGAAATATGAGAGTGTCTTATTTAGGTATTTTTTTATTATTATGTAATGTTTGGTTTAATATCACATCAAGGTCATAGTATCTTTTTCAATAGACTTCTGACATTAATATTTAGGTATTTTTTTATTATTATGTAATGTTTGGTTTAATATCACATCAAGGTCATAGTATCTTTTTCAATAGACTTCTGACATTAATATTTATGTAGCTTATTTTAAATTTGTTCACATATTTTTACAAGATATAGTTAGAAATATTAGAGTATCTTATTTATGTATTTTTTTAATTATTATGTAATGTTTAGTTTAATATCACATCAAGGTCATAGTATCTTTTTCAATAGACTTCTGACATTAACATTTATGTAGCTTATTTTAATTTTGTTCACATATTTTTGCAAGATATAGTTAGAAATATTAGAGTATCTTATTTAGGTATTTTTTTATTTTTATGTAATGTTTGGTTTAATATCACATCAAGGTCATAGTATCTTTTTTAATAGACTTTTGACATTGACATTGACATTTATGTAGCTTATTTTAAATTTGTTCACATATTTTTGCAAGATATAGTTTGTAACATGATTATTCGTACTAAGAGTATTTTGATAGTATAGAGTGATAAAGTTTAGTTTGTATCATGAATGAGTAATGCATATTAAGAGTATTTTGATAGTATAAAGTGATAAGGTTTAGACACACGGATCTTCATTTTGAATGTTTAAAATTTGGTTCCTTCTTTATGCCTTACGTAAAGGGGTTTATATAAATATAGGTGAGAATCTAGGAGAGAGTAGGTTTTAAAAGGGATGAACTTATAACCATTTTAAGTAATAATGCTATAAAATGGAATCTTTATCTAGTAAGTTTTTTCATACTTATAATTTTCATATGAAGTAAACATCCTAAATTATTAAAAGTGTAGTGTTTTATGATGAGAAGTCTTAATGAATTTAAAACATAAATTATATAACTTTAAAGTAGTATTTTAAAAGGAAACATGTCAACTTGGAAATTGAATAATTAGCACTGTAATTATTTAGTCGATTATTGAAAAAAATCATATGAAATCACAAGTTTTCATCCTGTCATTGCTAAGTTTGTATACAATTTAGAGTGTGTGTGTGTGTGTGTGTGTGTATAATATTAAAAGTAAATTTTATATTAAAAAATAAAGTATGTTAAAATATTTTTTTATCTAAGGATTAATCATTCATTAATTGATTTAGTAAATAATTTTAAATATTTAAAAATATAATTATATTATTTTTTATTTATTTTTAAATAGTATTTGATTCATAGTTTTATTAGTCTTTTTAATGATTTATATCATAGATAGTGCAAGGTATTTACGAAGAATGAATCTAATGATATATGTGGTTGAATATAGTAATTTCATATTAATGAGATAAACGTTAAGTGATTTCACTACAAAAAGAGAATAGTCACATTTCTTTCTACAAAGAAATTAAGGAGTTAGAGATTGAAAAAATCACGTTTCGAGATTATAAAGCGGTTGGTAATGTGGCTATAGGTTCATGGTTGCGTAAAAGATTTAGGGATAGAATGGAATATTTGCTTATTTTGAGGTTTTGAGTTGGATTAACTTTATCTATTTTTGAGAGTTTCTTGAGTTTTTTGGAGTTAGAAATATCTTTTCTGGGTGAAGACAATCTCGGTTATATATAGATATTTCTTAGTGGGATCTTAGTGAGTCCACGATATTGCTTTTTATCCAAACATATTGGTTTATTGGAGTTGTTTGGTTTTAAAATTGAAGCCTATCTTGTAGAGATGAGTCTTCATAACTTTTGTTAGAGAGCTTCAAATTTTGTGAGTATTTTGATCTTACATAGCTCTTTCTTCATAACAAATCTTAATCAAGGTGATTTTTTGGATGATACTTACTCTCTATCTAAAGTCATATGTAAATTGATTTTTTTAGCATACTTTAATGTAGGAAAACTACTTTAACCAAGGTATTTTTACCAAGTTAGATTTACTTGGTAAGAGCTATGTGTTGCTCCTCTTTCAACTTTATTGTGCAAGATAAAATCTTGAGTGATTGCATTTCAATTCCTACAGAGTGTGTAGAAGAGAGATAAAGCAAGGAAGGAGAGAGAGAGAGAGAGAGAGAGAGGGATACTTAAGCCAAGAGAGTAGGTTTGCACAACACAAATGATATTTGCTATGATAATGAATCCACCCCAATATATGCTTTTATAGGCACCAAGCCCTTGTCTTTGACCCTAAATAAGAGGATGTTCACACCTAATGTGTTAACACCACTAAGGACACTTGACCAAATTCCAATTCAACTTTGAGATAGTCTACTATCCAACAATGAAGAATTGTATAGATATCTTTATTCGGTATCACTCTGTTTGTAATCCCATTAGATCTACTTCCTAATAATGGAGAATTATGTGGACATAAGTTCCCTAGGCTGAGAGCTTGATACTCATCATGTTTTGGTTTAATAATGGTTGCTAGAGACCTATGGTTATATATGGAATAGTTAGGTTTGGTACACATAGAAACCAATGCCTTGTCTTTTGACCCTAAATAAGAGAATGTTCACACCTAGTGTGTTAACACCACTAAGGACACTTGACCAAATTTCATTTCAACTTTGAGATGGTCTACTATTTATATAATGGATAATTGTATAAATATCTTTATTCGGTATCACTTTGTTTGTAATCCCATTAGATCTACTCCCTAATAATGGAGAATTATGTGGACATAAGTTCCCTAGGCTGAGAGCTTGACACTCATCATGTTTTGGTTTAATAATGGTTGCTAAAGGCCTATGGTTATATATGGAATAGTTAGGTTTGGTATACTTCATACTACATGCTTAATTCAAGTATGGATCATTATTTCCACACCAGATGCATCATTTCCACATCCACAAGCTACACTAGATGCATCATTTCCACACCAGATGCATCATTTCCACATCCACAAGCTACACTAAGGCCTAGATCTTTTGGAAGACAACTTGTGCGACTATTATTACCTTGCATCATGTGGAAGGATTATCAAAAACTAAGCCGTTGGGAGTAAGAGATGTTAAAATCAACCAAGGATCCTACATGCTTAATTCAAGTATGGATCATTATTTCCACACCAAATGCATCATTTCCACATCCACAAGCTACACTAAGGCCTAGATCTTTTGTAAGACAACTTGTGCGTGGATTATGAGGCCCAAACGAGTATCTGAAGCAATTCAAATAAGACTTTTATTACCTTGCATCATGTGGAATGATTATCAAAAACTAAGCCGTTGGGAGTAAGAGATTGTAAAATCAACCAAGGATCCTAGCGGCAAAAGCCATATCATATTCACCATGAAACACCTTTTATTAATCTTTCTAAATGCCCTACATAGTTGTTTTTTCTTACATGCACACATACAATTTCAAAAAGACCTATGTACTTAGATGTACTTAGAAAAGACTAATAGCATTGAAGTGCTACTTAGAATAATGCATTAATGTTATAATTATTTACATTTATTTAAGGAAGATATTTCTAGTTTATATTATTACTATTTCATAACATAAGCATATAACTTATAGGCTGTATATTTTGAATTATTTTTCAAATGTATATTATAATGCATATGACTAAAAGAGAGAAACTTAAATGCAGAATATGGGTGCCAAATTTTGTTTAGGTATTAATTAATTAGTTAGGAAGGAGGAAACTGATGGGTCCTTAGGCAAAGGACTTTCGGTAAAAGATTTTAAAAATTTGATGGGACCTTAAACAAAACGACGCTTCTAGAGGGTTCGCGAGAACGTATTTTATCTTATTTTATTAAAAAAATTGGTCTTCGAGAGTTTGCACAAACGGGGGGAGAGACAGATTCGGGGCCGGGGGGAAGGGAGCGTGGGGCTAAGCAGAAAGTGAGGGAGGGTGCAGGGCAGCGTAGAGAGAAATGGGAAGGGTGCGGGGCAACAGAGAGAAATGGGGAGAGAGGGACGGAGGGAAGCATAGAGAGAAACGAGGAGAGAGAGAGAGAGAGAGGGGGGGAGGGTCGGTTTGAACACTAAGGCTTCACCTTAGTACTATTAATTAATTAGGGCCCGTGAAGGGCGTTAATAAATGTAGCAGGAGACGGAATATGTCTAGTGGGTAAATACATAATGCTATATTACAAATAAATATACACATGTAATGTAATGGTGGGGGTGGGGTGGCAAAAAATGCGTGCCTTGAATGAAGACGCACACGAGCTTCATCCAGTTAATACCAACCTAGATAGCTGCGAGAGATCCAAACACCCTTGTGGTGCAATGGACTAATGTCAACCAAGTCTGTGGGAGCTTCCTTTATGATTTCCTTCTTCATTGCTGATTGAAGCTCTTCACGCCGCACGGACCTTAAATGTCCTCCTCGTTCAGCTGCTCCAGCTCTTTTTCCCTTGTGAACTTCCTCCGCTATGGCTTTAGTGGGTTCCTTTCGTCCATCGGGGGCGGGGGGGGGGGGGGGGGGGGGGATTCTTGAGATCCGTGATCTTCAACCTTTGATCAGGGCAAGTGCAGGAGGGGCAGGGCAGGGCAGGGCGGATGGGCGTCGATTAGAGGTTAGGCGCGCCGAACACTGGTGGGTGTGGCGCTGCCAAAATGAAAGCAAATTCAACTTGAAGCAGGAAATGGTCAAGCGAGAAGAGAAGTGCCAAATGCGCCCGGGAGGGAGGTCTACAGTAACGGGCAAAACGGGCGCAGCACGCGTATGAGAGGGCGGAAATGGGAAGGTGCACAGCCGCAGCACATGCATATATGTAAATATACATATATATATATATATATATATATATATATATATATATATATATAGATAGAGAGAGAGAGAGAGAGAGGGGGGGGGGGGGGGAACATTACTCAAAGTTGGCACTAAGAGATTCAATAGCCTAATCTACATTGGCTTTCCCCTTTCCACTTGTAACTCTCTCTAGCATCTTCTCTAATCTCTTTTAATCTCTTTTAAAACTATTTTCTCTCCTGGCAGGAGTGTACAAAAGGGGCATATTGTGCACAGGTGGACTAGTGTCGCAATGGCACGCGTGTGCAGAACTAGTATAAGTACAATCATTTTATTTTATTTTTTGTTTTCCTACTCCATTTCTTTAATCACACCCCTTAGCCTAATATATTTTAAGTACAATCATTATTTTTTTAATTTTTTCTCCACTTCATTTCTTTAATCGTATCCTTTACTATGGTGTGAGGAGAATGGTGAGTATTCAACTCTGGGGTCGCCAACTTCTAGAGCTCAAGCTTTATCGTTGAGTTGTTTTAAGTACCCCAAGTACATTCATTCTTAGGGATGCAACTTTTATGATAATAGTTATTCTCAAATTCACATTATAATGATTTTCAATGGTAGACTTTATTACCTTATTTAAGATTCACATTATAAAGATTTCTAATGGTAGACTTTATTGCCTAGAGGTAGGTAGGTTTTAGAGTTTATAAAGTTTAGAATTTTGAGTGGAAATTATTGTACTTGGCTGTGCTCATGGTTGCATTATATGTATATGCACTTTAGAAGATAAATGTCTCATTTTATTAAGATCTAATCTTCTTACTTGTGTTTTGTCTTTTTCCAATGTCTTTTCTCCAGCATGTGTCACATTATCAAGCAATACGAAGACCACCAACCTCATACTTCAAGTAAATTTCTTTTGCAAGAGGAAGAGGTAAAAAAACATATTCAACACACGACTCCTTTTTTGGCATACTTATTGCGCTCACCCTATGATAATCTTTTATCTTTCCTTTGACAAAACTTAAATCTCTCTCTCTCTCTCTCTCTCTCTCTCTCTCTCTCTCTCTCACACACACACACACACACACATGGTGGGCATTTTCGATTTATATTCCACTCAGGAGAGGAGGAGGACATTACATGAGCTATAAATTTATTCATTGTACATACAGGTCCTTGTAGTATATGGGCCCTTTTTTCTGTTGGCAGCTAATTTTTTCTATGTTTCTGACACCTAGTTATCCATGTCCATCACATGTGCTCAATTTAGTCTCATAGACTCTTCGGTCTTTTGTTTTCTTCTTTCTTTCTTTCTTTCTTTACACACATAAGTAAATACATACATAAAGTCTTTTGTTTTCCTTTCATTCTTTCTTTTGTTCTTCTCATAGACTCTTGGATCTTTTGTTTTCTTCTTTCTTTCTGTCTTCACATACATAAGTAAATACATACCTGGCATATCCACATGCCCACATGCGATGTTAGGAGGGCTTGATAGAGTGCCAAGTAGGCTACATGCTTTTGTGGACCAATATCTCTATATGGATTCATACACGAAATTAGTGGGATTTACTCCATAGTAACATACCCTCAAGCTCTGGTGTAAAATCCCATCTTTTTAATCTGCATGTGAGAACCTCACCACCTTTATATATATATGTATATATGTATATATATATATATGTATGTATGTATATGTATATATATATATACATATGGAGGAGGTGGTCAATACCCTGCTAACCACCCCCCTTCTTCTCACACTGCCCATACAGGCCCCTCTTTCTAATGTCATCGACGTCCTCCTCTCTCAGCACCCGACTAACCACCCCCCCTTCTTCTTCTCACGCTGCTGCTGCCCATCCGGGCCCCCCTTTCCTGCGTCGTCGATCTCCTTCTCTCTCATCTTTGTTACCACCATAAGGCTCTCTCTATGCACTCAAAATCTTTGTCTCTCTGTCATTTCCCCCACCGTCCACATGAGGTAGATCACTCTTCCTCTTCCTTGTGCGTCGGGTGTCGGCCAGCCACCATGCCTCTCTCTCTCTCTCTCTCTCTCTCTCTACCTTTATCTCTATCTCTATCTCGTAGCAATCCTCCCGCTGCTCTCCTATTTAAACCCCCCCTCTCTTCTTAGTAGCGAGACATCCCCTTCTCTATGGCCCGACACCCCTTCTCTATAGCCCATCACCCCCTCACTCTCGTTCCCTCGCCACCCCCCTCTGCGGTGACCCCCTTGCCCCCCTCTCTCTCTCACTCCTCCCTCTCTCATGCGCTTTCTCTCCCTCTCCCTCACTCACCCTCCCGTCAGCCCCTTGCCAGCTCTCTCCCCCTGTCATGCGCTTTCCCTCTCCCCCTCACTCACCCTCCCGTCAACCCTCCTTCAACCCCTCACCCACTCTCCCGTCATCCAAGTTAGCCGTCTTCATTTCTACTTGCACTGCAAGTACATTAATCTTAACGAAAAACCTTTTCATAATTATTTGACTACTTGGGAGCATAGTTTAAATTCATTTTGTTTTTGAAAAGAAAGACTCGAGTTGATACAGAATGAGATGCTCGCACTGATTAAACCATCCTAAGTTGTGACCAAAATTGAAATATTTTTTTGTAGTTGGTCTATTCATCACATGATAGGACTTGATTCCTTCCATGGGTTAATTTATACTTAAGTCTATGTGATTTCCCAAGACCTAGGATTTGGCTTGAGAATACTAGTGTTCCCATATTTGTCTCTACCTGACTTGAGTACTAGGACAAGATCTTGATTATTAACCCCATTGATTAAAAATTAAAATTGTTTATTGCATATTATAGAAAAGTGATTATTCTTTTCATAGAAAGGTGATTGTCTTATATGGAATTGTTTATTTTGGTGTCATAAAGATGTGTTCTCAAAGTGTGAATGATGATGATGATGATGATGAATTTGTGAATTCGGGAACTTTCCCTAGGATAACCATTCAGACAAGATCGATATGGGGCAACCATTTCGATGTGATCTATTTAGTGATCGGTCTAGGGCAGTCGGGTACTCCCCACCCGGGGCAACCGACTCTAGAAATTCTTAGAATAGATGTAATGAAGCAGCAACTTTATAGATTAGGTCTAGGACCATGGTCATGGGCTCAAGTTTATAAGGGGCTCATGGGCCATCATTTGTATCTTTGGAGATTTTATCATTTGATACCTCGTGATCATTGGGATGCGTCCAGAAGGAAGCTCTAGCATGGTATTTTTACTCCACCCTCCTCTCCTCTATGGATCTAAGCTCTATACCAGCGGGAGGCAGATGACTCTCAATCCACGGGTTATCTCGAGAACTCTCCTGAAGTCACTTAAGAGAAGCAAGACCCCATCGAATGCTCCTCTTCTACTCTCATGGAATCTCGCGAATCTGCTATGTGTTACCTCCTGCAAAATAAGCTGTTGATCTCGCCAAGGCCCACATCCTGAGAGAAAATCCAGTCCCTTCTATATCTACTCTATCCTACTGCTCTGCACATCTCAGAGTCATGTATGAGGCTGTTCAAATTCCTAGTGCTCAGGTGTCTGTCTTGTGGTCCTCCAAGGATAAAATAACTAGAGTATGATCAAAGAAAGTAGTGCCCCCCAATATACCAATCATGCCCCCGCGATCGCAAGCTCACTCAACATAGAATCTATCAAGTTGAGGAAGATTAGGGCCGGTGCTCCTCCTATTAGACCGCGAGAAGCACAAAATCTCGGAGCTGCATCCGAACTTTGGCAAGTGCCGAGGGCCCTGTCCCCTAAGGTGCAAGGATCAACTCCTCCCAAGTAGAGCACTTTGAGCCTGAGACTATAGGAGTGTCTCCTCCGAGTCTATCTTCTGTTGACTCTATCATGTTAAAGTCCTCACCTATGCACCAAAAGACTAGGCCAACGGTTGTTGATTAAGGGCTATTAAGAAAATGGCCCTTAATCAAGATTACTGATTCTTGGTGACAATGGTGCAAGAGTAGGCCAATGGTTGTTGATTAAGGGCCATTAAGATAGTTTCTTGATCAAGAAAATGGCTAACAACAAAGATAAGTGCTAATCTTATGATCTTGATGGATATTGACAAAATCAAAGAAGCAGATCATGAAGTGCTAACAAAAGATTAAATGGATTGATTAATCTCTACCGGATTAGTTAATAATTGCAACAGCTTGACTAGAGATCCTTAAGATTGGTTGAGGCTTATTTTGCCAAGTCTTAGTGCAAAAGAAAGTTCAAGAAGTTTTTCTTGGTGTTTTAGAGAATTTTTTGAAGACTTTTGAGGTTTGCAGTCTCTAATGAGGCTTACATAATTTAACGATGCTTCTAACATCTACACTTTGAGCAAATTACTAGTTTAAGGCATTGTGTAAGCTCCATTGTATAAGCTCTATTGAGAATTGATCTATCACTTTAAGCAAATTGCTCTAGTTTAAGGCTTTACAATAGGAAACAAAGGCAAGATATAGAGGAAGAGTTTCAAGAGCAAGAAGGCTACATTTTGCTCTTGTATCTAGCTGAGCCAGTGTGTGGATTTGTCAGAGGGGTATGCTATTTCAAAAAGGAGAAGGTCAACCTACGGAGATATCTGCATTTGCGAAATAACATTCTTTACAATATTTTGTTTGTAGCCTACATTTCTGAGAATGAGTACCATGCTACAAAGAAGCCTCTGACCTTGCGCTTGGTAGACCAAGGGTGCATAGGACTTCCTCTTCAACAACAATGCTATAAGTGATGCTAAGGTAATGAGGACAAGAGGAGCAGTGAGAACACCATCATCGAGAAGCACAAACCGTTTTCCGCTAGACTTGTATGGTAGCCTGGCGACCCGTTTCTGTTGGAGGGCAAATTCTCAATCTCTAACAGAATCTGACACCTAGAGGATGCCTGTACGTAAAACTGAGGCAGATGCTAGCACCAAATCTACTTTTACTTCTCTCTCACAAAAAATGATTTTTTAAGCGAGTGAAAAAACCCCCTACTTCTAATTCAAATGGTGCCATGTCAAGTACGCCAGTTTTTCAAAGCCAAAACAACAATCATTTTGGATTTTAAAAGAGAAGCTCTTAGCTAACCAAAAACCATTTAAAAAACACAACTCTAAAACTAATCCTCTTTCAGTATGTTGCCAAACAAAGCTATTTGCATAAAATAACCACTCACAGTCGAGACCAACTCAAATTTCCTCCCGCTTTCCCATTTTGTAGCCATTGAGAATACCTCCAAGAGTCCAATGTGAGCAATGCATGTTGACACATGATACTACAAAAAATAGGCAACCAAATTGAAGTCTAGACTATTAAAAAAATCAATGAACCTTGCAAACAATGAAGATTATTAGTTTATTTTGGCCTCAAACATGGTAGGGGGTTCTTATTTACAAGCTCAAAAGTACGAAAAACAAAGAGCGTTAACACCACACCCACCACATCTAGAAAAGAAAAAATGTGTGTGTGTGTGTGTGTGTGTGTGTGTGTGTGTGTGTGTGTGTGTGTGAAGGGATAAAAAGCCTCCAAGATTTGTTCACCCAATTGAAGACCTACAAAGAAAGAATAAACAATCAGAACGCTGCATAAAATAACATAGAAAAATAATTGAGTATTGTGCATATAGTGAAGCCCACCTAACACCTTCACCACCATAAAGATGTCTGCTTGTTTTTGCTCCACGTTTTCACAAATCTATTGCATCTACAAAATCAAAATCCTCGAACAAATCTGGGCTGTCAATAGATATTCTCATCAAAGACTATAACTCTGGTATTGAGTGTTGAAAATACAAGTGAATAGGGTGTGTGTGGGAACAAGCTCTTGGATAGAGGCTGTAAAAGAGGAGATGTAATTGTGAAAGAACCTGTGAAAAGGTTAGGAGAATCTACTGGGAGAGAATATTGGGTAGCATGAGGGAATTTAGGAGTGTGGAGATATTCTGGGAGATATTCAGGGAAAAGAGAAGAGGTGGAGAGAATCAGGCAAAAGGTGGAGATATTCAGGGAGTGAATCATGGAGAAATCAATGGGATTTGATGCTTGATGTAAACACTATAAATTGAGGCATAGCCCTAATGAGAATTTGCTGGTTTTTGAGTATCCATGCCTACATTAATCTATCTGCTAATTATTCACTAATTACGTCTTAATCATTTCTTAATCACTTTGTTAATCATGTTGATTCTAGTGTTTGATCCACCATAGCTCATCATTTTGCTCAAATTTCAACATGGTATCAGAGCCATGCCTAGAATCAACCAGATTTATGAGCCCATTAGTGAATTAATCAGGATTAGTAAGATAATTAGCAAAAAATCAATTTTTTAGTAAGTTTTCACTCTTCCCCTTCACCCCCAGCCAGTGGAGGGTCTCTAGCATCTAGCACAGTTAAAATTAGGTCTTGTGCTTCTAACACAAGCTAGCTAAGGTCCTTAGCTTCAAGCCCATCCACTCCACGCAGCAAACCGCCGACGGAAGCAGCTGATTTCACGATTTTTGCAGGCGCCGTTTTTCTACAGAAGAATTAAGATTTCTCTTTGCTCAGTTCAAATGTCTTCAATTCCTCTTAGCACAAAGGGTAATCAAGCATGCTCTACAAGCTGGTGAAGTCAGAATTGAGTTTCATCAAGTCTACAGAGAGATCAAAGCTCTTCATCAAATCTGCAGGTGACTTTGGTAAAACAGAGATTAAGCTTTCATTATTTGGTCAAATCTTGTGTTTCTTGGCTTAATCCTCTACTAGACTCATTGCTATTGATGCCTTTCAAAGCATTTGAGCTCATTTGAAGTGGAAGGCACCAGATCTGAGCTCCCCGCATACTCTGTTTTCTGCACACAAACCAGAGCATTAATTTGCTAATCAGTGATTAATCAGTGCTAATCACTGTACTTTGGTGCAATTGAGGGTTCAAATTAACCATTAGGTATCTGATACAGATCCCTAAAGCTTCAGATTGCAAATCGGAGTTGGTTTGATACTCCAACCATCCCGTACAAATTGGTTACTCTCAATTTAATGTAATTTCTGGTGATTTTATGCTGATAAAATTGTTGTAAACATCTATTAAACACCAGATTGAGTTGTAAAAGGGTAGACACTGCCCTTGAATCTTGAATTTGGATCAAGAGGTAAGACCCCCTTCACATCACCATGAATTCAGCACAGGAAATAGCCAAATTTAATGGAGAACAGTTTTATACATGGCAAACAAAAACCATGTATTTGCTGATGAGGAAAAATCTGTGGGGATTAGTTGAAGGGAGAGATGAATGCCCAGAGAGAGGGGAAAATGAGTGGAAGTGTAGGAATGAAAAAGCATTGGGGCTTATTGCACTCAGTTTAAATGATGAGATCATTCACCATATCACAGGGATACAGTGGGCAAAAGATGCATGGGATGAACTCAATAAATTATTTGGTACACAAGCAAAAAATTCCAAGATAAATCTATTAATGCAGTTTTACAAATTGGACATGAAGGAAAGTGAACCCTTAATCACACACTTGAACAAATATAAAAGCATTAAGCAACAGCTGGCAGCTATTGGCAAAAAGGTAGAAGATGATGAAGCATTAGCTGTACTTTTGAAGAGTGTGGACAAAGGAGATTATGAAAACATTGTAGCAACACTAAAGAATGTACCTGAACTGAAGATACATGAGATAGAAGCAGCTCTACTAGAGCAAGAGAGCAGAGGCAAAGAGAAGAAAGAGCTCGACTCAACAGCAGGAGAGGAAAAAGCATTCTTCACCCGAGGAGGATTCTCTCGAGGACGAGGACGAGGAAGAGGCAGAGTAGGAGGGAGGACCTTCACTTGCCACAAATGTGGAAAGCCAGGACACATGGCGAGAGACTGCTACAGCAAACCCAGTGAAGAAGGAACGACATCGGCAAACTTCATGGAGGCTCCAAGAGAAGTGGAGTCGGATCATCTTTTCTGAGAGAGAGAGAGAGAGAGAACCCACAACCCAATGTAACCTGCCCCAATAAAGTAAAACCACCTCTGAGCCACCGATGATGTAGGCCAAGTGGTAGATGTATGTGTGAGCACTTTAGTCAAGGTCACGGGCACTTATAGTAGCCTTGGACACATAGAGAGAGAGAGTGTCAAGGACTATGGAGTTTAGGGACTTGAGGCACTGGTCGCAGGCTATCAAGTAAGAGGGAAACTTGATACAGGGTCCAGGTGTGTTAGGATTATTCACTTGAGGGGAGGTGTTGAAAATACAAGTGAATAGGGTGTGTGTGGGAACAAGCTCTTGGATAGAGGCTGTAAAAGAGGAGATGTAATTGTGAAAGAACCTGTGAAAAGGTTAGGAGAATCTACTGGGAGAGAATATTGGGTAGCATGAGGGAATTTAGGAGTGTGGAGATATTCTGGGAGATATTCAGGGAAAAGAGAAGAGGTGGAGAGAATCAGGCAAAAGGTGGAGATATTCAGGGAGTGAATCATGGAGAAATCAATGGGATTTGATGCTTGATGTAAACACTATAAATTGAGGCATAGCCCTAATGAGAATTTGCTGGTTTTTGAGTATCCATGCCTACATTAATCTATCTGCTAATTATTCACTAATTACGTCTTAATCACTTTGTTAATCATGTTGATTCTAGTGTTTGATCCACCATAGCTCATCATTTTGCTCAAATTTCAACATTGAGTACATTTTGAAGCTTGGTCTTTATGAGATTCTTTATACTAAAACCTTTCTCACAAGTTGTACTATAGGATTGGAGCAATGTTATTCCAGCTAGTCTTAAAAGCATATCCCAATAGTAACCCAAGTATCTCTAAGGCTCCATTCTTTCCACTCCTTCGGAGCTTGAAACTTAAAGGTTTCATACTCCCTTTTTATCTAAAAATCTCCAATTATAAAATCCAATTCCTCTACTGTCCAATTATTTTTTCTAACCCCATAAAATGATGCAAGCATGTCAATTTCACGATTCCCAAATTGTCGAAAGGCCTCTTTACTAGGAGGAAAACTACAAGGTGCCAATGCCTTAAAGCAAGATAAGATGCTATTATCAAAAAAACGATCTTTCAAGTTAGCTATTACTGATTCAACAAAAGATCTCTGAAATGACATACAATTAAGAAAATCAAACCCCTCCTGCTTCATGTGGATTTGAATGCTCCTATACATAGAGCCTCGAATGGAAGTTCGTAGAGTATGAAGTTGGCCATCGTCAGGAGGCCCGTACTCTAGAATACTAAAAAATTCATGTCGATCTTCAGTACATGCATTGACATCAATTACAAGATCCACCAAAAAATAGGACTCTAGTGCATTTATCTCAGTCTCAATGATTCTAACAAGAGAGGTCACATCTACAAAGGTGTGCTGAAATACTTTGCTAAGAATTGCAAGTCTATCTAGAACATCAACCAAAAAAATAAATATTGTACATGAACTCAAAGCTTGAGAGCATCTGAAATAAAGTAACATTTATCTCAGTCTCAATGATTCTAACAAGAGAGGTCACATTTACAAAGGTGTGCTGAAATACTTTGCTAAGAATTGCAAGTCTATCTAGAACATCAGCCAAAAAATAAATATTGTACATGAACTCAAAGCTTGAGAGCGTCTGAAATAGAGTAACATTTTTAGTTCTCGTAAACTCCAAGAGTGCCTCATATGACTCACACAATTTTCTAACAGCCATTTGTCTACTCAACCACCTTACCTTGTGGATGCGACTCATGTGCAAAATAGCACAATTAAACTCATCTTGTAGACTTTCTAGAGCTTTTTTCTTGATATAAGTTTTAGAAAAGAGTGCAGCAGTTGAATTCAAGCAAGCATTAACTTCTTGTGCAATACTAGAATTCTTTACAGCATCAACCAAACATAAACTAGTCCTATGTGTGCAATACAATGAATGCTTGTCATGAATGGATTAGCTCTTTTCAAGCAGGTCGCTAGCCCATTATGATGCCCAACCATTGATGATGCACCATCATACCCAAACATATAAGCTTATTCAAATCCAAGCCATATTGCACCATGAAACCTATGCAAGAGTCATACAATGATGCATAAACAATCAAATTTTGATTCGTGCCCATGTCGGTCGATTCGTCCAGCATCAAGCTAAAAAATGGAGACTTTTTTAGCTTTTCTAGCTGTGACCTTAGTAAGGACTTACTAATATAATGCTTTGAAAAACTTACAAAATGAGAGATGTTCCTTTGCCACGTGATATGCAGCAAAAAACAAACTAAGCGATGCCGACTCAATTTTATCTTTACTCTTTTCCAAAGTATCAGAAACCAAAACTTTATTAGGATCACACTTATATACAGCAAACTGATGCATTTTGGTCCCAGCATGATTAGACAAAGTACTAACTTGAATATTTATTGAACCTTCCTTACTACAAGGATTTCTACACTTCGAAACTTCTCTACAAAAAATACGACCTATCTTGTCATCAAAAAAGGCCCAATCGTAGATGTCTACCCATGCTGAATTTCAATCCTTCCTAGCTTTCTCCTGTCGATTCGCCTCAATCTCTTCACACGAAAGCTCCACCTCACAACTTCCAACTTGGGTGCCTGTATCAAAAGGACCACTTGAGAGCTCCCCAAAACTACCAAGTCTTTACTTCTTGGATACGAAAGGTGCATCCTTTTTTGTAAAGCCATGCATGTTAAGTATGCTTGACTGGACAAAGTTTGCCATGGACCTCTGGACTCCTCACGCGGCGGTTGCAGAGAAGAGCACTGAAATGCTGAACAGTGAAGACTCAAGAGCGTTGGTCACTAGGAAAATGCAAGCGACTAGAGTCTGGGACTCTGGAGTCTGCAGAGAAGAGCGCTGGCGGACTGAAGCGCTGAACAATGAACTTGTGAAGAGCACTCAGACCTAGGCCGCTGTGGAGAGACGAGCACAATTTGCAAATGAGTGACGATTGTGTACAATGTTTCTACAATAGATTATGTGTTTCACTGTTCAAAGAGCCTGGGACCTGTGAAGAGAACTGGTAGGGCCTGGGCTACTGGCCGTCGAGGACTCGAGAGACAACTCACGAGCAATCACCAGTGGGTGGTAGTAGGTTACATCCTTACAGGTACAATGGTACACGTCGCACGACGCACGTAGACTCTAGAGCCGCGAGCGCTCGACGCTGGCCGCTGCAACAAAGACCTTAGACTCTTCGACTGTGTGCGTGTGAGGCTAATGGGCCACGACTGGAGCCTGGTTACTAGTACACGTAGCTTGTCTAAGATAATGGCTAGACAAGTTGCACGTCGAGGACTTCAACGCCAAGGTTTCAAACTTTGGGATAGCCCAGCTAGTGGGCGAGAAGGCCAACACGAGCAGCATCACGCAGGTGAGAGGCACGACCGGCTACATGGCACCCTAGTGTATATCCAGCAAGCACATCACCAACAAGGCTGACTATATATATTTTATGTCCTTTAAAGTAAGTACATACTTATACATAACCCTTGAAAAAAAAAAGGAAAACTTTTGTCCTACCGTGAATATCAAGTTGATCAAATTTTCTCCTTTTTGAAAAATTTGAAAAAAAGATTAGACAATTTTTTTTCCCTTTAGGTCCAAAGTTCGCCTTGATAAAATACACTAAAGGCACCGAGCTTGCCGAGCCTACACAAGCTTTCTTCCGGTCAGCCTCCGTTGGTTCTGACTAGGTGGAAACTACACAAGAGTAAGCTAAGCCAGCTTCACGCAGCATAGTTTATCAAGGCCAAACTGCACAGATCATCGGCACTTAGCAGCAATGAGATGGTTTCATGTCAAATGCAAGCAAACAGATGCTACTGAATAGCAACAGCTCAAGCCACTTGGGGATGCATTCACCAAAGGGTCGGCATTGGGGAAGAACAAATAGCCACTAATAGCTGATGTTCCTTATATTTTTGTTGCAAAGAGTCCACATGTACAATTTGGCAGCAGATCTAGCACAATTGATGCTTCTCTCTGAAAGAAACAGGTACTCGCGAGTGTGCATCAAAAGGCGACTTACATCCGGCATGTGTGTATAGTGCACGCAACCTGAACTCAGAATTTTTTGGGGGTGTTCCCTTCTTCGTTATCAGAGACACACACAGAAACCGCCAGCGATGAACGCGAGCCAGCACATTTAAAATAAGTAAGCTTCATTGCCTGAAGGCTCAGGCAGAGCAGACTTGTTAAAAGAAGAAGAAGAGGAAAAGCTTCAAACAACAAGAACAGGAGAGAAGAAGGAGCCGCCAGTGCAAGAAGTAAAGCTCGTGGGAGCATCATCGAGCTCATGGAGCTTTCAGTGCTGCCTGCGCCGCGTAAAGAGGGAGAGTGAGAAGCTACTATCAGTTGAGCAAAATAAAAAGGAAAACAAACCATCCGATTCTAGGGTTTTCTTTGCTTTTCCTTTCACACCCACTACGCTCTATTTTTTTATCCTCACACATACATCCAAATCCACAGTTTAAACCAAGCCTTTCATATGGTCCCTCTCTACATTCTCTTGGGGAATGAGGAATGTATTTCTACTACCTACCTTCCTAGGGATCATGGTGATGCATTAGTTGATCATGAGGGTCTTTTAGATAATCACATGCATTTGACTAGTGATACGTCTATCGTTGCTCATGAGATTAATGATACTTTACATGCTCTTGAGCATATGATAGACCATGGGGAGTATAGACGTGAGTTATCTATGTTAGATGTGTTCGGCTACTCCTCTAGAGATTTCACATTTGGAGACCATTCGCATATGATCACTGCTCCTAGTTTTCATAGATTACCTTGCAGTGTTAATGTTGGGATAGTTCACGTGCTTGAGGGGGATAATAAATTTGTGAGCTTCGAATTTAGAGCTTTTTGCAAGAAATTTAGAGCTTTTTGAATTTGGGACTCAAATTTACATTTCTTACCTATAAGATGCATTTATCCCCCACATAAACAACCGTTAAATTTAGGTAAACGGACATTATTGAGAATACATTCCACTCAGGAATGTCACATTGTCAAGAAGTACTCCCTCTAATTTCCAGCAGAAATATTGTAAGTGCAAGATAAAATGAAATTAAAATATACAATATGTGTTCTAACAATTTGTCTACCTGATGAGGCAACGTGCACTCCATGCACTAGCATGGATGTTGGAAAATCGGCAAATACAATTCAAGCCATTGTATTAAAGGATACTCCATGTTGGTGGTACGCGTGGCGATACAAGGTAGAGTGTGAGGTCTCAAACCACTCCTTAATACTACATGAATGTAAAGACATATTAGCTAAGGTAACTTTAGGCACAAGCTTGGCTCGAAATCCACTATATAATAAGATGTTTAATGCAATTACTCTACCTATCCCATACAAAGTCATCAATGGCTGCCACATCCACCAAAAGGGCATCCACAAAAGTTGTGTATTGGTCCCCTTCCCATTGCCATATACATTTACATAGAGTTACTCAAAACACAAATAGAAGTCTTTTAAAGTAGCATGTTCATTTCAAATTCACGAATAAGCACATCATTAAAGTCTTGTACTTGTGTAGTACACATTGTTGGGCGCCTCTTTGAAGCCGGACGATCCATGATAGACTCAAGAATCGTAGACCTGCTTGTAGTGGCAGGTACAGATTTCCCCCCCCCCCTTGCGAATAAAAAGGGATGGCTCACTCTCATCCCCATCCTCATCCTCTATAACCACCCTATTTATTTGGGTATATGGCTCCTCACCATGGATCTTCTCTTTCCCTTTGTTGGTTTTCTTTGAAGTCTTTTTCTCAATTATTTCTATCACCTCCTCTATGGTGGGTGGAGATGTGATGCTCACATTCAAAACCACTTTGAAATTTTCTTGAAGAAAGCCTTCATGTAGACAAAACCCTTAATACTTATAACTATCTTAATTTTAAGAGTGTCAAGTAGGTTTAAGTTTACTTACGGGCATGCAACTACTGCTCTTGCTTAGGGATAACTCCAAGAGGGTACTCAATCCACCAAGGATAATGGGTGCACTCCCATGCAGTAATACCCCTCTCCACCAAGGTAGTTAAGAACATAGTGTTCTCATCATGTGGATCTAGCCACTCTGCAATCTCCGAGGGCATATCTAAAATGGATTTGTGCTCAATGAAATCCAAGAGCCATCTATAAAAGAGAGTTCATCATGCTTTTCAAACCATAGATTTTAGATGACATAAGAAGCAAACTAACATATACTTAAATGGCTAGAGAATGAAATGTAACACTACCTGTATACAAGCCTCTTGCTTGAGAATGGCAACTTAGGCATGTTAATCCCATCAGAAGCACTCTTCATGTTGCCTAACATGTGAGAGTATGCATTTATCACATGAATTTTTTGTTGGGCTTTAAAATATCCCTCAAAATTCTTAAGCATTTGAGGCCCTTCCACCTCAAACTTGGCAATTTGAATGCATGCCTCGTTAAACATATGTAGCCGATATGCTTCTTACCTCATGCAAGATCTTAATTTTTTATAATCCCCAAAGTGTGCCCCTTAATAAATTTGTACTTATCAAAGAGTGTTCATGCAAGCTGGCTAGCTAGAGAAGGAGGTAGCAAAAAGATTTTGTTGTATGATGCATGTGTTACAGATGTGATCAATGCTTACATATAATGCACAAAACAACATGGTTATTTAACTAGCCGATATATAGAAACAGGTCCTAACATGCAAACATTTCTTGAGAGAGTGTCCTCTCTAAAAAGAGCCCAAGTCCTTCTATGGTGGCACATGTGGTCCAGGTCGCAGTGGGGCTGGTACACTCTTGTATGAAGAGCCAATACTCCATGGGGATAAGGAGACCGTGCAAAGGAAAAGAGAAAGGGGTACTTTAGAGAATAGCTCCCGTAAACCTGGCTTTGTGATGGAATCTAGGCAGCGTAAAGAACATGGTCGTCCATGGGGATAAGGAGACCGTGCAAAGGAAAAGAGAAAGGGGCACTTTAGAGAATAGCTCCCGTAAACCTGGCTTTGTGATGGAATCTAGGCAGCGTAAAGAACATGGTCGTCCTTGTAAATAGCATTTGAAAGTCAAGAAAGAGCACACACACATTTGAGTAAATAGATTTTTGATGTAAATGCAAAAACTATAGATGATGAAATTAGTGAAGGTATCACAAATGATGCAACCTACAAAACAACATCAAATAATGACTTTGTGGTCACAAGCCATAAGGTGGATGTAACCAAGGGCAGTTAGGTAATTAGAAGAATGCCAACTCGTGTTTGGAAATGATTTGGTGTGGTGTAGGGTAAACGATGTACAACCATGATGCAGCCAATCACTTGGTCTAGTGGCTCCTTGTTTTTGGGGAGAACGTACATACAAGGGTATGTAGCATTATATGGTAGTGATGTGTGTGAACACACTTAGGACCACCGGGATACTTTTTCCCTCACTAGGAGGTTTTTTCCCCCGTGCATATGTACATCCTCTTATCTACTCATATTATGGGGTGTATACTTGTCTTTTATATCTGGCACACATTTGTTCATTCTAATCTAGTGAGTTTGTGTGCTCTCAAGCTTATCTATCTTATGTGTGTGCATTGTTGCAACCCTAACCCTAATTTCAATAATTGGTATCAGAGCTAGCTTCCGTGTTGACACTTGACCTAGCAGTCTGCCTCCCTCCTCATCACGATCCTGTTTTTCTGTCTCCGATTGAGATACCCTCTTAGGAGAAGAAGGTATATACTGTAGTGTGGTGTATACGAAGTATACAAAATTTTCAAGGTCCACGACACGATTCAGGTGCGTTTTAGGCACCACAAGCAGACGTTCTGGAGAGGTGTCATTTTGGATTGGTTCTACTCAATTTTGGGTGTTTGGGCTGTGTAGCAGTAAAGATTTGGCATGCAACAGCATCTACAGTGTCTTCAACAACATTGCCCATCATACTTTTGCCAATAACACTATTCTCTACTCTGTGTTATTTTTCATACACTTTGTAGGTGATTCAATCAGTTTTTGGTAGCCATCCGGGGTTGCATTCAATGAATACTGAGTACTTGCAGTGTGTTGAAAGATTTTACATTTGGTAGAGAGTCACATGGCTGCCAGTAGAGTGATGTATTCAACATGTTGTCTGCTGAGGAGAACAAACTTGATGGGACTAACTACCCATTGTGGTCCTATATGATGAGGCATGTACTGGTTGCTAAAGGCCTTTGGAATATGGTCAGTGGTAGTGAAACTCATCCTGTTTCACAACTACCAGTGCAACCAGGTGCTGCAGGTACATCTGAAGTAGAATCTGATAACAGATGTGGCTCCTCCCACTGCTGCTCAAACGAGATGATGGGATGGAAGAGATACATAGGTACATGCATTGCTTGCACTTTCCGTAAAGTGAAGCATTATTCCTCATATTCGGTCATGTAAGACTTCAAAACAGGCATGGGATGCACTTGCTGCATTATACCAAGTGCGCAATGAAGCACGTGTTGCATATCTACACAAACAGTTGGAGGCTGAGCACATGAATGAGGGAGACTCAATGGACAGCTTCTTGACCAAGATCAAAGATTATAAGGAGCAACTCGCTAGTGTGGATGAGATATATCCTGATAGTACATTGGTGCCCACAGTTCTCAATGCATTGTCGGATTCTGCCTCTATCCTTAGACTCATGAGTGATGAAGGGAAATCCAAATGCCCTTACATTTGATGAGCTGGTTTCAGTACTCTTGCAAGAAGCGCAGTCTAGGCAAAACAGATCTGTAATGCGAGTTGGTAACTAAGCTTTTATTGCCAGTCAAAAAGGCAAAGGCAAAGCTTCTTCGCATGGTGGCTATAAGCCAAAATCATAATACTCAGGTAAGGATGCAGAGAAAGAAGGTGATAAGCCTAAAAAGAAGGGCAAGTGGTGTCACTATTGTAGGAAGCTAGGGCACTACATAAATGAGTGCAAGAAAAATCTAGAGAAGGAGAAAAAGAAAGAATCAGGCATGGCTATGATGCATCTGCACCAAGTGCAAAGAAGAAGGAATCTGTAAGATTTTCTCAAGATGATTGGGCATGGACTATACATTGCAGTTATGACCCTTTTGTTCATAATGTATGCATGTCACTGGCAGAATTGGATGCTTAGTACTTTGACAATGGTACTAGTAAGCATATTACCTCACAAAAAAATTGTTCTCATCTCTAGAATCTGTCCCAAGTGCGGGAACTGGCACATGTGCAAATGGTTCCTCATATCCTATCAAAGGAGTTGGTAGAGTTTTTCTCACTACTAAAAATGGGGGCACATTTACTCTTTCTACACTTTTAAATGTGCCAAGAATTAAGAACTTGCATAGTCAGTTTCAACCTTAGCCTTGTCAGGCTTGATGGTGAAATTTGTGGATGATAGATGTATAGTTCAGGATAGAAATGATGGTTATTCTATCATTACCTCAGGTACCTTATTTCATGGCCTATACAAGATGGATGTATTTGAGAAGTTGTAGCATGATGCTTGCTCAGTCTTCAGCTCGTGCTATGAGTGATGCAGAATTATAGCATGCACGATTTGGCCATCTGAATTATGGCAGTTTTTTTATGCCTTCAAAGGCATGATATAATGTCTGAGTTGCCAACTCTTAAGACCCCTGCTAGACATGTATGTGAGAGGTGTATTCTTGGTAAAATATATCGGGCATGATTTCCAAAGGATGGATCTGTGAGAGCTGTTAAGAAATTACAACTTATACATAGTGATGTATGTGGTCCTATAAGGACACCATCTATTGGGCTATATCTCTACTTCATCACTTTTATTAATGATTACTCCAGATATAGCTGGGTGTATCCATTAAAGCAGAAGTCAAAGGTTTTTATATGCTTTAGGTACTTTGTATCCATGGCTGAAAATGCATGTGAATATAAAGTTGGCACCCTTCGTTTAGATCGAGGGGGGGAGTATATGTCCAAGGACTTTCATGTATATATGGCTGAAAAAGGCATAAGGCATCAATGTATAGTGCCATACACACCTCAGCAAAATGGTGTGGCTAAGAGGAAGAACGGGTCTCTCATGGAGATGGCACAATGTATGGTGAAAGCCCAAGATTTACCTCATGGTTTTTGGTTAGAGGCAACTATGTGTTGAACAAATGCCCTACCAAGGCCTTGCAGTCTAAAACTCCTTATGAAGTTTGGCATGGCAGGAAGCCTTTTTTGGCTCATTTGCGTGTGTTTGGTTGTCTTACTTATGCTCCTATGCCTAAGAAACAACGCAATAAGCTTGATGATAAGGTAGTTAAATGCATATTTGTGGGATACAGTTCAGAAAGAAAGGGATATAGACACAACCATCCAGCCCCAAAGCGAATTTTGGTAAGTAGAGATGTTGTTTTTGTCGAACATGTAGTTCAGACCATGCTTTCATGCAATAAACAGCAGAATGATGTATGCTCACAGGACATGTTTGATTCGCTCCTACCTTTGTTTACTGGAGGGTAGCCATATGTAAAGCAATTGAATGCTCAACCAAGTGTTGAAATTCAGCCTTTGTAGGTGCAAAATCAGCCTTCAAATCAACCTTTTGATGAGGCAATTATTGAGGATGTAGTGGATGACAAGAAAGCAACCATAGAAGAATCTAGGCGTATGCCAAAATGGCTTATGCTGCAGACATTGAGGGATAGCAAGTTGACAGCTCCTGTACCTAACAAAACTCGTGCAGGAAGGCTAATTTGCAGTCATCATTTGAGATGTCAGATTTGGGGCCCTTGCATTACTATTTGGGGATTCAGTTTATGCAGTACAATGATGGCATTGTTATGCTACAGTCTAAATATATACAAAAGCTATTGAAGAGGTTTAATCTTGAAGACTGTAAACTTGTGGCTACACCTATGGAGACAGGTACTCGACTTAGTCTTCAAGATGCAGGAGACTCTTTTGATGCTAGTTTGTATCACAGCAAGATGTTGGATCCTTTCTTTATGTGTGCAACATGAGGCCAGATATACAGTATGCGGTCTCATAATTGAGCAAATTTATGCATAGCCCAGGTACGAAAGCATTGGCAGGCTATTAAGTGGGTTTTTCGCTATTTACAGGGCACTTAGTATTTTGGATTATTTTATCCAAAGGGGGGTGAGTCACAGCTGCATGCTTTCAGTGATTCAAATTAGGCTGGATGTTATGACACACGTGTCCATTAGTGGGTTTTGCTTTCGCCTTGGTGATTCATGTATATCATAGCTTAGCAAGAAGCAGCCTACAGTGGCCACTTCCAACTATGAAGCCGAGTACAGAGGGCAGCTTTTACAACTACAGGTGAGTGTGTGGCTCAGACATCTTATGGCTACAGTGGCCACTTCCAACTATGAAGCCGAGTATAGAGGGCAGCTTTTACAACTACAGGTGAGTGTGTGGCTCAAACATCTTATGGCTAATTTGGGTGTTGCTTTTCACGATTGATCGGCCATACCCTGTACATCATCACTCCAAGGGGGGGTTTGTAGCATTATATGGTAGTGATGTGTGTGAACACACTTAGGACTATCGGAGCACTTTTTCACTCACTAGGAGGTTTTTTTCCTCCTGCATATGTACACCCTCTTATCTACTCATTTTGGGGTGTGTACTTATCCTTTGTATCTGGCACATATTTGTTCATTCTAATCTAGTGAGTTTGTGTGCTCTTAAGCTTCTCTATCTTGTGTGTGTGCATTGTTGCAACCCTAACCCTAATTCCAACAGGGTAACACCCAACATCAATGGATGTAGTTTTGCAATCATGATGTCCAACACACACAAGTAGTGGCCAAGCAAGTGAAAGGACCTTCGGAAACTCCAAATTTATGGTGGGTGATAGATAAGGGGTCTGAGGTTACATTGGATAAAATGGCAAGCCTGAGGTCAGAGCAGGGTTTGTGTTTCAAAGTAGCTATACAAGCCCCCAAGCAAAGAATATAAGTGGCCAGAATAACCAAGTGGGGGGTTCTAGTAAGCGCAGTAAGAAATGGAGGCTCGGTGTTTCTAAGGAGGCAAACAAAAGATTAGAGGCATCAACACAAATGCATGCACAATTGTTGGAGGAGAACATAGTTAAACGTAATCGTCATGTTACTTTCAAGCTATTGACTAAAAATTACTATGATGTGCATATCAAGGATGAGCCAATATGTACTTGCCTAGATTTTCAACAGCGTGAGAAAGAGAAAAAGCCTTACTTAGTGTGTAAGCACATGTATTTTGTTTACACTCGTGTGCTTAGTCTTCATTGCAAACAACATATAATTATACATTAGCCTACTTTAAGTGAGCGATCTCTTTTTTATTTTGAGTCAAGCCCGTCTCGGATGAGTCCTTTAAGCAATTAGGTGATGTAAAAGGTTAGAAAATTTTGGCTACTTCAAGCGATGTAGAAACATTTATGTGATAGTGTTTATTTTGACTTCATTTATGTGTTTATAATGACAACACTTAAACGCATCTTCATTTTTTATTAGGTAAATTTTTGATACATGCATTTATTTTTTTGTGCAATATATATATGCTGTCAAGTAAAGAATAACTCATGAAGAATTGGTTGAGTTTTTGTAAGATTTTGACCAACCAGTGAAAGAGAGAGAGAGAGACTTGAGCGCTCACGTATTGTATATGTATGAAAGTATGTATGTATATGTAGATAGATGTAGATATGTATGTGTCTATATATGTATGTATGTGTATATGTAGAGACATGCATACTCCCTAGAAGAAATCGATCTAAGAGCCATGAACTACAAAAGCTCTAAATTTCTTGCAAAAAGCTCTAAATTAAAAGCTCCCAAAAAAAACACACTCATGTTTGAGCAATCAGGCATAGTGCATGATGACGAGTTTGTTGAGGTGAGACCTCGCAGAGAGAGGAAGATTTATACACATGGATAGAGTGTTTTACTTTTGATTTGGAGATCTGTTTAGATCCAGTATTGATAGAGATTGACTTATCATGGGATATAGGTCATATAGGAGTATCATTAATGGAGATAGATCATACCTATGGGGATGACCTTAGTGACCTTGAGGATACCATGATTAGTGTGATGTGGTTGTTGACACCGCTTATCTCTCATGTGTGGATACCTTGTTGGTATTCAGTGATGATTTTGATAATCGTACTTCTACTTGGAATCATCATATACACATAGGGGATTTTAGACATGAGGATAGGGTGCATAGTTTGGATCATGCTTATATACATATTGATGCAGTGCATCATGCCTTTAATTTTTTGAGCAATGCTACATGGGACGGTGGCATTAATTCACATTTAATCTTACATGATCCTGACTTTGAGTCATATTCCTATATGGCTTCCATGATTGTCTGGTATGATCCTATTTTCTTTGGAGCCGAGACATTTATCTTTGGGTGCATCATATGCATTTGAGATATATGGTAGATGATTACATGGCATATCACTCCAATGCACATGTAATAGATCTTGGGCTTGGCCTACATGATGGTTCTTTTATATCACGATCATTTGACATTCCATCCAAAGGATATGATTTCATTTAGTGGATACTTTGGATGTTGATTTCACACGATTGTCCACGAGGAGGGGTGGACTTGAGCTTTCTCTTCAATCGAGGAGCTGTTGCTACATCAAGTTCAGGGATTTATGATGCATACCATGGCTATCCATTTGATCTTGGTGGATACATAGCTAGCTTCGACATCGACATTGGTTCTTTATATCTTCCATTTGATCCAATGGAGATCCATTTCTTTAGAGCTTGCATGGATTGCATTTTCCTTTGATCTAGGTGGTTTCTTGGTTAGCTTCAACATCGACGGGAGTCCATCACCCTTTTCATTTGATTTTGGGAGCTTTGAGACTTTGGCGATTCATGTTCGGCATCTACCTGCCCTCTCCTTAGCATTGACACTATGATTATGTGAGATTTTGGCTAATGTGTATAGCTTGTTGTATATGTTTAATTTTTGTAAGACCGCCTTTGATTTTAAGGACGAAATCATTATAGGAGTGGATGGTTTGTAATGAAGCAACAACTTTATAAATTAGGTCTAGGACCATGGTGATGGGATCAAGTATAGAAGGGGCTCATGGGCCATCATTTGTATCTTTGCACATTTTATCATTTGATACCTCTTGATCATTGGTATGTTCTTGGAACCTTTGGCTACCGTCATAGGCCTATGAAAGGTTTATTCCATCGTCTTAGTATGAGATTAACCACTTAGGCTTCATGGGGTTATCAAGCTTGATTGTTGTGCAAGCTTCCATGGGGATTTGTCCCATGTCTCAGCTTAAGTCTCACTCTACTACAATAGAGGTTAGGGAAACCACCTTCATTGGGTGACCCACCATGGGGCGGGTTCTTTCTAGTAGTTACAAGCTTGAGTTGGAAAGGTCTTCCATAACAAGAAGAGGGTGAAGGGAACATTTCTCGTTCTACTATTGTGAGTTATTTTTTGCCACGACGGTTGTAAGCTCTAGACTATTTTGTGACTCGGTGAGCTGAGGGATTGGAGATGGATATAACTTGGGATATCGAGGTTTTGAAACTATGGTTGTTCTTATGGTTGGGACACCGACGTTTTGAAATTATGGTTGTTCTTATGATGAATTTGTACCTATGTGTGGAATGACTTGATTGGAAAAGAATTTATTCATTAAGGGATAAAAAACATGTGCACAAGAATAAATAATTGAATTGCATTGTAACTTGAATTAGTGAAAACAATGTGCTTAGTAACTTAGGAGAAACCCCAAAGATGAACGATTCTAGTCGTTGGGAAGTGGTCGGTCGAGTGGACCTAACTTGGGTGTTTCCTTACAAGAGACTAGAAACCAAAATGAGATCTTTTGATATATTAGATAGGACCCCCAAGCTTGTGGAGATCACTTATAAATTGGATCGTCAGAAGAGGCACTAATCAGATAGCTCTCACAATGGGCTGGGATTGATCTTACCGAGTGGGGTGTCTCCCTATCCCTGGTGACGGGATGGGGCAGGTATCTTACATCTGGGAGCTTCAACATGCACCTTGATGGTCTAGATGGTCTTGAAAGCTATATTAGGATAATAGACTCTTTATGACTCATTGAGTTTGGTTAATGACTCATTGAGATTAGTTAATGGTAATATTGATATAGTTCATAATACAATAGTATCAAAGGACTCCCAAGATTGAATGCACTTTTTGAAAACTATTTAGAGCACCCACATTATATTTTTCACCTTCATTATGAACTAACTACACATTGGCTTTTGCGAGCATGAAATCTTTGTTTTGAGAATTCAAGATCATCCATCAAAACTTCCTTCACTAGAGTGCATGGATGCGGGACTTAGTCCTCTATTGTATTCAAACATTGAAAACATAATAATTTTCTTCATCTTTGCTATTGTTACAATTTGAGTTCAATTTTTGTTTTATAAAGCATTCTTCTTCATGTGCCTTCGATATGCCACATGTATTCTCTTATAAAAAAATATTTGTGGCAATCATCAATATTTTGTTATTTAAAATTTTATTTATGGTAATTATCAATATTTTTGTTTTAATAAAAAATAATACATTTGTTTCCTTTTATGAAATCAAATATTTATCTTGTTTACTAACTTATTTCTTTAAATAGTATTGGAGGCATGAAACTCTTCTATTGACAAAGAAAGTTGGATACTTAAATGATTTACAACGGTGAGGCAATCAATATTTGCATTTTTTATCTTTACCTTTAAAATTCAATATTCATAACTATTAATAAAACCTTATACAAAAATATAAACATCTAAGCATGATATCCTTGTCGTTAAATTCGCAACTTTGTACATTTAAGTTTGGGAACATTCCCAATTATTTTTTCTTTCTTTGAAAAAATATTTTCTAAAAAGATTTTGGATATCTTTGTAACATGTTTATTACAAGTAGCATCATTTCTTTTAATATGTGTTCAGGTGCATAATGGGAGAAAGTGTTATGCCTTTATCTCTCAATGAAATCCAAAAGATTGAATCAAGGCTTGAACTAGCAATCCACAAGATAAAAGAAAGAAAAGTAAGCCTCAATAAATTATGAAGCTTCTTAATGTAATTTTCTTTAAATTTATTTGAAATGTTTGCATTCAACATATATTTCTCATGAATTTTGCAGATAGAATTACTTGAAATACAAGCTCAAGAAATGACAAAGAAGGTAAATCTTGATCATTTTTTAAGTTGCATGAATAGTATTGTATTTGGAATACAAGCTCAAGAAACGGCAAAGAAGATAAATCCTAACAAATTTAAGCTGCATAAATAGTAATCTTGTTAGGAATTATGTATATGTGCTTGTGTGTGTGTGTGTTGGGGGGTGGGTAGATACATGATGAAAGCACAAGCATGTGTGCATGCACAGAGAGAGAAAGAAAGAAAGAAAGATATATTAACGTCTACGAGAGGCCAAAGTCGGCCTATGAGACAAAAAATAATACAAATGTGTTCTTCCGATCGTCGGAAGAAAAGAAAGAAAAGAAAAAGTGTGCATGTGTCTGGATACAACTATGAATCATGATCCATGTGTAGACTAGATGTCCAAACACAAAAAAGAAAAGAAAAACACATGGCCTATGTACTACGTAGGTCCCTATGTACCATATAGATCCCTATGTGTACAATGAAATAATAGACCTAGAGATCTTAAATATTCATGCTAGTGCCTCCATATGGCATTAATGGGTGTTGTGAATGTAGATTTGATGGGTGAAAGTTCTGAATCTCTAAGGGAGAGGGCATCTTGTTCTCTAGGGGGAGGTTGTCTTATCTTTGATGACTCCACGAGTGTATGTAGCTAAGACCTCTTGGGATCAATCATGTGGACCAGTGCCATATGCTTAATGACATTTTTGATAGCCCAAAATAGTCCATGGGGAAGCTTTATAATATAGTTAAATGAGAGCATTACACAAGGTATATCATGGGGAAGCTTTATAATATAGTTAAATGAGAGCATTACACAAGGTATATCATGGGCAATAAATTAAGACTAGATTAGTGAGAAATCAATTAAAATTAGGTTAATTCTATTCTAATTTCACACATAAAACTAAGCTCAAGCTTCTCCACAATAGGTGCCTAGCTTCCACTTTGTTCTTGCTTAAATTTCTCCAATCTTACATTTTATGAGTATGTTGTGTCCACACACATTGGCTAAGTGTTGGTGGGCCATTATTGCTAACCTACACACACTTAGCTGTCATCCTAATGTCCAAGCTCATGGTCTTTCTTTCTTAGTTTTCTCCATTCTTAGCCACTATGAATGTGGTGTGTCTAACACACTCAGTGTCCACGCTCATGGTTGCACTTCTTTCTTGCTTAATTTTCTCCAATCTTACCTTCTACTTAAGAGGAATTTATAGAGTGTGATTTGATGAAGAGATAAATCATGCATACTTTGCTTATTTAAGAGGCCCAAATCTAATGTAAATCTGTGCATGATTCATTTAACTTAATATTTCTTTTTTTGATAAAATGCCCTCTTAATTCTTTGATCCTCCACCTTAAGCTCTATATTTCATCTAATTTAACATTCCATTTTATGTTACACATAAAGATTAGCCTTTTTTTGTTCCTTTTGTATAAAATGCCCTCTCAATTGTTTGATCCACCTTAATCTCTACATTCCATCTAAGTTAACATACAATTTCAGGTTACACAAAAAGATTAGTCTTCCCACAAGATTTTATTATAATGGCTCACTTGATATTTTTCATTATTTTTCTAAATGATGAAAGTAATGCAGATAGATCCTACTAGAATTTAATCTAAACACAAGTGCATAAGGCCATCATTTCAATCTCTTTTCTCAATAGATGCTTTGTTTTAAAGATATTTTCCTAATGGTTACTTGTTAAGATGAGAAAATAATTTTGTGTAGTTACCTTGCTTAGAGAAAACATATAATTTCATGTTTTAGAAATATTTAGTAAGAATATACTCTATAAAGTAGGTGTTAATTCATTGGTGCCATGCTCAAGGGACCTAACATAGGATGCAAACTGTGCTTTGTGAATTGAGGATAAAATTTTATTCTTTTTGAATTAGGCATAAAAATATCTAAGCTTATGCTTTCTTAATGTTATTTCTAGGAAAAGAAAAATTCATGTTTATCTACATCTCATCTACATCCTATCCTTTGTTGCCAAAGAAAGGACGTTGCAAATTGTTGTCAATCTAATTATGTAAGCAACCCTTAACATAATTTATAAACTTCTTTGGTTTCCATTAAAAACTTTTGGTTCAGCCTTGACATAATTTCTCATAAATCCTTTTGACTGGTCATTTATAAACTTCTTTGGTTTCCATTAAAATCTTTTAGTTCAAGCTTGACATTTTTATAAATCCTTTTGACTGATCCCTTTTGGTTGGTCATTTATAAACTTCTTTGATTGCCATTTAAAGCTTTTTGTTCAACCTTGATGTAATGTTTTCTCTTCTTTGAGCTTTAGAGTAACAATTATGGCATTTGCCTATTCCGTCCTATACTTATTCTAGACACGGCCCTTCTTGTTGTAGTAAAAACATTTTACCTTCTTCTTCTCTTTTGAGTGTTTACCTTTTCTTTTGAAGTCAAGCAATACTTTGGGTCTTTAGCTTTTCTTTTCCTTTAGGAAACTTGAGTCTTTACCTTTTCTATTATTTTGAAGTGGAGGGCTACTTGAGTCTTTACCTTTTCTTTTCTTAATTGGACTAGTGTAGAATCCCAAGTCCATGTCTTGTTGAGTCTTTTAACACAACTCCTCCTCCAAAATATCACTTAACTACTCAAAACACAAGAGGTGGATCTCTTAATACTATGTCATGATTATAATGCATGACCTTGATGCACCATTCTGCTAAATCATCAATGTTTAATTGTGATCCTAATTGTTTTCATTTAATCACAAAAGGCTTACAAACTTCTTTAATGTTTTTCTCTTAGACAAATGTAAGCTGATTCTCAAGGTTCTAAATTCTTTTTTGATTTATTACCTTATACATTTCTGTAACCACCTAATGTAAAGGATGAGATATACTAGCTGAAAGTCATGATGATAAAACTAATTAGTTGGTGATAATGAAACACACTACATTGACATTCTTCTTCTCTAGGTAGAAATAAGAACGAGATCTAGAGAAACCATTTAACTTATGTCATTTGGATCTCTTATCACATTCTTCCCACCCTTACTATCTAATTAATTCAAATGGTTGTTGCTTGCAACTTATGCAATAATGAAATTTCCTTTTATCTTAAACTTCAAAAAGAGTGTAGTTGGTGTTTTCTAGTTTCTCCAAATAGTACTAATGTCATTTTTTCCAACTACACTTCTAAAGAGTGTAGGTGGTAGTGATGTCATTTTTTCTAACAAGTGAAACATGGTGGCTACTCAAGGAGCCTTGCTTAGACCCTTAGATCAAATAATTCCATGCAAGAAATTACATTTTTTTTGTAAATACACATTAAAAAAACTACAAAATAGAAATTAAGGAAAACTTGTAACTAAATAGAGATAGAGAATAATCTTGAATTATTTCTATGATAGATGATGGATCTACTTTCCACTTGTGTTCTTTGGTGTAAGGAGCTTCTATGGTGTGTTTTGAAATTTGTATACATTAAGAATACAAGGGTGCATTAGCAGTAAATGCGGACAAATATATAAATATAGAGGGGCTATGCTACCCATTTATATATGGTGTCGATCATAGTGATCCTTCTATGTCGAGCCCCACTTGACTCAATTAACCATACCATTTGACTTGAGAATAACATTGACTACAAAAGGAATATTTGGACTCATTGAGGTGCTCATTTGGGCCTTACATTTAGATAGTAAATACATATTCAAAATAAGATAAAAACTAATCCATGTGCAAAAGATAAAAAAGCTCAAGTAGCACAATAGATTAGTTAAAACACTACGTCAAAATAAGCTTATCTATTATATATTGTCACAAAAAATGTGAATCTCTTTGCAAAGTCATTCATTTGACACGTAGTTGCATATAAATATTTCATGTCTTTTCTCTCAATATTTCTAGAGCACTTTTATTATAGTTTCTCATTAAAAGAAAATATTTTTTTCTTCAAGGGAAACATGTTATGGAAAGAGAATGAATTGCTCAAGCAAAAGGTATGATATAACTCTTCATGATTTCAAGACTGTGAAACAAATTCCATGTTGTTGTTGGCTGATGAATGCGACACATGTTATTTAATGAGAACTATATCTTCTTTGATTTTAGCTTGCAGAAGTAGTATTATAATTAATTCTTGATAATTAAATGACCTGTGTAAGAAACTATACCTTCTTTGATTTTAGCTTGCAGAAGCAGTATTGCAATCAACTCTTGATAGTCAAACGACTTGTGTAAGCAATGGCTTACCTTCAAGGGATTTGGCAAATAGCCATCCACACAAAGCTCTTGACACAAACTTAAAGCTCGGGTATGTTCTATAAATCACATGAATGTAATCTCTCAATTACATAAAGGTTTCATAAATCCAAGAAATAGCATGTGATTGTAAGACACTCATGTGTCTAGTATGGATGTCTTTCCAAGCATGTGATCCTAATAAGGAAATTGTGTTACATTCATGTGTCCAGGTTGGATCTCTTTTCAAGCACTTGAGAGAAAAGTCTATTGCCTTTTTAAAACTCTTAATTCTAGCTTTTGAAGTAGATGTAAATTAATTCATATTTTCAAGTAACTCATTTGTGATACCTACATATATTTTACATTATAAGCTACATATTTTCAAGTAACTCATTTGTGATACCTACATATATTTTACATTATAAGCTTTTGGATACTCCCACTAAGGATGAAAATTTCACTTTGTGCATTTAAAGGTAAATATATATTGGCATTGTTAATTTCCTTATCTCACCACTATACCAGTTATATACATGTGAGTTTTAAATTAAATTGATTTGATTGGTTAAAAAAATAACGTGAAGATTTTTCTTACTTGAGATGTTTACATTGATAGAATCATATAGTCATCTCTTCCCTTGGGGGTAATGTGATGTGGTGTTTTCACTTTTAAGGTCCCAATGTGTATTTTCTTCTAGAATAAAAAGGTAGGGTTATGTGTAATGAGCACAAATAATCCTCCATGGGGAAGTCAAAGCCTAACTGAGTCATTAATCATCCACTTTTCTATATAATAGATTGCATGATAAATACTTATCTTAATTATTTTAACTCTCATCCTGCAAGGTCCCTCCCAAGCCATGTATGTATGTATCTCTTTTAATATAGATTTCAAGAAGAAGGAAAGAGAGTGCACCTGGAGAAGAGTGAGACAATAAGGCTAGAAACATTAGGAAAGTGTTAGAATAAAAATATTAGCTCCAAAAATCCTAAAAGAAATAAGAAGACAAGAATAGTTCTATTAAGAGATAAGTATCTCCAAAAATAGAAATTAGAATTTAGGTGATAAGAGGTCATATTTAGAGTACCTTTACATAATTAGAGTCCATGCATACTAAAAATGTGAAAAAGCAACGCGTTTCTAAAGATGGCGTGTTTGCAGCCATATACAGATGTTTTTGCCTATTCTACCCATGTAGGCTGTAGACTAGATGGCTTCCAGTTCTTTTGACTGGTTATACAATCATACTTTGAGTTCTTATCAGAGAAATATGGCCAAAACAATTTGCTAATTCTGTCAGGGTCTCTACACATGGAAAACTATAAGAAGGCAGCAAGTAGCATCAAGGTAATCCTAGAGCTTGAGATGTATATATCCCTTCATTCTTATCTAATCTCTTAGAAGAGAAGGTTAGATTGCTATGGTCTTTCAGAGAAAGAGACCAAAAAACTCCATAGCTTTTCTTTTAAAGAAAGAATAGTATGCCGTAGCCCTGTAAGAGAAGGCTATTTTGCCATGGACCTTCGAAAGAGAGAAAAGTCAGAGTACGAGTAAGAGGAGATAAATCTTGGGGATGATCGGATGATTTCAATCGTAAGAGAAGGTATTAGAAGACTCTCTATTCTCATATATCAAGTTTTGAAACTCTTATAAATGAGCAAAGACAACGATAAACGATAAATTTCTATAAGGTATATTTTTTTTTGTTTTTCAATTATATATCATTCTTAGGGGTGGAGGTATGGCCCTGGCTTCTCTATTAATTGTTAATAGTGATCTATTTGATTGATTTACTAGTTAAAGTTTATATTCTTTTAAACAATAGCATATGCCTTAATAAAGAATGTCTTATCACAATCTCAAGTTGAAATGCTAAAATCTTTGTGAAAAGGATTGTTTTCTTAAGAAGGTAACATGGATTCTAGTCATGTGGTTTAGTTGAGTAAATGGATTGTTATCTTGGTTAAATTAAGGTACAGGTACAACTCTCCCTACCTTGACACTGTCCCGTTCTTGTGCTTATATAGCCGGACAGCGGAGACATTAGTAAGGGCCAGAGTTGGCCCATGGTATCCCTCATACCATTGGGAGAATGAGGTTCGCCGATTGAGGCGAGTGATTGTGATGCTGCGTAGTTCTGAGGGCCCATGCTAGTGCAGTGAATTAGCCCACCCTAGTGCATAGACATCCCTCTGAGGGGCGGGAGGATCGAGCGACGGAGCCTAAGATGGCGACAGGCCCCGACTTGAGTCCTCGTCACCACCCAGCACAGCCGACGATGAGGTATATGGTCCCGTAGGGTTTTGCCTAGCATGTAGAGGCTGGAAGGCCGAATTTTAGATCATCGGCAGTATAAAAGAAAAGAATAAGAGAGTCAGTTTGGCTTGTATGGAATTGATTCATGTATAAACATTTTTTATAAATCTTATCTTTGGCATTATTGTACTATGGAAAAAGGCTATTTTAACGAACCTTGTGAAAAGAGCCTTAATTAAGGAACATGTTTATTTATGTCAAACAGTGTGGTAGGATTAATTACAAAACAAATTGACGTGTGATTAGGGTGGAAAGTGGGAGGATGGAATGCCTCGACGACACCATCCTACGGATGGGTGGACCCGATTAGTCGGGTAGCTTTCCAACAGATTAAGTGAAAGCCCTATGCTAGATAAATAGGTTCTCGGGCAATTCTATTCTAGAAGAATAGGCCAGCGGGGCAGCTGTGCCTTGCATGGATGAGGAAAAAAGCGTTGTCTCTAGGAATCAAGACTAGTAGTTGCGCAAATTATAATCAATTACCCTATAGGTGATTTAATGTTTAGAAGATCACGCTCCCCCTGCGGGATAGGACTAGGTCTTACATATGAATCGTATCCTTGAATCTCTGCATGGTCAAGGTGTCGATGAGTAGGAAATTTTCTCCAAGTTAAGACTTAGTGGAATATCTTAAGTGTTTCCCCCATTTTGGAAGGGGGGAACCTTACAAGTGGTATGAGAGCCGATCTTAGTTCTTAGGATTTATTTTTCAAAGGTTAACTGTCAAGGGATTAAAACAAGTGATTGTTTATCATATGAGGGACAAATCAATCATCTCTACTGGCCATAGAAGTGATTTGAATATCCTCACATGTTGAGACAATCATCCTATGAAAGTTGTGCTTGTATCTTGGGGGTGCACGCGCAAAATATTTGTACAATAAATTTGAGAAATAAGATTGGGGAGGAAACCTTTTGAGAGAAAACATAGGGTGATCAAATTAAGAAACTAGTGAGAGACTGAATGACTAGAAGGATAGACCGAAACTTTTTTTAGAGAAATTTTTAGAATATATCTCATTATTTGCATATTATAAATTATTAAGATTATAACTCCATTAAGGTTTGGATAGTTGACGTGTGAATGCCATCCATTGGATGCTTCACACTACAATGATCATCTAAGATCTTCAACCCATCTCAGACAAACATGGGTCTAACTTTGGATGTGGAATTCCCAGAGAATCATGCTCTTAGATGTGTTAATCCCAAGATATTAGATGTGTAATTTTTAGAAAACTAATCATCTCAGATGTGTTAATCCTAATAATCTTTGGATGTGTCAATCCCAAGGCACCAGATGTGTAATTCTCAAAAAATGAACATCTCAGATATATTAATCCAGAGTGCCTTTAGATGTGGCGCTATGATAAGTATTTGATAGTTTTAAACTTTTCATGGATACAATGAAAGAAGCAAGTTCACCCTTGCTCGTCTAAAAATCATAAGAAATGCCAAATTAGTTGGAAGCATTGTTGTCAATCTAACCACTGGAACCAGAATCAGCTATGGGATGCCATGAAAGTAAACCTTCATGAAAGGTTTTATCCCCCTCGATTTCGAGAGGATAAAATGAATGAATTTTTGGAGCTAACCCAAGAAAGGAAGACCCTAAAAGAATACCACCAAAATTTTGTTAAACTTCTCCGATTTGCTCTAGAGATGGATGAGGTAGCTCTTCTGCATCGATTCATTTGGAATCTTAATCTACTTTTAAATAACCTCGTTAAGAATGCAAAACCATCCTCTATTTCAGAAGCCATAATTATAGCCAGAGACTATGATAAAGTTTTTTTATATAGAAAGTGTCGAGAAGAACATAAGTCCTTCCATGTTAATCAAGAAGAGGTCTCCTAATTCAAGAGGAATGTCAAGCCCACCCCCCTGGCTACAAGGAATTATGAGCTAGAGCAAAAATTAGGTCAAGAAATAGGGAAAGCAGAGTTAAAGATAACCGAATTCAACAAGTATTTCTATGTGTAAATAGAAGACGATTGGTGCAAGATTCATGTGAAGTAATGTACATGATGAATAGAGGTATTCTATAAGACTATACTAAGATTATGAAATTACTATCATAGGTTAGATTGCGTAAAGGATCGATTCCCTTACGTTTTTCCATGACAATTTGTTAAGTACTATATTACATGGGGGTATAGAATAAGGAATTCGAAGGTTCATATCATATGAGAGGTATATGGATGCATGAACTTAGGATAATAAGACATTTTAACTTTAGAATAATAGACCTTTTGCTGGCACAACAAAACAAGGATAACAC
This sequence comes from Cibotium barometz, assembly GCF_041138505.1. Classification (NCBI taxonomy): domain Eukaryota; kingdom Viridiplantae; phylum Streptophyta; class Polypodiopsida; order Cyatheales; family Cibotiaceae; genus Cibotium; species Cibotium barometz. The sequence goes on from NC_141058.1 coordinate 14,840,301, forward strand.
ATGAAATAAGGGACTCTTTAAGAACAATGTTTAGATAAAAGAAGATTTCTACCTAGTGGTGGGGACACCACTTTGGATGAGACAGGAGGATTTACTTAGATACTACCCCAGCTCGCGAGATGAGGACATCTCGAATCTTTTAAGTGGGGGAGATTGTAAGGTCCCTCCTAAGCCATGTATGTATGTGTCTCTTTTAATATAGATTTCAAGAAGGAAAGAGAGTGCACCTAGAGAAGACTAAGACAATAAGGTTAGAAACATTAGGGAAGTGTTAGAATAAAAATATTAGCTCCAAAAATCCTAAAAGAAATAAGAAGACAAGAATAGTTCTATTAAGAGATAAGTATCTCCAAAAATAAAAATTTGAATTTAGGTGATAAGAGGTCATATTTAGAGTACTTTTACATATTTAGAGTCCATGCATACTAAAACTATGGAAAAGCAACGCGTTTCTAAAGATGGTACATTGCAGCTGTATACATACATTTTTGCCTATTCTACCCGTGTGGCTTATAGACTAGATGGCTTTCAGTTCTTTTGACTCGTTATACGACCATATTATGAGTTCTTATCAGAGAGTTATGGCCAAAACAATTTGCTGATTCTGCCAGGGTCTCTACACATAGGAAAAACTGTAAGAAGGCAGCAAGTAGCATCAAGGTAATCCTAGAACTTGAGATGTATATATCCCTTCATTCTTATCTAATCTCTTAGAAGACAAGGTTAGATTGTTATGGTCTTTCAGAGGAAGAGACCAAAAAACTCCATAGCTTTTCTTTTAAAGAACGAATAGTATGCCGTAGCCCTTTAAGAGAAGGCTATTTTGCCATAGACCTTCAAAAGAGAGAAAAGTCAGAGTACAAGTAAGAGGAGATAAATCTTGGGGATGATCGGATGATTTCAAACGTAAGAGAAGGTATTAGAAGACTCTCTATTCTCATATATCAAGTTCTTAAACTCTTATTAACGAGCAAAGAAAACGATAAACGATAAATTTTTGTAAGGTATATATTTTTTTATTTTTCAATTATATATCATTCTTAGGAGTGGAGGTATAGCCCCGGCTTCTCTATTAATTATTAATAGTGATCTATTTAATCGATTTACTAGTTAAAGTTTGTATTCTTTTAAACAACAACATATGCCTTAATAAAGAATGTCTTATCACAATCTCAAGTTGAAATGCTAAAATCTTTGTGAAAAGGATTGTTTTCTTAAGAAGGTAACATGGATTCTAGTCCTATGGTTTAGTTGAGTAAATGGATTGTTATCTTGGTTAAATTAAGGTACAGGTACAATTCTCCCTGCCTTGACGCTGACCCGTTCTTGTGCTTGTATAGCCAGACGGCGAAGACATTAGTAAGGCTTGGAGTTGACCCATGGTATACCTCATACCATTGGGAGAATGAGGTTCGCCGATTGAGGTGAGTAATTGTGATGCTACCTAGTTCAGAGGGCCCAGGCTAGTGCGGTGAATTAGCCCACCCTAGTGCGTGGACATCCCTCTGAGGGGGTGGGAGGATCGAGCAACGAAGCCTGAGAGGGCGACAGGTCGGCTTAAATCCTCGCCAAGCAGTCGACAATGAGGTGTATGGTCCCGTAGGGTTTTGCCCAGCGTAGAGGCTGGAAGGCCGAATTCTAGATCATCGGCAGTATAAAGGAAAAGAATAAGAGTGTCAATTTGGCTTGTATGTAATTAATTCATGTATAAACGTTTTTTATAAATCTTGTCTTTGGCATTATTGTACTATGGAAAAAGGCTATTTTAACTGAAAAGGGCCTTAATTAAGGAACATGTTTGTTTATGTCAAACAGTGTGGTAGGATTAATTAGAAAACAAATTGACGCGTGAGTAGGGTGGAAAGTGGGAGGATGGAATGCCCCGACGGCACCATCCTATGGACGGGTGGACCCGATTAGTTGGGTAGCTTTCCAATAGATTAAGTGAAAACCCTACGCTAGATAAATAGGTTCTCGGGAAATTCTATTCTAGAAGAATAGGCCAGCGGCTGTGCCTTGCATGGATGAGGAAAAAAGCATCGTCTCTCTAGGAATCAAGACTAGTAGTTGCCCAAATTATGATCAATTACCCTATGGGTGATTTGATGTTTAGAAGATCACACTCCCCCTACGGGATAGGACTAGGTCTTACCTATGAATCGTATCCTTGAATCTCTGCATGGTCAAGGTGTCGATGAGTAGGAAATTTTCTCCAAGTTAAGACTTAGTGGACTATCTTAACTGTTTCCCCCATTTTGGAAGGGGGGAACCTTACACATGCACAAGCCATTGCATATAATGGATCTACTTCACATGAGCCACACAACTCAAAGTGCTTAAGGTTGCACCTCTTAAGTGCTAAACATGCCCTTGTTAGCGTGGAGCATTGGTCTAAACATGTATGCTACCTATTTACATCAACTTAACCTCCATAAAATAATGAAAAATATATTGGTTTTACTTAACCTTACTTGGTTATAAGATTTGAACATTGACTTTGAATTATCTTAATTATTTTAACTCATCCACAAGCCACTGCATATAATGGATCTACTTCACATGGCCTCCAAATGAGCCACACAACTCAAGGTGCTTTAAGGTTGCATCTCTTAATGCTTAACACATCCTTGTTGTTGGTGTGGTGAAGCATGGGTTTTGATTTTTTAAGGATTACTAAGGGTTGGACTTTGAACTCACTTTGAAAACATTAAGAAACTTAAGTCTCAAGTATAAATCATGAGAAAGAAATATTCAAGTATGATAAATCATATTAAAATTTTAACACTCCCTTAGTACACACCAAAATATGATAATTTTCCATGTGCTTAATGCAAAGCCAATAAAGTTACATCTCTCATTAATTTACACTAAGAAACTTTAGCATAATTATCCCATCTAGCATTAGGTTAGCTTCTCCCTCCATGATTGGCATGCATACAAATTGATACTGAAATTCAATGTGTTTTGTGCAAGTTTTTTCCATAATGGCATGCAATTATCCCTTATTATAATACCTCCTCCCAATATGATTTTAAGATATGGTCTCAATTATTGGATAAGAATATTGGGATGTTGGCTAGCATATTTTAGATTTGACCACTCACACTTAATATGTAAAGTGCTAGCCAATTGTTGCTTAAAAAACTTTGGTGGTGGCTAGTAGTACATGATGCACATTAGTACCCATAAAAACAAGTAAAAGCCAATGGTTGCTTATGCCTACCAAAAATGATGGTGGGCTAGTGGAGAAATGGTGAACAAAAGGAGCTAACTAGTAGACTATATTCATACACTATTTTTTATTCTTAGAACATTTATATAGTAATAAACCTTATTATTGGTTAAAGAAAAAATGTGATTATTAGGAAACCTAATTTTTATATTATGATATTTACATGAAGTATCCATTCTTCAGATGTAGGAATAATATTAAGCCTCGAAAAAAAAAGATACAATTACATACCAAGCTCAAGCTCTTGGTCCATGCCTTGCATACCTTTTCGCTTTTCCTAATCCCCATGTTTTTGAATTCATCAAGAGTCATGTTTTCAACAATCTGGTCCTGATGCTCATCATGCACCTTTTCCACATCCTTAACTAAATTAGGGTCTTTCATGGTGGCTCTGCAAACAACACCCAAGGCAGCAACTCTATCTAGATCACCTTCTTTCTCACAATAGCACATATATGCCCTTTAGTAGTACACTCCCCTTTAGCTTGCTTCCCAACATTCCCATCAACATCCATGCATTCCCCCTTTTCCACTAGAGGGTACTGTCTACAGTATAGGTCTTCTGTTTGTCATTGTTGTCACCCACATTATTCATAAAACTAGCCTCCAAAAGGAATTGTGAGTAGGGAAAAGTTGTGCAATGGGCTTGTGTGAGGAGCTAGCTTGCAAAATCTCTACATAACCTGCACATTAAAAAATTAACATATAATGATAAAATAGAGCTATATTGTTGTATCAGATCAAACTAGGATTTGGGGTAGAAGCAATACCGAAATGGTCATTTTAACAAAGGGGTTTCTACTGGTTGCTACATTATCTTAGTTTCACTTGGGGATTCCACTAAAAAACCAACAACTCATGGATTACATACTGAACACAACATCTCTACATAGCCAGCTTGCAAAATCTCTACATAGCCTGCACATTAAAAAATTAACATATAATGATAAAATAGAGCTATATTGTTGTATCAGATCAAACTAGGATTTGGGGTAGAAGCAATACCAAAATGGTCATTTTAACAAAGGGGTTTCTACTGGTTGCTACATTATCTTAGTTTCACTTGGGGATTCCACTAAAAAACCAACAACTCATGGATTACATACTGAACACAACACAATATAACAAGCCAAACATGTGTTTTTTCACTTTCATGCACTGCTTCAATGTTTCAAAGCAACCAAAAAAGCTTTGGACTGCTTTGAAGTAGTTTACACTACTTCAAAGCAATTAGAAAATACTTTAACGCTTTTTAAGCAGCTTGTACTTTGTTTTAAGTAGTTTGTACTACTTTGAAAAAAGTAATCTCTACTTGTACTTTGTTTTAAGTAGTTTTTGTACTACTTCCAATACTACATTTGAAGCACTCTACACTTTTGAAGCACTTTGTACTAAGCACTACAAAAGCTAAGAAACAACTTCTTGATCCTAGTAATCCTACCCAGTATGCAATGCTTCTTAGTATGCATTACTTTGTAAGTGGACTATACTTATTTGAAAGCAATCTCTACTTTGAAAGCACTTTCACTAAAAACTTCACAAAAATAGTACATGCTACTTTACAAAGTAGTGCAGGACAAAGAAGCAGTCTCCATTGCTTTGAAATAAGTCTCCCAAGTGCTTTGAAAGAAGTCCCCACTGCTTTGAAAGAAGTCCCCACTACTTTGAAAGAAGTCTCCACTGCTTTGAAATCACTCTTCTTTGCTTTGAAATCTTTGATTTGAAAGTAGTCTTCCCAGTGTTATGAAAGTAGTCTCTCCACTACTTTGAAAGAAGTCTCCACTGCTCTAAAAGCACTCTCCTTTGCTTTGAAATCACTCTCCATTGCTTTGAAATCCCTCTCCATTGCTTTAAAAGTGGTCTCTATTGCTTATAACAAGAATATACTACCTTTTTAGCACTCTATAATATATTTTAAGTAGTATGGACTTCTTTAAAGCATCCAAATGGGGCACCTCCACACCTCTTGGACTACCTAGCAACAAGTACTACTTGTTATGTACTTTTTAAGTAGTTTTTAGTGCTTTTTTCTATTGCTTTGTAAGTTCTTGTGACGTGCGAAACATGCGGAAGCTCTGGGAGTCTTCTTTCAACCCCTAAACACTCCTGAAAACCATCTGATGCAAAACGCAAATATAGAGAGAGAGTAGAGAGAGAGATGTGCTGGAAAATTCAGTATATTTCATATAGTACAAAAAGGGTACTTTGCTATAGCCCTAGGCTGCCTTCATAAAAAGGTGGTAAACACCCTAGATCTGGTCTCTACTTGGACCCCTAAGACCCAATCCCTAGGGGCCTATTTATAGCTTTTCTACTTCCTTGGAGAACTTGCCGTCGGCCCCAATAGTCTTGCCCCCGTAAATCCATAAAATCCAGCACTGCCCTCTGGTTGGCCAGCCGCCTCTTGTTTTTGTCCAACCGCCCACCTTCTGTAAGCAGCCGCCAAGTCCTTTCTGGTTCAGTTTCAGCCCCGACAGTGCAACATTCCATCTCTTGGCTCCAAGTCCAATCTATTACCTTATCTACACTCCTTGCTCCAGCTTCTGGTTCATAGTCTTTATCTGGCTGCCTCTTCTGGATCAGCACAGCTGAGGATTGTACATAGCATTGATCATGCACATGACATCCCCCTCTGCTAAACTTGATGACGATATTCCAACCTGTTCTTGGATGACTGTCATCATCCCATTCTTTTTCCCGAAGTCCCTCTGTCATCCATCCATCCCTGGCAACCCGTTTCTCTGAAATCCCGACCCGGTCTCCAAACTACTCTGTCTCACAGACTAAGATCTATGCATCTGTTTCCATCTAGTCCACAATCCATTCCTGGCCTGACTCTGAACACTGTCTTGGTCTTCATTCCTGGGAAATGAGTCTGGCACCCTCACATCACCCTTGGAGGATAAACCTCCCTTGGGACCGTTGCCCGAGAACCTATCTGGCTCACGGGACTGCCATCCCCTCTAGCTCTGTGTGGAACACCACCAACAAACCTCCTGGGAGCTCTTCTCGATTCTGTGTTCCTTGCCTTGGGCTTCATATCCGTGTACTTTCCTATACCTTGGACCTGTACACCATCATATGGGGAACTGAATAAGTGTTTAGCTTTGCTGAGCCTAATGCTCTCATACCAACGTAATGCGTGAAAGCTCTGGGAGTCTTCTTTCAGCCCTAAACACGCTTGAAAACCATCTGATGCAAAACGCAAATATAGAGAGAGAGAGAGAGAGAGATGTGCTGGAAAATTTAGTATATTTCATATAGTACAAAAGGGTACTTTGCTACAGCCCTAGGCTGCCTTCATAAAAAGGTGGTAAACACCCTAGATCTGGTCCCTACTTGGACCCCTAAGACCCAATCCCTAGAGGATTAAATGGTTCTATCTAGGAGCATTCTGGCCTATTTATAGCTTTTCTACTTCCTTGGAGAACTGGCCGACTGCTGGTCGGCCAGCAGTCTTGCCCCCTTAAATCCATAAAATCCAGCGCTCTGGTTAGCCCATCCGCCTCTTGTTTTGGTCCAGCCGCCCACCTTCTGTCCGATAGCCCTTCTTGGTTCAGCCCCGACAATGCAACATTCCATCTCTTGGCTCCAAGTCTAATCTATTACCTTATCTACACTCCTTGCTCCAACTTCTGGTTCTTATCTGGTTCATAGTCTTTATCTGGCTGCCTCTTCTGGATCAGCACCACTTGAGGATTGTACATGGCATTGATCATGCACATGACAGTTCTAAACTACTTTCTAAGCTATCTGAAGTAATTTAAAGTATCCAAATGGGGCACCACTACAATACTTAGCACTAGAAAAATCTTTACTAATTTTTAAGTAATCTATAGTGGGTCCTAGAAATGCTACTTACTTCCTAGGCTTTACTACTTTTTAAGTAATCTATAGTGGTCCATAAGTAGTCTATAGTGGTTTATAAGTAGTATATTTTTCTAAGTAGTCTACAGTGATTTATAAGTAGTGTTTTCTACTACTTTGCAAGTTCTCAATACTAGCTTCAAAGCACCTTATACTAATGTCTAAGCAATTTGGACTGATTTAAAGCCTCCATATGAGGCACCCCTATAGAAATAAGCACTTAAGGGAAACAAGCAATGTAATGTTACTAAGCCCACAACTAGCACATAATGTAAGTGAGATGTAATGAACATGGTTGCACAAAGTGCTAAAAATGACACACCTTTCACCATTTTATGGTCGAAAAGTATCTGAGGATGAATGGACACTATCATTTTTGTAGCATTGGGGATTCTATGTGTGCACCAAGCTACACACAATCTTCCTTTGCATGGCACACACTGGAAAAACATAGAGGCTGTTAGGGATGTCTACATGGAAGCATGTAGACACCCACTACCTTGACCTCTATTGATAATCTGAGCATCACACTCATCTATATCAGAAAGAAAGTTCCCTTCTTGTATGGGCAAGAGCCAAAGTATAAAGTTGACTCTTCTCTACTTGTTTCAACAAGTCATCCACAAAGCAGCATTGCGCAACCATTTCTTTGACTTCATTCAACAGAGAAATTTGTTGTTCTTGCAGAAAACATAAGACAACTTTTGTCATAAGTAAACATTCTACAATAGCTCTCAAATAAATTCTACTTTTCTATAAACAAAAATTTCAACAAAAAGGTCTAGCTATTTGAATTTAGTAAACCTACAATGAAGCCACACTTGCATCCAAGGTGTTTGAATACATCCACGCCAAGAAAAGTTGCAATGAAGCCACAATTGCATCCAAGGTGGCATCCGACCCAAGAAAACTTGCAATGAAGACACACTTGCATCCAAGGTGGCTAAGTGTACATGCGGGCCAAGCAAACTCAATGCTACTTTTCATCCCATGATCTAAGCTTTGTAATTACATCTAGAAACCTCGTCTAGAATCAAAGCATGTTCCAAAGCTTGCACCTCTTCCTTGGCCCTATTGATATGATCTTCTAGCACAGTTGTTGTAGCATACTTGACACCTTTAATGTTATCTCTCTTTATTTTTGCCTCATCCTAATGAGTCTCTAACGTGCTCTAGCATTTTTTTTCTTCTCTTCCAGCTTTTCCCTTGTTGCACTCACCATGCTATCTACCATTTAAACATGTTCTAAAGAAGTTAGCTACATTGAATATGGCATGTCAAACATGCTACAAGGTTTTCCTAAAAATGCATGGTGGCCTCTTGGAGAGGTATCAAAGATTTTATGCCCCATAAAGCATTGTGGTGCGGAGGGGGTGCTAGATATATGCATGTTACATGGACCTTTTCTAATCCTCCATTGGTCCATCTTGCTATGCAAATTTTTCTGGCCAATCACATTCTTGATTACACTCTCGGCAAAAACACTGCCCACCAAGAAATATTATACCTTCCTTTCTTTAAAGGACTCCACATTGAGCTACACTTCTCAAATGCAAATCCACAAGTAAAGTGAACCGTGATTTTGTTATTAGGCTGGGTAGCGTGGTAGACCCTATGGTATAATAATACACACTCCTCATAGAATTCTAGTCACACTGATCTGAGACAAATCTTATCATTATTGTTATGCTTATGTCTGAACATTGTGAGCCACTGGTTTTCAGGGAATATCTTTGTCATTCAATTATGATGGTTCTCTCCCTCCAAATTAAGGTTGTACTCTTCATGGAACTCTTCCTTTGTTTGGCAAAATCATGTCTATCGAGAATAGTTTATGTTTGGTGCATGCCAATATGCAATGCCTCTACGAGACACAAATCTAACATAGAAGTTAGCATGCAACAATCTCAAAACATCTAGGTTTACATACACACACATCCCTATATTTTACCATATCTAATAGATAAATAAATAATATGTAAATACTAAAGAGAATATGAAACATGTACACATTGGTAAATAATATATACAATAATAAGTATGAATTTTAAATAACATGAAATGATTGGTTTGAATATATGCATGCATGTACTATCTTGCAATTGTTTAAATGCTGAAAAACATTAAATAATATAAGAAGGCTAAAATTAGCATAATTATCCTTCCCACTTGGCTGTGACCATGTCAGAGAAGATTTCTTAAGGGATTTTTGTATGGCATCCTCAAGGCAACTCTAGTGTGGGAGATTGAAGCCTATATCATTCCATTCAAAATGCAAAAATTGATTTAACATTCCATTCAAATTCATACAATACTTTGGCTTCCATTCAAATGATTCGGCCTTCCATTCAAATTCATATAATACTTTGGCTTCCATTCAAATTCATACAATACTTTGGCTTCCATTCAACAAATGATTCGGCCTTCCACTCAAAATGCACTAGCCCATTTATGAAGATAGAGAGAGAGAGAGAGAGAGAGAGAGAGAGAGAGAGAGAGAGAGAGAGAACAACACATTAAAAAAATTTAAAATAAAGAGAAAGACATTGTAGCAAGCAAGAAGCCACTAAGAAATGTTACGATGACTGAAGAAGGGATGCAAAAGTGCCAAATGGAGCCTATAACAGCCCAAAGTACTAAAAGCATCTTGCAAAAGGAACTGGAAAGGAATCCAGAGAAAGTCTAAATAAAAGAACTGAAAGAGGAAGGTCAGGAAAAAGAAAGAGAAGCCAATAAGGAAAAAGGAAAGGTGAACGGAGGCCAAAGTATGCTAAGTCAGGAAGTGAGGAGCAACAACTCTGAGGAGGAATATAACCTATGGGAGGATCTCAGCAAAATGAAGCTAAATATAACGCTAGATCAAATATTGAATCCGGCGCCCAACTATAAGCAAAAGTTGCTCCATGCAATAGTGCCGAGTGAAAAACTGGTGCAAGGGCCCATTTTAAAAATGGAGAATCCGATGGGAGAATACAGAAATATGGAAACAATTCAAGACTGCAACGACACAGCTATTCCTGAAGTGATTATAAAAATAGAGAGCAGGCAGTGTCACGAGTCATCCTGGATGGAGGATTGGGAGTCAATATAATATCAGACAGCCTAGCGAAGAAGCTAGGAATTACAGAAATGCATGCTGCTCCATTCTAGATCAAGATGGCTGATCAAAGAAGGCTTCGGCCAGTTGGAATCATCACAGGAGAGAAAATTGAGGTGGCAGGATGTGTGTTCACTGTCATATTTATAGTCCTGAAGATGACGGAGATCATAGGTGCATATCCCATGTTGCTAGGAAGACCGTGGCTCGGGAGTGGAAGAATCAAACACAACTGGGAGACGGATAGGATTACAATGAGGAAAGGAAAGAAAAATGTATACATCTTAGTTTGCGGGGCGGGGAAGGACAAGATCAGTCTAGCCAGCCGGCCATTGCATACTGAAGGTCTAAACTATTTGGAAGGGGTGGAAGATGATGAAGAAGAGAAGATCCAGAGAGAGAATTCAGACCTACTATCACTCTTCGAAGTAGACATAGAGTGGTGGATTGTCCAGAGGTGCTATCCAGAAGTCTTGGTCACTTAATCTGAGGTGCTAATGAATGAAGAAAATTCAAAATAACAAAATGGGGAAGAAGATGAAGATAGTCAAGACAATCAGGACTGGATAACAGAGATACAGGGAGGAAGAGCAAGAGAAGGACATGTTTGTTCTCAACAATAAAGAAGAAGACAAATGGAAGAGGCGTAACATCAGAGTGGAGGAAGATGAGCTTGAAGAGATAAACTTAGGAGATGATCAAGAGCCCAAAATAGTCAAAGTCATTGCAAAACTAAGTCAAGAATTTAGGGAAACACTGTTGGAGCTATTGAGACCCTACAAAGATGTATGTGCACGGAACTACTCTGACATGAAAGGAATTTATCCAAGCTTCTATCAGTACAAGATCAATCTAGAAGAAGGATGCAATTCCAATAAGGCAGAGTAGGTACAGGATGAATCCTGACCGCGCCAAGCAGGTCAAGAAAGAGATAAGTTATTGAGAGTGGGATTCATCTACCCGATAGACAGCAGAATGGCCATCATCCGTGGTCATTGTCCCCACCAAGAAGAATGGGAAGCTCAAAGTCTGCATAGACTACAGAAAGCTGAACGCCTCCACAATATCGGATCGATTTCCTCTACATTCAAGACGACTCACTAATAGATGCTCTAGAAAGACATGAGATTTATTCATTTCTAGATGATGCAGTGGTTACAACCAAGTGTGCATGGCTCCAAAAAACAAAGAAAAAAACAACCTTTATAATCGAATGAGGGGCTTTTGCTTCTAATGTGATGACCTTCAGACTGAAGAACGCTCTAGCCACCTTCTTGAGAATGGTGCAAGAAGAAATATTCTATGAATATTTAACCACATTCATGAGGGTTTTTGTAGACAACTTCAGTGTGTTTGGGAGAAAAGAAGACCACATTCATGAGGGTTTTTGTAGATGACTTCAGTGTGTTTGGGAGAAAAGAAGACCACATAAAGCACTTGATGTTGTGTATGGAAAAGTGTAAGGGAAAACCAGGATGAGTCTCAACCGATCTAAGTGTGCCTTTGCAGTCACAAGCAGATCCTTATTGGGACACATAGTGTCCCTAGAAGGACTAGCAGTGGACTTAGGAAAAGTCGAGATCATAGTAAAGCTGCAACAACCTCTTAAGAATACCAAGGAGTTAGCCAGATTCCTAGGATTGATTAAGTGGTGGCACAGTAGGTTCATGAGGTTCCTGGCAAATAAGGTATACCTCTGTACAGTCTGCTGACTGTGAAAAGGATGCAGAATATGTCTAGTCAGGAGCCTTTCAGGAAGCATTCTGAAATTTGAAATGGATGTTGTCTTCAACACCAATTTTCTAGCAGCCAAATTTTGAGCAAGTATTTCATATGTTCGTGGATGCTGCTAACTTTGTCATAGGAAGTGCTTTAATGCAGGAGTCACATGAAGGCTGGTTTCGTCTGGTATATTATGCAAGCAAAAGACTGTCAAAGCCAGAGAGGAATTGCTCCACCATGGAGAAGGAATCAATGGGAATGATTTATTCAATTAAAAAATTCAGACATTATCTATTGGGTAACGTTTTCAAATTCCATGTGGACCACAAGGCACTCTTGTATCTAGTAAACAAGCTAGATTTAGCAGGTAAGTTAGCCTCAGGGATGTTGTTGCAAGAATTTGAGTTCACCATTAAGCATACCCTAGGAAATAAACATGCAGTGGGCAGATTTCTTATCCAAACTGGAGTCATGAGAAACTCCAGATGGGGTGGACAATGATTTCCCAGATGCACACCTCTTCATTCATAGATGGAGAGAGACCAAGTTGGTATGATGAGATGTTGCAATTCCTTTTTGACGTCTTTTCTAGAGTACATATGTCAAGAGATCAGAGGAAAAAGCTAACTCTCCAAAGAAAGTCGTTCATGGTGGTGGCAGGACAATTATATAAGAAGGTGTGTTCTTGAACATGAACAGCAAGCTGTGCTGGTAGAGGCACAGCAAGGGAATAGTGGAGGACGCTTTCCAAACAAATCACCACAAGGAAAGCTTTCCAAGAAGTATTGTGGTGGCCAATAGCATTGAAATATTCCCACAGGTTTGTAAAAGAGTGCGACATGTGCCAAAGGCTATGGCAGCCAAATGATTTAGACAAAATGCTTCACACCCCGATACTACCACTAGAGCCATTCCAGAAATGGAGTTGGACTTTGTAGACCCATTCAAGCCAGCACCTCAGAGAACAGGAAACAAGTATATACTTGTTGCCACACATACTACTACTACACAAAGCAGGCAAAAGCAAAAGCTTTGAAAGATTGTAAGGCATCATCAATGGCAAAGTTTTTGTATGAAACAATCATGACAAGATTTAGATGCTTGATTGAAATAGTCAACAATCAAGGAAGACACTTCCTCAATGAAGTGATCAAGAGGCTAACAGAGAGCAACACATGATTATGTACAAGAAATCAATAGTATACTACCCACATGCTATTAGACAGGTGAAATCCAATAATAGAATCCTGAAAGGAATTTTGATCAAGACAGTCAATGAAAACATGACAGATTGGGACACAAAACTACATTCTGCATTTTGGGCATTCAAGATAGCTTACAAGTATGCGATAGGACTTATGCCATTCAGCATGGTGTATGGGATGGAAGCATGGAATTATTCACACAAATTCTCAAAATAGCCGTGGTAGAAATATTATCTCCGGAAGAATCGAAAGTTCACAAAATCGAGCAATTCCTCAAATTGGATGAAAAAAGACTGCATAGTGCATGGACAGCTAAGATTGTACATGGACAACTGAGATTGTGCAGGAAAGAAAAAAGCTCCACGTCGACAGGAACACCAAATTCAAAATCTTCGAGGAAGGAGATGTAGTCCTGCTATTCTCCAAGAATGGGACCTCACCCTGAAGATGGGATGGACCAGAAAGCATCCAAGGAGCAGAATCCGAATCCAATCAAGATCAAGAATAGAAAGTGGGACAAGATTCTGGAAAGAGCAAAAAGGGAAAAGCACAAGATCTAAAAATAGAAACTATCACTTTAAATGTAATTTCACTATGAGTAGAAAGCAAAGAGCCAACTTTGGCAATTACATGGAGGTAGCAGGAAAATTGATAGTGCCGCCCCGTAAAAGGGCGCATGGATGGAAAGGGAAAGGTGTCATATCAATTTTACCCCACCACTACCCACGGGTATAAACAGCCTCATGGCATGTGCAGTAGGCATTGATAAACAATATCTCAAACGAATTTTACAAAAATCATGAAAACATCAGGCAATTATGGCTATACCAAGGGGACGTGTGCGCCACGACAACCATGACAACGGCCAGGAGGAGGCACTGCAATTTCTCACTCAAATGCCCACCGTGCTTGGTTTGCATTTCTCTATTGTGCAAAAGCTCGATTCTGTGCTCTCTCTTTGATAAGCTTTATTGCGCTACATGTCCCCTCTTTGCTAAACTTCGTTGTGAACCCCTGCCTTCTCTCACCCTCCTCTAGCTATCTGTTGCGTGGCAGGATGGTGGAGTTTGAGTACCTGTCATCATCCACCCTATAGCAAGAAAGCAGACAAACACGTAGAATGGCTAGAGAAGATGGACTTGAAGGAGTTTGCAAAGCTACCCTAGGAAGAGCTTTAACGTAACTTCAAGGTAGGAGAACAATTGGAACAGCTTTACATTCCAACATCATCACACTGCTCTCAAGAGAGAAGGAGTTCAATCCCTTGTACGTGTTTGATGTGTTCTACGATGCTGGTGATAGAAGGTGAAGTTGAAATCAAGCCTACAGAAGATGATGACCTCATTTTCGCAGAATTCGGCCCGCTATAGAGGGAAAAGCCAAAGAGTATAAAATAACTAAAACTACTGATGAGGACATGTAGAAGCAGATGAGGTTTGTGGTGGAGATAATAAACCTCACTCACAAACCCTGTTACATGTCCAAGAAAATGTTTGGCATGGTGAAAGCTGTAGAATCAAGCACATGGGTGGGATGGGAAGAGGTACTCTACCACAATCTCAAAGAGAAGACCGGGAAGCTCACTAGGCCAAACACAAAAACAAAAATCAGGCCATACCTTAATGCTCTCTTCAAAGGCAAGGTTCAACTAGAAGCAGAGAAGGAAAAGGAGGAAGGCTCAAAGGACAATGCCCCTAGAAGATCTGAAAGCTCAAAGCCCTCTGGAAGGATGCAAGAAGAACCAGCCACCACAGGTCAGGGCGGCAAAAAGAGGTTGTTTGAGTTTGGGGAGAAGAAGGTCAGCACAAAGAAAGGGAAAATCTCTAGAATGGCTCCGCTTGTGTCAAGCCCGTCCAATTTTTCGAAGATGATAGGTGCAGGGATCCTTAAAGTGCCTGCAAAAATGCATGAATGATGGGGTCAACAAAATGACCAAGCTACAAAAAATCATCAGGGAGAAGGATGTTACATGTGCTCAAAGCACAAAAGCACTACAGGACCTGAAGAGCCATTGCAAGAAGAGCTACGCAAAAGAAGAGCAGAATCCAGCAAGGTAGACGACCTGCAAAGGCAGCTAATGGAGCTCCAACAAGCCAACAAATGGTTGGGGAAGGAGGTGGAAGAGATGAAAAGAAACATGGCCAAAAGGGACCAAGAAGCCCAACAGATGTAGAATGATCTCAATAGGGCCATAGAGAGGCATGGAAGCATGGAAGCACAAGTCGCCCTCATTAGGGAGGAGCACAGAAGAATCATAACGGATGTCCAAACAGATCAGACATAGATAAAGTGGATCTGGTGAAGGCGGAGACACATCTATGGCAGTGTTGGTGGATGCCGAGGAATATCCAAAAGTGTATGAGTTGGAGGCAGAGAGGATGGAGCAATGGGAAACTCATGTCAGGGAGACCTCAAGGAGGTGTGGAGGACATACTTGGAAAAGTTGAAATCAATAATGGAAAGAAGCACCCACACCTGCCTGTAAACAAATAATTCCTCGTTAAACCAGGAGACAAGAATCCGGACAGAGGGTCAGGATATCCAAGTTTGACTATATCCTCAGCCCCAGAATCAAGAAAGGCTCCGGATGCACCAGCCTCAAGTGGAGCTTAAAAAGAAGTAAGTGGCAATAGAGGTGGTGGCAACAACAGGACTAAAGAACTGTAAAAAGAGAATGAGGAGCTGCACAATAGGAAGTGGAAACATGGAAGAAGAAATTTGTTGCCCTGAAAGGAGAAGGAAAGAAGCCAGCAAAACAGAAACAGATGGAAAAGGTAAAGAAATAGTGTTGTGGACCGGCTCTACATTGGATCATATCCTGACAAATGAGCTAAAAGAAATTTGAAGAGAAAACAAATGATGAAGCAGCGCTACTATGTGTCCAGGTGGAGGAGCTGGAAGCACCATCGAGGAATATAAGGAACAGCAAAAGCAAGATGGCAAGACCATCAAAACATTAATGAAGGAAGTAGAGGCAACCACACCCACAAGGATGACAAGGGGGCAAGGCATGAAAATGAGCATTAATGAGCTTAATGTGGCACTAACAAACTGCCAATGCTGAGATCAAAAAGAAAGCAAAACAGATGGATGCCATGAGAAAATCCTACACCGAGGAACTATAGTCCAAAGATAAAATGATTCAGGATTTCCAAGGCTAGGCCAACCATGAAAAAAGGGCCAAAGAAGAGTGGAAGCTTAAGCTATAAGAGGAGTTAGGCCAGAAAAGCTTGAGCACTTGGAAAGAGACAGCCCTACAGTGTATGCAGCGATTAGTGCACTCTTCACGCACAACAGGTAGGAGCCCTGAGGCCTTCCAACTGGGTTGACATAGCTAAGTTCATGATGACTAAGTTGAAATAGCCTATAGAAGCTGGACCAGGCCACAAGGACACAAGCCCTTCCCCAGGCGCAAACACAAGATCAGATCTAGAGCTGTGCAGAAGGAGTGGTAAATTATGAATAGCGGATCCAGGTGAGGAGGCAACAGCTCAATCAAAGAGAGACACTGTCAATGTCCCTCATCAACGGAGTAAGCTTGCAGACACATCAAAGGGTGTGTTGTAATGAAGCGGTCGACACATAATTGTGGACACGACTTGTACATATGAGGCCAAAAGGGCCAAGCATAAGTGTATTGAGCCAAAGGGCCAATTGTAATTGAGGGCCATAGGCTTATGGGCCAAAGGCCAAGTGGGGGTGGACACTAATAAGTGTGTGAAAAGGGAGCCATGGTATATAGGCCAATGTGAATAACTAATCGTAATTAACTCATACTAATCAAATTTTACAAGCTAATCAGCTTTCATAGCAATCTTTCCCTTCTTCCTACTCATGGATGGTGCTCCTACACCCATGTTGTCACTCCATACTTTGAGTGGCTAATCGATGGGATAGCATTTATGTGGTGGCTGACCGATTGACAAAAGCTGCCCATTTTGTACCAACAAAAGTGAGACACTCGGCATCTATGGTGGCACACCAATTCATGGAAAATGTGTTCAAGTTGCGTGGTATGCCACAGCAAATAGTGAGTGATCGAGATGTGAAGTTTATGGGCACATTTTGGCGTACATTGTTTGAGAGCATGGGCACTAAGTTGACTCCTAGTACGGCCTATCATCTGAAAATCGATGGTCACACCGAAAGGGTCAATAAGTGGCTTGAGACTTACTTGAGGCATTATTGATATGAAACACAACATGCATGGGATGATTGGTTGCATTTGGCGGAGTTTGCCTACAATAGCACCTATCATAATAGCATTGGAATGTCACCTTTTGAGGTTATGTATGGCTATAAGGTGCATGTACCGATTTTAGCATTCAAGCAAGAGAATGCAAATCCACATGCAAGGGATGAAGTGGAAAGAATGCAAACTCTTTTGCAAACATGCAAAGAGAACATCAAGAAGTCTCAAGAGAAGATGAAGCATTATGAAGATGCACATCGAAGGCCATTGGAATTCAAAGAAGGAGACTCTGTGTTCTTGAGGATACCTAAGACTCGATATGGTTCTCTCAAAGGTAGTACCAACACAAAGCTTGCACATTGTTATTATGGGCCATACAAAGTATTGAGGAGAGTTGGTGAAGTGGCTTATCAATTTCTACTTCCATCTATAAGAATACATGATGTCTTTCACGCATCACATTTTAAGACATATGTTGGGCCTGAAGTGTAAGTATTGGATGAGCTTCCACCCATGAGTGAAGACGGCATGGTGGAGTACATACCCTGGAAGTTGTTGGGAAAAAGAGAGAAGGTGTTACTTAACCGCACTTTGCATGAATACATTGTCAAGTGGAAAGGTTTACCTCAAGATGAACCAACATGGCAGTGCACCTCTATGTTGGAGGGGATGGAACACCTTTTTGATGCATCCGAGGTGCATTCTTGAGCCAAAACAAAATAAAAACAGCATGATTTAATTTACTACTATTATGAGGCATAAAAGAGGCTCAAATGGATGCAATTGACATATACACTTCTTAGCCATGATTGGCAATGTGTTGGGGAGAATTTCATGAAGTTTTGGAGGTCTCAAAGGCTTATATGATGCCCTTTTGGACAACTTTGGCAAAGAAGTGTGAAGTGATTCATGTTGATGCTTATGCAAACCATCCATGCTATGATTCTACTTTGAGCATGTTTCGAGGACGAAACATATTTAGGTGAGTATGGTTTGTAATGAAGCGGTGGACACGACTTGTACATATGAGGCCAAGGGCCAAGCATAAGTGTATTGGGCCAAAAGGCCAATTGTCATTGAGGTCCATAGGCTTGTGGGCCAAAGGCCAAGTGGAGGTTGTTATGGAAATGAGAATTATGGAATTAATTGTGAAATTATTTGATATTTTATGTGATATTTATAGTACGCTCATTTGCCACATGGCCGTTGACTGGCTACGCGCGAGAGCGTGGAGCAGTGGTCACATCGTGTTGGATGGATAAGCGAGATTTAATGTGTCTTGTGTTTTTGGTGAGCAGATCAGTGCACGGAGTAGCGTGGGTGCGATGGATTTTGGCCGATGCGCGACCGTTTTGATGTGCGATGATGGTCGCCCGCCCATAGTTTCATTTAATTGAATTGCTACAATTTTAATGTAAATAGACTAGCCTAGGGACCAAGTTACTTTTTGATATTAATGGCCCAAAGTGGAATGTTCCAAGCTATATTTGTGAGCACTTGCTTTTTGCTAATACATAACTACATGCATAAGGAAGTGTGCTCACTC
The DNA here is from genome assembly GCF_041138505.1 of Cibotium barometz. Classification (NCBI taxonomy): domain Eukaryota; kingdom Viridiplantae; phylum Streptophyta; class Polypodiopsida; order Cyatheales; family Cibotiaceae; genus Cibotium; species Cibotium barometz. The sequence goes on from NC_141058.1 coordinate 14,859,162, forward strand.
ATGCATGGGGGGAGATTGAACCAACTCTCTTTGTCGTGCATAGTTACTATATTTATCTCCTTCCTGTTGCTTTGCAAAGCTTGAAGCTATGGTTATGGAGGTGTGGACACTAATAAGTGTGTGTGAAATGGGGACCCATGATATATAGGCCAATGTGAATAGCTAATCACAATTAACTCATACTAATCAAAATTTACAAGCTAATCAAATTTCATGGCAATCTTTCCCTTCTTCCTACTCATGGATGGTGCTCCTACACCCATGTTGTCACTCCATGCTTTGAGTGGCTAACCCTAGTTCTTTGCACGTGTCAAGGTTCAATCAGTCTGAAATACCGCCCGATGGGTGGAAGTGGAGCTGGGGCAGTAGAAGGGATGCAAGGGAACCAAAGCAGACAATCATTGAAGATGATCCTATCTATCCGGAATGCACAGAACCCCATGCTTCCGCAGGCGACGTGGCGGTGGCTACGAAGACGAGAGCCAAGGCCAAGTATCTATATGCATGGCCTATCGAAGTGCAATTCAAAAGGGCTAATGAGAGAACGGGGCTAGGCCATGCTTCAATAAGCAATCGAAAAAGAGCCTACGAGCCCAGGTACAACCAACAACAACAAACAATTCAATTCATATCAAGGGCACCACTGCTCAGCCTGAAACCGGAGGAAGGAGCATGGAATCGAAAAGAGAGTCTAGATTTGAAAATTTTCAGAGCCCAGCAGGAAAAAGTGGGCTTCGTTGCACACAACGTCCACCGTGATCACTAGGTGTTGGTGACCAATCAACCCATCTGGCCACCGCCAAAGTTTTTCCCTTTAGTAACAAACTGATCATGTATCAAGTCTTCTTGTTTTGTAACAGCTTCTTGCAAATGGGTAGTACCCGAATGGATGTAAGGAGCAAAAGGGAAATTCCCCGAAGGAGTAGATGCCAAAGTCATGTATGCTTGAGAGTCTGAGCTAATATTCAAGAATGTCTCATGGGTTGGTCTCTCTCTCTTGTTGCTACTCAGTATTGCATGATTCTCACTTGCATGTTTATCTTTGTATTAACAACCTTCAGGAAGCATGAAGAATCTGAAAACTAGCCCATGTATAGTCATAGTCAACTCCCCTAAGCATGGGTAGAGTGGTAGCTCAACGCTCGACGTTAGCTTGTCACATTGGGCACAGTTGAGTTAGTCGTCGCTATGTAGGAGCTAACTAGGTGGTCCGGAACCACTAAAGTGTTGAGTCTTGACCAGACAACGTCATTACGTTTTTGGATGCCCGCCTAACCAATATGGCTCAATGTTAGAAAACAACCATCCTTTCCTGTAATTTTCACGAAGCCAATTGTAATTTTACTTAGCCTTGAATTTAAAGATTCAAAATTTATAAATTTTAGTTATAAAAGGTTAAGCTATTAATTTTTTTAATAAAAATCAGTTGAGCTTGAAGGTCATCCCTTTTTTGACAAGTTAGAAAAAAAATTATTTTTGACACTAGTACTATGGCTGCTCCACCGATATCTAGAGACTAGCGTTGCCTGGCTAACCTAGATGCTGCTCATCTGTCATTTTACCTCCTCGATAGCTCCATCCAATGGCCATGTGCAAAATGGCACTTTTGTAGTAGAGGTGCAACACATTCTCCCCCACTTACATTACAATGGTCAAGTGCCACATGGCACTTTTGCACTTAAGATACATCATACTCCCTCACTTGCATTGCAACTGTCCTCACCTACATGGTGTCCATATAAAGTGCCCTCTCGTAGAAGGAATTGTACAAGCAAAGATCATCCACGACACCCAAGATCCCGAACACTGCGAGACCAATTTGCATCCAATGAGAAGGCTCACATTTTGTCTCGTTGCATCAACTCAAAGACCTACAAAGAAACTTGAGGATGAATAACCCTCGCTTGATCTAATACTTTTTGTATATCCAACTGTCCATCAAGAAACACTAAAGGCCTCCAGATAGAGCACTCTAAATAATGGCATGTCAAAACTCCACTATCCACACTCCAACCAGTTCAAGTTGGTGCAAGCAGGTGTATTGTGATCAATCTGAGTCAATGCATTACTGGTTGGAGTGTGGATAGTGGGAGTTTTACCAGGCCATGCTCTTTCCATGTGCTACTGGAGGATACTTAGCGGCCTTTAGTGTTTTTGCATAAACGGTTGAACAAACAAAAAGTGTTGGATGTGCTAAATCTGGTGAGAGTTGGTTATTCGCGGGTGTCTATAGGTCCTTTTAATGATGCAGTGAGAACAGAATGTGAGCATTCACACTAGATGCAAAGTGGTCTTGCACTCTTTGGGATCTTGGGTACCATGGATGAGGTTTACTTGGATCATTTTTTTCTATGAGAGGGAACTTTATATAGACACCGTGCAACTAAGGACAAATGCAATGCAAGTGGGGGAAAATATGATGCACCTCTACTACAAAAAGTGCCACATGGCAGGCGAACAATGTTTGGAGCTGTCGAGCAAGTATAACAGACGAGCAACATCTAGGTCAACATTGTGCAAGCCATGCTAGCAACAACTATACTTATCAGACGAGCAACATCTAGGTCAACTATGTAGCCAACAACCATAATGGCCAACCACACGTGAAATAACATTGAATTTAATGGTTTAAATTCAAATTGGCTCGTAGGTTGAATTTGATTTTTCAATATATTAATAAAGAGGTAACATTACCTGGCATGATCTGAAACAATGTGAGGAAAAAAATTTAATGAACCACCTGACATGAATCCTTGTCACCATGGGTTGAAGAAGAAAATGTAATTTTCAACAAGCATTTTCTTCATAGTTTCATTCAAATATTACTATTTTTTGAAAAATATGAGGAAGCATTTTTCCTTCCTCTCAAATAAAAAAAGGGACAAAAAAAGGATATAGTGAATGTAGTTATAATACAAATGTAGATTAAGTTAATGCAATCGATGCAATTTGGCAAAGTTAGATCTTCCAAAAGCCTTAACACACCCAAACAACCACCAAACACACACCACATAGAGAGTATCTAAGTGAAGGCTTGGTTTTTGGCTCTATATTAGGGGAAGTTCAATTTCCAATATAGACCTACTAAGATTTATTGTAAAGATTTCAGCTTTGGTATTGCAAGCCTGGTTTCTCTCTAATATGTAAAAAGGTAATAGAGGAGGTATAGCCAATTTTTAGTTGCAAATATTTTAGGAAGATGCAATTACAAAATCAACGTCAACCACAATAATTAAGGACAAGATTTTCCAAGCCATCAGGTTCTATCAAAGGCATCATTATGATTCATGATTCAATGTGTACAAAGCAACACATTTGATGGATAACAAAGGATGAAAAGTATGAGGGAAAGCCTAAAAAAGTGTGAAGAAAATTCTGGGCAAACCAGCTTGCACCATACAAGGGAAAGATTCAACACCAACTAGCCCAATTTCAAACTCAATTGGCAAATAAGTGGAGTTAAAAATAGCACAAAGGTGTCAATGGGCTCTAGACCGAGTCGTCTAGCCCAAGCCATTCTACCCTACCCAAACAAATGGACCCAAGTTCAAACCCTGACACCCGTGGTGTGTGTGAGTGGTGCAATGCTCACATTGCATCCCTCAAAAGAGCCTTCCGAGGAAAAAAAAAATGCACAAAGGTCATAATTTCAACAAGGGTCAAAACTCGATAAGAGGGAGTGTCCTCAACAAATAAATAAATAAATAAGATTTTTAGGAGTTTGGACTCATGATTGAACGAGAGGTGCCACTTTCCAATTCTCAAGCTTCAACATATGTTTGGAGACCATAATGAATGGCAAAAACCAACAATGGAGATTTAGCAGACCATAGACTACAAGTTCACTATCAATGGAGATCTAGCAAACCATATTCTCATGGTTTACTCTAGTGGTTTTCACATGAGCTCTACCAACATAAGAACTTCCAACATTGTCAGAAGTTCAAGATCTCATGTTAGAAGGAGAATTGTGCATCCAATTAATATATCGAAGATTTGGAGTCAAGAAGTTGAATTTGAGTAAGAGCTTTCACCATTGTATACCCCCTGAAGACTTTACAAGAGAAGCAGGTTTTAAATTCATATTTATAAATCCCTTCACACGTTATGCACACGTGAGCATAGAACATAGTCCTTCGTCCAAATAAACAATAGACAATTTTGATGCATAAGATTCAACCAAGGAAAGCTGCAATTCCTTTAAAGATGGTTCCAAAGCCTCTAATTTAGTAGTAAGGGATGTTACTTGCATCATTAGTGACATGCAGCTACCAATTAGGGTTAAGTTCAGGTCAAGCCCACTACTAGTTAGGGTCAAGAGAAGGTTTTGTAGAGTCTCCACATTGTAACCTTAATGTAAAGGGGGGGGGGGGGGGGGGGGAAGAGGCTTTGGAAAGAATCCTATGATAAGACTTCCGCTGCTTTGCTCTTCTCATTCCATGTAGGTATCCTGTTTGGCGATTCAAAGAATCGCACTCCAATAAAAATTTAACTGTGCTACTTCATAAAGATAAACAGCACAAGATACCTCTACCCAATTTACAAGAGAGAATTTTTTGCTCACCTGTAGTATCTTTAAAGCTTCAGCATGTACATGATTAGTGATGCTACTTCACATTTTGCACTTTTGGGTTTCCCAAAGAACCTTCACTTGCTCTTGTGATTTGGGGAAAGAGCATGTTGCAGTTGAAACCAAGCAGCACCCTGCTGTCTTCAAGGTCCTCAACAGTTTAATAACGAGTATGATCAACTGCGGGTTGAAAACATACAAGCGCAAACAGATGTACAGTGCTTCCAAGTCCTTGGCTGCTTTTATGGAAAAAGGAAGACTCAAAGCACTCTTTTAACAATTACACCCCTCAATAGTCTCTGAGGAACAAGAAACAAAAAACCACTACAGAACTCCAAATCTAGTGATCCAAATCAACTTTTACCCTCATGATCTACGGCATTGCACAAACCAGACTTTACATACAAACCATCATGAGACCTAAGGAGCTGCACCAAGCCTCACTACAAAGCACAAGGCGCTCAAGTTTGAGAATACATGGACCCCCCATTGCCAAAGGACAGGCAACAAGGAACACAGGATTGCCACCATTCAAGCTTTATCTGAGTTCACAGTACTTGGTGGTGTTCACGCTTCACCCAAATTCCAATGTGAGCATAGCCTGTACTCAGGAGCACATTTTGTTTAAGCATTAGCAGCCAAATTCAAATGTAACGATAGCCTGTGTACTGATCCCCGTGCATGTTTTGTTTTAATTCTGAAGCACAGATTACATGTAAGGGTGTCGCAAAAAACTAGTAAAAAGAGCTTTCTGTTCATGCCAACTATTCCCTGTGTTGCTACGACCTCGACTTGGCGTTGACAACGGACTCCAATCTATCAAAATAAGCATCCCCTTACCTCCAAGGACTACTTAAGGGACGTAGACAAAATACAAAAACAGTATGCACATGTGCAAACACACATGCCTGCAAAAGTCAGGAATTTGGCTGCAACAAGTCTCTAATAATACTAACTCTTTAATTAAATAAAATAGCTTTACAAAAGTATACTTCATCCAGGTGGCCAGGTATAGTAAAACATTTAAACTAGATGTTTTTTTTTTCAGTGTAATATTTCACAGGCTAGAGACCTAGTTATGCTTTTTTTTTCCCCAGAGTGTTCACACTGTTGGGCACAGGTATCTATATCACCTGTAATATGGACCGACAACAAAGATTAGATTGGTTTGTCAGCAACTAGTAGTACCTGCAACAATGATTACACCACAAACCATTAAACAAAAAATACTGTAATAATTCACAAAGTGTTACCTTTGAGGGGAGTTGAAGACATTACCTGGCTTAGACCACGTGTAGACAGTGAAGGATAAAATTCTAGTTCTCTGTTGTCCAACCTTGCCTTTATATGATGTAAGTTTTTTTATCCATACAAACAAAACTGTAGTCCTGGCCAAGGCACAAAAATCTACAGTATCCACTTTATGACTGTCTTTTGCTGCTTTTATGCTTTGTAAGCCCATCACGATCTATAAACACTTGCATGTCTCTCCACAAAATTTTAGCACTAGCAGCTGAGGTATTAAAAACCTCCTTAAGATATCATCAAAAAAGCTTTCACTAAATCCATAAGGTAGGAAGATTATCCCTGATCTAGTGAGATTGACCAGGTGCTTTGCCCATGAATATATGTACAAAATATAATGCGTCTCTGCCAACCTCTGCCACAGAACCTAGGCCATCATTTCATATTCATTGATGCAGCAATCTCCCTTAGCTCCCTGGCAACTTCTGCAAATGCTGGTCTTTCTGCTGGATCGCCTGACCAGCATCGCTCCATTAGATTTCGCCAGTGAGGGTCGCACCAACTTGGTATGGACGGGCGCAAAGTATTATTTACAATGCCACCTACAAAGCATACATCCCGCCTCAATAAAAATCATAACAATGCAAGTATAAAGCTAGGAAACTAGAATGCATATATTTTTCTTCAGCCATTAAATTAGCATGCCCGCAGCCCGGCACGTGCATAAATAAAAGTACAGCCTTACCTATAATGGCTCCACAGTGCATATTAGCATATGGCTCTTCTCCGGTTAGAAGTTCCCACATGACTATTCCAAATGAGAAAACGTCAATCTGCACAAAATACGACACTCTTTTGATTAGTAAAGCTATGTGCTCAATCAAATTAAAACATAAGACATTTTCCTCTTACACTTGGGTCTACACACTTTTTCCGTCACCATGCTACAGTTGCCGCTTAATAATTCTGGTGCCATCCATGGAAGCGTTCCACGCACCCCACCTGATACTAGTGTTTGATGCTTTACTTTGGACAGTCCAAAATCACCAACCTAGAGGATAGTTAAAAAAGGAAGATCACATCAGGAAAGCAGAAAGGGACTAAGTCTATATACCTTGTCAACATCAACAGGCTTCATAAAAAATACTATAATAACACACACGATATTTGGGCAACTTAGGGTCACCTTGCAGATGGGACGATGGGCGTCTCTCATGTTCACGAGAAGATTCTCACATTTCAAATCAAAATGAACAATGTTTTTGCTATGTAGGTATTCCATTCCAAAGGCGGCATCCATGGCGATAAAAAGGCGTTTTCTGCGATCAATTGTCCTATATCAAGGGACAATTGATTCCTAAGAATAGTGTGGTTGTCCTTAAGCAGCATGCATTTTTTACAGCTCAAAACTTACATGAAAAAATAACACTACAACTACACCAGAAAATCCTTGAAGCACTCCCTTATAGATAACAACAATTGTATACCTGTCTTTTTTGTGTAAAACTTGCTTCAAAGAACCATTCACCATGTATTCCGTCACGGTTGCCAGGGTTCCCCCAGGTCCATCAGGCACTACCCCATAAAACGCAACAACATTAGGGTGATGCAATTGACCTAGTGTACATGCTTCCTTCCAAAAGTCAGAGATCTGCGCCAAAAAACCACAAAAAGATCAGACAATGGAACAGTAGACACCATCTAGACAACCAGCTACACTTCATTGCACAAGTGCATTTCAAATAATGCAGGCATTCCAGAAAGCTATATACCAGACGCTCTCGCTCTGAAGGCAGACCAGTGAAACAACTTGCTTTAATTCGCTTAATTGCAACATCTGAACCTCTCCATTTGCCATGGTAAACAGTTCCAAAAGTTCCAGAGCCAAGCTCTTTCAGATCTTCCAGATCAGAGTTCTTTATAATCTGGCACACACAAGGGCAGCCAACTGATGTCAGGAACATTTGTTTGTGGCTTCCAAACCCCACCCCCCATACCGTATAACTTGCCTAAAGCTCACCTGTAGGCCACGAGCTATTGCCTCTGCTTCAGCCTGTGAAAGAGCTGGCTCCTTGGTTTCCTCCATACATGAATTATCAATTTCTGAGTCCTTTTCCTGCATTCAGAAATATATTAAGAATGAACCAGGCTGTTTAACTAAATGCAGGAATTTGAACTTTGTGCTTGAAAAAGTAGCAGTAAGGCATCAAAGAGTGCAACCTACCTTATATTGTGTCTTGTCAACCAGACCACTCTGGACCATTTGTACCACTTCTGATTTTTCTTCCTCGACTCCTACTTTCAGCCAGCCATTAACTGTGCTAGCCTCTGTAACAGACCAGCCTTTGCCTTGCTCGATCACAGAAGGTAATAGTGAACTCAATCCCTTCTCCATCCCATCTTCACTCATCTGATTGTTCGGTACATGGTAAGAGAATGTTTCAGCCACCTTCTGATCAACATCCTTGTTCTCTTCCAGGAGTCCATCATTCGAGCAGGACTTCAAAACAGAGGAGATCATACCATCTGCCAATAACTCAGTAACGGACATATGTGATGCAAAAGATTCTTTGTCAATACTTGCTTCAGCTAAAGGAAGCATTGTCTTGCTTGGCGCAAAGGAAAAATCTGTTGTATTTGTGCTGGTCAAAGGGCTCTGGTCATATATGGGGGAGACTGGTGTAATTGGAGAGCCATCCAAGGTGGTCATAGTCAAGGTGGCTGTGGGGACTGCCTGCCCTAAATGTGAAGCAGTGGCTGTTGCAGCTACAGAACCCGAAGGAATCACATCAGGGCTCAGCAAATGTGCATCTCCATGTGCAGCAGACACCCTTACACCATCACACCCAGTATCGACAAATCCTGAAGATGAGGCAGGCAAAGGCTCGAGTGCCTCACCTGCAGCTCTTGTTGCAGCACTAGGCCTGCCATAATCCTCCCTCCAAAAGGATTCAGATGTGTGTGCACCACGATCATAGACATGTTTTCCCAAGGTCGTGCTAGTTTGAATACAGCTATTGGCCCCTTCCATCATAAACAATGAGCTAGAGGTAAAATTATTTCTTGACGTTTCTCTGCCCAAGGGAAAATCACCGGCTGCCTCCATTGATCTGCTTGAAGCTTGCCCATGCTGAGAGGAAAGCAAATCAACCCAAACTCCTGGCTCTAAAGATGCCATGCTCCATGAATCAGGCACTTCAGCAGATGTCTTTGGCGATGCAAGCGTTGGGTGCCATTTGGATCCCCCTTGTGCTAGGGTTGACAAAGGCTGAGAAACCAGCAGCTCTTCAGATACCAGAGGTCTAATCACAGAACCAGCAGGGATTGGAGGCTTTCTCAAATAAAGCATTCCATCCATAGGTGTTGCCATGATTCTTCTTGACTCAAAATCCCCAGGTACATGAGACAAACCTTCAATGCATTTTTCATCTGCAAACTCTCCTTTAATATCTTCATCCTTGTGAAGTGAAATTCTAGGAAAAGCTTTCCATGAAGCAGCAACCCTTCCACCATCCAATTGATATCCTTTTTGTTCCACGATCCACTCTGGCACCTGATCTTGCACATCTGGATAAGCAGAGTGGACCACTGATTGGCTTCTATTGTCATGGCAACTGCTACAAAGACATCGCTTATTTGTTTCATGCCGATCATGTGAAGGCACAAAGGCTTCATTATGTGCAGGGGAGTCACAGTACTGTGAAGCACGACTTCTTGCCTGACACTCCGCTGATTGACAGTCCCTAGGATGCCTCCCATGAAAATGCTGCCAAGGATTACCAATATGTGCTCTATGCTCTGCTTCAGCTGTTCCCATGAGATGACTGGACTGCTGCCACAATGATGAATCAGTACAGTAACTTGTATTATCACAAAACCTTGAAGCATTCCAAAATCCATGTTTTCTGATAGGCTGATCCCCAAAATGAGGTGGCCATCTATTGCATGCCTGATCACCAATGGACACAGTTATACCCCGATGAACCTGAGAATGCTGCAGACCACAAGAGCACTTTCCCTGGTAGTCATGAACTGCAACTCTGGGTGAAGAGGGACCTGACCCCAATTGGTATGGAGGTGCTGGAGCCATTCCATGCAGAATTTGAGAATGATTTTGCATAGATCCCTGCAAGAAAGGAGGCATTGCATGATGTTCAGTATTCCAGGAGCTACCATCATGCGCAGCCACAATATGATTTAGGTGATGATGAGGTGGTGGGTGATGTGGCTGATGGAAGGCTTGTGACTGGTTTTGTGACTGCTTATGCATGTCTTGAAGGCAATGTTCACCCCTCCCTGAATCGCCATCAATTTGCAAATGCCAGACTTGTTGCTGATGTTGTTGAGGAATGTGCTTATGCTGCTGAACAAACCTCTGATGTTCTACTTGGGACAAAAGAATATCACATGACTGCTGCATATCATGCCAGTACTCCATAGGCCCACCAGCACTTGTTCTGTGATCCATGTGTTGCTCAGATTGGCGTGCTAGCTTGGTTTGAGAATCTACACTACGCAAGCCAGGCCAATTTTCACCTCTTGAAACCGAGGGATCATTATGTGTAATCCTAGGTGAATCTGCCGCCACACGAAATTGCTGATCATGATGTTGATGATCATGGTGGCACTGATAATCATGATGAGATGTGCTGGAGGAACTACCTGATCCATCTTGGTCAAACTCCCCTTCAAACCCACGGGAATTGATGGTCACTTTGCTGAGGCTTTCATTTAAACTCTGGAGGGAAACATCACCTAAAACAGGCTGTTTGTGATATGCTGCTTGCCTAGAAGCCAAAGAGGGGGAGGAGGGGAACGAAGATGGTGCCGAAGGACCTTTTGAGTGAGTCATCACATTAGCCAGATCATGGAGGCCCATTCTTCCACTATTCTCGACATTATTAAGCACATTCACTTGCCGGCATCCATCTGCATCATCTTCCAGAAGACTACCATAAAGCTTCTCAGGGACCCCATTGATTGCATCAACATATCGCTGGTCTGACAAGATGCAACCATCTTCTACTTCCATTTTCAGCTCAGAAACCTCAACCTCTGCCAGAGAGGAGAAGAAAAAAAGCCGGAGCCGGGAAGCTGAGCTCCCGCCAGATTCAACTTTCTCATACTCCTCCATCATATTCTGCAAGTCATCATCTGTGGAGACAGAAACCAGGGCATCTAGGTCCTCATCCGGGAGCTGATACTTGAGTCCAAGGGGAGAACCATAAAACTGTGCCATCTTGGACATGAACTCAGAAAAGCTGATCCCCCTGGGCACAGCAACGATGCGGGTTTCACCTCCAACGTATCTGAGCTTTCCATTGATGGGGCGGGGCATGATTCTGCCTCCAAAGCTGCACATGAGCTTCACTCGCGAGGAGGAGGCCTCTTCAGCAGAGGGACGCTCACAATGGCATTCGGGCATAAAGACGGTGGGGTGGAGGTGGCGTTCCCTATCGGATGACAGAAGATCAACCTCTGCAGGTAACCTAGAAAGCGACTGGACCTGGTTTCCGGCAGGGTAGCAGAGATCTATGGACTGCTCATGAAGCATCTCTTTGTGCTCGTGATGATGGGAAGGTGCAACTTCAAAGGAGGTAGGATTTACCTCTGCGAGGGGAAGCTGCTGTTGGCTGAGCTCTGCAGGCCCGCGACCGATAAGCGGCTGGAGGCAGTTCTCCCTGTCCAGGTGAGAATCGGATTGACGGGAAAGCTTCGAGTAGTCGGAGTTGAGGCTGGAGAAGAGGGTATCGTCAGGATGGAAGGTGTCGATGGAGGAATCGGACCCTAAGCGATTCGACCATAGCTGCTCTTTCTGCTCCTTCTGGGATTCCAAAGCTTCCATCGCTGCGCTGTCCATGGCCAGATACTGCCTGCACAGGTTCCCTAGAGGCTGTTCGCCATGGGTTCCGCCGGAGCGAAAGCTCAACCGGTCGTGTTGAGCCACAGAAATCTTCATGGCGAAACCACGGGCGGAGGAGGTGGGGGTAGGGATAGGGAGAGAAAATCAAGAGAAAACTACCCCCAGCTGCCTGCTTGTACTCCTGCTGTTGCTGGCTATGGCAGGACTGCGAGCGGGACTGCTTCATCACGAAGAAGAAGAGGAAGGCGGAAGAAGGGTGGTCTTTAGAGGGAGGCGAAAAGAGCAAATTTAAAAAAATTGGGAAAATTTTAATTAAAATGACACCTATCTGGCGTGCGGTCACGCGGGCCGGCTAGCGTTGGGGCCTACGCTTTTGCATAATGCACGGCCACGTCGGCAAACGCCGAGCTCATAATTCCGTCTAAATATATTTCTATTTGTAACTAACCGGCGTAATAATGAAAGAAATTCTAGAATTATGGCGAAGCACGCCACGTGGGGACCCGTTGGCACGTACGCGGTAAAGCGGTCATGTGTGGGGATGGGTGCTGACGTGGAGACGGTTGGGCGGCCAGCACTCCCTTGCACACAAAGCGTGTGGGCGGTTTTCGGCAAACAAAGCGTGCCGCATTCGCGCCACGTGTCCTATCCATCCTCCCAGCAACTAACAGACAAAACCTTTTGGTATTCTTTCTTGGCCAATCCCATATTACCACGATGGGCGTACCCAAAGACCTAACCTTGCAAGCCTACAAACTTCGAGATTTCTCCCGAACAAAAGTGGTCAAGTTGTGCTTGTTGCCACCACATTGGGTAAAGGGGTAAAGGTGCAAGAAAAGGTACGTTCACATGGAAAAACTTTAGGCTCTTCACCCCCAACCTTCAAGCAGTTTCCTTGTACATAGGCTCGATTTTTAAACCGTTTTTTTCGGCATTTCGGTTGTCAAATACACCCAAAAAATTTGTAGAACTATCAAAAGATACATCAAATGTGAAAAAACGTTTGTGATTTTTGTGGGCATCTCGTCATTTTTAAGGAAAACTCAACCTTGATTGTATGTGGCAAGAGTAACAAAATCGCGTTAATTCAACTCTTTGTTACACACAACACTTCGATGGGCAAACGATGCAAGTCAATTGAGGTCCCATAAAAAGCACATTAGCATTGCATGATTATGTTCTGGCAACCTGCCCATCCCATGGACTGCGATATCCAATTAGCTATGATGGATGAGGACAATGTATGTACCCATGAAAATTACAATGAAAAAGATTGAGAAACTTTACCATAGGACTTGCTCATTTCATGCATCTCACGTTCAACATTGTTTATGTGTGGCTCAAGCTAGAGGTTTTACCAAACATTACATGATCAAATCACGCAAAAAGCTCATGGGTCATCCAAGCTAGAGGTTTTCCCATGGATCCCAAAGACTATAAAAGCTCTATCTTGTGGGGGAGAGCACCACCACCACATGGTAAAAAATTGAGTGCATAGTCCCTTTAAACGCACCTAAAATTCTTGTCCTTAAAATTACCGACATATGTGTTTCATTAAAAACATACACTAAAGGATATTGTTTTTTCTCTTTCCTCCTATTCTCCATTACTCCACCTACCACTTCTCTTTTTTGTCCAGTCCTTCATGTTCTTCCTTATGGCCTTCCCAGAGCATAAAGTGGCTTTCCTCCTCTTTTCCCATACTAGTTAATTCAAGTAAGTACCTTTCATTCCTTATATACCATGAACCAGCTCAAATTCACTCATCCTTGCCACGTGAAATTCACTATACCATCTCCCTTTCTTGTACAAAAGCAACAGCACAAGTGGCCCCGAATTCTCAATGATTGTTCTTTTTTAGAAAAGAGCAAATATACTAAGGATGCTCATCAATTACTCTAAAAGAAAAAGTTTTATAAAGCCAATTAAATTTTCAAAGCACACTTTTGAAAAGAGTAACACTTGCGTTTGAGTCTCAACAATTCTCTTATGATTCTACAGACGTGTACGCGGTTCCAACACATGGCACCCAATGATTAGACCATATAACACTATCTACTTTGGAACAAACATGCAATATGAAATACATTGAGGACAAAAAAAAAAGCAAGGATGATAAGCATGCCTTGTAAGAAAGAGGAAGCAAATATCAAGACTAAAACCTTAAAATTTAAAATTTAGCAAAAGTTTAAAGAGAGAAGGCGGTCATCATAATATAAGCTTTTAAGCCAAACCATCATTGCAAATTATTTTTGTGCAATTTTTATGAGGTCTTTCAATATGTCTTTAAAAAACATTCATACAAAAAACAAACTTGAAATTATCTCCGTGTTTCTTTAGCTTTTTGTCGTGTAGCTTAGAAAGGCACTATGTAAATCATATTTCAAAAGCAAAAATTCCATGCGTTCTTTTGAGATGCTACCATTGTGTGCATAAATAGGTGTAATTTCCATATGGATAATTATTGCATGGTTGAATTTCTATGTTTCATAATACAATAGAGAAAAAGAACCATTTACACAAAGTGACCTTGTCAAAACTGAAAGATTTGATATGCTTTAAAATGTAATTGTTGTATTTGAATTATTTAATGTGTGAAGGAAAATCAACCAAATGGCATGATAAAATCCTAGTGGCACTCTAATAGCTCATTATATATTGAAACTTGACATCCTTAAGATGGTATATGGTGAACATGTTATTTAATATTCACACAACATGGTGAAAATTCCTTTTATAGTGTTAAAGTGTATGAATGCAATTCTTTGATAGAACTATGACGTGTGACTTTTAACAAAGAGATCAATTTATATGCGCCCCACACAATAATGATACTCTCTATTCCAAGCACATATAAGCCTGGAGTGTTTTCTCATTGATTTTTAAAATTTTGTTATTTCTTGTCATGTGGAAATAAAATGGCCACTCAAATTTAGAAATAAAAAACATGCATTGAGAGGGCTATAATGGAAAGCCCTTAAAAGTCATGGACCCTCTTCATGATATTTATCTTCTTATGCTAAAAACCACATATATTCTAAAAGTATTTTCCAATTCATCAAAACTAGAAACCACATATATTCCCCATTCATAAAATGATTTTAAAAGAATCATTAATGCATTTTGGCACTTCATGTGGAAAATAATTGAACATGGGGGTTTCAAGTTTTAGATATTTACTCAAAGATCTTCTTGAAAACTTAGTTCTAAATACCTTTCTTCTAGGGAGAAAGAGGTATTGTTGCAAAAGAAATAATTGAACATGGGAGTTTCATGTTTTAAATATTTAAATCCATGTTCTAAATGGTAGAACCCAAACTATAAACCTTTCTTAAGGAAGAATGAGGTATTGTTTTGGTCTTCCAAGTGTCAGTTTCAAAACAACTCACCATGATTATAGTTTTGGTTATTGTAAATGGTGGATTTTTTCATAGGACCTTTGAGGAAAACCAAAAGTTTTAAGCACTTTAAAATTTTAGTATGTGTGAAAGTTCTTATAAATATGTGCAATGTGTATGTAGTATGAATGTATATAGGAATGTTTCCATGCATTCTATGTGCATTATCTAGGAATACATGTATGAACGTCTGTAGGTATACATGTATGAAAGTATGTAGGAATACATGCATGCCTTATGTGTATGTACATGAATTTTTGTGTGTGCATGTGTATGTGTGTGTGTGTGTGTGTGTGTGTGTGTGTTCCATAGTCAACGTGGAACTAATGAATGTCTTGAGGCCTTAGTCAATGTTTCATATTCACAACATCAAAGACATAAGGAAATTTTTAATAAAAACGGAAATAGAGATACAATGACACTGAGGAGGAATTAGCTCAACTTCTTGGAAGTTTCAAGCTTTCGTACCTGCGTCTATAAAAAAATAAGGCTGAAAACTAATGGGACTACATGCGTCAATAGTATGATGCTATCCATGTTACCAAGAAACATAGATACAATATGTGAAGGGTGTGAATAGGGGAGCTAGAGGTGGTGACATAATCTTGGACAAGAAGATATTAATCAACCACAAGCATGCCTTTAACCATAGCTTGAATCAACATAAGAAAATAAGACAAAGCATGAATAAAAAGTACAAGACAAAGAACATTGAGTGCAATCTCTCTCTCTCTCTCTCTCTCTCTCTCTCTCTCTCTCTCTCTTTTTTGGGGATATTTAATAAAGGGTCTAGTCTCTCTCTCTCTCTCTCTCTCTCTCTCTCTCTCTCTCTCTCTCTCTCTCTCTCTCTCTCTCTCTCAGAGGGTCACTCTTCTCCTGTGGGTATTTAAAGTCTTGTTTCCAAAAATTAGTCCAAGGATACAATTCAAACAACCTAAGGCAAAGCATGAATAAAAAGTACAAGACAAAGAACATTGAGTGCAATCTCTCTCTCTCTCTCTCTCTCTCTCTCTCTCTCTCTCTCTCTCTCTCTCTCTCTCTCTCTCTCTCTCTCTCTCTCTCTCTCTCTTAGAGAGGGTCCCTCGTCTCCTGTGGGTATTTAAAGTCTTGTTTCCAAAAATTAGTCCGAGGATATAATAATAGCTTTCTGTGTCAAAATTGGGCTTCTCTTTTACATAAATAACTATATTTCCATGCATATAAGGGTTTTGCATAAAATAAATTACTAAATCATGTAAGCTTATGAATTGATACCCCAACTATACAAAATTGGTGGAATAATCTCAAATCCAAAAATGTGGCACACAACCAACTAAGATAATACTATGTATGACACTATAGTGGGTGTTTACGCACTATGTACAATCATCAATGCAACATCTTAGTTGCACCACCATCACATGATCTTCACCTATCTTACAAACGTCAACCATTTTAGCAAAACAATTAATTGGAAGCCACACAATCAATCCCGATATGACATAAAATAGGCACAAACACACACAACAATAATATACTAGCTTAATATTTAATATGGAGATCACCCACAATACTAGTAACACTAACATGGCCCTAAATACGTATATCAATAACACCAAGTTGTTAGTATACTAAGTGGTCTCACCCATGATACCAACCAATCAACATGGTATACAACAATGGTCACTTAGGCCAAGGTTGATATCATCTTTGTGCTTACACTAAAGTCAAACCCCCAATATTGATTTTTTTATGTGTATTTTTTTAATGTTGCTACTCTAATGTGAAATTTTCTTTAAGGTTTAGATCTTCATGAATGACAAGCCTTTATATTCATTGATTAAGTAAAGGTGGATTATAAGGACATCAAATAGAATAGATATTGATATGAACATATTTATGAAAAGGTAAGCATGGAAGACTGTTTGTGTGTGTGTATAGCCATGCTACCCACACTATATAGGGCAGACATGAATGATATATATTGAGGGCACTAGTTCTTTATACAAAGGTCATAGTGTCCATTGTTAATACACTCCTGTAGAATGATATGTGTTAGGGTCATAGCGCCCATTATAAATACACTACTTTAGAATGATATGTATTAATACACTCCTTTAGAAACGATATGTGTTAAGGTCATAGCTCCCATTATAAATACACTACTTTAGAATGATATGTATTAATACACTCCTTTAGAAATGATATGTGTTAATGTCATAGTGCCCATTATAAATACACTCCTAATGACATGTATTAAGGTCACAGTGCCCATTATTAATACACTCCTTTATCAAGGGCACTAGTTCTTTGTATAAAGGTGCTAGTGCCCATTAATAATATGCTCCTTTAGAATGTCTTGAGGGTTGACTAGAAAGCTAGAAGAATGTTTTCTCAAGGAAAATTTAACAATTCTAGACCACATAGCTATTGTGTTGCCCATAGGAAGCCACCATAGCCACCAAGATGAGAGGAGAGGAGGGCTCTTGTTCACCACCTAGCATTAGAGGAGTGTGGATAAGAATCCACACTTCCGAGCTAATGTAGTGGCCTAGCTGCCCACACTTACCCGGTCGCTCATGCGGTCCTCCGACCCGGGTGCCTCACCCCTAAACCTCCAAAAACATCATCGATCGCTCTTCGACAATTGGGCTCCATGTCAAGTCGATCCCTAGGTAGCTGCTTACAAGCTGCGTGACATTACCTCCCTCTTAAGAAGAGTTTTCGTCTCTGCAAAAAAAAATTGAGGATAGTTTTTGATAAGCGTACTCAAGCATTCCCAAAAAGTAGACGCTTCCTCATCTCTATCCTTCCACTTGACAAGTGCATAGTATACCTCATGTTCCAATCCCTAAATCCAAGAATCCTCTCGGGTTCAAGTGAAAGAGATGGTGGTTCAATAAGTTCTACCAAAATGATAGGAGTAACTACATTATCCTGATGATCCACAATTTTTCATATTCTATTGATATGAAAAACATGATGTACTTGAGAGCTCTCTGGCAACTCAAGTTGGTATGCTATGCTAAGTACTAATCTTTTTAAAGGATTTTAAATGGACCACAATATCTAGGAGAAAGCTTTTGACACTTTCATGTCTTGAGAGTCTCTGACCTCGTCTTTGACTTCGCACAGCAAGGACTTTTAAGAAAACAAAGGTACCCTCTTCAAAGGTCACTTCTCTGCGTCTCTTGTCAACATACATTTTTGCATGATGTTGTGTACTATGAATGCTATCTCTTGATGCTTTTAGTATATCTTGGATGTCCTCAAGGAAATCCTTGACAGATTGAATTTTCTCCTTCTCTAGCCCTACAGCCACATGAGATCTCGGTTGGAAACCATACATCAACATGAATGGGCTAAATCCAGTTGCTGAATGTTTTTAACTATTATAAGCGAATTCCAAAAGCAACAGGTACTCCTCCCAATTTTATTGCTTTTTACTGACATACGCTCAAAGTATGTCTTCTAGCACTTGGTTGACTCATTTTGTCTACAGACCCCATCAGACTTTGGGCGGATGGTCGGCTATACTAATACTCATAGTAGTATCCAACTTTTTGAAGACTTCCCTCCAAAAGTGGCTACTCTATCAAACTTCCTATCTCTATAAGAAACTATATTTATGGGCAGGCCATATAGCTTGTATAGATGTTCGATAAACAATTTAGCTAGCTCATGACTTTTTACCTCCTTTTTAGTAGGAATAAACTTGGCCATTTTAGTCAATCTATCTACCACCACCCAAACTGAATCATATCGTTGACTCGTTTTAGGTAACTTGGTGATAAAATCCATGGAAATACTCTCCCATTTTCCTTTGGGAATATTCAATGGATGGAGCAAGCCTCCTATTTTAAGACGTTCACGCTTATTGACCTGGAACTTCTTGCATTTCAACACGAAGTCTTGGATGTCCTTGAACAAACTAGGCCAATAGAATTATCTTTTAACTAGTGCATAGGTCTTTTGTACCCCAGGGTGTCCAGCACTTGGACTATTGTGACTTTCAATAAGAATTTGGCGCGGAAAGTCACCAATAGATGGTACACAAACTCTACCTTTGTAAAGAAAGTACCCATTGTTGTTGATAGAGAAATTCCTAAACCTTTCCCCTCAACGAACTTTATCACCCCCATTTAAAACAATGTCGAATGGTTGTGAAGGGTCCACCCCCGAGCTCTTCGTTTCAATACATAACCCAAGAGACTTGTCTAATCTCTGTATACTAGAACTCCCTCTTCTTCTTATAGAGTTTCTACAAGAAGAAGAGGGGTTTCTAGTCTAGAGAGACTCACCGAGAGATGAGTCTCTCTAGACTATTACTCCCTCGACTTCTTGTAGAAACCTTAGCTAATCATAGAAACCTTAGCTAATCACTCCGAATTAGCACTTCTCTCTGACAAGGAAGGCAATCTGTTGGTCGTATAGTAGGCCAAACCTCTGAATAAGATGGATCATGCTCACACAAACCATATAGTGAATCTGAGAAGTTATTCTTGAATATGGTGAAGCTGAGCTTGTTCACACCATTAGCATGCAGCTCAGTGCATTTGCTACTATGTTAAATTTACCTCTTTGGTAAAGTTGAAGGTCAAACACTTGTAGGATCTCCACCCACCTAGCTTTCCCACCTTTCAACTCATTTTGACTTGAAAGTCATTTCACGCTTTCATGGTTTGTATGGACCTCAAAAGTAGCACCATATAAATAATGTCGCCACTTTTTAAGAGCATAAATCACAGCAAGTAACTCTTGCTCATAGGCCGAGTAGTTACACTGGGCATGGTTAAGTGGATCCTCCCAACAACGGATGGTTTTGCCTTTAGTTCTCAACTAATTTGTCAATGGGACTATGATTGCGTAGTCCTTTATATATTATCGGTAAAACCCCGACAAACCTATAAAAATTTATAGCTCACATCGTTTGAGAATAGCATCCACTTTCTCAAGATCCATTCGTGTTTCCTTAGCAGATATAATATGGCCTATATAATGAATTTCCTTAGCAAAGAATTTGCATTTACTTTCCTTCACAAATAACCTATTCTTTCTAAGTAATTTGAACACTAATCATAAATGCTCTACGTGTTCCTTTCTCAACTTATTATAAACAAGTATGTCGTCTATGAAAACTACTACGGATTTTTTCAAGTATGAACATAAAACATTGTCCACATCAACATCATAAATGCCACTGATAAATGTTGCTAGCACATTAGTCAAACCAAACGGCATGACCAAAATCTCATAATTCCCAAATCAAGTTCTAAATGTGGTCTTAGGAACATTCTGTTCCCTGATCCTGACCTGGTAGTAGCCCGACCTAAGGTCAATTTTAGAAAAATAGTGTGCACCATTGAGTTGGTGAAACAACTTGTCGGCATGGGGAATTGGATACTTGTTCTTAATTATAATCTAATTAAGAGCACAGTAATCTATGCACATATGCATAGAACCATCCTTCTTTTTTACCAAAAGAATGCGAGTGGGATGTGTGTTTAAGTTAGCAAGATGGAGGATTCTCTGGTGGCCATCTTTATAGCGTGTGTGGATGGAAGGCTAGTAGCCCATGTGAGTATGTAAACGCCAAAATTGTAATTCATGGATGGAAAGAGGGTTAGACTGAGCAAGAATGATTCTTAATAAAGATGAGACAAGATAACTAGATCAAAGGCAATCATGTAAAGTGTTGGCATGGGGAATGGATGTTGCATGCAAGAATGGGATCCGATGTCAGAGTGCTTGGATAAGGTACATTTGAGACCATTGGGTGCAAGTGACAAAAGGCATAAGTCCCGTGGATGGGTGCCGGATGGACCACAATGTAGAAAGGACTACCCGAGTCTATGTGCCTAAGTGTCAGTGGTGTGAAAGGATGTGTGTAAAGAGGGTTGAATACAAACCAAATATGTGCAAGGGTCTGGTTAGAAGCTAATTTGTGCTTGGTTTTGGTGGGATTTTCTGTTAGACTTGCAGGTTATTCATAATTTGACTAACCGGGTAATGTGCTTATTACAAGCAAACCCAACTGTACACCGGCTCTACCCTCCATGGGAAGCACTTTACACACTTAGTGGGGGGGAGCCAAAATAAGCAATAAAAGGAGGGTGAGAAGTGTTTTACTTTATGGATTATAAAAAGGAACGGGGATGTTGGTGTTTCATCGATTGACACTTGCTAAAATGCCGGTAGTGGCCAATAGAGGTATTGTTCTTGCCAATGGCTTCTTGCCGGCGGCGGCGGCAGCCAACGATGTTGTCGTGTTGCCAGCTATAGTTGTTTGTGCTCATGCCGGCTTCGGGGTTGGTGTACTAGAGTTGGTAGTATGACAGTGTCTTGAGCAGGTATGCTGATTGTGAGCTTTGTTAATGGTTGGCTCCTCTTACCATGCTCGCTATAGTTGCTTGTGGTCATGCCAGCTTTGTCAATGGTCGGCTCCTCTTACCATGCTCGCTATTGTTGCTTGTAGTCATGCCAGCTTCGCGGTCGGTGTACTAGAGTTGGTATGACAGTGTCTTGATCAGGTATGTTGATTGTGGGCTTTGTCAATGGTTGTCTCCTCTTATCATGCAGCTCAATTTTTTTGTGCACCTTCTCTTACTATCACGAGCTGCCTCTACACTTTGACATGCCTATTCTCGTATCTAGACCCTCCCCAACTCGTTCTAATGTTCAAATACCACTAAAGCCACTTTGACATGCCTAATCTAGTATATGGAGTCTCCCCAACTTATTCTAATGTTCAAATACCTAAAACCACTACTGAGGATAGTGTCCATAACTAGGGATGTAGGGATAAAAGACCCATCTTATGGTGGATGGGGGCATATCCATAACCCTCATAGTCTTAACCCACAAGTGTAGTACCGCGGGCTCCATTCAGTGGGGTTCGGTTAGGCATGACCCTATTAGGTCAAGCCTAACCTACCTATTGGGTCTACTTATTGGTATGACTTCTTCCCCATGAAAGGCATACAAATTGCTAACCAATAACGGTCTCATAAAGCTTCTGTATAGCACCCTCAACAGAAGCCCTATGAACAAAATGAACAAAGCCACAAACAAAATCTTTACAATGACCAGCTCTCCAAATGCACTGAAAATTTGTCATAAATCTTGATCTTTAACATTTGGATCCAATCCCCACTAGCAATCACCACTATATTACATGGATTCTTTTTTAATGCAAAACTCTATGTGGAAACAGCCATAGACCCTAGTTGGGTATGAAGCATAAGCTTTTGAACTATAGTGCTGGATTGTACTCAAGGGTTACTTTGGTGTGGCCACATTTATCTGTCACATTTCATGTGTTCTTTCACAAGAGAGACATAAATAGAGAGAGAGAGAGAGCAATGATGTACTGCTCTCGCCATATTCGGGAAATTGCTCGCCCAAATTCGCTCGCCAAAAAAATCCCCCCATCGGTATAACTTGCACATCATGCTTACACCACACATAACAACATGCCTATCCTCATGCACAAACTCAAGTCTATAAACTAGTTAAGTGAAATAACCATATGGCCTAGAATAACGTCGGCCCGAGTGAGGTGCATAACCGAAAAATTTACCCAAGTCACGAATCCCTGCAAAGTTAAGAATACATCTAAAACCATTGAATCCAAATGATTTGGTCATGACCGTATGAGAACAATTGCTTTTTTTGTTCTTTCTTTCTTTCTCTTCTTGTTTTTCTTCTTCTTTCTTCTTCACCCTTTTCTTTATGTTCTTCTTCTCCCTTTTCTTTCTCTTCTTCTTCTCCTTCTTTTCCTCTTCTTCTTCTTCTTCTTCTTCTTTTCCTTCTCTCTCCTCTTCTTTTTCTTCTTCGTTTCCTTCTCTCTCCTCCTCTTCTTCTTCTTGTTCCCTCTCCACTTCTTCTTTCTTCTTTTCCTTCTTCTTCTTCTCTCTCTCTCTCTCTCTCTCTCTCTCTCTCTCCTCCTCCTCCTCTTCTTCTTCTCTCTCTGCTTCTTCTTCTTCTCTCGCGGCTCACTAAACACTATCACGCAGTTTCTGTTTTATCCCATATGGTGTTTGGAATGGCTGAGCAAGAGGATATAAAGGGTAAACAAAATAGGTGTCATGTTTGTCTCTTAAGGAGACATCTGCACACTATGCATTGCTCCTGCTGTGGCCGGATCTGTGTGTGTCAGGCGCCAGTTCTGTTTTTTGTTTCGGTCGATGTTGATCGCTAGTACTGGATCTGTTTGTTGTTGTCTCATCGGTGCTTGTTGCTTATTATTGTTATGGTCCGATGTTAGTACAGTGCTCGCTGCATTGCCACTCTGTTTGAAATTTCATAGCCTACCAGTGTGTACCAAGGCTGATGGACCTCTCTGCCTTGGCTGGTGTTCTCTGACGCGATCGCCATTGTGTGGCCTTATCTCGAGCCTGCTGCTCTACGCTTATGCGCACTATAGTCAGGCTTCTCGGTTGGCATACGCTTGTTCTCCTCACGCACACATGGCCTCAGCTCTTCGAGCCAGTGGTTGGCCTACACACACACACCTTGCACATCATAACTTCCCACATCCCCAGCTCGAAAAAAAAAAAAACATAACTTCCCACATAAGAACCTTCTCCAAAAGTCTCAATGGTGAAAGCCTTATGTTTGGAAGATTGAAACACCTGAACTTGTGTAACTTGTGCATTATTATTTAGTGCTTTCTTGATCCTTTTTGTGCAGCTTCTCCTGGAATGCTTGTTCTGTATCTTGTGCAACGGCCATCTTGTGACATATCATTTTTTAATGTGTTTGTCTCTTCTCTAGGCACTTCTAGTTGACTTGATGTCAATGGAGTTGGGTGCTCCCTTCCCAATGGCTTGCACCAATGCGTTGACCTCCTCAACTATCAGATTTGTGCTTTCAGCCAACCACTGGCCATATAGTAGGCACATTGTGTGGGGGATGGTCAATGTTCTTGTCCATAGCCCATGTATGCATGATGTCATTATTGCAAAACCACATCATTTGACTAGTCTTCCCAGCAACATGGGACCTTGTTGAAAAAAATCATAGTGCAGGTACTCCTTTTGCACACCCTACAGTCATGTGACCACACTTGATACTACCTATATAACCCAAACACTTTACTCTGCTGCCCTTTGGAGTTCTCCTAATTTCCCAGAATGTCTTGTGTATGGGTGCTTCCATTATGATTTTCTCACTCAATTCATTACTTGTGTCCATATCTTCATCCATTGAATTGTATTTTCCTGCGATGTCCAATAGACTACCTATCTCTCACATGCACGTTGTACTCAGGTCTATGACTAGCATCATCATCCACATCAATTACATTACATTGTCGTCTCTTGTGTTGGGTTGATTACCGATCCCCTGCCAAAGGAGTTGGGGCCATGTACATGGGTGTACCTGAAGTGGTACTCTTTATTGTCCTTACAACTTGTGTTGGGCTTAGAGTATGCACATTTGCCCTCTCAATTAGCTTTTCAAGACTTGGACCTGCTCATTTTGCTTTGCATTGTGTAATAAAGCATTAGCCATGTCTGATATGCATTGTAGAGTGTTATTTTTTGTTTGAAACCCTCCCCGGCTAACTAGCTTCCATGTTTAGACTGATAAGTTTGTTCGTGGTGTACATGACTGGTCACCGCTCTTCTCCACATATGCAATAGTTAGAAACATCATTAAAGACACCGGTTTTTTAGAAAATGGCTCTTATACATACCAAAATCATTACATTGCCCCAATGTGCAATGTGCACTTTCCACTAGCTTAGCCAAAGTTCCATGGCAGGTATATCTGAATCTCTTACATTTACACTACGCCACCATTGTGGGATACATCTCGCAAGTTGCAATAGTTAGAAGCTCCCATAGGCTACAACTAAAAGTCAATATGCTGAAAGAGGTAATACCAAGGAGCTGTTTTTTTTCAAAAGCCATTATTAGTGGTGGCAACAAGCCATTATTACTACCTTGGATCATAAACATGACAAGTCATTGTTGCCCAATCCATGATGCGTCTAGTGTGGTCAAATTGGATCCAAGCTCTTCTTAGATCACCATTCTCTGAATGCCTCATTCTATTGACGAGTTCGACACTTGAGGCTTGTTCTTTAGTAGACATCTTGAAAACAAAACAACGTTCAGTTTCATTGTCTTGACTTGGAAATCGACTTCCATGGAAGAAGTCATAATTACAATCCCTCTTTAAACGTAGCAAGTCATCATAGCCAAATGATGACTTAGGTGGTCCTTGGTGTGCATGAGCTACTGACCTTCGAAACCTACAAGAAAGAAAATTTTAATCACTTTGTATATATGGCCTTAACAAATTCTTCTCTAATTTAACTCACTACTTGTTCTCAACTAGTGAGCCAAGCTCTTCTAGCACATTATTGAATTCTTTATCTCCAAGCTCATGTCCTTGATCTCCTTCTCGGAATACTGAAGTTAGCACCAACTCCTTGGCAACACACATCTGCACCTTCCTTGGACCAGCACCTTTAATTTTTTCTTTGGAATGGTCCCTCCTCTCTATCAAACTCTCTCTCTCTCTCTCTCTCTCTCTCTCTCTCTCACACACACACACACACACACACACACACACAAACACACATACCCACATCTCACCTCATGCTTGGTATACATTGAGACAACTTATTAACTCCTAACCACGGGATTGTTGTCCCTCCTGTCCTAGTTGGATCTATGTTGGTCACCTTTTTTTTATGAGTTATTGCATGTTACTCTCCTACTATTTAGAATTTGATTGTTTATTATACTTTTCTTTCAAATTTTATAAATATTTTCTTGGCTACATTGTAGCTCAAACGGTGTTTGTAAACACCCCATATGTGTTATTCGGTAAGTAGCAACACTTCTCTTTGAAGTTTAGTGAAATTACCAAAGTCAACTGAATTACAAAAATAAATTTAAAGATATCAATTTTATTTTTTTCAAAATGCATGGATTTTTCCAAATCCCCTATTATGGACTTTTAAGACAAAACGACACTTGTTTCGAGAAAAGGCCAAGCTAGATATGTCATACCTCACAAAGAACTTGTTTGAAGTTGGATAAACCTAAGGTCTTGTGTATAATTAAGGCTAGTGTTTACTTCAGTTATAAGTACACCTTAAAAGACTTTCAAAACAAGGAAATGTTTCTACCTCCTTGCTTCTAAGGGAATACAAGCCATTAAAAGATGGTAATTAAATGGACAAGTGAGGTAATAATCTCACTACTACCTAGTATGATGATTTTGGCTTTTCCACATGTAGCACATGGTAGAGTTTTGTTTCCATGTTGGAGAAAATGGGCCTTTATGTTGGAGTATGATTATTTTCACTTTTTCCACATGTAGCACATGGTAGAGTTTTGTCTCCATGTTGGAGCAATGGGCTTCTATGTAAGTCCATTAAGTTTTCACATTGATGAATATAAAGTTATAAATAATTTCTAGTCCACAAAGGGTAGGGTATCTTTTGATTTTTTAGTGAGAGAGAGAGCTATCTAATAATATAGTCCTTTAAGTATGTATGAATGCTAGCATCCCTCAAAAAATAACAAACTAAGGTTAAACGGCTTGCTAAGCTCCATGAAGTGGTCTCTCTTATTTGCCAATTTGACCCATCCGTGAAACTATAACAAGCTAAGGCTAAAGGGCTTGCTAAGCTACAAGATATAGTTCTCTTCATCTTTTAGTTTTATAGATAATTGTAATACGAAGTACTAGTTACAAAATTTTAGAACAATAGGAAGGAGGGGAAGATTTTTATAGAAGTTGGGATCTAAAGGGTCTAAATACTATTAAAGAGAGACTTGCTGGGGCTGGGTGAGTGTTATCACAAACATGAGTTGGTAAATGAACAAACTAATGGGGTTCAAGAGGGTGACAAAAATGAAGTAGAGAGAGTGGTATTAAAGTGTTTAGAGAATAGTGTTTCATGAGGAGAGTGGGAGCACACAAGAAGTTTTACAAAGTTAGAGGATATATCCATCAAAACATTAACCTTACATTTGTGTTCCTCATATGAATCCATATAAGTTCCTCATATGCATCATTGTACAAATACATAGCCTTTTAAATTCCTATGCAGCTACCTAATTTTTTAATCCCTTTCTTGTAAGGTTTTTCATAGTTTTCAATCCTCTAATATAGCCATGACGTGGCTGTGGGGCCCCGAGGAAGCCCCCTGAAGAACATAACCCTAAGGACCTGAGATGGAAAAATGGATTTTGGTGACAGCAATCGAATATGTTTGATGAAAAGCTCAAAGAAACACAAAAGTGGGCTCACCTTGTGCTAGGAAAATTTTAGCTGTTTGGGACGAAAACCATAGACTTGTGTCATGGCTTCGATGCATGAAAACAAGTGAGTTAAATTCACACTTCTTTCTTTGAAATGTTTTCTAAAGAGAATGATGACGAGGGAGAGGAGGATGATGACAGGGAGATGAAGAGGTGGAGGAGGACGAGAGGAGGACGAAGATAATGACACAGCTAGTTCAGACAATCCTCCTCACAATAATGGTTGCTAACATTCTTTTATAGTTGTTGTAATTGTTTTCTTCTTTAAAGCATGTGTTTAATTGTGTAAACATGTTTTGTTTTTGTATACAAGTGTTTCTAAATATATCATCGACGCACATGGTTATTTTGGGAACCATAACTGATATAGCCGACAATATAATTGGGAAAAACATCTCACAGTAAGTGCATGAAAACCCTAACTTGTATTTCGAACATAACTATTTCTAGTTCCAACAAGGTTCTAATATTTACTTGGCTCTCAGGCATTACAATAGGTTGGCAAAGTTTGTTGGGGGCTTTGAACAAGTCTAGAAATATGAGGGAAATATAGGAAGCTAGCCTCATCCTTGGGAGGATGTTCAATTGTGTGGGTAGATTTTCCAACAGGGTTGCCTATAGATAAGGACACTCCACTAGTCCCTCGCTGGAGCATTTGGAAGAGGCTACATGTGTGCTTGCCAATGAGTTCTGTTGATAGAGGATGGAACCTTTGTAACCACTTGCATTCGGTGATCATTTTGGTGACGTAGTGGAGGAAGAAAGAGCGCATGATCTAGCTCTACAATGCACTTTATATCTTGAGTTGCAAGAGAGTTACCATCGCGCTTTGACGCGATAGATTTTGAAGAGATACGAATCACCACTTTCGCTAACAAATGAGGTGTATGTCATGAGTGTGCAGGTAATAATGTTGATTGTTGGGGTGTTTGTTGTGGACACCCACCAAGCGTCCGACCTCCAACATATATGAGAGTGAACGGTAATGATGCATTTGCTACAAACTATGGGTTTACACACTACACTGATCTTTTGAGTCACTCCACCTAAAAGGAAGACGTGAATGGTAATGATGTATCTGCTATACGAACTATGGGTTTACACACTACATTGACCTTTTGAGTGAGTCACTCCACCTACTAAAAGGAATGCGTGCCATTCATATTAGGGGGACAGATAATCATCTACTATGGGGTGTAATTGAGCAGCCTGCTGAGACTGTAAGGTACAAAATAAACACTATGCGCTTTTTTTCTTACTGTCCCCACCACATGATGCATATGTACCACGTGGTGCTACTTCTACAGCTCGGCAACTTTCTTACTGTCCACCACCTGGAGCTACCAATATAGCCCGTCAACACTCACCTCAAGCTACCAATTACAGCCTGGCAACACTCATATTATCCACCACCACTAGGAAATGACACCTAGAGAAATAACATCGGCAATGATGCCATATACCCTTATGGTATACCATAGCCTAACATGACTAACCTATCAGTATCCAAATTAGGGGGGGGGAGCGAGCTCCACAACCCAACACAAACCAGCAACATCATGCAAGTTCAAGTAGTGTTGGTGCCTCACATGGAATATGAGTCATGGAGATGGCCATGTCATTGGTTGCCAAAAACACGTATTGATGTTTTCCATGGATTTTTTATTCATTTTCTCATGTATGGAAGTGACTTTTATCAATATCTTGTAAAAGTGTGAAATGTGTTGGTGTGTACATGTGTCAATATCCTCAAAGGGAGATAGATAGATAGATAGATAGATAGATAGAGAGAGAGAGAGAGAGAGAGAGAGAAATGTCCTATGTGTTATGATTTTAACCAAGAACTTTTATTGGTGTTTTCCCTGGATTTGGTATTCAATGTCTCATGTATGGAAGCAACTTTTATCAATGTCTTGCAAAAGTGTGAAATGTGTTGGTGTGTACATGTGTCAATATCCCGAGAGAGAGAGAGAGAGAGAGAGAGAGAGAGAGAGAGAGAGAGAGAGAGAGAGAGAAAGAGAGTAATGTTAGAGGTACCTATGTGTTACGATTTTCAACCGCTCGCTAGTTTTGCAAAATTGCTTGCCTGTAATTGAGCACCCATACTGATGATCTCTACCATGGAGCCGTGTTGAGCTTCCGATAATTATCAGCTCGACTTACGTACAGTCATCTTTTATAGTTCTAGTTATTTATGAATTGTTGTAAATCTCTATTTTTCTTAACTTTCTCATTCTGTAGCAAACAATAGATCAAGGTAAGACTTTCTTACTTTTGGTAAGTTTTATTAAATATTTGTTATTTAAGATCTCTTGCTCCCACTTTAGCCTACACCTTCCTTACCTCTTCGAATTGTTTCATTCATTCTTTCTCCAGTATGGGGTTGGGTACTCTTTAATTTTCTTTGGAAGGCTTACATAGTTAATGGGTTTCTTTTCTTTGGAAAGAGCTGGTTTGAATGGGAGACCGTTCATTGGGAGGCAGCTTTGGAGCTATTGTTCGAACCACTTTTAATGGTCACGGCGTGATTTCCCTTGAAAACCGATCGTGCATTGCATTTTTGCATAAACTTTGCAAAATTTTTTTTAGGCCTCTAGTTCCATTTCTTTAGCCTTTTTAAGGACTTATGTAGGCTTCTGGGCTTACACAGCTAGCTCTTGTGCACCTGGCTTTAAGGTCAAAGTGTGAGCTTTCTACTTCTTTCGTTGCTTTGGATGTTTCCTTAGCCTCAACTTGGTTTGGAGCCTTATGACGGCATTAAGGGAAACTATATGAATAATTCCTCGTTGTATGCTTAACAAGTTAATTCCTCGTTGATGATGCTTTTGCCACCACTAGGGTGCTTGGCACTCTGTTGGGATAATTCTTGAATGCATGTTTGACTTCACACTGTAACGCTCCCAATAGAATGACATTGGGATTTGGTACTAAATTTGAGGATGGAGTTGGGGCACGAGGTGCGATGGTTCTGAGGACACTCGGCAACACGATGTGGGCCCTTCTAATGGAAACATTGAAGAGGTAGCCTATGTGCCATATTGTTAAGGTCTATGAGTGAGTGAGTGTGTGTGTGTGTGTGTGTGTGTGTGTGTGTGAGAGAGAGAGAGAGAGAGAGAGAGAGAGTAGGGCATAGGAGTATAATTCATAAATGTTACTGTGACATAAAGAGTAGAGGGGAGAAGTATAATGAAAAAATATTACTATGAATATGTGAAGGTTAAATTAAAAGAAACTAAGGTGGAAAAGGACTATAAAGGGGTTATGAAAAAAACATTTTAGTGAACTAGAAAAAACCTATGAATATGTGAAGGTTAAATTAAAAGAAACTAAGGTGGAAAAGGACTATAAAGGGGTTACGAAAAAAACATTTTAGTGAACTAGAAAAAACCTATACATTTTTAAATGTGTGAGATTGTAATTTGGAAAGCAAGCTAAGTATAATTTCTCGAGCATGGGAATGTATGCAACAAGGTGGTGGAGATTATGGATACAGATGTCAAAGATAGCTTCATTAGGTGGGTATCACTATCATATTACTTTCATAGATAACCATATCAGGAAGGCACACTGTATGAAAGAGAAGAGTGAAGCCTTTGGAAACTTTAAAGCCTTCAAAGCCCTTGTGGAAAAGAAAAAGGGTATTATATTAAGTGCTTGAGATCAGATGGTGATGACGAGTACATCTCGAATGAGTTTTATGCCCACTTTAGAGATCATGAGATATCAAGGTAGCTTATACCCTGTAACAAATGGTGTAGCAGAAAGGAAGAATACACATATTGTTGAGACTACTAAGTCTTTAATAAACAACATGCATCATTTCTATTAAGCAAAGGCAATGCAAATGATAGCCTACATAATTAATAGAACGCCCACCATGGCCAACATGATATGACACATGGGTGAGGTCTATTGGTGCAAAGCCAAATGTGTCAACATTGTAAGGTATTTGGGTGCATTGCTTGTATTCATGTGTTAGATAAAGAGATCAAAGTTAGATCCTAAGGCTAGAAAATATATTTGCATTGGTTATTTCTTACAAAAGCAAGGGTTACAGGTGTTACGATCTGGTCATCACCAAAAAGTTGTTCTTGAGTTACATGGTTGGTACATATCCTTAAGTGGTCATGAGAAGATTTATTTGCATGAAGGCGTTACATGGTTGGTATATATTCCTAAGTGGTCACCACACAAGAAGATTTATGTGCATGAAGGTGTGGCTGGTCATGATGCCCATACAAACAACAAGAACTCTTACAGCTCGAGAAGACTCATCAACAAGGTCTTCACCATGCACACGTAGATTGAGGTAGCCTAGTGCAAGTGATGTTGCATCATCTAGTGGAAAAAGAACTAACACGTTTGCGAGTAAAACAAGTAGTTGACCTAGACTACTTGGAAAGATTCCCTTCCCAAATATTGAAAATATATATCTTTTTTTAGTATTGAAAGATTCCCTTTCCAAATATTGAAAATATATATCTTTTTCGAGTATTGGTAAGAAATTTACAATTTGATTCTCACAAAAGACTAAAATTTAGTTAACTTTTATATAACTTAAAGTAAATAAAAGCACTATCTTCAAAACATATCAATTTTTTGGTACTTGAATCATCTTTAAAATAACCATGTTTATACAATGCTTTATTTTTTGATTATTACACAAATAGCAGCTTCTAAAGAAACAAAAGTTTGTAAGATTTAAAATACTTGAACATACAAGACAAGCTAGAAAAAGAATTTATTAGTTTATTTGAAAAAAATTCAAGCGATATAGTTAGCAATTTTTAAGTTAATAAAATTGTAAAGCTTGTGTAATGTTACATTCTTTTATACGGTAAAGCTTAATCTTATGAGAAATAATGTCAATAAAATTGTAACGTTTGTGCAATGTTGCAATCATTAGGATTTCTCATTAATGATATACCAAATCTATAATTGGAGAAATAAATTACAACACATCATCATTTGAAGATAATAAATAGTGCTCTAACACTTTTCAATAACAACAATTTCAAATCACAAGTAAACTAGAACCAATTAAATTAAAAAACAAAAATGTAATGTTAAAAAGATTACTAAAAAACATATTAAGTAAAGTCTAATTGACAAACAAAGTGTCTAGTTCGCTAGGCGAAACCTAGCACGACTAAAAGCTATCAAAATCATAATATAACATCCTATTATTGGTGCATATGCACCTTGTTTAATTACAAAGTATCAATTCTCAAATATAAAGTCCTACCAATCCTACTAGCTGTGCAGAAGCACTTTATCTGAGGCTTTTGATATGAATTTACTAATAATTTGGACTTTGTTACATGATGAAGCTTGCGACGAGTGACAATACCAGAAAAAACAAAAACATTAGAGACATTTATTTTAGAAACATGAGCCTTAACACGTTTTTTCTTTGTCTCGTCATAATATCCAACTATCATCATCTGAAAGCAGCTCTTAAAAGGAAACCTTGGCATGTGATCAATATTGGATTTCACCCTATAAAAAGTAGTAAAATATTTTAAATGTAAAGCTTTGCATATTGAAATAAAAAATAATTTCTTAAAAAAATAAAGAAAACAAAAAACAATGAGACATACCACACTAAAGAGTCATGAGATTGAGTCACTTCCTAAAGTAGCATTAACAGATGCTGCTTGCATAGTACTATGAAAAATAACCACTCACCAAAGAGAAGTTGTTGTAATAAGCTTGATATCCTTCAACATTTTTAAGACTTGCTTATGTGTAAAGGCTTTCTCATCATTAGTAGAGCTAGTCATATTGAATCCATAAGGAATATCAGCCACAATGAAGTTGTATTCTTTTCTAGGAATAATGTCAACAAGATTTGAGACATCACCAGTAACAATCTTGTAAAAATAAGCATTTGAAAGCTCAACAAGATGAAAAAATTCTTCTAGCTCTTCTTCAATTTGTGGATCAATATTTCTAAGTAGCAAGCGCTCTTTCTCACGTCTAGCAACGATTCAAATGTACAATGAACTGTTGAGGACAATCACTATCCTCACCAGTAGCTCTTGATCTCTTATTTTATTTGGTATTGCTTGAGGGGGGTTTCTGTTCATTAAAGAAAATAAAAAAATGTTTCAAACTATAATAGCCAACTTTAATGCAAATAAAATTTAGAAATTATCACACACAAGAACCTAGCACAAACCAAAACATGCATTAAGAAAACCAACAAAGAAAAACTTTACTCATACTAATTCCTTTGCCGGTGGATGGATATAAAACATCCATTTTGAAATAGAAAGGATGTTATACATCCATTTTGAAAGAAAATAGATGTTCAACATATATTATGAAATGAAATGGATGTCAAATATCCAATTTGTGCCAATTTGGATGTTGAACATCCATTTTAACACAAAATGGATGTTGAACATCTATATAGTGCCAAAATGGATGTTGAACATCCATTTTAACATAAAATGGATGTTAAACATCTAGATAGTGCCAAAATCGATGTTCAATATCCACCTTCATGCATATGTAAATATTAATAGTGCATCTCCACTCACCAATACATCACACTTTGCATTTCTACGTAAATGTTTGGTGGTTAAAAAATAAAAATAACTAGTAGCAAAGATTTTAAAAACACTTAGAAAATTTCAAGAAACATGGGATAAACTTACTATTATCTAGAAAATATAAAACATACCCAATCTCTAAAAGCAAAGTAGAACTCTTGAAGGGAAGCTTGTGAGCTTCAGTCTGGATATTGTTCTCATACTTCTCCCCATGAGTTGCAGTTCAACTTATTTATCATCACCACTTGGATTTTCATAAAAAATTTGTGACTAGAAAACAAAAATCAAATAAATATAGAAACAAAAAAACCTTATGTTAAAAGAATGCGCAAATAAAATTACATAACTTACTTAGTGAGATCAATACTACCCATCTCATCAAGTGTAAGCTCCTTCCTAATTACCCACCGCATTAAGACAGAAAGAATTACTTTCTCATCCTTGATACCTTGAAGGGATCGCCAAGGCATCAACTATTGAGATGTCAAGCTCAACATGAGCTGACACTCATGAGGCGCTTGTATGACCGTTTGACATTTATATCACTGATGAGTTTGGTAGATGGCACCGACATATCTTCGCCAGAGATTCTACGACTGGACTACACCGACTAGTCCACATCTACCCACTCCTCTTAGCATGTTCACATTATGGACCACTTGTATACATACTCTATTATGTGTGTTAGTCACTTTATCTTCTTTGTAGTCCTCTTTTGTTGTGTGAAGAAGAAGAAGAATTAAGGGGCTATCTTTGTTTTCCATATGCAGCTCTTTTCTCACTTTAGTAGAGTTGGAGCCCCCAATGACATAGTAAGTGTACTCCTCAATCTTTGAAATATCAAAACACTGTTTATCAGGACACTGTGCTGGATTGACAAGTACAATAAAAGGAACAATAGTAGCATGTGGATTGAGCTTCATCTTTTTCTTTAAATTCTCCACATGGACAATGTGTGGCTCTCTAATCTCCATTGACCTTCTTCCTGTAAGAGTATCAATAGGTGGCCGCTCAATCTTTTGAATGTGAAGATTAAGAATCCTACCATTCTCCACCAATTTTTCTCGCTTAATTTTTTCCCTCATAGCATTTTGTTGTGATGCTATAATACCTGAGCTTAACTCTACTCCAAGTGTGATAGGAACATTGTCTTCATCTTCATTCTCCAAGAGCTGGAAGATTCTGGAGTTGGTGATCGAGCTTTGAAATCTTTTTTAGAACAATTTCTACCCCTAGATGAAGCTCCAATATCTTGCTTACTTTGATAAGCTGGTGTGGCAACAACAATTGCTCATTGTTTGGTGGTGAAAGCTTGAGCTTTTGCTGGACCTGTTGGTTGTGCTTGTAGAAAAGGTGCCAAAGCAACGAGTACATTACCTGAGTTCTGTAAAGTAGTAAAGAGAGTTGAGGGCCCCCATTGACTGATATGAAGGTTTCCTTGCATAAGAAAATCAATTACATGATCCTTTTGCAGCAACTGTAAGAAGAACATGTTCTCCTTCATCTTCTCCTGTATAGTCAACATTCAAGATTTTTCCACAAATCTTTTGACCTTCTTTAAGCTTCTGTGCACCACTAAGTTTTGTAATAACAAAAAACAATGAGTTATCTTGAAAAGTAAGAGACCACTCATGATTTGGATATGAATGCCTTGACACATCAGAACCAGCAGTAAGGGAGGGTATTTGAGGTGGAGCATTAATAAAACCCTGGTACACCTGTGAGGGAGCCACATAGTAGCTTGTTGTTTTGAGATTACACCTTTGGGATGGTCTTGGATCTATCTTAGCAGCAATCATCTCTCTATCATAAGAATCAAAATTCTCTTGAGAAGGAGATGTTTCTTCTCCACCACTAGGAAACATAGGAGAAGTTGGAGTTGGTTCTTTACTTGCCTTGTCATGGGAAGAACCCTTTGGAAAGTTGTATATAGTTCCAAAGGTGGCAGATGAACTTGGAGCCTTCTGTGGCTCTTGAGAATCTCGAACACTTGAGTCTTTCTTATCCCGAGTAAATATGTGTTTTTTAATGAAGTAAACAAGGACCTGTTCTTTGGCAAGGTTGAGGCCAAAGTAATATGTCATGTTGGTTTAGAGCCTGCTTTTCTGGCCTTCTTGACGGTCTCTGCTTGCAGTTGAGAATCAAACCCTTTCGCCTCTTCAGTCACTCTTTTTGTTGAGTTCTTGCTTTCGTTTTCCCTAAATAAAAAGAATAATTGCATTCCAAGGAACCACACATTAAGAGTTAGGTTACAAAAGAAGGCATAAATCAACCAAAAATATATCAAAAACACAAATCTTAAGTACACAAATATAAGAAAAAATTTAAAGAAAAACATACATAATTGATGCGTGTGAAATTCCGACACGCTCAGAGTTACAACGGTCTAGCAAGTGGGCAACATGGACAAGGGCAAGAGGCACTTGACCTGTTCAAGTAGATGCAGTGCCAAAGTGTCCTTCCCCACAAGATAACCCTACTTAGCGTTCTCTCGACATGTGTAAAACTCTCTGCTTTAGCACAAGGCAGGTGCATGTATGCTCTAATAAGGTGCACTAAATGAAACTGACCTTGGTCACCATGTATGGGAAGTGTGGGAGTCTCAAAGATGCATTGAGGCCAAAGGCGAGCGAAAGGGCAAAGAGAGGAGAGGTGGAACTACAAGCCATTTAGAACTCTATGAAGGAAAGAGGATGTATGACATCACCTTGCGAATGCCCGATGGATTTTTGACATGATATCGGAATGGGATTTAGCAGCTCTTAGCTTGGTGTAGGCGATGTACCTCTCGGCTTGGTGTAGGCAGTGTTGCTCTCTTATTGTAGGCTGCATAGCTCTTTGCAGCTCTCGACGAGGCACTTGGCTTGGTGTAGGCTTGGTGTAGCAGCAACTACGATGGTGTAGTTGCTGTCGTAACCTAACTAGAAATGCAATTATTAGTTGCCACGATGGTTTGGTTGCCGTCAGACGGTGTAGGCCTAAGCAACGACTGTTCATGGCAACTTTGATGAAATAGTTGGCGTACTTGCCGTCAAACAACGCAGGCCCAAGCAACAGGTGTTCAC
Source organism: Cibotium barometz (assembly GCF_041138505.1). NCBI lineage: Eukaryota > Viridiplantae > Streptophyta > Polypodiopsida > Cyatheales > Cibotiaceae > Cibotium > Cibotium barometz. The sequence continues at coordinate 14,896,123 of NC_141058.1, forward strand.
GGTAACTTTGATGGTGTAGTTGCAGTTCGGCAGCACGATGGCAGCGAGGCGTTGGCCTACACCTGAGCATCGGCACTTGAAAGAAGATTTCGTCGATGGTGTAGTTGCCGTCTCGCGATTGTCAGTTCAAGGTACTTGGCGATGGTGTAGACCTGAGCGATGGTAGTAACAATGATGGTAGCATAGCGATGGCATAAACCTGAGTGTCGGTAAAATAGCATCAAAAGAAAACGGCAGCACGGTGATGGCGTAGACCCGAGTGTCGGGAACAGTAACAAAGAAAACGGTAGCACGACGAGCCTCGTCTCTCAATCACACGGTGCATTTAAGAGGGGGTTCAAGTGGGATCGACGGCTGAGGGGGCCCGATTTTGGGCGGGGCCGATCCGGGCCGTCGGATCCCCGAAAGTAAACTAGGGCGAAAAAAAACTCGGCCTGCGAAGTAAACTAGGGATCCTAGTTTACTTTATAGGCCGAGTTTTTTTTACTAGGGATCCTAGTTTACTTTATAGGCCGAGTTTTTTTTTTGTAGGATCCCAAAAAACTCGGCCTATAAAGTAAACTAGGATCCCTAGTTTACTTCGCAGGCCGAGTTTTTTTTGTTGGGGGCTTGCCAAATTGCCTAGTTTACTCCAGTTCCCGGAGTTGGACTTATAATTTTTTTGCCTAAGTCTCAAATTGCAAAAGAATGATTTGAACCCACGACGTGCCACTAGAGAGGCCATAGTCTTACCATTAGGCTATAATTTCTGCTAGCTAGTGTGTTCGGCCTTTATTAATATATGTGCGCGGCAGCCCTAGTTTACTTTCGGACCCTAGTTTACTTTCGGGGATCCGACGGCCCGGATCAACCCCGCCCAAAATCGGGCCCCCACAGCCATCGATCCCACTTGAACCCTCTCTTAAATGCACAGTGCCTTTTAGACACGAGGCACGACGAGGGAGAAGATGGCGGCGGCCTGTACTTTGGAAACAGCACTTGGTATTTTTGGAAGATGGGAAGATGGCAACATCCAAATTGCCACCCACAAAACTTAACCTAGAGTGAGACAATGTCGACGTAACGCTCCATGACATGAGCTAGGTACCTACTTTATCAACCATCTGGAGCATGTGTTCTAGCAGTTGTAAGAAGGTGCCTTCTTGCATTGAAGCATATTCATGCTAAGTTAGGAAAGAGGTGAACTTTTGTAGCAATTTGAACATCCAAATTGCCACAAAACTCAACCTAGACTGATATAAGTGAGGTTTTATTTGATATAGGGTAACTACAGTGCCAATGAGCAACTAAGAAAATAATGGAGGGCCACACTGCTAGTGAGCATCCACGGTATTAATAAAGGATGTTCTTCTGCCAAATTTACAACTAAATTGTGGAAACCATAGTATAAAAAACTACATGTATGGAGTTAGGGAACCTACGAAGGAGGTGAAAGACTAGTCTCGTAAAATGTCCAAACATGCAACAATACAACAACTAGAATGAAGGTCAAGGATACCTTAAAAAAAGAGTAACCAAAGTCCTTATAAAGTCAGCAACCACTATAGGTGACATCAAAGAACAAGAGGTTAGGGTTACCACAAATTGGATGTCCCACATCCAAATGGTTACAAACAGGTTGGTGTGATAGTTTACATTTCTACTTCAAGTTAGATATCCTACATTCATAAAGCAAGGAAAAGGATGAACAACATTCTTTAAATGAAGGTCAAGGATACCCTTATAAAAAAAATAACTAAAGTCCTTATAAAAGTCAGCAACCACTATAGGTGACATCAAAGAACAAGAGGTTAGGGTTATGACAAATTGGATGTCCCACATTTAAATGGTTACAAACAGGTTGGTGTGATAGCTTACATTTTTGCTTCAAGTTAGATGTCCTACATTCATAAAGCAAGGAAGAGGTTGAACAACATTATTTTTTTGTGACAAAATGGATGTTGGGCATCCAAATTGTAAAACAAAATGGATGTTGGACATCCAAATGGAAACAAAATGGATGTTGGACATCCAAATTGAAACATAATGGATATTGGACATCCAAATGAAACATGATGGATGTTGGACATCCAAACGGAAACAAATGGATCTTGGACGTCCAAATTAAAACATAATGGATGTTGAACATCCAAATGAAACATAATGGATGTTGGACATCCAAATGGAAACAAAATGGATTTTGGACATCCAAATTGAAACATAATGGATGTTGGACATCCAAATTTGTTTAATTTTGATGTTAAACATCCAAATTTGGGGTGATGTAGTAGTAATGTTTGATTGTCGAAGATCCAAACTTGGTCTTACAAGAGATTTTTCATCTAACAAAAGGTCCAAGCCTTTTTTCTAAGTTCTAATTATGAATGAATCAAGATACATTTTTTATAATTATGAATTTATACTTTAAACATTTTGTTTGTGTGAAAAAAACTCTCAAAAAAATTATATACATAAAATTTTACAAATGGAATCTTTTTTGGGGAGTGTTTTGAGCTACCTATGGCCATCTTCGTAAAACTCGGTAGTGGCTTGAATTGTAAGTTTTGGTTGTGCTGCTCCTCCTAGTCTCCTATTCTCTCCTTCTTGTAGAATGAAAATGAGAAAATGAGCCTCTGCTACCTCTTAAAGAGGCCTACTCTACTAAAATATCTCTAACATTATCCAAAAATAACATTATCTTAAAAATTGCTAGAATTTTATTACATAATATTGCCCTACTTCTTGTTTACTGGAAGTGCCCATCTATCATTTCTCAAGTCTAAGTCCATGTGTTGAGGAGCACCATGAGTAGACAATTTTCATTGGTTGCCCCATTTGCTAGCCAATTCGGTGGTTTCATAAATTCTTCACCATCACATTCACATGGCCTATCATTCTCTTATTCTTTATTAGACAGGGCAAAGAAAAATGGAAAAAGTTTTTCTATAAATACAAGCACAAGCAGACAATACGCGCCAAGTCTATCTTTCTCATCATTTGAAGTTGGAACTCTAAATAATCCAATCACTCCACCTCATTCGAATGGCAATGATAGTACCATGGGTGATGATGTGAATTTGATGGAGCAGCTAACATTGTCGCCATTGTATCATGGCATGACTTACCATGGAAAGAAATGTAGAGATTACTTATGTGTAGACAAGCAGTTGAGATGCTGTTTTTTTAAAAAAAATGTTTAGAAAAGATTGGATTGCAAAGGTTTACGGCAATACGTATGTGCTACTTTGATATGAGAAATAAAGATCAAGATGTCTTTCTTTATGGTTTATTGGTTCCTTGCTATACGAAAAAGTTTGAGTACAGTTCCGACAGTGATTTGGTTTGTAGGGTTGGTTTCAAACTTGCCTTAAGCTTGGGAAATATGCGGCTAGAAAGAGTGAAGATTGAAGATTTGAAAAGTGGGGTAGGTCAACACCATTGGATCCATCTTTATCAATCGGTCCAATAGGTCAGAATGCTTTGACTTGGATGTAGTGTTATCTCAGATACCATGTAGAGTGCACGCCAACTATAGGTAGATTTCATTTATATGATAATTTCATACGAACAAAGGTCTTCACATTGTATAGTGATGGTATCATTTAAAAGAATGAGAGGTTCACAAGCTAATCTTATTTTACAAGGATTTGGAAAGCCTTCTTCTCTAATGTCACTATTCCACGCAAGGTCAGAATGGGCGTGTGTACTATACGTGCAAGATTGAAGACAAGAAGAAAGCCAACATCAAATCTTGAAGAGGAGAATATGATCAAAGTTGCTCTAAAAACTCATAGACAAGAGCAAGCTAATGAAAGAAAGAAAGTTATGGATCAGAGGAGAAAGTGTTTCAAAAGTCCAGAGAAATACCTAGGATTCGTTATTAATGGAATGGATCAGAAAAAATCATGTTTTCCTCACTTCTCAAGGTTACCCAAGGACATCACCGATGATACATTGTTACAGATGCATTTGGTTGGGTGCTTAGTGTACAATGGTCGTCCACCCAAAAGTTTTCTTCACTTATCCAAATATTCATAATGATCCAAACTTGATCATCACTATTATACATCATGTAATTTCTACATGGGAAGGACCGCTGCCAAACATTCTATACTTGCAACTCGGCAACACGATAAGGGAGAACAAAAATAAAGCAGTTCTTGGCTATCTAAGCATGCATGTCTCCAAACGGATTTTTCAAAAGGTGAAAGTTAATTTTCTACTAGTTGGCCACACTCATGATCACATTGATCAAATGTTCAACACATTCTTCAAAAAGTTGTCACGTCATAATGCTTTTAGCTTGCCTGCTATGATGGAACTTATCACACAATCCTACACACCAAAACCTATCATACTTCATCTCAAAGAAACATTAGCTTTCAAACATTTTGTCAATGTACTGAGAACTGACAAAACAAAGTGCTTGGAGCAGCTCAATGATTTAAGCTACCAGCATGTCTTTTCCATAGTGAGCAAATTTTTCTTTATGGTAAGGAAATTTCAATAGATGCAAAGTGGTTGCCTACAGGTGGTTTAGCATTCATCAAGTTTATTCCAAACACACAATGAAGGCAGCTAAGACAACACCTTTAGAGAGCTCCAAAGAAGTAAATGAGGCAGCAAAGACTGGTCGTGGTGTGGGTATTGAGGAGAGGAAGGAGTTGATTGAGAAGGCAAAGCAATATGTAGGTGATCAAGCAAAAGAATGGTGGGATGACTTCTTCATAGAACAAGAATACATACTTGAGAGGTGTCTTCATATAACGATTGAGATTTAAACACTGCATTTATATGGCCGTCGATAACAACAACGGGCCTCAATTCAAGAGACACACATACTTATGAAGATTGAGCAATTGCTATATGGTTAATCACGAGAGATGTATTTAGGATCTCGATGCTCCACAGAAAGGCGGTTACGACTTCAAGAGATGTGGAATGGTGATGCACAAGACATAAAGGAAGGCACTTTAGTAGCTACTCTAGCACATGGGGATGCTTTAGGCCATCCATTTTGGATTGCTAAAGTTATAAGTATCCTTGTAGATGAAGAATCTCAGAAAACAATTTCTCTAATTGTGCATTAGTTCAGGACAACACACAAAAATGGATTTGAAGGAAAGTACACCCTAGAGATGGTAAGAGGCTCATGGCAAGTTGCAGATGTGGATATTTTAGTTTATGACAAAAGCTGGTTACTTACAGAAGTCTACAGTATCAATTCTCAAGCAAAAAATTCCTGCTTTGAATGTTGGGGAGCGTGCAAACACTTCATCACCAAACGAACATGCCAACAAAGTAGTGTTCTTCCTCCAGGAGTTCACTAAGAGGAGGGAAATGTACTTGTGGATAGTGAGGAGGAGTACGCATCATCAACTTCCTCAGGGGATGAGACTACCACTAGTGATAGCGGAGGACTCAGTAGTAGTGAAGAATAAGTAGTGTGGGAGCTGCATTGACCAGAGTATGGTTTTTTATTGACATTCCAATCGTTAATGTAAGAATCCAAATTATGGAATGAGTTTATACTTTTATTCGAGAAGTTGTCTACATTTCAAGTAACATTTTGTCAAAAAATCTCAAATTTTTTAGTTTATTTGTCATTGTGTATCATATCAAATTTGTACACAGTGCCCAAAATTTTGTCATTGTGTATCATATCAAATTTGTACACAGTGCCCAAAATTTTGTTATTTTTTAGACATGCTTTACTTATGAGTACAAACCCTTTATTAAAAAAGGTCTTTTTGGAAGGAATCTTTGAAAGATGCTAAATGTTTCTTTTTTGAGAAAATATTACCTATTTTACTCGCAAACGTGTTCTCACAAGAGGGACAAAAACAACAAATGGGCAAGTATCTAGGCAAAGAGAAGGCTGATGAGGCTTTGCATGATGCATCCATAGGTAGTGTTAATGTTGGTTATGGGTTTAGTGGATCATTCAAGATTTAGATGAGGAGTTTAACATTCCTTTAATTTGCACTCTAGATGTGAAGAAAACTAGAGCATCACAAGAGAAATATACAAGTTTGAGGAGATTTCACAAGGGTCAAGTATCTGTTGGTACACATGTTTACATCTAGAGAAGTAGGTGTTATGCATTATACATATACGACTAGGGTCATACATGTGGGGCCTATATGCGTGGAGAGGAGGCTCTAGGTCATGAGCATTTCAAAATGGCAACATCAAGAAGCATGAACTTACATTAAATGTATGTAAAGAATGCCTTGTTGCATGGTGATTTGCCAAGAAGAAGTGTATATGTGATGCAATCACCTAAGCATGGGAATTCCAATCATCTAGATTATGTGTGTAACAAATTGCAAAAGCCACTATATGGTTTGAAGCAAGCTTTGAGATCTTGGTTGGAGAAGATGAGTAGCTAGCTCATCTCCATTTGGTTTTATCATAATAATTGTAGATCATTCCCTCTATATGAGGAGATGTCATCTTGGGGCATTGGGTTTGTCATAACAAATACAGATGGAGGTGTCACCCTTGTGCATTGGATTTGTCATAACAAATGCAGATCATTCCCTTTGTGGGAGGAGGTGTCACCTTGGCACATTGTGATCTGTGTTGATGATTTGATCATAACGGGTGATAGTTTAGATCACGTGGCTAAGGTAAAGCTTTTGCAGACAAGATCTATGTTGATGATTTGATCATAACAAGTGATAGTTTAGATGACATGGCTAAGGTGAAGCTTTTGCAGACAAGATATGAGATGAAAGATTGGAAAATTGAGATCATTAAGCAAAATTTGGACTAAAAAAAGACCCTCTTAGAAGAGCCACATCATCACTTTGCTAGAAAAAAGGGAGCTGAAAGAAAGTAACAGGGGTGGGTTAGTCCCTCACCAAGGGAGTGGCTCATGAAGGAGTCACCACTTAGCATCTCACGGGAGAAGCTCACCATTGATTCTTGGAACAGATAACATTAGCATGAATGACCCATAATCCCATTTACATTGGTATTTATACTCCACCCAAGAGTTCACACCTACTTACTAGTTGTCCATGGCCTTGGGCCCATAATGCTTTCTTACAAACCATCCCTTCCCCAATGGTTTCATCCTCGAAACCTCAAATGAATACCCCAAATTCGGAGAAGAATGTTCCATGTGGCTGAATTTACACCAACCCATATTGCTCTATCAATGCTTCATATCCCTCCAATGCTGAAATAGGTTGCCATGAAGCTTCTTCCTTAGGTAAACCTTTCCATTGAACAAGATACTCCACCAAGGTACGAGTGCGAAGTACCTTTTTCCTTGTACCCAAGATAGCTTCTGGAATGTATTCAATCATTCCCTCTTCATTCATTGGAGGTAACTCATCAACCATTTGATCGATCAAACCCACATATCCTTTCAAGTGAGAGACATGAAACACATCATGAATCTTTGTTGTAGATGGAAGTAAGAGTTGATATGCAACCTCCCCAACTCTTCGTATCACTTGATAAGGACCATAATAGCGATGAGCTAGTTTGGTGTTGGTGCTTCCCTTTAAAGACGCATATCTTGACTTTGGTATTCTCAAAAGAACCCAATCTCCCAGTTTGAATTCCAATGGTCTTCGATGAACATTGGCATATTGTCTCATTTTCTCTTGTGCAACCTTCAAATTACTTTTGCATTGTTGCAACAAAGCTTGCATCCTTTCAGCTTCCTCCTTGGCATTATGGTTAGAAGTCTCATATGTACCCACCAACATAGGCAAATTGACCTTGTAACCATATAAAGCCTCAAAGGGTGACATGCCAATGCTCACATGATATGTTGAGTTGTAAGCAAACTCAGCCAAAGGTAACCAATCATCCCATGTGCTTTGAGTATCATGACAATAGTGGCGTAGATATGTTTCCACCCATTTGTTTACTCTTTCTGTTTGACCATCGGTTTCGGGATGATAGGCGGTGCTTGGAGTAAGCTTGGTTCCCATATATTCAAACAATGTTCTCCAAAAAGTGCTCATGAATTTGACATCGCGATCACTCACAATTTGTGACGGCATACCATGCAACTTGAAAACCCCATCAACAAATTGCTTGGCAACATTTTGGGCTGAATATGTGACCTTGGAAGGAATGAAATGGGCCACTTTGGTCAATCTATCCACCACAACATACAAGCTGTCCCACCCTTTCTTTGTGCGCGGAAGGTTAGTAATGAAATCCATTGATATATGACTCCATTTGCCTTCGGAATGGGCAATGGCTGAAGCAAACCTCCCGGTTTATGTGTAGGGTCCTTGTTCAATTGACATGACCGGCACCCACTTACATAAGCATGAATGCTCTTCCACATCCCCTTCCAAAAGAAACTTTTCCTTATTGCATCAAAGGTTTTGTAGACACCCAAATGACCAGCCATAGGAGTACAATGCATCTCTTCCATGATCTTCTTGATAAATGATGAAGTAGGAACCAAGTAGACTTTTCCTTTGTAGTAGAGGAGACCATTTTTCAGCTCATAATGGGGTAACTCTTCACATACACCTTGCTGTAATTTCTGCACTATTTGTGAGGTTTCTTCATCAAACAAGTACTCTTCTTGTATCTCCATGATCCAATCTTTATGCACCTCAGAAATAGCATACAATGAGCAGGCCCACATACGAGACAAGGAATCGGCAACCACATTTTCTTTGCCCTTTGTGTATGTGATTTCAAAATCATAGTTTTGTAGTGTTGCTATCCACCTTCTTTGCTTAGGACGCAAATTGGGTTGTGTGAGGAAATACTTCAGCACCCTATGATCACTTCTCACATAAAAATGACTCCCATATAAGTAATGGTGCCATTTCTTGATAGCATGGAGTATAGCAATCATCTCTTGCTCATACACATGGAGTTCTCTTTCTTTGTCATTCAGCTTTCGACTTTCATAAGCAATGACTCCATGGTCTTGGTAAAGTACCGCACCAATCCCTCTTCCACTTGCATCCGCCCTTATTGTGAAAGGTTTGGTGAAGTCTGGACATACCAAAATAGGTGCTGATGTGAGCATCTTCTTCATATCTTCAAAGCTTTTGTTGGCAATGGCATCCCAAAAGAAGGTTTCCTTCATCAATTTGTCCGTCTCATTGGGGCTGCAATTTCTGCATAGTGGGCAATAAAGCGCCTATAGAATGAAGATAACCCCAAAAATCCCCTCAATTGAGTAGTGTTTGAAGGAACCGGCCAATTCCTAATACATTCCACTTTCTTTGGATCCACACAAATGCCATCCTTGCTCACAATGTGACCCAAATATTCCACCTCATGTGCCATGAAGGTACATTTTGTCTCCTTAACATACAACTTGTTTTGCCTCAAGACCTCCAAAACCTCTTTCACGTGCTTCAAATGTACTTCCTCATGTTTGCTATAGATAAGTATGTCGTCAAAAAAGACCAATACAAACTTGTAGAGGAAAGGTTGAAGCACTTTGTTCATCAATGCTTGAAAAGTTGCCGGTGCATTGCATAATCCAAACGGCATAACCATGAATTGGTAAAGACCCCTTTCTGTACGAAATGCTGTTTTGAACTCATCACCACTTTTTATCCTTATTTGATGGTATCCAGAACGCAAATCAATCTTTGAAAAGCATGTGGCACCCTTCAACTCATCCAAAAGATCATCCACCCTTGGTATTGGAAAACGATTTTTGATGGTGATCTTATTCAAATCACGGTAATCAATGCACATGCGGAAAGTACCATCCTTTTTCTTCACAAGTAGCACCGGAGAAGCAAAAGGAGATTGACTTGGTTCAACCCATCCCATGTCAATGAGTTCTTTGACTTGCTTTGCCACCTCTTCCTTTTCAACCTTTGACAAACGATAGGGAGGCTTGTTGATTGGTTTGGCATTTGGTTCCAAATCAATAGCGTGATCAACACTCCTCTTTGGCGGCATTGATTTTGGCATGGTAAACACATCTTCATAATCCTTGAGTAGCTTAACCATGTCCACATTTTCGATGCAATCCTTTTTGCTATTATCTTCCTCTTTGCAAAGCTGTAGTACATAAACATAGCCCTCTTTCTTGAACTCTTTCTTCATTTGAGTAGCATTGATCATGAAGAGCTTGGACCCTTGCATTCCATTCAATGTAATAACCCCTCCATGATGCACAAAACTCATGAAACTTTTCTGTAAGTTCATGGTAAAAGAGTTCAAAGTGGACAGCCAATCACATCCAAGTACTATGTCAATTGGTCCCAACTCAATCACCAAAAGATCAACTTTGCAAGAGTAGCTCTTGGACAACTCCAATTCTGTACTTTGACACTTCATATTGCAACCCATTGAATCACCATTGGCCACTTGCACCATGTGCTTGTTTGGTAAAGAAGTTGGTTGCATTTTGAGAGTGTTCAAAGACCTTTTATTGACAAAACTATGCGTGCTTCCAGTATCAATGAGTGCATATGCTGTTCTCCCATTCACCTTGATCTTCAATCTCAATGTGTTGGCACCCTTACTTCCCGCATAAGCATCATGAGAGATTGTACACAAGGTAGTATGTGCACTATTGTTTTCATTCCACATGCATAGAGGCATCCCATCATCCATTTTGTCATGAGCAAACTTTAGTTTCCCACCCGGATCAAAAGGAAACTCGGGATTTCTTCATCAAAACCATCATCATGAGAACCTCCACCCTCATGAGGATCTCCCCATCCTAAGGCATCATTGCATTCAAGGAATTCCTCCTCCTCATGATTAGCATTGTCCTCAGTGATAATGTAGCTTATGGACATATCCTTGGATTTGCATACTTTGAAGTGATCCTTGTTCCATTTTTCTCCACATTTGAAACATAGACCTTTGAGCCTCATTTCATGCAAACGGTCCTCCTTGATAACCTTGCTTTTTGAACCCCCATTTGCTGGCTTGGACTCATTGTATGTAGCTTTGTTGGACATAAATGGTGGTTTAAATGGAAGTCTATTAGACCCTCTACCATACACGGTAGGAAATCTTGGAAGATTAGGTCTTGTGTTTGCATGAGAACCCATGTCAGTCCTTGTGATCACTTCCCCTTTGATATTCCCTTTGCTAGCCCACTTTGTCAAGTACTTCTCTTCATGAATTTCTGCAAGCATCATTGCCTTCTTCAAAGTGGCGGGTTCATGAGACTTGACATCACCACCAATAGGAGCTTTCAAGCCCCTTATATACTTGACAACAAGATAATGCTCATCAAAGTCGTCCAAGTATAATAGAAGCTTTAGAAACTTATGAGAATATTCCTTCACGGTAGTGATTTGCTCTAGCTTGTCCCATTCCACAATGTGATTGTCCCTTTGCATGCGAGAAGTAAACTCTTCTGCCATGTCATTCTTGAATTCTTCCCAAGTAGTGATGACATAACCATGAGATTGCTTCCTCCTCCACCAAGTGTGAGCAAAACCTTCAAGATGAAGTGAGGCGAAGTAGACTTTGGCAATCTCGCTCCTTGGGCTGATTTCGAAGTAGAGATCCATCTTGTTTGCCCACTCTTCAAAGTCTTCGATAGAATTTGATTCTCCTTTGAACTTATTAAATATGATTTTGTCCTTCACAGCATTGTTAAAATCACCATGCATTCTTGAACCCCTCTGCCGTGCTCTTGGATCATCAAATCCTCTTCCTTCACCCAAGTGTCTATGCATTTGCTCATCTTCCAATTGCCAATCACCTGCATCTTTAAATCCCTTCTGTTCATACCCTCTTCTTGCATCTTGCATAAAGGATGAAGTTCTTGGAATACTGGCATTGGATCTCTCATAAGAAGCATCACCCATAGGTCTCTTGCCCTTGTCCATGTAAGAAGAATGTGGCATCATTTGAGGTGGCATCATTTGTCTTACTTTGTTCTCTTCTGGCATAGAAGGCTTTCCATCATGTTTGGCATCATAATGTACACCATCCATTGCATTCATATCGGCTTCTTGGTTGAGCTTGAGAGGAGCCAATGCACTAATGGCTTTCTCCAAGTCTTTTAACCCTCTTTGCATCACGTCATCCAGGTAGTGGTGTCGCTTGTCGAACCGTTCCATGAGGTGTTCACCAAATTGTTGTTGCCGATTTGTTTGGTTATTTTCAATCCTTTGAAACATACTCTCCATAGCCATTAACATCATGTCCACTGTTAGTGGAGTAGTTCCCAAAGATTGAGGCATTTCCACTGGCTGAGATTCATCTGGAGATGGTGCTTTGATGGTTGAACTTTCTTCATTCCTCGTTGATGAACTCGTTGCCATCATTGCTTCCCGTTGTCTTTGATCATTTTCATTCCGGGCTCCCTTGTTTTGACCTCCTCTAGTCATTTCCATGCGCGTAATTGATCCCTCCTTGCAAAGACCACTTACTTGATTTTTTTTTCTCTATTCAAACGGTATCCGATTTGGGTGATCTTTATATCGATGCGAAGCTCTTGACGAGACGAATAAAAATCCCCAAAAACAGATCTGAAAAAGTCAACAGCCTTTGACCAATCAACTGTACCGACTGAAAGTCAACTGTTGATGTTAACCGCTCAATTCTTATCCGATTTGGGTGATCTTTATATTGATGTGAAGCTCTTGACGAGACGAGTAAGGATCCCCAAAAACAGATTTGAAAAAGTCAACAGCCTTTGACCAGTCAATTGTTCTAACTGAAAGTCAACTCTTAACTTTGACCGCTCAATACTACTCCGATTTGAGTGATCTTTAGCTTGTTTGAAAGAGGTTTTCGGGTAGATTGAAGAGCTTTCAGGACAGATTTGAAAAGCTTTTGAAAAACCCTAGAAATTCAAGGATTTATCCTGGCTGCAAGTAGGCAAATTTTACAAAAATTTTGCCATGGTCTCCCCTCTTTTTGCACCAAATCTCAATCAAATCAAAGCATCTCAATCAAGTATTAAAATCCTTATGCATTTGACCACTGTAAGCAAATCAATCCTCAATCATTTTTCCATCTGAGCATGTGACCTTATGGCATCAATTTTGTCCTTTTGCATAAGAAGTCGATGTAGAGGATTTGCTAGTTTGCTCAAGTCGAATGAAGTGGTCGATGAAGCGCGTCGATGCTTGCCGATCTCCCGGCCAAGCACTTCTCACCCCTTCACCAAGTTTACATCCAAGGTGAAGGTTGAGGCCATTTCTTTACCACCAAGTACCTAATCCTCTTCCTTACCGCGTTACCCGGCACTAACGGCAAGGAAGATTCAAGACATTCTCCCCTTGGCCTCTCCTCCAAATGCCAAGGTACCCTTACTTCATTCTAGATTCTAGGAATAAAGTGGGGTACAATCGTGAGTGGAATGTGGTTACAAGCTCAAATGAATGAGTAGAGTTGACTTACAATTGATTTATAGCATGACTCATGGTCATTCATATCATAATACATGGTTCATAGTGCTTCCTTCATCACATCCACTCATGGCAATGTCAATACATTTCCACATACATCAACAACATCCAAGTGTCACGGAGCGGTGATCTCGGGTCGTGTTCTGGGCGCGAGTTCCTGCTCGGGACTAGAAAATCTAGTACAAAAGTGAAAACAGAGAGCACTTGCTGAACCCTGCACCTCAAGACCTATAGCTCGTCTCGAAGAGGACGACGAGCCGGTCGTTTTGAGTACTAGAACTCCAAAAACAGAGTTCGTATGAGAGAGTTATGACCAAAAACGTGCAACCGGCAATGGAAAACGGTGTCACCAAAAAGTGGGCTTCCAACCCAAAACATTTTATTCAATCCCCCAAATGTGCCAAAAGCTATGCTCACTTATGCCAATATGCAAGGCATAGCATTGAATGGCTATGTGTAGCATTCAAGCATTCATAATGCATAAAGAGCAGCATGAATGGCCATGATTAAAGTCCAATTTCTAAAAATTAGGGTTTTATGTGTAATAAAACCTTAATTCACTCCATAGCTTGAAAGAATGCTTCAAAATTGTAAGGAAGTGATGGAGCAACTCACCAATGTCACCCGGGAAGCCTTAATGCTTGAATTTGTTGAAGGAGATGAAGATTAGGGTCACTTTGGTGAAAAACGTGGGCAGCTTTGGTAGTGATTTTCAGCCACATTGGGAGCCCCATTGCTCATGGAAAATAGGTGAAATACTTCATAGAACATTCCTAGATACATGAGAGACTCAATGCCCTTTGCTCATGTTGAGATTCCATGGCTAGGGTTTGCAAGAAAGCTCCCAAACAAAAAAACGTTTTTGATTAACAACTGCTAATCAAGATTAGAAATTTTCCCCAATTTGGTCCACTCATTCAAAAAAAAAAGGTCCATGTGCTCAGATTTGAACCACAAACTCTACCTTAGCCATATCCCCTTCCCCCATGAATCAAATGAAGCAGAAATTTCACGAAATGAGAAGAAGAAAAGAAAATTTAAAAATCATGGATCAAAAGCCATGCTCTGATACCAATGAAAGAAAGTAACAGGGGTGGGTTAGTCCCTCACCAAGGGAGTGGCTCATGAAGGAGTCACCACTTAGCATCTCACGGGAGAAGCTCACCATTGATTCTTGGAACAGATAACATTAGCATGAATGACCCATAATCCCATTTACATTGGTATTTATACTCCACCCAAGAGTTCACACCTACTTACTAGTTATCCATGGCCTTGGGCCCATAATGCTTTCTTACAGGAGCCGTGGTGAACCTTATGTATCTTACGTCAAACCCCCACATGTGATGAGCATGTGATATACCTTGAAAAATAGATTCTAGATCTAACACCTCCGACAAATTTGGAGTTGATATTCTCAAGTTATTCCTTCTCCAGTAAAAGGTGTGACATCTAGTGGAAAAGGAATAACTTGAAAGAATCAACTCCAAATTTATCGGAGTTGATTCTTTCAAGCTAGGCAAAATTTGGACTAAAAAAAGACCCTCTTAGAAGAGCCACATCATCACTTTGCTAGAAAAAAGGGGGCCATGGTGAACCTTATGTATCTTACGTTAAACCCCACATGTGATATACCTTGAAAAATAGATTTTAGACCTATCACCTTCAACAAATTTGGAGTTGATATTCTCACTTATTCCTTCTCCACTAAAAGGTGTGACATCTAGTGGAAAAGGAATAACTTGAAAGAATCAACTCCATATTTGTCGGAGGTGGTAGATCTAGAATTTACTTTTCACGGCTTTCCAACGGTATATGTAAGATACATAAGGTTCACCAAGGCTCCCTTTTTTTCCAATAAAGTGATTTTCTCTTCTTAGAGAGCCCTTTTTTAATCCGAATTTTGCCTAGTGATATTTTAGGCATTGAGGCCTTGAAGACCGAGGATGGCATTTGGCAAAGGCAATATGGATTGGATATGCTATTTTAGTATGGCATGACATGTTGCAAGCCTATTGGTATACCTTTTGAGCTATAATGTGAAGCTTAGGAAAAGGATGTTGGGGAGCCTTTAGAAGACTCTATTATGTATCAAAAGATGGTAGGAAGCCTCATTTATATGACCATTATGATGCCATATCACAATTTTGCAGTGGGACTTGTGAGTCAATCCATGCAGGTTTGACAGAAGCCTCACTTGGATGCTGTAAGGAGAATGTTAAGATACGTAAAAGCTACAATGCATTACGATCTTTTTTATGAGAGTGTGGTAAGTAAGTTGATGTTTGTCGTTACACAAATGTAGATATAGAGCTGGTAGTCCCAATCTATGAGTGGTTACATGTTGAACCTTGGGAGTGATGTAGTATGTTGGAGTTCAAAGAAGCAACCAACTATTGCTTTATCGAGCATTGAGACATTAAGTAGAATGGTTGGAAAAGCTACCTCATAATATGGATCACAGCCCATGGAAGGTGAGAACATGCGCATACACCTTGCCAATAATCTAATGTTCCGTACTAGGACAAAACACATTGAGGCCTATATCAAGGAGAAGGTCTTGGCAAGAGAGACTCACTTATCTTATGTCAATTCAAACATGAAGTTGGCTCACATATTCAATAATCCATTGCGTGCAAAGAAGTTTGAGATGTTTAGAGACATGCTTGGTGTGCATAGAGCTGGGGGAGGGGAAGTGTTGAGATATCATGACGATAACGAACACCACCGAAGGACACCCATCACGAATGTAAACCCTCTACTCCTTATAATAAAAAACTTTCCCTCTTTGCTTTAATTTTTTCCAATATAAAAAATTCTCTTGCTTTATTTTTCCCAAATTTTTTAAAAAAAAGAAAAGGAAAGGAAAAAAAGGCGAATTAAATTTTTAGTAGTGGATTAATTAATTTAGGAAAAAGAACCCTATTTCTCATTTCCCTTTTTTTCTAATTTTTTTTGAAAAAAAAACAACTCAAATAAAAAAATCCCTGAACTAACTCTTTTAATTAATCAATTAAGTACCCCCTCCCCCCCAAAAAAAAAACCTTGCCCGGGCGTCAACCACCGCCCCGCCCCTCCGCCACCATCTCTGCGTAGTAGTCTTCTGGTCTGAGAAAACCCTAAAAGCTTGGTGTAAGCTTCACGGGGTACCCGCCAGAGCCTGCATCACAGCTCACTGAGAGGGTCTAGATCCAGTGAATGCCATCGGGCGCCCGACCGGCCCCAGAGTTGTAGACGCCAATGGGGCGGGGTTGCCGCTGTGGAATCTCGACAGACTCTTCTTTGTCGTCGTTGTCGTACCCTCGCTGCGGGGTTGGCAGTGCTCGGCAGTGTAGCACAGAGTTTGAAGAGCACATCTTCTCCATAAGCTCAAGCCCAGCTAGATGGAAGTCGCTCTGCTGAGGAAGCCTGTCGTTGCCCTCATCCTCGCCACCGTCGTGGGATAGCCCAACATCGCTCGTCGGCTGAGGCCCGTTACACATACCCCACCTGCCCATGTATGGGCGGGGGTGATTGCCTGCCCATGAATTATGGGCGGTGGACACCCCACCACATCAGCATGGGTATGGCGATGTGCAGCATGGGTATGGCGATGTGTAATAGGCCTCAAAGCTCCTCTTCCCGCGGTGGACACCCCACCACATCAGCATGGGTATGGCGATGTGCAGCATGGGTATGGCGATGTGTAATAGGCCTCAAAGCTCCTCTTCCCGCCCTTCCTTTCGCAAGCTAGGAACACAGCCGGCGATGTATTGAGGCAGTGAGTAAACTGACACAGCTCCTCGTATACATGTCGAAGCACAAAATCAAAGATTGATGGGTAAGATCGTACATGTTTTTGTCTTAGTGGGTAAGGTTATATATATGTATGTTGAAACTACATAAGGTGCTTTGCCATCATACCCCATCATATCCCGGTAAATGGACTTTTATCTTTTTAACACTACACTTAAATATTTAAATGGACCTCATCTTCTACTTAATATGCCAAATAGGAACTAAGTATATATAGTTACTTAAAATTAGTCTTAAAAGTTAAACAATTTTAAAGTTTGGTCGGTCTAGTGTAAAAGCTAGTCATTTGTATATATATCATTTTTGACCTCATTCCCTTGTAATAGTTTTCTTGTGAGCTCTCTTTCTTCCCTCTTCTTGTTTGCATGCCAATTATTGGATTCTTACATGCTGGATGGATGCTTGTTTGAATAGGTTTGATTGTAGGTTCTTCTCTTCCATTAGCTTCTTCGTTTCCATTCTTTTGTGAGAGAGAACCATCTTGAATGACCATCTCTTCTTGCCTCCATCTAGGCATTGAAAGCTCTTTCTAAATTGCATTAACAAGAAGAATTCCAATGTGACAACAAAGTGAGGACGGGACAGATGAGCTAGCACACCCACAATGGAAAGTTGCATTTGTGGCATAAAGGCAAGACTCAACGACACATGCTTCAGTAAGACAAAGGTAAGCTCTTGACATGAACAACCTCTGGTCCTTGCTCTCGCGTGCTACGTATCCGTGAAAATATCTCCCTTAAAAAGAAATGCATAAAACTAGTGTGATTTGGGAATGAGAATCATACAACAAAAGAGAGATTCTGAGAAAAATGAAATGCCATGCGATAGCAACTCTACCATGAAGAGGGCATTCAACCCTCAAAGGAAGCGAGCATAATTAGCACTAATTATGTATTCAAGTTAAGAGCTTACCTTAGCTTTTTTGAATTATGTGTCATTGATCCTTGCCTTTGAGCCATAAATGTAACTTCCCGATGTGAATGCGTTAGCTCATTTGTCACTTTCTCCCTTTGTTGTCACACCAGAATGCTCATTGCCAATGGGGAGAAGGAAGACATCTCTATGCCTAGATGGAGACAAAAAAATATTCTTCTTTGCGGTGGTTCCTATCACAAAAGGCAAGGGAAGAAGCAAGCAAGCAAGAAGAGGGAAGATAAGAGCTTACAAGCGTTATCACAAGGAAATGATTGTGTATTGATTTTTGTCAAAAATGACTTGTATACAAGTGACTAGTTTTCACACAACAATGGCTAAATCTCTATTACTAGTCTTAACCAAGTATGTGCACGAAGTTCTTAGTCCATATTTGACATTAACCACAAGATAAGACTGTTTTATTTGCTCTAATGTCGTCTTATAACAGATAAGTGCCCATTTAAACGTTAAGATGGCAAAACACCTTATGGTAGTGAAACCATATTAACCTATAGAGTGATTAATACTTACTAATGACAATGAGCTCAAAATTGAAGAAAACGTTTGATCTCACCACCTAGTTATCAATTTTCTTTAAAATTTGGATTGTGAACTCCTTGTAGACCCAATAGAAGATGACCAAGAGCAATTCAATCCACTCAAAACGAAGGCACCAATTTTGCATTTTGAGTGATGCGTTTTTTCCACTCGAAATTGAAAAACAATGTTTTTGGCCATGCTTTTCTTCGAATTGAGTCGTGTCCTTGGATGTGGTAGAAACACTGTTTTAGCTGTGAGGCCTTGCGATTGGTTTGTTAAAAGATGCCAAAGCAAGGAACAAAACATTTTACTACAAGCTATGTTTTTGCAAGAGAGGAAAGAAAAAGGTTTGAGCCTTAATGATAAGATTAGTGAGCTAATGGCGTAGAATTATGGCATGTTGTGATACCATATTAGGAATTAGGGTTTAGCAAAGATTAGGATGGAAAGAAGTGTGAATAAAGCATGGAGGTTAAGCTAATGATAGTTATTAACAATAGAGAGAAGAGCAAGACACACAAAAGACTCCCAAAGCGATGATTTCTCCATTATTTTTTGAGGCCTTTTACAAGCATCAAAAGTACATAAAAATGAGCTGCTGTGTGTGTGTGTGTGTGTGTGAGAGAGAGAGAGAGAGAGAGAGAGAGAGAGATTCATTTTATTAATGTCTACCAAAGAACCAATAGACATATGTGTAAATTAACATGAAAGCATATTACATGAGTCTTCCCATGTACATCTCGTAAAGTAGAGCAAGATGGTCATGGATACTCAGGAATGTGTCCATGTATTGATAATACCATCCTCCTCCATAATTGAGTGTAAAGCTGTGGTGGTGTCCCTTGCCTGCATAGTGGCCTCTCCAGCCTCTCCATGGCAGTTGAGTATGTCCTGTATCTACAGTCGAAGTACAAACCAAAGGATCCCGCAAGTGGGTGTAGAGCTATGACCTGTATGATCCCTTGGACCCTCTATGCACCCTAGATGGTACTATCTGGCACCAGTATTCGGCTTTAGTGGTTGTAAAATTCTACAGGTATGGATGTCAAGTCCGGAGGAGACTCCATGTAAACATGGACTGTATTTTTATTCGAAGTCCTATGGAAGCCGAAAATTATTAAGAATTTGTCACCACTAGACCCACAATTCCGATAATCACATAGCTCAACTTTTATGGTTCAAAGGATCCATAGTTGCAGGCTAGCTTAACATGCACCTCCTTAAAGCATGGTTGGCAATCCACACATGCCAGTGTATGAGCATTGAAGAGGACCATTGCTTTTATTGATGAGTAACAATGGATTGTGCTTGGAGGAGGGGAGGGTGCCCTGTTCACTGCAACTGTCCCACGAGCTTTCAAATCTAGGAAGTGACATTGTATTGGATATATACAGAGAAACAACCAAGCAAGGGAAGAATAACTCCTAATAATGCCCAAGTTTATCAGAATAGGAGGAAAACTGTTCCACTCCACCTTGCAGAGTTGCCAGGTATCTATATTAGATAATTAAGAATAATTTGCATGATCTCTTTTTTCATCTTTTGAAATTAATATCAGAGTTCTCTGAAAAATACTTCTCATTAAACCACGTTTATAAGGGGATCTGACAATATCACAGATGTCTTTTGTCCCATGCAGAAGGGCACTCCATTACAAAGCACCAAAACACCTTATATAGCATATTGAAGTGTTATGTGTATCAGCATCATCGTGATTCCCTCCTTGGTAACAGGGAATTGCCATCTAATAAGAATACAACATGCCAGAAGAAATCACTGACAATAACAGCAAGTTATGACCCTGCCTCCTTGCTTTACATCTCTGCTTCTCTGTCGTGATAGTTACGGAAATGTCTCATCAAGTACAATAATTTCTGGCCACCAAAAAGATGCAACAAAATTAGTAAGCATTGCTTATCTGAGATATCTCAGATAAGAGGCTTCTTCTATCTGAAAGCCTTTCACAATCAAATTGAATGTGCCAAAGCATGGAAGTAGTACATTTAGCCTCGAAGTTGGTGGACTCACTGAAGAAGGCAAAAAGTATGGTGCCCCTCAGGTTGTGGCAGGCACCAAAGAAAAGAAAAGGTTTGGTCTCAAGGCTCTCCTCATGTCAACTAGTGTAGAACTATGTTATTAGGCTTGTAAGCTCTCACTAAATGTAGGAAAAAGCTTAATTGGCCACTGCTTGCAGTTGGTGTGTGTTGGAAATCGGACCTTCATGATTACAAGAGAATTGAAGGTCTACAGGAGTCCAATGTTTGACCGCGAGACAAGCCTCTAATAAGTAGGCAGAGTTGCTGCGAAGGAGGTGGGAAATGCCCTGTTAAACAGGTTATTTATGCTTCTGCCAAGAATTAGCCGAAAGATCCAGGTGAGTTTCATAATGGCTGCAGTTATGCCAACTAGTGTAGAACTATGTTGACATGCTTACTTCACCTACTAGGAAGATGGCATTGATATTGCATCTTTGAATGGGTTTCCATAGCCTTTCGTAGGGCAAAATCAGCACTAACACCATCTTTGAAAACAGCACTGTAAAAGGTACTAATAAAGGATGCAAGCTCTGTTTCTTCTATTTCTTGCCTCTTAACCCTCTGCTCACATCTTTCAAAGTCACCATCTTCCCAGTCACTGTCAGGAGTATTCAAGTCTGCCTCTTCCTCATCCTCTTCATCCCCGATGACAAAAGTTCCTGACACTCTATCTTGTAAATAGGTAGTCGAGTCCATGATCGTTTCAGATACTGCATTTTGCTGTCCTACAGGGAGCTCGAGTGAAGATGCAATCACTGCCTTTGCTCCTGCATCTAAGAAAGCTTTTAACAGTGGAGCTGGTGGCCCATACTTTCCTGTGCAAATCACTATCCTGTCTCGCCATGCACCCACCTGAACCACAATAGAGGTCAATCACTACCCTTCAAAGGCTTGTGAGAAAAGCGAAGAGCACATAGATTAGCATCTATGAATGCAAAATAAGTACAGACTTGCCCTTCGTATCTTACCATCCATCCTGCATCTTCAAAGGCTTGTGAAAAGCCAAGAGCACAATAGATTAGCATATATGAATGCAAAATAGGTACAGACTTGCCCTTTGTATCTTACCATCCATTGTGCATCTTCAGCATTCAAAAGGGTTGATGGAAGAGTCCTTTGAAACAGATAAGCCCCCACCTCTTGCTCATCAGCTAGAACCTGCACTTGTCCAATTTTTCCGCTTATGCACCGGGACACTCAGAAGCAGTTACGTAAAAGATAGCCACAATTCTTGCCATTTGGTTTTTGAGAACCAACCTGTGTTTGCCTTCCGATGAAACGGTAAAGAGCTCTTCCTATGAAGAACTTTGGAAACTCAGATACAAGACTGGCAACTGTTGAGATCTTCGGAGGCACAAGGTGCCTTTTTTTATGCTTACTTCCGGAATACAGGCGCATGTTTGCCATCACACTTTGCAAGAATGCATCTGCAGATACTCCCGGCTCAGCCACAGCAAAAATATCACTCTGCCAGCTGCAATTTTAGACCCACTCACACGCCCACATGCAAGATTACTGACAGTTTCTCTGAAAAATCCTTGAATCACTTGAATGTATTAAGACCATAAGTAAATTTGGTTTCTAGAATACTAACGCGAGGATCAGGCCGGCAGAGTCACTTTGAAGTGCCAGGTGAACAATACCAACTTGGGGAGACCTCTGCAGCCTTTCATTCAGCAAGGAAACTGGTACAGAAAGCTGTCGTGGACCTAAAGGAGGAGACCTTTGAGGTGAGTGTGAGATCATCCCTGAAAGCAGCTGGCTCTGGCTACCACCATCTAAACTAAGCGGAGGGACAACATCAGGATGGCCCAACTGATGCAGTCCTAACTCTGGACTACGTAGCAGTGGACTGCCTGGGAAACTCCCAGAGAACAACGGCGATGTAAACGGAGTGCTGATTGACGCAGCAGTGCTTGAAGCACCAGAACTGCTACTGAACTTTTCCAGCTTGATTCTGTGTTGAGAACAGAAAGACTCCAATGAGCGAGTATGTCCAGAAAGCTTCAGGGCCTCCGTGCTCCCCCATGCTTCTACCAAAAATACTCTCCTCCTCCATCCCAGACGAGGTCCAACCTCATCATCTGCATTTTTTACTGCAGAGAATGCACAGAAAAACACAGAAAAGGAGAGGGAAAGATGCTTCATAATTCAATTCAAGTTACAATAATTCAATAAAACTATTTCCAGAGATTGCACAAACGACACCTTTATCAGATCGCTTTGTTTTCCCTGGTACGGGAGCATGCCGCAATCTCTCTGCCCATTGATCCTCCTCTGGCAAAGGGGGGACCACACAATCGCATGCTGATTGAAATGCAACTGAATTGGCATCAATGTACTCTTGTGTTGCAGCCTCAAGTTTTAACCAAACAGTAGGATCAGTCTCATCAAGCTCCATCCCACACCTGTCATCAACTGCAGCATAACAGAAGTGCCAGTTGAGGTATTCAGCTTGATTTTCTCCTCCACATGAAGGTTTCTACAGAAAAAAGAGCGGTGCTGCAATTCGACAGAGCAGAGAGCTTATCATTCACCTGGGTTAAAGCGGAAGTACTGTATGTCAGGTAACATGGGTAGCAGTGTATCCAAAGCTTCCTCAACACGTTCTACTGAACATGCACTTTCTATCAAAACTTGGCCAGTATCCAAGTAGCGCCAGCCTCCTTTTCCTCTAGGCTATGACATGTTCTCAAAGTTAAAAGGGCTCATCTTTGTATACATATTTTCCTTGCGCAAAGAAAAATTGAAGGTTAGCATTCACACCTTTGTTGGAACATTGCCACAGCCGATCGAGACAAGGCAGCCTATTCTAGTGTCCGGCCATAAAAGCTGTGCTTCGCGTATGGCAATGACTGTCGGATTGTTAGCAACAATGGCCCCATCCTGCCAGCGATTTGCATCTATAGGAAGAAACTCTACTTTTCAGGTCATTGTGTACATGTAAGATATAAGTGCAGTTCTGTGTGTACTGGTTATTCGGTGTTCTGACTTGAAGCTTACCAGATGAGAAATCGTCCAGATAATATGGTGCAGCAGAAGAGGCTCGTATAGCTTCCCAAATGCAATGCTTACAGCTACCAATAAATGCGCTTCGTCTATTGGAGCCGGTCTGAGTTGACAAAGGGGTTGCTGTGGCAGGGGTTCCAAACACTGAAGCGGCTGGACCATCAGTCGTCCATGGCACTGTTTCAGGAGTTCCTACCGGGTACTGTCAAAAGGGCAGACATCAATGTACCAAATTTTGACAGGGCTGATATAATTTTTAGATTCTCACAAAAACATGCTAATTAGGATAAAATGAAGCAAGTTTTGTCTTGTATATTGATTTTCTGTTGTAGGTAGGAATTAAGTTTCTAGATGTATGAAAGCATATCAATATATTAACACAAATAACAATAGTTACAATATGGCATATATTACTTGCTTTATTAATATGAACGTGCCCCGTACAGAACTCGAAAAAAAGTTTGACTTGCACACCTGATAGTTTCTGAATACAAATGGTTGTGCTGGCATAACGCTCACAAGTGTCGATACTGCAAATACCTTTGGAGTACCCTTCACTGCAGACTCTATTAGCAAGTCACCATCTTCATCAGCACACATCTCCTTCAGTAGGCGCTCAAACTCATCCGCATTATGCTGCAGGTCCATAGTTACCAAAAACCTTTTTGAGAAACAGAAAATTCACTTTCAAGTTTCAAAGACCATTCTTCAAGAAACCCTTTCAAGGAAAAAATACCTCTACTATAACGAGCCCTTGGTATGTATGATTACTAAGGCATGCATACACACACGCACACACGACCATTGTTACTTCCAATTTTGAGTTGATGGCAATTGGTTGAAGTCCATATAAAAGAAAAAAAAATCTGCTCCACATTGGTGGATTTCCTTATGCAACCTTCCAGACGATTAGGAACCTTGATATCCAATAGCTAGCTCAAAGTAACAATCAACTGGTACTTCTACAACTAACACACACAAATAATTTTATCCCTTTATAAACCAAAAAGGATGTTATAGTAGTTCTTATTGAGAATATTGTAAATCTGATGGAACCCCTAAGTAGAGATGAGAACCACTACTAGCTGATGGGTCGTGATTGATGGACACTACCTGTAATCACGTGCATTTGGCCAAGAGTGAAGCATACTAGTAAAGATAAACCAAAATTTAATAAGCAAAATAAAAGAGAACAAGGGCTTATCGAGTTCATTTCTGCATCAATGCATCAAAACAGTAAGATCACTCCTGGATATTTTCCATTAGAAAATTGGCTGGGTCTCTCTGACACAGGCACTAAAACGAGTACAATACTACAAGTAGCTAGGCCCTAACCTGAGTACCTGATGATGAATCAAATATGAGGACTAGTAAGGGGAGTGCTGGCAAGCTCACCAACCAACCATAGCCCATCTGAAGAATGTATATGCCGCAATGTTCCATACCATCAAAGCCCACAATCAACTATAAGGCTAAAGCCAAGCTAAAACTTCCTGGTTTTGAGAGGTCTCCACCAACGAATCCTCCTCTCTTTTTTTCCCGGAAAAAGATCCTTCCATTAGTTACCAAACAAAGCAGCCGTAATGGCCAAGTACAAACTCAGCCCCATAGGAAGGAGCAAGAAACAAGAAACTAGAGGAAAGGATGCTCTTCTCCTCAGGCTGACCGCTCCGGGAGGAGAAGGCTCTCATACAAGGAGGGGGAGGGGGGGAAACAGCCACAGAGGTGGTCTATAGTGCCAAGTGGGCTCACTACCACTGACAATGACGCAAAATCCTCACTAAGGCCTCATGACACAAAATCCTCAGGAAGGCCTCATGGTGCTTCCACATACGATCGGAGAGCCACCCTGAAGCTCCCCCCACTGTCCACGGAGGGTATGGGAAACCAATCACCCTCACTCTGCAAAGTGCTTCCAAAGAGAGCTCTACTCTCTCAAGTCTACCATGTGGTCCGATAGGGAAGGTGGGTAAGGCAGAGCTCTCATCCGTGCCATGGACGGCTAAAGGAATGTCTGGTGTGGTGAATACTCCCAACCACTGCCAGAGGGGGGGGAGGAGGGGGGGGAGGGGGGGGGAAATGAAATGTTACATTAACGTCTTCAAAAGGCCAAAGTGACCTATGAGACCAAAGTTACAACCATATGACATCTGATACACTATCTGGAAACGAAAAGAAAGGACTGAAGGTAAGTATCTAGCCCTACAATACAGCAGTATAGGGAGCATCCGGAAGTAGCAACTAGGGAGAGTGGGAAGCTAATGCTACTAGTCAAAATGGGGTACATGAGTACATGGATACATGAATACATGAATATGGGGGAGTACAAAAGTGACAGTGAGTACAACAGTATAAGCTGGAGTGGTAATCATCCTAGGAGCTCTAGCATGGGTCTCTGCCGGATGGCCTGGATATCTGCCATAGTGAGATGCCTGGTCGGACGAGCCCGATGCCTCGCAATGATGCTCTGAATCCTCCCGTGTAGGCACCGTCTCTGATGTAAGGATCTGCGAACCCTCGGGCGTCTGGATCTGCCCAACTAGATAGCTCTCTCAACTAGAGTCCCACGGGGTGCCCACTCTTGGGCTGTCGACTGTGTGTCCTCCCGGGTAGTCCCTCTAAAGAAGTCAGTAATCTGTCTCTGTGTGGACTCCCTGCCAGTCGGGCGTCTGCTCCTCATAATGGACTCTCTGAGCCTGCGGATCTCCAGGAGATAAAAACCCAAGCATCGCTGATCACAATAGTCCATGACTCTAGCCAGTGGTCCAAATCCCTCTCTGAAAAGGCAATGGTAGCGTCCTCGAATCTCATAATATGCTGTGCAGCGACAGATGTAGTGCTCCTCCGTCTCTGGCTCTATCCAACAAATCTGACATATCCTATCCCCTGGAGGTATGCCTCTAAATCTGCCTGTCTCTATCTCTAACTAATGTGAAGAGGTGCGGATCTGCCCAATGGCGCACCTCAATCCATGAGACAATTGGGTATCCATGTAGCTCGGTCTAACTGATCTGGCAAGAGCCTCGACTACGATCGGTGGTGCTCCCATCTTGGCTCGGATAATCTCATGGGGTACCGAGGCCTCAGCTTGAATCACCCTGGAGATCATGGACACAAGTGGTCTCTCCATCGATCTCCATCCATCGTATGTGCATCCTGATCGACTGTGACGATCTAGGCTAGGCCCCCAGATCTGTACTCCATATAGCATAGCCGATGTGACCAGCGTGTCAAAAAGCCACAGCTTAGTGCGTGGCTCCTGAAACTGTACCTGTGAGCACATCCTCTCTAGACCTCCTAGTGCTGCATATCCTCTAGTCAATCTGGCCTCTGCTGCCCCCCTCATAGAAAATGTGGGCCCAGTTGAACACCACTCCAAGATATGTGTATGAGTCAACATACTCCACTGTCTCCTGCCCATATGTGAAAATAGGCGCTGATCTCCAGACCCACTGAGCTGTAGTGTTAAACACCATAACCTTGGTCTTACCAAGGTTAGCTGAGAGCCCACTGTCCTGTGCATAAGCATGTAAAGTATCCAAGTGCCTTTGGCATAATGAGATGTGCTGGGTGGAAAGTAACATATAGCAATGTATAGGGGTCTACCCTCATCTGCCCTCACTCTGACCCACATGTACTTCGCGCTCTCATCACGGCGCATAACATGGATGAGTGGCTGAAGCTCCTCCCTAAAAAGAACTGCAACTCCTCCGGATCCGCGAGCACCATGCTTCAAACGGGCCTCCTGTCTACAAGTCGTCTCCCATCTGTATCCCGCCACGCTCGGTAATGTGCTGCCTGGGGCCTGATGTGTCTCCGAGTAGAAGATGATGTCCCTATCTCTGAAGCTGTCCTCAAAGGCCCCCACATCCAGTCTCAATGCTCCGTTGCAGTTCCATACTGCAAGTCTCAAACTCGTCCCAGAGGTCTCGCACCGTCAGGTGGTGCGTCTCTCTAGTATCACCACTCTGCCTCCTCTGTAAAATGCTAGCTTCCCTTTTTCTCTGGCTGCCCTAATCTCCGGCATGCACTCCCTCATATGTGCTAGCTATGCCAAGGTGAGGTCATCTCCTAAAAAGATGCCCGTTTTCTTAAGGGCGGAGCGCTTGGCCAAGAAATCCTTCTTGGCCTCCAAGGTGGGAAAGCGTAAAATGAGAGCTCTCTCCTTCGAGCTCTCTCCTCCATTCTTGTCTTTCTTGCCCACTCTCCAAGCCCCCGTGTGTGTAGGCCTCGAAATGCCCATGCGTATGTATAAATCTTTGGCTTCCTCCTCTACATTGTCACCGTCCTTAAGCCCCGTGATCCGCACATGAAGTTCCCTTGTCTTTCTTCTTTGTTCTTCCTCAATGGTTAGGTTGATAATCTTCGAGGTAGATGTGCTTTCGGCCTCCTTGTTCTTACCTTTCTTGACCACTTCTATCCATTTCTCCGCTTTATCTACTTGCTTTTGCGTCTTCGTGAGCACCTCCACCCACGAGGAGGTCTCCAGGGCTTTCTTTTCTTCTCCCTCTTGAAGTGTTCTCACTTGGGCCTTGATGGTGTTCAGCTCCTCCATCATGACGGGCTGAATTTCACCTTCCTTGAGCTTATGTTGAGCACGTGCTTCTTCTATCTCTATCTTGAGATTTGCGATCTCTGCATCTTGGGCTGCTATCCGCGCTTCAAGCTTCTTGACTTTGTCAAGAAGGCTCCGGTTGACCATATTAATTGCATTGTCCGTCTCTTTCTTGTGTTGTTGGATGGCTGCCTTGATCAGGTCTTCAATGTCGATCCTCTCCATCTTGTCTTGGGCTGAAAAAGGCTGGTTTTGGGTTAAAAATCAATTAACCCTTGGCCATAGGAAGAGAGAGGCCAGAGGGGGCTGTTGTGAAGAGAGAGAAAGATAGGCAACAGGAGAGAGAGAGAGAGAGAGAGAGAGAGAGAGAGAGAGAGAGTTATGTTGCTACCTTGGGGGCCTGAGCAAGGGTGGGTGGGAAAGGAGGGCAAAACAGGTTCGAAATGGGCAGGAGGCGGGAAAGGGGGGCGACACATAGAGAGAGAGAGAGAGAGAGAGAGAGAGAGAGAGAGAGAGCGGAGAGTGAAGCGACGGGCACAGGGAAGAGGCGGCGGGTGAACAGTGAGAGAGAGGGCGGAGAGTAAAGCGA
This sequence comes from Cibotium barometz, assembly GCF_041138505.1. Lineage (NCBI taxonomy): Eukaryota > Viridiplantae > Streptophyta > Polypodiopsida > Cyatheales > Cibotiaceae > Cibotium > Cibotium barometz. Next base: position 14,924,878 of record NC_141058.1, read on the forward strand.
CGGGCAAGAGGCAAAACAGGTTCGAAATGGGCAGGAGGCGGGAAAGGGGGGCGACACAAAGACACAGAGAGAGAGAGAGAGAGAGAGAGAGAGAGAGAGACGGGCACAGGAGGGCAAAACAGGTTCGAAATGGGTAGGAGGCGGGAAAGGGGGGCGACACAGAGAGAGAGAGAGAGAGAGAGAGGGCGGAGAGTGAAGAGACGGGCACAGGGAAGAGGCGGCGGGCGAACAGTGAGAGAGGGCAGAGAGTGAAGCGACGGGCAAGAGGCAAAACAGGTTCGAAATGGGCAGGAGGCGGGAAAGGGGAGAGAGAGAGAGAGAGAGAGAGAGGGCGGAGAGTGAAACGACGGGCAAGAGGCAAAATAGGTTCCAAATGGGCAAGAGGCAAGAAAGGGGGACGACACAGAGAGAGAGAGAGAGAGAGAGAGAGAGAGAGAGAGAGAGAGATGAAATGAAATGAAATGTTATATTAACGTCTTCAAAAGGCCAAAGTGACCTATGAGACCAAAGTTACAACCATGTGACATCTAATAGAGAGAGAGAGAGAGAGAGAGAGAGAGAGAGACTAAGTCGATGTCGAGGCTAAGTCTATCCCTACCTCGTATCCCAGCGAGGCTCAGCTATCTAAAAATAAGCCAATCTCCAAGTGACTAAGCAAGACCCATACTCAAAGCTCCACATGATACGGGGGGGGGGGGACCCTAGCATGTGACTATTGGGCAAACGGACTAGGGGATTCCAGATCAAAGGCTGTCAAAGGCGCTCCTCGGATGCAACTAGAGTGGACTATTGAAGGGCCGGCCTGAGATGATCCCAAGCACCCAATAGGCTGGCTGCAAATCTGTCCTCAAACGCAAGGCTAAAGCCACAAGCCCGCATCTCCGTGAAGATCCATCTCGTGCTTTGGGGCCAAGGGCCTCCTAAAACTGGGGTGTGGGCGGAGATCCTAGCCAGAAGGAAGTCCTTCCAAGGCTCACCGTCGGAAGAAAGCCCACGAGCTATCAACTTGCCCAAAAGTGCACAGCTTTGAATAGAGGGGTCGATGATGCCCAGGCCCCCACTATGTGCAGCTGAATGATGACTCTCTAGGCCAGCTTGGCCCAGACAGGCCTCTCGTCACTACCAGTCCAAAGAAAGTTACAAATCAACCATTGAACCTAACCAATGCAAGCCCGGGGGAAGACCCACCAGGAGGTGATATACCACACAATGCCAAGAAGAACCTGGTTCACCACCACGGAGTGCCACTAGGGATCCACTGAAAAGCCTCAACTTGACTCCAATTCGAGACAAGCAATGAGCCAACCCAGAATCCACACAACTTGTGCCAGTTGGTATGTGCTCCAAATGCACAACAAAAGATCTCTATCCCGTCGACGAATCTCTCGAGATTTCCCTCATCTCTAGATAGGTATGTTCTTGTGTCATCGACGAACTCTGAATCAAGCAGGTCCTCTTGCACACAGATGTGAAGATGCAGCCCTTGGAGCCCTCTCTCCTAAGCGGAGAGAAAACTACTCATGGCCTCAGTAACAAACAGAAATAGATAACGTGCCTGTGGACAGCCCTGCCAGACAGAGCAAGAAACTGGAAATCTGTCGCCTCTGGCTCCCTCAATGAGAACTTGGCTGTGTTAAGCCAAGTAGAGTCCAGAAACACCTTGGACCCACTCCTCTAGAAATCCCATCCGGCACATCGTTCCACTCTACCATGCCATAGGCTTTCTAAAAATCCAAAAGGAGAACAATAAAATTACTACCTCAACCTAGCCGAAACGTGGTTGCCTCCGATCCTCGACGAAACCCATCTGCATATCGTGAATCAAATCGGGGAGGAAGGACTGCAATCGCCGGCTGATGGCCTTGGATAGAATTTTGTAGGCGGTCCCTCGCAGGGTGATGGGTCTGCATTGTCGAATCTCCAATTTGTCACCACCCTCCTTGGGAATCAAATGGATCAATCCCTCTGACAGCCTCTCTACCATGGATCCTGTGATCATAATATAATTTTAAGCAACTTTGAAGCCGCCTTCCATGAGATCCCAACGTTGAAGAAATAAGGAAACCGGAAGCCCATCTTCTCCTGGGCATTTGCCCTGAGTGAGTGCCGTCAGAGCCTCCGCAAGCTCCTCTGCATTAAAGGGTGTCAACAGAAAAGTCCGAAGAGCGGGAGGGACCGCATCTCTCCTGTACCACCAGACCTGCTTATGGAGGGATCTACAACTATGGATCCATCCTGGCCTTGCAACCCGCGGATACCATCCCTCCACTTGTGTGGGCGTGAAATCTCAAAGAAATCTCCAATGACCCTGCTCCTCCCGCTTGGGTCCAAAAAGAGGCTCTAGCATGGTATCTATACTCCACCCTCCGCTCCTCGATGAAACTTTGTACAATCTGCAACCAATTGGCCCTCTATCCACAGGCTATTTGGGACACTCTCCTGAAACCGCCGCAATAGGGCATGGCTCCAACCGATGCTCCCCTCCTGCACTTCAAAACCATCTAGTCTGACCTCCTGTAATAAAGTGTTGATCTCTCCAAGGCCTGCGTCCAAAGCTCCTCTAGTTGAACCACAGTGGAAATCTAGACTCTTCCAAATCTCCTCTATCTTGCTACGTATCTCGGGGTCCTGAATGAGGTTGTCTAAGATCCGGGTGCTCACATGTATGTCCTGCCTTCGGGGGTCCTCCAGGGATAGAATGACAGGTGCATGATCGGGGAAAGTAGCGCCTACCAAAATACCAATCATGCCACCATGTCCACAAGTCCACTCATCTGCATAAAACAGGTCAAATCAAGAAAGGTTAGGGCCTGTACTCCTCCTGTCAAATTGTTGGGGTAGGGTTTCACAAAAACAGACACACACACACACAAAAGTACATAGCAGCAAGCTCTCTCAAGAGCGTGAGAGATAGTTGATGATTTATGTCAAAGAAGATGAAGAGATACAATGTGTGGAACAAGGGAGTTGACTCCACAATATCAAAATACAAAATAAGTGTGGTGTCCTTTCACACCTAATATCCAAGGGAAAAAATCCAAAGGGAGAAAAGTGCATGTGGTTAGCTCATGTTCATATGTGGCACTACTCATATCATATGTGGCATAACTCATAGCATAAGAAGATGAAGAGATACAATGTGTAGAGCAAGAGAATTGACTCCACAATATCAAAATACAAAATAAGTGTGGTGTCCTTTCACACCTAATATCCAAGGGGAAAAACCCAAAGGGAGAAAAGTGCCCTTGGTTAGCCCATGTTCACATGTGGCACTACTCATATCATATGTGGCAGAACTCATAGCATATATGCCAATAAATCCCCCCTGTAGTGGCAATGTGAACCTGTACAAGGTTTGAGCAGATCACTCTCTATAGGAGAGTAAGCCTAAAGCTTTGTGGAAAGCTTCAAACTTCTCTCGAGACAATGCTTTTGTGAACAGATCTACAACATTGTCCTGTGTAGAGCAGGAAGATAATGAGATCTCCCCTCCATGAATCCTCTCCCTAACATAGTGATAATGAATCTCTATGTGCTTAGTACGTGCATGAAACACTGGGTTTCGTGCCACGGCTATAGCACTCTAACTGTCAGTGAGTATGGTGGTGGATGTTTGCTAGCACTCACGAAGATCAGTCATCAATCTCCTCAGCCATACACAATCTTTGTGGCTGTAAAGGTTGCCCTGTACTCGGCCTTACAAGTAGATGTGGCAACAGTGGGCTGCTTTTTGCTCAACCATGATATGCATAAAAAGAAACAACTTCCACTAGTGGATTGCCATGTATCATAGTCACCAGCCCAGTTGGAATCACTGTAAGCATGTAACTGCAAGCTACCCCCCTGGGATATACCAATGTAAGATCCAAGAAGCCGTGAATATAGCGGAAAATCAGCTTCACTGCTTGCCAATGCTTTGTACCTAGGATGTGCATAAATTTGCTACACTAGGAAACCCCAAATTGAATATCCATGTCATTTCCAATTAGCAACATGTCATCCACATAAAGAATGAGCATAATCAAAGTACCATGATCCTCTTTCACATAGAGGGTGCTCTCCGTTGGACCAATGTGAAATCCTTGTGTGGTCAAATAAGTATGTATCTTCTCATACCAAGCTCGAGGAGCTTGTTTGAGACCATTAAGTGCTTTTCGAAGCTTGCATGCTTTGTCTTCATGACCATGCATCACAAAACCAATGGGTTGATTTACATACCTGTCAAGCTGATATAACCCATGGTACAATGTGTCGGAAGTGACCAATGCATAGCCATCTTCACGGTCTTTCACTGTGCATTTGTCATCCTCAAAGTTCACTGCATATCCTCTTTTAGAAAAGAGGAGACGGATAGCAAGTTCTTCTTAATTCCTGGCACATACATCTGCACCATCTATTGTTGTGACGATCACCTCACCAACACCTTGAACTGGATACGAAGAATTGTTTGCACATGTTACCCGCTTGCCTTTAGGGACAGCCATAAGCTTCTTAAACAAATCCCTCCGTGAGGTAATGTGTTTAGAAGCACCACTGTCAAAGTACCATGTGTCGTGTCTTTCATTGACACTGAGAGACATATGCTCCAATGATGCATCGTAACTGCAAGGAAAGTCCACTCACCCTGCACAAGATTTACTGATGCATCATCTTTCCCTGCAAGTGATGAAGAAGAATCTACAGCCATGCTGCTTTCCTTTTTCTTCTCTTTTGCAAGCCTCTTTCTACACTCATTCAAGTAAGGACCTAGCTTCTTGCAGTAGTGACATTTGCCCTTTTTCTTGGGCTTACCTGCATCATTTTTAGCCTTTTGTGAAGGCCTTTGGCTGAAAACTATGTTTGGCTTTTCCCTTGCCCTTGTCTTGGGCAGCAAAAGCCCCATCACCACGCATGCTGGAAGATTTGTTCTTCCGATTCTGCTCCTCCTGTAGTAACAAACCAACCAACTCTTCAAACAAAATTGGTTCCGCGTTTCCCCGCATAGATAGTGAGCGATGTGTGGAAGTTCAAGTAGGTTTATGGCAAAGATGATAGTGTCTTGGAAACCAACTCCTTTTCGGAAATGACCTCATCAATATTGAGCACTTGCTCTCGAAGATCCTAGATCTTCATAAGATGATCAACCATACTATCACCTTCATTCATGTCCAAGTTCTCAAGCTCTTTCTTGAGAAATGCAACCTTGGCCTCATTCTTTGCCTAATACATAGTTTCAAGTACATCCCAAGCTCGTCGTCAGGTCCTGCAAGACCGAATATGTGGTATACCGTATGATTGATTGCTTTATTGACAAAGCAATCAAAGCCATTGCTTGGGCATCTCGAGTATCCCATCTCTTCTGCTCTTGTGAGGGAGGAGTGGATACTCTAGCTTGTTGAGCACCATGGCCAGGCGTGTGAGGTGCTATGTCAATAGGGCGTACATCTTCACCTAACACATAATCCCATATTCCTTTGGCTACAAGAAGATTTCAAGCCATGAAACTCCACAGGGAGTAATTGCTACCATCCAATTTGTCCTCTTGGGACAAAACCCTGAATATATCAATCGTATTTCCAACCATGTGCTGAAATCTCTTGCAAGAGAGATGCAAACACGCTATAAAAAGCACTTGCAAGCAAAATCCCAAACGCACCGGAGTGCAATGCTAGGCAACCACAAAGTCCTATGCAAATGTTTTGCTGCGAATACAAGGCTGCAGATAAGCAATGCTGAAAATCCCCAAATTTTTGAGCACTAATGGGCTGATGTATGTTTTTACAAAAGCCCCAAAAATCTGTGTACCAATGAGCTTTAATTGTGCAATTAAGAACTGATTAAAGCCCCAAAATTCTAGGTGTCCTGTAATTGCACTTGTGCAATTAAGCACAAATTTTAAAAAATCCCTAAATTTTTTGTGTGTCCAACACCCTAATGCTGCCTTGCACTTGATTTTTGCAATGAAGCAATAAATTCACAAAAGCCCCATGAACTAAAGCAAAAATTGATTACCTTTGAGTGGGAGCCCTAAATTTGTATTTGGGGTAAGGGTTACTGTGATACCACCACGGGCTGGTTCAACAGGAGGCAGCCGCCGGTAATCGACAAAAGGCATCAGCTGGTGACCTTGATGGGAGGCAACACACTGTGGCGGACAGCAGATGTCTCGATGGGCTGTAGACGGGCTATTGCAGGCAGCTGGACGGCTCGAAGGCGACTAGTTGTTGCTGCAAATAGTGTGGCAGAGATTGCACTCCAACAGCGGGCGTCACGTAGATGGCAGACGGCCTATGTAGCTATAGATGTGTCGGGGAGCACAAGCAACGGGCAGGGAGTTGGTGATGGCACGAACTCCAGACGGGCACGAAGACAGCGATGGTGAAACCAGGTGTCGGACGAGGTCAACGACGGAACTGTCATGGCTGGGCGACAGAATGTCCACAGCAACGGAAACTCGACCCAAGTTTTTGCCAAAAAATGGCCCTTGCCACGTAAAGGCAAAGTGCGGCGGGGCTCATCCAACCGCCGCCCATTGTCGTGCGAGCTCAGCCGGGTGGTGGTGGAGCCCTCCCACTAGTGCCACCAAAAATGGTGGCTGAAACGGGCAGCGAAACGCCCAATGGGCGGTAGGGAGCACGGACGAAACGCTACAGCCGACAAACGGAATCCTGGAGTCAACGGAAGCGCACAGGGTGGACGGAAGAGACGCGGGCGATGGAAGAGGGAACCCTGCCGGGCTCTAATACCACTATTGGGGTAGGGTTTCACAGAAACAGAGACACACACAGAGAAGTACACAGCAGCAGAGTGAGAGATAGTTGATGATTGATGTTCAAAGAAGATGAAGCGATACAATGTGTGGAGCAAGAGTTGACTCCACAATATCAAAATACAAAATAAGTGTGGTGTCCTCACACCTAATATCCAAGGGGAAAAACCCAAAGGGAGAAAAGTGCCCTTGGTTAGCCCATGTTCACATGTGGCACTACTCATATCAAATGTGGCATAACTCATAGCATATATGCCAATACAAATCTCGAGAAGCACAAACTCCTGAGGCTACAGCCAAAGTCGGGTAAATGCCAAGGGTCCTGTCCCCTCAAAGCCAGAATCAACTTATCCCATGTGGAGTACTCTCCTTGAAACTGTAGCCATGCCACCTCCAAGTTTGTCCTCTACCGACTCTTAACATGTTGAAATCACCATCCATGCACCAAAAATCCATTTGTGGGAGGGACTAGCAAATAGTAGTGGCTCTGCCTGCTGCGGCGTTCAGCATGTATATGTTCAAAAGCCCTCTCTATCTTCTCCAATCCTGATGATCAACCATTGGGCTCTCCCAGTGACAATGGTGCCTAAATCGATCACTGCAAGTAAGAGCTCGCTGATAGAAATGCATACCCCAACCTAGGTCCCAAAGGGGCCAAAAGCATGCGACCAAAAGATGTGACTCCTACCCTCCAAGATCTTCCCACGGCATCGGGTACAACACTCGGAAAGATGATGCTCCTAGAGGAAAAGAATGTCAATGAGCTCACCAACTACGGCTTTGTGAAGCTCCTCTCTGAGAAGCCCGTGCCTTTGAAAGCACTGTGATCCTCCCAAACCCTGAATGTTCCATGAAACAATTCGCATAACTAAAAGCAGTGGGAGGTGGAGCTGTTAGAACTGCCTCCACTCGAAGAGTCTTAGGCATGGGTTTGGATGGAGAATCATCACTATCTATCTTGAGGCGAAGCCGCGCTAGATGTGCCCTTCATGTGAAACCACTCTATCCATGCCCTAGAAAATGCTTACTCTGGGCTCCACCTGTCACAATGAAGGTATCTCTAGGAGGGAGGGAGAGGCACCACCATTGAAACATGAAGAAACACAAAGAGGAGCACCTCTAGACTAGAGGACACCATCTCCCCTCCTCAGTCCTGGTGGCCATAGCCACCCACCTCCATCTGTGCCAGAGGCCAGAGGTGAATGAGCACATCAGTGATACACATCATGCAAATGATGTGAGAGCTCTATGGCCTGGCCATGGATAGCAGCAAACACCGACTCCGTGCTCCAACTCAGGGGGGAGGAGAAGATCATCACGCCACTATCTGGGGTGGAACCGTGGAAGGCCTGGAGTGATGCAAAACCACACAGATGCGAAACACATAGTTTATTCCGCTAGATAATAATCACATTACGCATCTACAAAATCACCGTTACATATCAGGGGCAGCTTTCTTGCATAACTTTCTATCAATCACACCCAAAAAAAGACATCAAAAAACTGAACACAAAATTGACGTTCCAGCACATAGAAAGAAGTCATGCTGCCGATGGATTTGTGATCTTCCTTCGGCCTTGCAAGGCTTGACTCAACTCCAGCCTTGTAAGTGCAGCCTGATAGATGAAGTGATGTACTTGAGCATGCACTCCAAGTACCCTCAAGCACATAGTACATGAGCTTGCAAGGCAAATGAAACATGCACTTGCTTGCAGAAGCATTTTACTGATAAGATAGTGATGCTTAACACTTCCTTTTTTTTCTTTTTCTTTTTCCGGGAAAAGGATCCTTCAATTAGCTAAAGAAAAAGCAACCACAAAGGGCTAAATACAACCATGAAGGGCTAAATACAAACTCGTCTCATATAAGGGCAGAAACAAATGATCATAAGGGGAAGAGATGCTTCTCCTCCGGCTGGCCACTCTATGAGGAGAAGGCTATCTCATGGGGGGGGGGGGGGAAACAGCCACTCAGGTGGTCTATAATGCCAAATGGGATCACCGCCTCTATTTGTGAGGAAAGGGCCAAGCCTCCATAGTCTCAACAAGGCTTCCCGCTGCTTCCGAATGCGGTCGCAACCTCCCTGCAGCTTCCCCCATTGACCGCGGAGGGTGTGGATGATGTCAAGCCATATGCTCCTGATGGTCTCAGTCGGTGGAGTGTGGGTACCCTCGAAGGCCTCGTTACATCTAGCATGCCAGATGTGCTAGGTTGCTATGCTACTGCAAATCACCCATCGTTGGCATGAGCCTGGTCGCCAGACACTTGGAGGTGGGGTTGTGACTGGTACTACTACAATACGATGGTGGGAGACCTGAAGGGCAAGGCCTCCCCCATCCTCCTCGTAAGTCCTGACCACTCTAGCCTCGGTGGCCCCAGCGACTGTACCCCAAGTGATGATCTAGGTCAATGCCCTGTCCATAGCGAAGATGCGGAGAATCCACTGCCAAATCTATTGAGCCTTCAGGCAATCCCAAAGGCAATGTCGTTGAGACTCCTGGGGGTGGCCGCACCTCAGGCAAGCTGTTGACCAACCTCCGACTGCAAGCCAAGTACCCACCGCCAAAGGAAGAGAGTGATCTTCCTCGGCCGAAAGCTGTCCCAAAGCCTCTTCCAAAAATCTGAACGGAAGCACTGTGAAAGGCCCTCAAATTGCCAGTGTGCTGCAGTTGCCAGTGTGCCATCTATCTCTGGCATCTGGATCCTGTGGCCAAGCCATGCTGTATATGCAAAGAAAGGGACATCCAGAGTCTGTGGGATCTTGCCAAGTCCACTCTCCAAGGTCCCACTGCAACCGCGTGAAAGGTCGGCACTCCCAAATCCATAACTGCCAAAATCTCTCCGTGGCCACCTTGGCCAGTGCTGGATCTATGTGCCATGCCCGAGCCCAAAAACCAATCACCCTTACCCTCTGCAAGCTGCAGCCTTTGAAATCCTCCAAGGGGTGCTATGAGCTCTCTAATCTGCCATGTAATCCAATAGAAAAAGTGAGTAGACCATTGTCCTCATCTGCTCCATGGGCCACCACAAGGATATTGTGTCTGGTGAACATGCCTAGCCGCACTAGCACGGTTGGGTCAGGAATAGGAGTCAGCCAATCCGGAGGAAAAGCTGACTCAATGTCGATGCTGAGCTTGTCTCTACCCCGGATCCCTGTCAGTCCTCTCTCTTGCTCCTCCTGAGGTAACTGCATGTGTGCAATCCAATCTCCAAGAGACTTGGCTAGTCCCATGCTCAAGGCGCCCCAGGAAATGTGCGGTCTGGCCCTTAGCATGTGGCCACTAGGTAAACGGATCGAGGGGTTCCAAATCAAAGCCTGCCACCCAAAGCTACTTCTCTTAGGCCATTGGAACAATCTGTCTAAGAGCTGGCCTAAGATGATCCCAAGCACGAAATAGACTGGCTGCGAATCTGTCCTCAAAGACGGGACTAAAACCACGGGCTCACATCTATGTGAAGATCCATCTAGTACTGTGCGGCCATGGGCCTCCAAGGCTCGGAGTGCAGGCTGAAATCCGGGCCAAGAGAAAATCCTTCCAAGGCTCACCACCGAGTAGGAGTCCTCTCACCATCAACTTGCCCAACAGCGCACGACTCTGTATAGCTAGATCAATGAGGCCGAGCCCCCCTCTGCTACGTGGCTGAATGATCACTCTCCATGCCACCTTGGCCCTGGTTGGCCTCCCAACTCTTCCGGCCCACAAGAAGTTCCGAATCAAATGTTGTGCTTGGCCAATACAAGCCTGAGAAAAGGCCCAACACGAGGTGATGTACCACATGGTGCAAGCAGTGCGTGGTTCGCCACCACCACTCTGCCTGCTAAGGATAGCCTCGCCGAGCTCTAATATAGAAGCTTCTTCTGAATACTCAGAAGAAGCACAGCAAACTGCTGCTCGGGAGAGATATCAATGCCAACCTGGCAACCAAGGTATCGGAGTGGAGTGCCCCTCGGGATGCACTGGAAAGCCTCAACTGGTCGCCAAGTCAAGGTGGGTGCTCAGCCTACCCAAAAACCACACGACTTGTGCCAGTTGATCTGTGCTCCTGATGCACGACAAAAAATCTCTCGCCTCCACGAATCTCTAGAGATTCCCAACATCTCCAGCAAGGAAGGCTATTGTGTTGTCTGCAAACTCTAAGTCCAGCAAATCCTCCTGTGTGCGGAGGGGAAGGCACAATCCGTGAAGTCTGGTCGCCTAGGCAGAGAGAAAACTACTCATCACCTCGGCTACAAATAGAAAGAGGTACGGTGCAAGAGGACAGCCCTGTCGAACCGAGCGAGAAAGGGGGAATCTATCCCCTCGGGCTCCCTGAATAAGAACCTGGCTGTGAGATGCTGAATAAAGTCCTGAGACTCCATGAATCCACTCCATGGGGAATCTCATCGGACTCATAGTGCCCTCTAGAAAGCTCCAATCCACCCTGTCATAAGCTTTCTCAAAGTCTAGGAGTAGGACAATGAGGTCCTGCTGTGTCGCATCCTGGCCGAAGCTGTCGCCTCCCAAAAGGTAAAGATGTTGTTTAGAATACTCCAATCCTGAACAAAACTAGTGTGAGTGTCATGGATCAAGTCTGGGAGGGAAGGCTGAAGTCGCCTGCTGATGGTCTTGGCCAAAATCTTGTAGGCCGTCCCTAGAAGGGTGATAGGTCTCCACTCCCGGATCTCCAATCTATCACCACCCTCCTTGGGAATCAAATGTATCAAGCCCTTTGTGAGCCTCTCTGGCATGGCACTTGTGAGCATAATCTTATTGAAGGCAACGCGAAGGCCATCTTCCATGAGGTCCCAATGACGAAGAAAGAAAGAAATAGGAAGCCCATCCTCCTCGCCCTTGGGTAATGCCTTCACCGCCTCCGCCAGCTCCTCCGCAGTGAAAGGGGTCAATAAGAAAGACCAAAGGGAGGGGGGAACCACCTCTCTTGTGTGCCTCTCGACTCTCTCACACGCATCCATCACTTGGCGGGATAATGGGGCACTAGTGAGAACAGACCGGAAGAAATCTGTGGCGATGGCTCTCACCCGCAGGGGATCCAAAACAATAGCTCCATCCTGGCCACGTAGCCTGCGAATACCGTCTCTCCTTCTGTGTGGGCCGGCTATCTCCAAGAAGTCTCCAGTAACTTTGTCACCAGCCTAAGTCTAGAATGAAGCCCTGGCATGGTATCTATACTCCACCCTCCTCTCCTCGATGGACCGAATCTCTTTGCGGGCGGTAGCAATCTGACTCTCAATCCACGGGCTATCTAGGGACCTCTCTTGAAGAAGTTTTAAAGAGGCTAGGCCCCTTCTCAAACTCCTCTCCTGCTCCCGAAATCCCTCCAATCTACTCTGGGCTGCCTCCTGTAAGAAAATATTGTCCTCCCCAAGGTCATCATCCAAAGTGCACGTTGCAGTTCATGAGGAAAAGTCGAGACCCGCCAATAGCTCAATCCGACTACAAATCTCTGGGTCCTGAATGAGGCTGTCTGGAATCTTGGAGCTCACATGTCTGTCATGCCTCCAGGGATAGAATAACTCGGGCATGATCTGAAATGTAGTCCCTGCTAGAATACCAACCATGCCTCCGCAACTGCAAGCCCACTCGTCAACATAAAAGTTTAAAACTTGTCCAGCCGAGAGAGGTTGGAGCCAGAGCTCCGCCTATCTGATCGAGAGAAGCTAAGACTCCCACGGCTACGCCCAAACTCTCGAAGATGCCAAGGGTCCTGTCCCCTAAGAATCAGTATCATCTCCTCTCATGCAAAGTATTCCGCTCCCGAGACTATGGCCGTGCCACCTCCAAGTCTGTCCTCTGCTGCCTCTATCATGTTGAAGTCACCGCCCATGCACCAAAAATCAGCCTGGGGTAGGGCCTGTCGGATAGTGCTCCAAAAGATATCTCTACCTACAGCCGCATTCGGGGCATAAATGTTGAGGAAGTCAACTCTATCCTCTCCAATCAGAATGGTAACCCACTGAGCACATCCTGGAACTATGACTCCCGATCCTGTCTCACACGGCAAAAGCTGCTCACTAACAGAAAGACACTCCTCCCTGCGTCCCTAAAGAGCCGAAGAATGGAGACCAAAAAGTATGACTCCTGCCTGGGAGAATCTTCCCGCAGCGGCAGGTACGCCCCTCAGTAAGATGGTGCTCCTGGAGGAAAAGAATGTCGACAGATCCTCCCACCATAGCTCGATGCAGCTCTCCTCTACGAACGCCTCGTCTCTGAAAGCATTGAGGCCCCCCTAAGCCCTTAATGTTCCATGAGACAATTCTCATATCAATCTCTCTGTGAGGTGGAACTACCGGAACTGCCCTCCACTTGAAGAGTCTTGGGCGCCGGCTTAGAAGGGGAATAATCACAATCTGTCTTGGTGCGGAGTCTCGCCAAGTGGGCATGGATCCTACCCTCCATGTACTCCCACTTTGCCCGAGTGCGAGAGTGCATACTCCGTGCTCCATCAATCACAATGGAGGTATCTGTGAGAAGGGGGGAGAGGTACTGCGAAAGAGGTATGCATGAACACAAAAAGCAACACCTCCAGGCTGGAGGTCACCATCTCCCCTCCTTGGTCTTTGTGGGCTGATCCACCAAGCTCCATCCTGGCCAAAGGCCATAGGTGAGTAATAACATCGGTGATCCAGAGATCCTGCAGATGATGCGAAAGCTCAACTGCCTGATCCTTAATGGTAGCGGCCACCGACTCTGGATCCCACTCTGTCTCAAGGGCTGCGCTCAAGGGGAAAGAGAAGATCATCGCCCCATTCTCTGGCATAGAGGGTCTGGAGTGGTGGAAGACCACACATAGCCGAATAGGGGCTATGGTCTCCTCGAACCTGCTTGTCCCTTCCGTCGGAAGACACGGGAAGAAACTATAATCCACAAGCTGCCCCAAGATCCTGGGAGGCCTACTTGGGGACTCAAGTGGGAGAGCCCTCACTAGTGAGTCTGCAATGGTCATCTCCACCGGCTCTGAGAAATGATGAATCACGCGGCGAACGGTACTCGCCGGCTGTCTCCTCTCTCGATCAGGGACTGCAAGGAGTTGATGGGAATGCTCTAGAGAGGCAAAAGGAGGGGGCTGGGGGCATGGAGGAAGAGGAAGGGGAAAATGGAGCAACTGCGAGTAGAGTCAGAGGGGAGGGTGGGGAGGAGGCGAGGGGGAGTGGGAAGGCGGAGAGGCTGGAGAGGATGCTGCTGAGAGGTATCCATCGGAGAGGAAGGTTGCTGGGGAAGGCTCGACGAAGGGAGGGTGGGGTCAATTTGCCCCATCCAACACTGAAGGCCAGAGGAGAAGTCGCGACGAGGAATCGGCCGCCACCTCTCAGGGCCCCCGGGGGGGGGGGGGGGGGGGGGGACCCTCTCCGTGATTGGAGGCAGGTGCTGTGGTAAGTGCTCGAAACCGTTCTCTGATAGAACCGGATCCTCCTGCATGCTGGCAGCCTGGCGCGCACAGCGACGACGGTCAGCTCTAGTGCTCGGTCAACGACCGGGGCGGGGGCCAACTGTCCGCCACTCTCCAGCTAATGGATCAGATGCCGGGTCGAAGCTGTGCTGGCATCGTGCAAAGAACCATACGTAGTGCAACGGGACTCAGCTACATGACAAGATCGGATGCCGCTGGTGAGTCAAACTCAACCTGGTAGTAGCCGCATCCCAAAGGATGAATATCTGTGATCTGTGGCAAGCTAGCAGGCTAGCCTGAAGAAGATCTCTGAGTTGGCCACGCGCGGGGAAGCTACCGACAATCTTGCATACCAAAGTGGAGGCCTTTAGGGATGTGACAGTCGTAGCAAGAAGGTGCAAGTCCGCTTTGGAAAAAGAAAGGCAAGTAACAACGGCCTCGATCGGGGGAGACCGAGCAGCTGCCATGGAGTCCTCCTAGGGGGCGAAGACCAGAAGAGGCCGAAACATTTGCGAGAAAATGAAGAAATGCACACAACCTGAGGGCGCTTCTTGAGGAACAAGGATGGGCTAGAGATGGCGGCGAAGAAAGGAAAGAAAGGGGTGGAGCGCGCATAGAGGAGAGGAGGGGGGGGGGGGGGGGGGGGATAATAAGAAGAAGAAGAAGAAAAAGTATGAATGAATGAAAAAAGAGGAGAGGAAAAAAAGGGGAAAAAAAGAAAAAAAAAGAAAAAAAAAGAAAAAAAGATAAGAAAAAAGAAAAAAAGAAAAAGAAAAGAAAAGAAAAAGGAAGGAAAAAAGAAAAAGTGAATGGTGGGGGGCGGGGGGGGGGGGGGGGGGGGCAGAAAGAAGGCAAAGGGAGGCGGCGAAGGGAGGAGGGGAGGTGCAGCAGGAGAAGCACTGAATGGGCCGTCGGGCAGGCGGATAAGATGGAAGGGGGGGGGGGGGGGGGGGGGGGCAGGGGAGGATAAGAGGGGTGGAGCAGTCGCAGGCGCAAGAGGGGGGTGCAGGAGGCGAAGGGCGAGAGCTGGCAAAGGGGGCTAGAGAGGGCTGGCGAAGAGGGGGGGGGGTGCCAGCAGCGACGCAGAGCAGGAGGGGGGGGAGCGCAGCTCGCTACGAGCTCTCTTCAAGATCTGCTTAACACTTCCTTAAAACTGAATGCACAGAGATTAGGGTTTAGAAGATACGCAAGGACGCGGTATTGACTCCCAACTACCCTCTCAAGGGGACCCACCACTGGCCGGTGTATTTGCTTGATATATTGCAAGAGAAACTGTTGTCCATTGGACTGCACTTGACTTGGACATTGGCACACTAGAATTTTTTGGCCGTTCATTTGTTTTGAAATCCATACACTGGTGACCCCCTCAAGGTATCTCTAAGCCTCTAGCATCCAGCATCTCAATCTTTCAGAGGCTGCACGTAGATATGATGATCGAGTTTGCCACGACAGCTTCACCTGTTCAGATCATCATGGTTGCTTCCTTGGTCGGGGTTTGGTTGTCAATGTTGAGATTTGTTTCCTGCCTTCTTTAGGTATCCACATCTTTCCTTCTCCATCATAATAGCTTTGTGATCGAAGAAGCTCGTACCCACTGTTGTTTGTGAGGGCTAAGCTCGGACCTGGGCTCTGGTGGCACTTCCATGGATTCTTCCTCCAATTGGATCAGCTGTGCACACATTTTCTCCTCACTAGGACAATTATGAGGACTTGGAAGGAGTAGTTATCTTACAAAGCATAGGCTGATTAACATTTCATATGATTTACCATGCTTACCAATTCACTTTCCAAGGAAAAAGAAAACTGCATTCAAATCCAAGGACATCAATTTTCTTTGATTTGCAGAAAGCGTTCTGCAAGGTTAAAGAAGCAGAAATACCTTGGATCCATGGACAACAACTCTAAAACTTTGAGAAGAGCTTTTGTACAACTGATCCAGTTTCTCTCTCCAGGTTGCTGCTTCGTTGTCTTTTGGAGTTGGTTCAGCAAAAACCAACTTTCCTGTCGAAAATCACATATGCTCAAAATGAAACTGGCATCTGTTACCTATAATAATTGCACATTTAGTTCCCCCCACCCCCCACCACACCCATCCAGCCACCCAAAATCCCCAAAACCTCCCTTGAGAAAAACACAACCCAAGAATAAAACCCATCATATGTACCTAGATTCTTGTAAATCTCTTCGCATTCATCAAGAGTCATTCGTTTTATGCCCAATGCCACTGCAAGCATGCCACCAGTTGATGTGCCACAAATAAGATCAAACATTTCATGAATACGTTTGCCAGTTCCTTCCTCTAATCTTTGCAACATTTGAACTGTCGCCAGTCCCCTCATGCCCCCTCCATCCATGGATAAAATACAGAGACCTTGTTTGCCCACAGGTCTTCCCCTGACTGCTCGCCGCAAATACTCATTCTCACCTGAAAACACGGGTTTCTAAGAAAAATTTAGCTTTCAGACGATGACAAACGCGGGTACTGCATAAAACTGGATAACCATACCAAAGATTGCCAGAGCTCTCATTGCTGCTTTGGAAATAGATGGGTTGGATGTAGCTGAAAGATGAAGTAACATCTCACGCAGGCTACCAGATGCAGCTAGATTCCTTCTGTTATCCCGACAAAATGCTAAATTTCCTAATGCTAGCAGCGCACACCGTTGAACCTGGTTTAGGAACAAAGCCAAAAATCTCCACTGAACCTTTCATGATGCATGCAAGGACACCACCCATGATATCCTACAATTTGAAAGACAAACTTACCTCAGGTTTCTTATGTGCACAAAGCATCTTCAGATGTTTCAGCAGTTCTTTTGTTAGCATTCTTGCAGCAACAGTATCTGATGCAAATGCAAGATTAACTACAACTTGGAGCATCGCTATGAGAGGATCAGTAGCTGATGCTTTTAATACTGCCTCAATGGGTTGCATGATGTCAGCCTTCATCAACCTCAATGCCAATGAAGCATCCAAGGCTAGCGAAGACAAGGTTAAACATGCCTGCTCAACCTGCATCCAAAAAAAAAAAAAAATCAGACCGCAAAAAAAATCAGTCCGCATGCTGTTGGGATTCGGAGCTGTGTAAATCAGCCCTTTGCAAGTGTATGTATGTGAAACTCATTCAAGGAAGTCTGTATGTGAACCACCTCTTAGTGTGTGTAAGTGTGCCTGTGTGTGTGAACAGCCTGTAACGGCTAGATATTATGTGTATGTAGTAAGCGGTGATGTCATCACATGGGCCATGTGTCACTCTATTAGTGTGTGTGAATGGGTCAAAAGATAAGGCTCTAAGCCTATATAAGCAATGTACTTGGTGAAGGATTATAGTAAATCTAGTCATCATTCAGTGGTGCAACACTCTCAGCGTCATCATCTCTCTCTCTCTCTGTGGTATGGCTCTGTTATCACATGGTTTACGGCACATGGGCTTCAGATTGACCAGCTCCCTCCTTACCAGTATGACCTAGACTCTCCATACTTCAGGCTTTCCCATGTGGACCATAATTGGGTGCTCCGATATGATTTGCTTCAGGCACACATTAGGGACACTTGGATTATCCCAGCACGGCCCTTGCCTGTCAAGATGCAGTAATCACTTTCTTTGGGTTCATGCAGAGACCAGGCTACATGGATATCTTTATGTATCATGCCATGAGGATTGCCATTGGTCAAAGCTCTGAGTTTCATCCCATACCCTAGAGATCGAGGCCGGCAAAGCAGTGAGGATACCCAGGGAGGACAGGATTTGCAGATTATGCAGCAGAGAGGTGGAGTCCGAGGAGCATTATGTATGCTGATGCCTAGTCTACTATGAGATCAGAGGTAGATACCATTCCCTTTCCAGAGAGGGATTTGGTCCTATTAGCCGTATCATGGATTATCCAAACCAAAGATGCCTGGGCTTGTTCTTGCTGGAGCTATGACGACACAGAGAGAGCCTCCTCAGAGCACAAACCTCACGAGCTAGTTCAGCCCAGCTCAGGATCACCAACTTTTTCTAGCCCCAGCATGTTGTACCTACTTCAGCAACAGATCTGACACTTCATCAGTCCAGGACAGTATCCAGGAGCATAGGGGTCACTCTACCGCGAGCCACAATGCTGCGAGCTGTGAGACCACCTCGGCCCCCTGGACCACGACCACCACTGGTTCATCAAGTCCAGATCGATGTGATCCTTACACGTCACTAATGCACGATGGAGACCTCTTCTTCTCAATCTCTGTTCACTATTTCAAATCCTGCGGCCACCCTCTCCTGCCCAATGATGGATCTCCTCAATGGACCCCTCCCCTCCATACATTCAGCATAGAATGCATTATGACCATTCTTGTATACTTTAAAGCATGCTCCCCCGTTTGTTATGTGCATTTACCTAGCACTTAGCTTCAGTTACTCGGTTTCCAGTTTCAATTTCAGTTTTGTTTCAGTTTTCCATGACGAAGATATTCCATGGATACTTGTAATCATCTTTTGTCTCATAGGTCCATCAGGCCTTTTCTAAGACGTAAATACTCTCAGCCGCACAGAGCAGAACAGGAGGAAGGACATTGTTAGACTGGATACTCAAGAGGACATGGAGTTCACCTAGTCGTCCACTAGGGACAAAGATGGCCTTCTACAGAGATCACCTCCTATGCTTGACAGAGGATGGTTTCATCATCCGCCCACGCTACGGACACACACCTATCTTTTGGGGTGAGATGTGCGATCGGCCAGATCCGCACCTCGTTCCACCAGCTGAGAGTGGAGACTGCCAGATATGGGCCTAGGGCGGACGCACCAGAGGACATGATATGCCATCTCTATCATACAGAGCCCGAGACAGAGGATCATTACATATGCTAATGCCATGTATACTATGAGATTCGGGAGAGGTTCCATTGCCTCTTCCGAGCTGGGTTCAGACCACTTTCCAGGATCATGGACTTCCCAGATCAGAGATGCCTAGGGCTTTTTCTTCTAGACCTCCGTAGACACACGGAGTCCTTAGTGAGATCTAGATCAGCTGTACTTGCTCGAGGACTAGCACAGAGAGCTCTCACCGACTTCTTCCATACCAGCACTTCCGAGGGCCGATCCACCCATCATATCCGGACCACAGGGTAGTGCAGGAACTCGGCCAAGAGGTGTGACACTCGACAGAGCCACTAAGTTATGCAGAGCTCGATGTCCCAGACCCCATGGCCCTCGCCCACAGCCACGTCACCACAGGAGGATCCGGGCCGTCATCTCCCATCATTGCAAGACCTTCTCGCACCAGCTCAGGTTTACCACCTTGGGCACCATGTCACAGCAGCCCATGAGGGATGTATTAGGGTGATATAAGAGCTCTTTGCTCATGTACCTAGATCACATTTTATAGTTCTAGATTTTTGTTATCTTTCTTTATTACCATTTTATACCTAGGATGATGTACCTCATGGATATGATGTAACCTTTTGGTCTCATTGGTCATTTTGGCCTTTTGAAGACGTTCACACAACTCTCTCTCTCTCTCTCTCTCTCTCTCACCAGCCCCCCCCCCCTCGGCGCCCCCTCCTCGGCGCCCCCTCCCCCCCCCCCCCTCTCTCTCTCTCTCTCTCTCTCTCTCTCTCTCTCTCTCTCTCTCTCTGCGCCTCCCCTCCTCCTGCAGGCCAGCCCCTTGCTCTCTCTGCTGCGCATACCCCTCTGCCCGCTACACACCCCCCCCCTCTTTCTTTTCTTTCTTCTCTCTCTCTCTCTCTCTCTCTCTCTCTCTCTCTCTCTCTGCGCCTCCCCTCCTCCTGCAGACCAGCCCCTCGCTCTCTCTGCTGCACATACCCCTCTGCCTGCTACCCCCCCCCCCTCTTTGCTGCGCCTCCTGCCCGCCAGCCCCAGCGCCCCCCCTCCTCCTGCCCGCCAGCCCCTCGCCTCCTCTCTCTCTCTCTCTCTCTCTCTCTCTCTCTCTCTCTCTCATCAGCCCCCGCCTCCCCCCCTCTTCTCTACCTTCCGCCTGTCCTGTGAGCCCCCACCTCCCCCCTGCCTGTTTATACCCCCCCCCCCCCCTTTCCTGCTGCTGTTTCACACTCCGCGAAGGTGTCATGGATTAAATTCCAATCTATTGGCTGTGGGAAGTACTGAAAAAAGTCATGGCCAAGACAGGAGTTAAAGAGGAGCTCGTGAAGGTGGAGGACAAGCTCAGCACAATTATCAAAGAAAACAAGAAGATGGTCAACTCTTCCGTTACCACAATCATAAACTGCCTCTCCAAACTCGAGAAGGGATTTGACAAAATCCAAGAGCTCCACGAGAGAACATCTAGGCAAGAGGCTGAGATTTCAGCCCTAAAGGAGGAACTAGTGGAGGCCAAATTGCATGCTAAAAGTCAAGCGACTGAAATCTCAGCCCTCAAAAAGGAGTTGGAAGCCACTTCACAAGCCAAGCTTGAGGATGGAAAATTTCAGCCCTCCTTGATTGAAGAGCTGAATACCATCAAGGAACAAATGAGGATCGTTCGAGAGCAGGAGGAGCAACATAAAGAGAAGGCATCTTCATGGGTGGAGGTGATCACAGAGACAAAAGAAGATGGACAAGGCGGAGAAATGGATCGAGGTCGCCAAGAAAGGGAAAGGTAAAGAATCATCACCCATCCCCACTCCCACCATCATCAATATGACCCTTGAAGACGAGCAAAGGAGGAAGACCCGGGCCTTACATGTACGAGTGTCCGGTCTAAAAGACCGTGATGATGCGGAAGGGGAAACCAAGGAGCTCTTCTCTATGATGGGCATTGAAGCCACGGACACAAAGGCATGGAGAGTGGGAAAGAAGAGAGAAGGTAGTGGCGAATCTTCTAAAGAGAGAGCACTTATCATTCATTTCCCCTCCATGAAAGCCAAGGACTTCTTGAAGAGATGTCCTACACTCAAGAAGACGGGATATTTCTTGGAGATGACCTCACACTCTTGCAGCTTGCCCACATGAAAGAAGTTATGCCCGAGATAAGGGCAGCCCGAGAGAAAGGGAAAGTGGCCTTCTATAGAGATGGTAGAGTGGTGATTATGGAGAGGCACTCTTCATGATGGCGCGAGACCTATGGGACTACACTCAAAGTTGCTACTTGGAATTGTAATGGATCTCTAAGCCTTGATGTAGGGGCTTTTGAGGATAGTTTCACTGAGAGGGACATCATCTTCTACTCTGAGACACATCAGGCTCTTGGACAGTCCATGCCACATGTTAGTGGATACCGATGGGAGACAGCTTGTAGAGAGGAGACTCGTTCAGAGCATAGAGGACGGAGCTGAGGAGGAAAGGCAGTATTGTTTAGAGAGAAGCTGCAGCCACTGATACATATAGTCCGCAGAGATGAGCAGGCTAGGTACATGTGGGTTAGACTGAGGGAAAAGACGGGCAGATATCTCTACATTGCTATATGCTATTTTGCTCCTAGTACATTAGTGTATGCATCACCTAGCGGGCAGTCTCCCTTTTCTATTTTGGATGATGACATTTGGGAGTTCTCCAGGGATGGTGACATCATTCTCCTAGGGGACTTCAATGCCAGGACCGCCCATAACCAGACAGTATTTTATGATACCTCAGAGGAGATGTTGAGGGAGCTTGATGTTAGGGATATGGGCCTATCTAGACTCTCATAGGATGAGGAACACACTGAGTATGGGCGGTATTTGATAGACATGGGGACTACACACGGATTTGCCATCCTGAATGGCCTAAAGAGATTCTCAGCAACAGGCGATTTCACTTCCTTTCCACATCGGCATGGTGCTAGTACATTGGACTATGTTATGGCTCAGCCCAGTCTCATTCCCTCTTTTCAGGATTTTATGGTAGGCACTAGGCCAATTGTGATATGCAGCGGAAGTCTTTGTATTGGGAGATCCTGTCACACAAATGCTCACACCGTCTTCTGTATCCTGAGTTTCGTGAGTTTAGCAATCCATTTCAATACTTCAAACTTTAAAGAGATGAGAGAGAGATAGATGAGAACTGTACACCAGATTGGGTCCCGAATTACCCACTGAAGGGCCCCCTATCCCGATAACGAGATAGTATTTGCTTTATTTCTTTAGAGAGAATGACTGTGGACTGTAGATAAGCCAAACGCAAGATCTCGGAGGATCGGAGAGTGGCTGATCTGTACACTGCTGTAGAAACACCTCGATGACCTGATCTCGAGCCTATGCACTCTTCCCAAGGGCATGAGGAAGGGCTGCACACCTGAGGCTGAGAGAAGAAGGTGGACTGTTCTACACTATGTTAGAATGCTGAAAACACTTATGAATGCTGTGTTACCTTCACCAGATGACTGTTGCATGTGTGGATGATGCATAAAAGGCTGGACACTGATGCAAACAGCAGATTCAGGGCTGGAAACTGCTGTAGACTGAATCTTCAGGGCTGGGAACTGCTGTGGACAGAAACGCTAGCCTGTAGAGATGCTGTGGGACTGAAACGCATGAGGAAACAGAGGCTGCAGGCTGCTGCTGTACGGCTGGAACAGAAACGCAGGACTACTGTACAGCTGGGCGAAACGCAGAGAAGCTGTACTGTTTGCTGGCGTTGAACTGAGCTGATTTGGATGCTGAATCTGGGTCTGAACTGATGCTGAATCAGGGCTGAATGATGCTGAAGGCAGGCGCCTAGGGCTGACTGAAGCTGTGGTTTCTCAAGGGGCTGGAGAAGCAAGCTTATGGGCTCTAGGGCTGGATTAGTCTTGGGCTGAAAGCAAGGAGGAGGAGAGCTCTTAGAACAATGAAGACTGAATGAGAAAATAGGCTCTATGCAAGCCTATTTATACTAACTGGAGGTTGGTCATTTAATAAAGTTTTATATTTATAAATGCCCAATAATGCAAATAATGCTAAATAAATACTATTAAATATGAAAAAATACCAGATAAATCCCAGTAAATCCCCTAAGGCTTCGGGGATGTTCTAAATAATGCACAAGCATATGAATGCATATTATGCAGGATGCAGAGTGCTTTCTGATGCAAACCCTAAGGCTTCTACTGACTCTACATGCATGAATGATTCTCTCCAAGTGGGTTAAGGGACTTGACTGACTGACTGACCCACTAAGGCTGAGGAATGACCTACGTAACTCGTGCCTGACTTATCCTAGACTGAGGATGTACAATGGGGTCATGGCGTACGACAAATATCATCCTCTTGGGTTCTAAAACTGTACAACTGCTGCACTTCTGGGTGCCTCGATCTCGGAATTTCGTATAGAATTGACGAATCCGTCGACCGGAACCATGCTTCCATCGATGAAGAAGGATCTGCTCAGGCTCAATAACTTCTGCCTCGTCTACCACGTCTGGCTGTTTCATCTGAAACATCAAACACTTCTGGACCAACATATGGTTTTAGCCAAGAAACATGGAAAACATCATGCATTGTCCAACTGGCAGGCAACTTTAACTTCATTGAGACATCACTTATCTTCTTAACTATTGGAAAAGGGCCAAAACTACGGAATGAAAGCTTGGGACAACGTTTGCCCACTTGTTTCAATCTCTGCTTCATGATACGTAAATAGACCCAATCCCCTTCCTTGAAGTGGACATCTCGTCTAGACTTATTTGCCTGTCTGCTATATGCTTCCTGAGCTTTGGTCAAGCGGTCCTTGACTGACTCAATAATCTCGGAAAATGCTTCCGTGGTTTTATTAGCCTCTAAAGATGGAGACACCATTCTCGTCAAAAGAGAAGAAAAACGGCGACCAAAGGCTGCTTCATATGGAGTCCGTCCGACACTGGATGAATGAGTGTCGTTCAAGATAGCTTGGACCAACGGAAGATAGTGCTCTCTACCAACTAGGCTAGTAGATGAGATTTTATGGCCCCTTCATTTGACCTCTTTTCTCATTTTCCCCCCTTCTTTTTTAAACTTCCAGATTTAACCGCAAAGGCTTCAAAGAAAGAGGGTGCATCCTTGACTTAACAAGTCAACTTGCAAACTCCATTGTGTGAAGACCACCTTGCAATTGTCTATGCCCATCTAGAGGTCATGCCATCAAAAAAACCACAGTATTCTGTGGCATGAAGATCACATGTTTCCTTCTTCCCTTTATTGTGCCATCATGGGTACTCATTCCGTGTCTCCAGGATCACTCATAATTTCCTCTCTAGAAGTAAAAAGAAACAGAGTCAGCAATGCAACTTATTGGAATCCCTTATCTTACTTTTCTTTGTCACCACAAGTTCAAAGGAAAATTGCATGGTCATTAACCCTTTCTGCATCCACTCTCATAAGGGTCTGCAAATGCCTTGAACATTACATTACAAGTCAAAAACAACAAACGTTTCATCCTTCTTTAAAAGATTTTGCTGCATGTGTTTGTCCATTTCAACCTTCTTTCATCTGTTACGTCACTCTGCTGCTACTAAGTTTTGCTATGAGATCTGTAACGGATGTATCACATTTCTATAAAACTACCTTTCCAATATTCAAATGTACTAAATGGTTAGACTTGTTACCTAAGGAGGGTCTCCATGTTAATAAATGCATGAAAGAGGCTCTAAGATCATTACCATGTCCATTTTAGGTTTCTAAAGAGACTTTAACGCCATTTACTCATCATGAATTCCCCTCCTCTTTGAAAGTCTAATTTTACCTTTCCTCTGTAGGGCACCACAGGCTCACCATGAGCGGCAGGCTGTGGGCTGACTGCAGGCAGGACCAATCCCGCAATGCTGAAGGGAGGACTGAGGTGACGGAATGCCGGGTAAAAAAGGGGGCTAGAGGGAAGGGGGAAGCTGGGAAGAGGCAGAAGGCAGCAGAGGACGAGGGGTTAGTGGAAGAGCATCGGCAGAAGCACACAAATGGTTGCAATGGGGCAAAACAGGAGGAGATAGGTGCAGCTTGGGGCAGGCGCAAAGCCATGTGTGACGGCATTGACTGGACTTTAGTCCTGAGACTTGCTAGGCAGGTTACCCTCACCTAGTTTCTAAGGTCGAGGGAGAGTTTACCGGACATTTGGAGTTCTTTTTTTTTTCTGGAAAAGAGACTTCTATTAAGTATCAAAAGTTTTACAAGAAGGGCAGCGGGGAAATATCAACCAAACTGGTGCTTTAAGGTCCCATATAAGAGAGAGTGAAAAAGATGCCATGATCGCATTCTCTCATGGACTGGCCACGTTTTCTCTCTGCTGGCTCAAGCGGCCACGAACGTGTGGATAATATCACACCAGAGCATGGGAGATCAGGGTTTGCAGAGCCAGAGTCACAGGGCAGCAGACAGAGCATGGGAGATCAGAGTTTGCAGAGCCAAAGTCACAGGGCCATTCATTGCGTGAGATCAGGGTTTGCAGAGCCAGAGTCACAGGGCAGCAGACAGAGCATCTCATCATTGTTTTGCAGCTTCTATGAGCGTTTATCCCTTGCTCAAGAGGATGACAGAAAATCAGCAATTACATTATGCATTGTAGCAGAGGTTTGTACAGCATAAAAACAGATTTGTGCTCGAATCTGTGTTTTCATTGTATAAATTCACATTTTGGCAATAGATTAGGTCTTTCTTGTCTCGTCTATTGTGTAATTGCGGTTCATCATGTGAGTATTTCTTAATCATCATTAATCAAGATAGCTTCTGCACAATCATGTTACATTGGTATCAAAGCCTTGGATCACCTTTTGCTAATATCTTGTGTTATCTGATTCTGAGGCTTTTGTTGCATGTGCATTGGGGTTTGCAGGCAGCCATGCCACTAGCCAGCCTTACGGTTTGTGTTAGGGTTTTCTGCAAACCAGGTCTTGTACATAGCAATGATAATGTAAGTTCTTCCATGTAGAGAGTCTGTGCATGAGTCAGGTCTAGGTCTAGTAGGCAAAGTAAGTGTTTGCTCTCCATAGGTTCTAGATGGAAGTACAAGCAAGATTGTGCCATCTTGGAGGAGCGGTATCGTTGAGAAAGCAAGGAACGCCCAGCCCAGTACAAACAGGAGGAGAAAGAAGAGCACAATCAAAAACACGAAGAACTTCTCACCCGGTGCAAACAAGAAGAGGAGCGTGCAGCCTGATTCTCTCCCGGAGGAAGAAGAATGCAAGGCCCAACTCAAGGAAAAAGCCCAACTCAAGAGGAAGGTTACGAACAACTTGGAAAAGATAACGAGTCAGTTGGCAGCATGGAGCGCAACTAATCTGACAGTGTTGGCAAGTATCAAAGTGGAGCCACCAGGGGCTGAGACTCAGCCCAAGTGCGTCGTCTCCTATGCAAAAGAGCTTCCAAGACCGGAGGTGCTTCTAGAGGACGCTATCCCAAAGGGAACAGCAGAGGTATAGTTGTCAGAGATTATGCCAGACCTGGAGCTAATGTTCAATGGCCAATGATTACCCAAGGAGCTCCTAGTGTGTCTCTCCAAATGGCTTATTGACCTGGCATGCTTTATACTTAATCAGACCCGTGATACATAACTATTCCATGTTCCTCTCCAAGCTAGACTAATTTAGGATCCAGTATAATCTTGTATGCAAAGGGCCACGAGAATATTTATGTAAGGCTAATGCTGACAAGCTTATTCAAATCATGCAAGTAGATTCACAGATAGTAGAGTAAATATAGGAGAGAAGCACATACAGCATCTAAAATATCACTCAGCATTTGCACATAAGATTTGGGGGTAGAAGTGTGGTATTAGAAGTGCATACCACATGGCGATTGTCACTCAACATCATACTTAACAGCTGGCGTACAGCACTTTCATCTTTACCAATGGTAGAGCGGTTCCCATTGTCTTCCACGATCTTGGCAAGGGCAGATGCTAGGAGTGGATGTTGACACGAGGAAAAACGGAATATGAGAGCAAAGAATGCACTGAGCTTGTGCTTTGCAGCAACAAAATATGATACACTCTCCATCTGCAACAAGTTAATAAATGTTTTATATTAATCCGCATGTTACGGACTGAGATAGCAGAAAGCACAATAAAAAAGAGTACATTCTCACACACACAACACATGCAACGGGTCCCAAATTCTAAACCCCACCCCCCTCCTTTTTGTGAAGTATCAATAACAGTGACAGTACAAAAAATGATGAACCAGGGTGACAATAGCAAATCCTTTCAATGTTCTCTTCCAAAAAGATTGATTCTGCTACAAAATTAGAGCTCTAAAGATTTTTAGCAGATATGCTCAGCTCTAGCTGCTTCTGAAAGTCAGACTTGTTCCCATAAGCAACGGCTCAATTGTGGTGGGGTTGAAAGCCAAAAATGAGAAGGGAAGCCTGTATATAGGATGAATGGAAAACCTTTTTACCAGTATGCGGCTGGAATTTATGGCCTCACTTGGGCACAGCTGCTCCTGAATCAAGTTTTTGGTGTAGGGAGACTGATGCATATGACATTCCCCCCTCCTTGCTTTGAATGATAACAGCAGTCTAAATTTCTAGAAGCTATGCCAAAGGTGGAATATCTATGTCTACCTCTAGCTTGTTTCCAAAGTCATCAAATGACACAATTGCTCTATGAATTTGTTGTAACACACTGCTCTTTGTTGCCAATGCTGCAATAAGGTATCAATTTTGCAAAAAACTTTAGCTATGATAAAGTTTTGCTCTTTCTTCCGACTCTTTCTACTTCTCATAAATATATAGCATCAACTATTGATATTATTGAAGCTCTTTCTCAGTGTATCCTTTCAAACTAGCTTAATACACTTGAGCTAAAAGAGGGAGAGATGGTACGTGAATACATTAACAAGGCCAAGTATCTCTGAACAGGTGTTATGAGAGACCTAGCCAAGTTATAACATGTGGAAGCTTCGTGGCCGAATCGGTAACTTCAATGCTTAGAATTCAGCAATCTCACGACGAATATAATGCACAAAACTGAAGTAGATGTGCAAAAAATAGAGAGAAAGAAAGAAAGAAAGATTGAATTAACATCTCTGTTAGGCCAAAGAGAACTGGCCTATGAGACAAAACCATGTACAATGTATGTGGTATCTCTGAGTATCAGATGGTGCACAATACAACAAACTGGAAGAAAACTGAAAGAAAGAGAGAGAAATGAAATGAAATGAAATGATATATTAACGTCTCTAAGAGGCCATAGTGGCCTATGAGACCAAAACTGAGAGTACATCTGAAGTTGGTGTCTCATCAAAGAGAACAAGACTAAAAAGTACAATAAACTGATTGTCCTACAGTTATAAGAGCAGAACTGCAAGACTCCGAGATGATACTGAGTAGAAAATACTGGAAAATGTATATCAGGTAGATCCATGTATGCTGATCAGTTGAAGTATTGCCCTCTCCTTAGATCAAGTATCTCCGCCATGGGGCTGTCTAGAATGGAGAGGTCGTAGAAGCGTGGTAGGCACCTCCGATGCCAAGCAATAATGGCTCTGATCTAGCGATGGTGAGGATGCCGTGGTCGAGATCCTGGTGGCATGGCCGACGAGCACGACATAAGATAACTGCTCTATCGGTGGTGACTCCTTGGGAGCGTGGTCGGTGCCCTGATGGCCCAATGGAGGAGGTATCAGGAGGTGTGTGGGCTGGGTTGCTGGTGGTGGTGCCAAAGAAATATGTCAAGGATTCTGTATCAGGTGAAGATGGACACAAACAACTATTGCTGCCTCGTATTGAGGCAAAAAGATTACTCAGGAATCTGTTATTGCCTAGCATAGCACTCCCGTGCATTGGGTTTTGCCTAGAAGTGCTTTTTACAGCATACTTAGTTGCACGTATTTGCATATCTCTTGGTAGAGAGATTTCAACATGATGGCTAGGAATACAACCAATATATTCAGGGTTTTGTCCCAAGAGAACAAATTGGATGGCAGTCACTACTCCCTCTGGAGCTTCATGGTCCGAAACCTTCTTGTGGCCAGCCGCCAAAGGCTTATGGGGTTTTATGGGGTTATGTATCAGGTGAAGATGTACGCCCTGCTGACATACAACCTCACACACCTGGCTGCAGTACCTACTCCTCCCTCACAGGAGCAAAAGAGATAGGATACTCGTGATGCCAGTAAAGCGCTCAACCATACCATATATCAGGTCTTACAGGACCTCACAGCGAGCTTGGGATGTACTTGAAACCATATATCAGGCAAAGAATGAGGCCAAGGTTGCATATCTCAAGAAGGAACTTGAGAACTTGGACATGAATGATGGTTACAATATGACTGATCATCTTACAAAGATCCAAGATCTTCGGAGCAGTTGCTCAATATTGATGAGGTCATTTTTGAAAAGGAACTGGTTTCCACGACACTATCATCACTCACTGCCAAAAACTTTGGCTGCATATTATTCTTCATCACCTGCACTACGAAAGATGATGCATCAGCAAATCTTGTGCAGGATAAATAGACTTTTCTTACTCTCTTACTTGCATTTATGATGCATCATTAGAGCATATGTGTCTCAGTGTCAATGAAAGACACGACACATGGTACTTTGACAATGGTGCTTCTAACCACATTACCTCAATTAGGAATTTGTTTAAGAAGCTTATGGCTGCCCCTGAAGGCAAGCGGGTAACATGTTCAAACATTTCTTCTTATCCAGTTCAGGGTGTTGGTGAGGTGATCCTCACGACAGCAGATGGTGCAAACTTATGTATTCTAGATGTATTGTATGTGCCTGGGATTAAGAAGAATTTGTTACTCCCTATCCTATACATCTTCTAGTAGTCTTTTGGAGCAGCCACGGGAGAGAAGATTTGTCTTGATGAGAAAGAAATTCATCCCCAACAGCAGCAATTCTGCACATCAGTCCAGAGCTTCTTATACAGCAAATTTCAGCAGATCTCAGCTATCCACCCTCCCTGTTCTTAGCCCAGTTCTAGATCTCAGCTATCAACAGAAGTCAAACTACATAAGGCATGCCATTGTAGACGGAATCTCTAAGGACACACAGTCAGCTTCTGCACTGTCCATGGGGCATTTTAAAAGGTGATAATAACCTCCACAAGAGGAGGTTCCTCCCTATAAGGAGAGTGGAGGCTTTTATGGCTCTGTCTGTGCTGGTGATATCCCCCTCGTATAAGTGATGAATGCTAGAGGATGTGCCCTGAAGTTTGTAGTGTTGAAACCAAATCATGCTAAAGGAGTGTGAATTGTTTTGCAAGAAGTAATGCCTTCATAATACCAAACAGCAAAACAATCAAGCAGACTTTCATGTCTTTTTTAACAAGCCCCCCCACCTCTATATGCACATTGACTGTTGATAATTCTTCGTTGCCTTCAATCCGTACATTGGCTAGGGATAAACTTCTCAACTTTGTACAAGGAAGTATCTCAGGTAAAAACTCCAGTGGGTTAGCGAACAGGCGAAGTGTGCATAGCTCCGCCATAGCTCTGCAGAATAAGCCATGCCATCTTTTATTATCTTTAGACCATGTCTCTGAGACAAGTGCTCTTAGGTTAGTAACTGGCCAGACAAGACTAACCTGAAATCCAGTAGAGGTCGCACTAACTTGTTATGCTCAAGGGAAAGCTCTACCAATGCCGAACACTGCTTCAACTCAGCTGCCATCGACATTGAATCCGAAATCAAAGAACTGTAGATGTACAAGCAGAGCATAAAAATCACACATTTTCCACAGGCAGCAAGTCAAAATCTCAAGTGGACATGACATTAGCCTGTATAGAAACACAAGACCCTGAAGCCAATATGAGGGTGGAGGGAAAGTATGTTACATCCCTCCTACTGAAGTTCAACCACAAAGCTGTATTAGCCCGAGTGTGTGGGTGGACTAACCAAAACACAAGAGCACGAAACGTTCAAAAAGATTGCATCTAAGATCAAAATATGTTTGGATCAGAATTTGATACCACCCATCGAGCACGGGAACACAAAGGACAATAACTCGTCTCTCGTATAACAAAATCTTAACTTTGTTCAATAAGCTGATGCCGCAGAGCTTACCAGGTACAGACACGAGCATGTTGTGGTCCAGTCTAAGCACTTGCAGATGTTCCAATTGGCCAAACTCTGGCGGTAGGATGGAGAGTTTATTGTTATCGAGGAAAATTTTCTCCAACATTGGGACGCGTGAGACGTCAATGGGAAGAACCTGCCTCAAAGACAAAGCAGAATTACACCTTGTTTTTCACAATAATTTTATTGTTTTCCAAGCAGAATTACACCTTTCTCACAAGCAAAATGTCTCTTCCATTCATCCACAGCGCTTGATTAATCATTCTTGCTTGCTCATGATAAAATTCACATTATAATAATCATTTTTTGACAGAAAGGCCTTCAATCTCTTAGTATGCATAGTAAACAATTCGTGTACGAGGATAATTTGAGAAAGTCTTAGAAGGAACAAGGAGAGATGATTTGGGAGAGTCAAAGAAGAACCAAAGGTTATATGATTTCTCTAAAGAAAGAAAGTCTTAGAAGGACCAAATAATTGAGAAGCTCTGATTATTTGAGAAAATTTCTTAGCAGGACAAAGAGATACGGATTGAGAGACAGTCTCAGCAGGACAAGTAAAGAGATGATCTGAGACAGTCTTAAAGGGAACAAAAGAGAGACTTCAAGCAATTTCTAGCAGGGCCAAATTCAAAAAATCTTAGCAGGACCAAAGACAGTTTATTTGGGACAGTCTTAGCATGACCAAAGAGAGATGAATTAAGACAATCTTTGCAAGCCCATGGCTTGAAACAGTCTTAGCAGGACCAAAGATGTCTTAGAGAACCAAAAAAAGGGGGGGATTATCTTACCGTGAGGGAGCATCCAGACAAGTTGAGGACGGCGAGTGATCGCCAATGCTGGGCGTAGCCGAGGAGCTCTTCAGCATAACTGATGGGCGGGGACGATGAGGAAGGGGAAGGGGAGGCGCCGCCCATGAGTCGGGTGAGGACGCCCCAGCCATCGCCTTGGGGGCTGGAGCCGCCCAGGGTTCTGGTCACAGAGATGGCCTTGAGGGCCTCTCGCTTCTTGCGGACGGTGAAGTGCACTCGGATGGAAGGGGGGAGGGGGCATAATTCTTCGACGGCAAGGTGGACCTGAACCTCATCGTGGGGGGCGGGCAGGGTAACCATAAGCTGCGATTGCAGCTTGAGGGCAACCTGCTCTTCATCGTCAGCAGAGGTCCAGTCGAGTTGGATTCTGTATCTGCAAAGGGCTGTGGGATCGGGCCCCCCTCCTCCTCCTCCTCCTCCTCCTCCTCCTACTCCTGCTGCTGCTGCTGCTGCTGTTGATAATGGAAAGCTTGGATCGCCCGGATTGATGGGTAGGCCGTTTCGGAACAGAGTGGGCAGTGGCGGTTCTGCTGCTGCCATAGCCAAGGACTGCTGCTCCCTCTCCCCATAGCCCAGCAACACATGAAACAAATCCGATTGCCTCTTCCAACTCCCCAACCCCCACGACATTGCCCCTCCAACACCACCTCAGCTCAATGCGCATCGAGCTGTTCCCTCTCTCTCAGATGGAGATCTGTGCTGCCCTCCCCCTCCTTTTCTATGGTTGAGAAAAGAAAATTGTTGGGCTTGTCGACCCTGGGCTGGCCAGTTTCTGTAAATTATTACATTATTGCTTTTTTAAAAATAAATTTGAAATTCAAAGGAAGAAACGTGAGAAACAAAGCTTACAAAGCTTGACCTAGGAGCTTCTCCATGATATGACCAATTAATGTGCCTTTGGAAGAAAAATAAGAAAGAAAGTTGGACCCTTGAGCCATTACACCCTTTTAGCATCTTTTAACCACCTTCTAGAGACACTCTCTCTCAAGAACACAATGTAGCATCTCTTAACCACCTTCTAGAGACACTCTCTCTCAAGAACCCACCCTTGTATCATCTTTTAACCACCTCCTAGAGACACTCTCTCTCAAGAACACATCTCCTAAATACCCATGGATGTGTACAAGAACCTCGTCCCAACTCTCACTCAAAAGCCCTAGCACTATGGGAGTAAGCATGTCCAAGAAAGAGCTATAAAAACCCCATGTCGTTAGTAAGTATGTCCAAGCTAGAGCCATAAACCCCATGTTAGTTAGAAAGATCTCCAACCACCATTACAACCACCACTCTATCACATCCATTTGTAAATGCCATGAAAGATCCATTTACAACTACTATTACAATATCCAAACCATTCCATGAAGAGAACTATTCCACATATGAAGGTCTTCTACAAAACCCAAACCTTGAACCATACAATTTCTTTTGAAGAAAAAAAAACCGCATTCAAACATGCCAATGTTCAATTATATCCTTCCATCAATTTTGTTGTGGTGAATCAATTGAGTGAAAGGAACAAATTAACCCTATGAATATTAAAATTGCTTTTGTAATAGCCTACAAAGCATTCCAAACTCGAAGGTCATGTTTAGGAGCCATGTTTAAGAGCTATGCATTTGAATGGCCATTACCCAAAGGAGGTTTTAAGCCAAAGGTAAACATTGGCCATATGGCCATATGGTAAGGGGGATATGACATATGGATAAGACAAGAAGCCCATAAAAAAGACATAGAAGAAGCCCATTCCCACAAGCACTACAAATGGAAACAAAAGATGGCTTTTCAATGAGATGATGACCTTTTAACGTTTATTACATTAATTTCTCATGTTATGTTTCCACAAACATCACAAAATGCACGAGTGTTTTTGCAACAACAACAACAACAACAACAAAAGCGAGAAGTACTTAACAAGTATTGCAGTCAAAAGGAAAACTACAGACTTTGAGTGCACATAAGCAATCCGTAAATTGGAGAGCAACTTGCAATCCTTGAGGAGAAAGTAGAAGATAAGCACCTCATCCCTATCATCCTTTTTCCCCTTTTTTAATCATGTGTTAAGTGTTATAAAACTAGATTGAGCCTCACACCTAGGTTCATCATGTGTGCATGCTCAATGAATTGATTAGAATTGAGTACCAAGAGGAAATAATGCTTCAAGGTCTTCAAGGTCATTCTTCTTATAGTCGTGTGATGAAGTCTTACAAATTTTGACAGCAAAATAGGTTTGGGTAGGAAGATGCAATCAAGGTGTAAAAAGATCCATGCTTAACTTAATAAACAACCACACGTGGTAAATTTTAGCTTGCCATTGTTAATGGGGCATGCACATTGTGACCAACAAGTTTTTAATGTCTTGGGTGAAGTTTTGAATGTGCAGTTACCATATGTTAACAACCATTAATAATATGCATGATATACCACATGCTTTAATATTATAAACAACAATGGAAAACCTTAGAAAGGTCATTTGCTATCATTGGATCATGTATGGAGCATGTGTTGCTACAAATACTAAAGTGATTGGGTTGTTGGATTTAATTACCAATGGGCACATGACACATAGTGTTTGGTTTGTCTTTGTAAATAGATTAAGAAATGGTAATATAAATTTTGGAGAGCAAGGAAAACCACTGAAGGTCATGGCACCATATTTATGAAGACTACAAGGACACAAATAATCAAATATGTGATGAGTGTAAGCCCTATCCCATAACCTTTTTACAAAGAAGCTTGCTATGTGTTTCACCCAACCAACTTTGATGATGCTATATATCAAAGTCCATTGGTACATAGACAAAAAATAGAGGCATTTACAAGTTTGGTGGGAAGTTATTATGCATGATTATTCACATCTTAGTGTAGTAGAAAAGGAACTAAATCATGGCGTAAACCAAAAAAAGTATATATAAGGTGAAAATGTCAAAGGATCTTGTAGGTGGAGATTTGTCTTGTCCAAATAAACCAATAAAATAGTAGAATCCAAATACTATAAACATAAAATTAAACCCTTTCACCAAGCATAGATAAAACATTAGATAACACTGAAGAGACACAATATTGGGTGCAATCCCCCCCAGCACCCCCGACATGTGTGGCTCCTCCTCCCACATGTGATATTTAGATCGTATTCATAAAAATAGAGCTTGGAGCCATTAGTAGAGTGCTTTACCAAAACTGGGCTTTTATTTTTACAAAAGTAACCTTTGTTCAAAGTCTAAAGAAGAGTTTTCGTTCGCGAAAACAAATTCAAGATAGTTTTTGGTAAGCATACTCAAGCGTTCCTAAGAGGACGCTTCCTCGTCTTTGTCCTTCAGGAATCTTCTCAGGCTCATGTGGAAGAGATGGTGGTTCAATAAGTTTCACCAAGATGTCAAGAGTAACTACAATATCTTGATAATCCACTGTTTTCGTATTCTACTGACATGAAAAACAAGATGTACTTGAGAGCTCTCCGACAACTCAAGTTTGTATGCTATGCTACCAATCTTCTTAAGGATTTTAAATGGATTGCAATATCTAGTGGCTATCGAACTTCATATCTCTATCAGAAACTATATTTGTGGGTAGGCCATATAGCTTGTAGAGATGTTCGATAAACAATTTAGCTAGCTTAGGAGTTTTTACCTCCTTTCTTGTAGGAATAAACTTGGCCATTTTAGTCAACCTATCTACCACCACCCAAATCAAATCATATCCTCGACTCGTTTTTAGGTAACATGGTGATAAAATTCATGGAAATACTCTCCCATTTTCCTTTTGAAATATCCAATGGGTGGAGCAAGCCTCCTACTTTGAGGCACTCATGCTTATTGGACATCCTTAAACAAATTAGGCCAATAGAATTGTCTTTTAACTAGTGCATAGGTCCTTTGTACCCCAGGGTGACTAGCACTTGGACTAGAATGACTTTCAATAAGAATTTGGCACCGAAAGTCACTAATAGATTGTACACAAACTCTACCTTTGTAAAGTAAGTACCTATCGTCTCACGATAGAGAAGTTCCTAAACCTTTCCTCCCGCGATGAACTTTATCACCCCCATTTGAAACAATGTCAAATGGTAGTGAAGGATCCACCCCCAAGCTCTCCGACTCGGTACATAACCCAAGGGACCCTTCTAGTCTCTCCGGACTAGAACTTCCTCTTCTTCTTGTTTGCAGGAACATTGGCTAATTGCTCCGGATTAGCGCTCCTTTCTGGCAAGGAAGGCAATGGCTACTAGCTACTGGCTACTGTACAGCAAGCCAAACCTCTGAATAAGATGGATCATGTTCACACAAACTATGTAGTGAATCCAAGAACTTATTCTTGAATATGGTGAAGCTTAACCTGTTCACCATTGACATACGACTCAGCACATCTACTACTACGTTAAATTTACCTCTTTGGTAACAAAGTTGAAGGTCAAATTCTTATAGGATCTCTACCCACCTTACTTTTCTGCCTTTCAACTCATTTTAACTAGAAAGCCATTTCAGACTATCAAAGGTTTGTAGAGACCTCAAAGGTAGTACCATATCAATAATGTCACCACTTTTTAAGAGCATGAACTACTACAAATAACTCTTTCTCATAGGCCGAGTAGCTACGTTGGGCATGGTCAAGCTTTTTGCTTTCAAATTCAATTGGGTGTCCCCCTTGCATTAAAACCGCCCCAATGGCTTCCCCACTAGCGTCTGATTCTATCACAAATGGCTCATTAGGGTCCATTATACTCAAGATTGGTGCAACTCAAGTTTCTCAAAACTACTTCATTGCGGATTCTCCAACAAATAGTTTTGCCTGTAGTTCTCAACTGATCTATTAATAGGACTGTGATCTTTGCGTAGTCCTTTACATAATGTCAGTAAAACCCTAACAAACCTATAAAAAATTATAGTTTTTCTAAGTTTTTTGGCTTAGGCCATTTGAGAATAGCATCCACTTTCTCAAGATTCATCTACGTTTCCTTAGTAGATATAATATGGCCTAGATAATGAATTTCCTTAGCAAAGAATTCACATTTGCTTTCATTCACAAATACCTTTTTCTTTCTAAGTAATTCGAACACCAAGTGTAAATGCTCTACGTGCTCCTTTCTTGAATTACTATAAACAAGTATATCGTCCAGGAAAACCACTACAAATTTTCCTAAGTATGGACGTAAAACATTGTCCATCAGCATCATAAATATCGTTAGCACATTAGTCAAACCAAACGGCATGACCAAAAAGTCATGATGCCCAAATGAGTTCTAAACGTGGTCGTGGGGAGCATTATGCTCTCTGATCCTTACCAGGTGGTAGCTTGATCTAAGGTCAATTTTAGAAAAATATTGTGCACCATTGAGTTGGTCAGACAACTTGTTGATGCAGGGCATTTGATACTTGTTCTTAATTATAATCTAATTAAGAGCATGGTAATCTATACACATACGTATAGAACCATCTTTCTTTTTTACCAAAAGAATAGGCAAAGCCCATGGCAAAGAACTGGTTTTATGAAACCTTTTCTTGCATAATCGACCAATTGTTGCTCCATCTCATGTGTTTCGGAGTGGCTAAGTCTATAAGCAGGCTTGCTTATAGGCTTGGAACCTCGTAGTAAATCAATGGAATGGTTTACCTCCCTAGATGGTGGGACACCATCGGGCAAACCTTCAGGAAAAACATCTCGATACTCTTACAATAAAGAATTTAAAGTATCTACGTACTTACCATTATTTACTATCTCATTTTCAGCTTTGGGATTTTTTCAAGTTTTACTCACATGCAAACAAAACAGGGGTCTCGTCTAAGGCCATTTACATTTATTGTTTCATCTATGGAGACACAATTATGCAAAAGGTTACAAATATATACCTACTAAATCTCGTCGAGCTCATAGGCATGGCACAACTCCATGGACGACATCAATGCGTAGTTGGCACATCATGCTCACCATGCACCCTCATGCATGAACTCTAGCTATTATCCTAGTAACTACAACATAGGGTAGGGCCCAAGTTATACAACCACTCCCTACCTAGATAGATATGTTCCCTAGCTAAATGCATGACGTGTAAATTAAGTGTACCATGCATAGCAAGTGGCACTCCCTAAACCGCCTTGTCCCAAATGATTTTGTCATAACCATTAGCAAGAGAAACTATGTACTTATGGTCACTCTTAGTCTCGGGCAGCTTCAACACAAGTAGTTAAGAAATTTGTGCATGGCTCCATCATTGATCATAACGGTGACTCTACGGCCACCAATCCTACCATATAAATGAACCACATCGTGTGGCCCAAAAGATGGTTGCCACATAGCCTATGAAACTCAACAGGCATGGGTGTTGTCCATATGGCAGACTATCACCTCTCTAAACTGTGGATCAGAGAGGTAACACTTGTACCATATGAATTGGTTGATGGGCCCCTCGTCCCCCTTGCTCACCCTTGACTATGTCCCTTATTGCCTTGAAAGATTTTTCTTTCAAATTTTGTACCCCCACTCTCATCTATCATTTGCCTAAGGACCAAAATTTGACCTACGAGATATATCATTGAATATTTGAGCATATTTTATTGCCTCGTCAAAATCCTTAGGCTATACATAACTCTCGTAATCTAGGTGAAGACCTTGCATGAACCCGCGCGAAGAGTTTGGAACGCATCGATTCCCTTTAACTGAGCTTTAACTTCAGCACTATTTCTTGATAGTTTGAGATATATCGGGTGAGTGAAATGCCACACATAGAGAATTTGTCCCACTCACACCAAGATCTCTACTAAAGCTCATTAACTGGTAAAAACTCTTTGCACATTGCTATCTCAAACTCTACCTAAGTACGAGGGTGTCTGACACTATCGACCAAACTCATCCACCATTTATATGCTTTTCCCATAAAGGTTTTCCCATAAAGGATAAACTTGTCTCGATGGCCCTCACATCCTCTGGTGTATGCATGAGGTTATGTAAGTTTGGCCACTTTTGTAAGAAAATGTTGACGCGACGTCTTTGTTGTGTACTTTTTCCTTGCCCCGCTTTGAGATCCTTGAAGATCCCAGCAGATGTTACAAACTTCCGCCCTATGGAAGTCTCAACTTCTTGCTGATGAGAAGGAGTAAACTGTACTCTATTCAGTTTCTACGGATGGAATCATGGGACCGTCTATGGACAAGGACGTGCCTTCTACACCATTCAGCTCTTGTGTGCCAAGTTGTGAGGTGGACAAAGGACGAATAACCTCTACCTGACGTGCAAGGATAGATTTCCGCATGCGACCGAGCTCGGCTTGGGTGGCGCTAGTCATGCCATGAGCAGCTTTGTCGATGCTATAGTTGATGGTGGCTTTGTGTGTTTAACAACAATTGCTTCAAATGGTTGCACGTTCTCTTTGTATGTAGGCTACAAAAACAGCGTGTTACACTACCACGAGAGAGAGAGAGAGAGAGAGAGAGAGAGAGAGAGAGAGAGAGAGAGAGAGAGAGAGAGAGAGAGAGAGAGAGAGAGAGAGAGAGGCCTTGTCTTGCTTACCAGTTCAAGAGAGCTTCTTGCTTCCAATTTGAGAGAGAAAACCCAAAAACATGCTCCCTACTTCTCCTCTTGTGTAAACCTTATCCACACACCTAAATAAAAACAATCAAATTTTTAACCATTAAACAAAGCTTGTCTTGTTTTTGGAGCAAGGACGCATGCAAAAAACAAGGTCGTCGTCTGTGCAATGTTGCATTGCCCACCAAGAAGACACCATAGCCACTGAGATAAGGGAGGAGATAGAGCTCCTGTTCACCACCCAACCATAGAGTAATTGTGGATAAGCTCCACACTACCAGGCTTTTGTAGTGGCCTATGTGCCCAACTATAGAGGAATTGTGGATAAGCTCCACACTGCCAGGCTTATGTAGTGGCCTCTGCGTGCCCACACTTGCCCAACTGCCCGTGTGGTCGCCCCAAGCATAGACAAAACATAAGATAATAATCAAGAGACACAATATTGGGTGCAATCCCCCTCCCCCCCTCCCTCGACGTGTGTGACTCCTTCTCCCACACATGGTATTTAGATCGTATTCACAAAAATAGCCCTTGATGCCATTAATAGAGTTCTTTTGCAAAATTGGGCTTTTCATTTTCTTTTGTTCGAAGTCTAAGGTATCAACAATAATAAATCCTTTGCGCAATAACTATGCACAAATGTGCCTAACCATATTAACCTTTTTTCAAAGTTTAAGGTATCAACAATAATAAATCCTTTGCCCAATAACTATGTACAATGCACCTAACCATATTAATTCTAAAATGGTGCACACTTGTGCACTAAGCCGAAAATAATGTTCATAAAGTATAAATTTTAACTTTCTAAATTGTGACCTCAACATGAAGGATGCCATTACAATCATTGATTTACATGTGAAGGATTTGATTTACCCTTGCAATGATTAACGTTATATAAATGTTCTCACACTATCTTTTATTAAGACATATTTGCAATAATCCACTTAGAGCACATCATGCTTTTTTTTTCTTACATTATAGTATTGTAGCGTGAATTTGACATATTTTTTCTCAACTCTTCACTAAACAATACTAGGGAATTCCTTGAGGTGTTTAGCATGCAAGACAATGAGCACATCTCTGCCTTAACTAAGAAATAAGAAAGATGAAGCTTTTAGAATATGGACGAGCATGATGGCCTTTTCGAAATTTTGTACATGGATTTCTCACATTAAGTTCGCACAAACATTACAAGATACATGGGTGATTTTCTAGCAAGATTTTGAATTCACCATCATTAGCAAGGCATTGTAGTTAAAAGAAAAACCACATGCTTTGGGCATGCAAGAAGTGGATAACACATCAAACAACCATAAATTATAGAGAAACTTGCAATTTGCAGGGTGGAAGAAGAAGATAAACATTAAAATCCCCTCATTCGTCATTCTCTTTTAAAAAAATCATATGCCAATGTTTTAACTAGCTCCAACTTCAAATCCACACTCATCATGTGGACATTCAATGAGTTAATTAAAATTTGACACCAAAAGGAAATAATGTTTTGAGGTGTTTCTTCTTATAGCCATGATGAAGCCTTTTACTTTTTGAGAAAAAAAGAGATCGTATAAAAATTGAAGTAGAGGAAGAGGTGAAAAGATAGAGTAGAAAGAGTAATGCTTATATTTTAAAATCAATGCATGTCAATAATCCACATGCCTACGGTTCATATCGTTATTAGTAAATGTAGTGTCTATAGGAATAGAAAATGTAGTAATTATAGTAAGTGTGACCCCCTTTGCAAACAAATCAATGTTTGTAGCCTAGAAGAGTATTTTTGCTCAAAAAAAAGAATCAAGCACGAGTGCCAATGACAATGGGAGTTATATCTTTGAGATGATCTGTACTATGGTCTCTTATGATCATAATGTTGTGGTGAATATGTAGCCTATGCATGTTGTCATCTATGCTCACCCCTTTGATGTTTCCCAAAAATGCGTGCTATTTGGCGATGCAAGAAATAACCAACCATTTATGGTGATGTTTATCGGCTTGACTTTGGATAGCATACACATTGTGAACAACAAGTCTTGTGTTGTAGATGAAGTTTTGAGTGGGTAGCTGGCACATATTAGCAACCATTTATTTTATGCA
Organism: Cibotium barometz; assembly: GCF_041138505.1. NCBI lineage: Eukaryota > Viridiplantae > Streptophyta > Polypodiopsida > Cyatheales > Cibotiaceae > Cibotium > Cibotium barometz. Next base: position 14,966,317 of record NC_141058.1, read on the forward strand.
TACTTTGAGGATGAATTTCCAAGTGTTCTAGAGTAAATGCTTTTAATATTATAAATACCAAGGTAAAACCTTAGAAAGAGCATTTGTACATTGTTCATGAATCATGCTATGAATATAGATATTAAGGTACATGATTGTTGGATTTACATGCCATAATGGGCATCAAAAATAAATTCTCATGTATGATTATTCACACATCAATGCAATAAAGAAGCAATGCAATTGTGGCGTACACTAATGGCACACATTAACCCAAAAAACTTATATGTGGTAGAAAAGTTGAAGATGCATTGAGAGATCCCTAGGTTCAGTTAGTGAGGAATTTTTATATGGGAGTTTACATTCTAGAGGCATTAAAACAAAGAAAATGTTATGCTTACTTTAGTGGATGCTAACATTGTTAGTTATTTGAACACTATCACTTTGAGTATCCATGATTATTTTAAAAAGGTGTAAATATACACCTTTAAAATAGTCATACAGCTTCACATACACATTCAAGGAGTGGAAGGATTTCCTTGATGTTACTCCTCCCCATTCCAACCTAGGCTAGAATGAGTGTATAACTATCATTGGGAACTTACGCTTGATTCACGAGTCTAAAAGCACAACTTCTATTTGGTCACTCCTCTTTGTCAATCCCATTTTGGATTAACAAACATGATCCTCAATCGAGGACATTAATAAGTGTCATGAAACGGCACTACAAAAGTTGTACATTATGAGATATTGGCCACCCAAGGCCTAGTAAGTAAGTTTTGGGCGCCCAAGTGTGAATAAGAGCTAAATGTATATAAGGCGTTTTCTCATAATGAAAAGACACAATCCCCTTTGTGTTATAGAGAGCTCTCCCTTGTGTCTTGAGAGAGATTGAAGGAGAGAGAGCATTCTAGCATTATGCCTCTTTTATGCTTGTGTGAGAGAGTGTGATTGCCTTATGCTATGGTGCGAGCGACTTTACGGTGTGACAGCGTGGAGGTGGAGCTTGGAGGTTGGAGCTTAACAAGCGAGCTTGGAGGCCTCAAGGGACTCAAGTTTGAAGCATTGGTAAGTGCTCTATGATAGTTGTGATCTATTGCTCATCCTTTAGGTGAATGTGTAGAGTTCCCTCTTGGAGGTGTGGTAGCCCATAACATTTTTGGCACCTTTGCTGGGGAAACACCTTTGTTTCTTCCATCCTCTTGGAGTTTAAGCTCCCATTGCATAGGATTCATTATTGCCCTTGCATTCTGGTAGTGCATTCTGTGGAAAATGAGTGGATAAGATGTGTGTGGTAGGAAGAAATTGTGAGAAATTGGTTGTGAGGTTGTGTATGTTTGTGGTGGAGTGGTTTTAGGATAGAGCTTCACTATTTGTTCTTGTTAATTTTGATATTTGCATCATTGAAAGCACCAACATGAATGAGAAGTTTGGTGCTGGTTTTTCTTCTTTTTCAAAAAATTCATAAAAATAAAAAACATAAGGAACCATTGACTATGCCAAGAACTTGCACTCCATTCCTTAGGAGTGGCACAATCGATTTGGTATCAATTGGATAAGTATTAAGCACCCAAAATCACAACTTTTGACGTGGGAAGTTCCATGTGAAACTGCAAAAAAACGTTCATGCCATAAACCATTTCTTGCAATTTCACGCCGTGAATCACTCACGAAATCAGTGCCGCAATTAATGCTGAAAATCATGAGATTGCCTTGCCAAAAATAGACAACCTTATCCTGACACCTCTGACACCGCGAAGTCACCCAAAATTTTTGAGCACGTGAAAGTTCAGCAAAGCATTCACGACGTGAAACCTTTTGAAGTTGTTCACGGCATGAAACCCTTCCTGGTTCATGACATGAAACCTTTTGAAGTTGTTCACGGCATGAAACCCTTCCTGGTTCACGACGTGAAACCTTTTTGAAATTGTTTATGGCGTGAAACCCTTTCTTGTTCATGACGTGAAACCTTCTCTGTAGATTCACGGGTTGGCGAATAGTCAGACCAGGCCACGAGGGTCAGTAAAGGAGGGAAACCTATATCAAAAAGAGCGGATCTAACCTGAAAGGTAAAAATTTTTTAGCACATGAAACTGCAAAATAACGTTCATGCCATGAACAATTTCCTGCAATTTCACACCGTGAACCATTCTCTATAGTTTCACGGCTTCTGAAACAGAGTGATAGAATGGGAAGCAAAATCAAATTGGGTTGACAAATAGCTTATCAAATCGTACATACATGCACTTAAGATCTGGAAAACTCATCAGAGATGATCTTACGCTTGATAATAGTGCATCAAACCACCCAGGATCTCCCTATCAAAGAAGTGGGGGATCAGAACATTCCGCAAGCACACACCTGAGTGTTTTAAGAAACGTGACCACTGTTGAAACTAGTAGCGAAGAGTCCATGGAAGAAGGGTTGAGATACGCTAGGTTTGGGGAAGAGGAGAAAACACCCTCCCCAACTAGATCCAGTGGTATCATTGATATCGCCCGGGGATTCTTTGGTCTCCAAACAAATCATGAGATGAGGAAGCGCAATCTGCGAGCATGGGTCCGTCAACTAGCACTGGACTCATGCCATGGCAAGAAGTGCCCATTCAAACGTCAAATTCTAGGTTGTCGAATACCAGTACCCCCCAAATAAGACGGGACATAGAAAGTGCAGCCAGGATGGGTCAAATATTCTTCCCCACCACCGAGGAGATAGAGTTAGACCTCAAACAGAGCGAGGTGGAATGACAATTACGAGAATTGATCTTAAGGAAACAAGAGCTCGAGACTCGAAGGATGAGAGCTAAGAAAAAGGAAACGAGAAGTTTAATCCACTCCAGTCTCACGAGGGAAGGAACCAGAAATAGTTATGGGTAGAAGTGAGGGAGAAATTCCAAACTTGGAATCCATAAACAAGGAATCTAGAACGGAGAAAGGGTTTACAACCATAGAAGAGGAGGGTAACCTAGCAAGCATGGCGGGTGAAGTAGAGGACCGTCTGTACACCAAAAAGGATATTAAGCAGATGATCAATCACCCTACGTTCCTACAAGACATGGAACTCCTGAATCTGCAAAGACGTACGGAGGACGTACGGAGGCAGCTAATGGGGAGTCACTCCAAGGTATAGCGGTTGGACCATCCCATGAACCAGAAATACCTAGAAGAGTCACTACAGGGAGGGGACGAGGTCTAGGAAGGGGGGGAGCAATTTCTGAAAGGCCTAGGATAGATCCAACCATGGACCTTAATGCAGCCACAAGGACAGACTTGCTAAATATGGCGATGGCAGATGGGCTGGGGGATGGTTAGAGAACTAGGCACTGCTCTAGAATCCTGACCTTCCCAGATGAAACCCCATATCATTTCAAAACTTGTCCAAATGTTCTCTGGGGATGGGGATCCTATCCAACATGTAGAGATTTTTGAATCCACATGTGAAACCTGTAGGCCAGTCAGTGATGTGACAATGATATATGCCATCTCAATTGACCTTGGAAGGAAAAGCTCATCACTGGTTCCGAACCCTTAATCCTGAGGATAAGGTTAACTTGATAAGGCTAAAGAATGTTTTTGTGCCCAGTTTTGTCTGAAGTGGTGACAAATGGAGCCATGTGGCATAGTTACATAACATCAAACAAAAGGAAGATGAGTCGATGAGAGACTATGTTTCTCGTCTTAAGCACTTAAATTTGAGGTGCAAACTTTGGGAGAGGTTAACTGATGTGATCAGTTGTTGCCTTGCTTCCGAAGAGGGGTTAGAGACCACAAAATGCATGATTACCTGGTGAAAACATAATAAAGCCTTGGCACACGCAGGCTAGAAAAATCATGGCTAAATCCAAAATTGAAAATGAGGACAAACTAGACTTGCTCTCAATTACCCGACCACTTCAAAACCTATACTGTTGGGCGAACATAAAGTGGTCCGACTGACGACTACGAGGGTGAAAGAGGATGGGCTATCCACATCATACGATGGCCTGACAAAAGTCAAGGAAGTGGATATTGCGGGACCAAGGGAAGAAGCTCGACCCATATACATTGCTAAAGACTTGACTTCAGTTGAAAGAAGATGAGCTCATTGCTCTCCTTAAGGAATTAAATGATTGTTTCGCCTGGAATTACAAAGAGATGAAGGGGGTACCACCTAAGGTAGTACATCATAAGATTCCAATCATGGAAGGGTCGAGACCAACCAGTCAAAAACCATACCAGATGAATCCTGAGTATGGCACAATTGTAAAGGAGGAAATTAACAAGCTCATTGCGTGGATTTCATCTATGAAATCAAACATACGGATTAGTTGTCACCAATCGTGATAGTGCCAAAAAAGAATGGAAAGCTTAGGCTATGTGTTGATCTTAAAAAGGTTAATGCAGTCACTAGGAAAGACCATTATCCATTACCTTATACAGAACATGTTTTGGAAAGAGTGGCTGGGAGAGAAACTTACAGCTTCTTGGATGGATTCTCCGGTTACAATTAGGTGTCCATAGCACCAGAGGACTAGCATAAGACAGATTTCACCACAATGTGAGGTACATTTGCATACAAGGTTATGCCGTTCAGCCTCTCAAACGCCCCAGCAACCTTTCAACGGTTGATGTGCATAGCCTTCAAGGACTACTTACAAAAGTGGTTGGAGGTATTCGTTGACGATCTATGTGCACACTCTCGATGGGTAGACAATTTGGCTTGCTTGAGAAAAGTGTTCGAGCGAAACGCTAATTGACTTAGAGAAGCTTGATGAGACTAGACTAATAGCATCACATGGACTCATGGTTGAAAAATTACACAGGAAACATTGGTTCGACAAAAACCTTAAGTAAAAAGAACTTGAAACGGGGGACCTGGTCCTCATGTATGGTGTTGGTAGTGCCAGGAAAAAGAAACTTAAATACCGAGGCCTGGGACCATTCCAAGTATCGGAAATCACACCTCAGGAGTCTCTTCGAATTGATACAATTGACGGCATCCAAATGGAGGGTTATGTCAATGGAAGTAAATTTAAAAAATACTTTGGACCACTGACCCAAGAGATGCTCTTGCAAGAACACCTCTTGAAACAACAGAAACAGCTTACAAAAGAAAAGATACAGCAAGCACAAGAAGAGGCTAAGGCTAGAGAGAGGCTAAGGCTAGAGAGGCCAAAGCCAAACAATTACTGCACAAAAGACTGATACATGTCAACATGGCTTCTGTGACCCTTTTGGATGAAGGGGAACTAAACATTGAGCCAGCACGACTTAAGGTGGGACTTACTACAGCTAAAGGCCATGCAACAAGCATTGCCTTAATAAATACGGGGTTAAGTGATAACTTGATCTCATATGAAACTTGGGTAGCATTAGATAAACCACACCTTGAACCCACTGATGCGTAAGTTCGTAGCATTCACTTGATAACCACAAAAGCTGAGGGATTTTTAAATGTTAACATTTTCATAAAAAAATAATTCCTTGGTCGGGAAGGTGTTTGTCATGCCTGCAGGTTCCATGGAAGAAGAGATGATTCTAGGACGATCCTGGATTTGTGTTAGTAAATGCAATATCCAATAGGAAGAACGAACAACATTGCTAAGCACAGGCGAGAAGGTCATGTCCATACCCTTATGGAACTTGATAAACAGAGGGAAGCACATCATAACTGATGAACAAACAATGAGTGCAATGGCAACACCTCAGAGGATAGAACCAGCAACCGTTCTGCAAAGCTTACCCACACAATACCCTACATCTAAGGGTACACAAAAGTGGGTGCCCAAGAATCAACTAACAGATCAACCAAATAAGATGGACACCATGAATGGTATAAAGGACCCAAGAAGAATCTGCAAACAATTCAAAAATCAGACCTCGTTGACTCAAACCAATTGGTAGGACTCCAAGCATCTAAAGAGACTTCAAGGAGCCCGTAAGCAATGGGTCTGAAAGGACTTACTTGCAACAAGCACAAGGATACTATCAAGGTAATACGGCAATATGAGTACCCAAACCTCACTCAATGGCCAATTCCACAAACAGTTTGAATCATAAAAAAGAAGGTGGTAAGAGCATGCAACAATAACTCCTGACTCAAGCAAGAACCACGCCAACCCTTGTGTGGAGGATAAAGAAAACTCAGCCAAATGGTTGGGAATTGCCAAAGCAACAAAAGTACCCACTCCGGCTACAAGATTGAACAAGGAACCTAAAGGTAAAAACAAAGCAGTACAACAAGGAGATGCAGATAGAAGCCCTCCACAACCAGGCACAGTGACAACATTGTTCAATTGGGTAGAAGACACAATAAAAAACTCCCTTATGGAACTAAAACAAGTGCACCAACAAATGCCCAAAGGTGCACAAGTGACCCCTTGGTTCTCATGGCAATAAACAAAATGTATCCAATGATTGCACAAATGGGTACGAGGTAAGCAATGTATCATTCACTCATCATGTGCATGTTTGACTGCTTGAGCATAAAGAAAGAATGAGAAAAATTCTATCTTATGCATTCCACGTGAAACTGTAGAAAAAAGGTTCACGTCGTGAAACAAGATCCAAAAACGTTCACGCTATGAACCACATTACAAAGGTTCACGTCGTGAAAAAGTTTAAAATAGTTCACACCATGAAACGGTAATTTTTCACAAGCCAACCACGCAGCACCACGTGGCATTCTTTATCAAGATAGCCGCCCTATCCGACAGCTGCATTATAAAATCAAATTTGTTTCCTTTTTTCATCATTTTGCATCGTGTGCATGGATTGATCATCTGCATTCGGTTCCGTGTGTGCATCATCTGCATGGATTGATCATCTGCATGGATTGATCATCTGCATTCGGTTTCGTGTGTATCTCTTGAGCTCGCCATCTCTCTTCAGCGATTCTCGACTATCCCTTTGAGGTGGGAGCTTGATCCTCATCTTTTCTTTACTTTTCTTTTTTGTTTTTTTGTTTGTTTTTGTTTTTGTTTTTGTTTTTTTTAAATTTTTGTTTTGTGTTCTTCAAGAATCACAATACACATTAAGTGGTAACACAAATGACCTAAAGCCCTTCACGATTACATCATTCAAAAAATTAACAAAATACACCAAAGAATTGTAATCAAATGATTAAAAATAATGTCTGCACTTTCACAAACACTTGTGTTTGCACTTTCACGAACACTGTGTCTGCACTTTTACGGCCAGAGCCTTTCACGGCCTGCACTTTCATGAAAAGTGTGTCTGCATTTTCACGTAGTCACCCTTTCACGGCCAGATCCTTTCACGGCACATCACTTTCACACGGCCAGAGCCTTTTCACGGCCAGAGCCTTTCGCGGCCTGCACTTTCACGAAAACTGTGTCTGCATTTTCACATAGTCACCCTTTCACGGCCAGAGCCTTTCATAGCCTCACCCTTTCACGGGCTAACCTTTTCATGGACTAACCTTTTCACGGCCAAAGCCTTTCATGGCCTAATACTTTCATGAACTAACCTTTTCAGAGCTAGAGCCTTTCATGGCCTGCACTTTCACAAAAACTATCTGCACACGGCCAGAGCCTTTCACACCGCCTCACCCTTTCATGGGCTAACCTTTTCACGGACTAACCTTTTCACGGCCAGACCCTTTCATGGCCTGACGCTTTCACGAACTAACCTTTTCACGACCTACACATTCACGTGCTTACTCCTACCTTGCCATGAACTGACTATTAACACACCAGAGGATTGCTCCTACACTAATGGCCTCTTCAATTAAACTAATAGTATGGATATGTACTCACGGAGCAACTGCTACATCAAAATAGCCAAAATAATAGTAAGCTATATAAGCTTATCAAAATTTAATGGCTATTGAAGATCCTTGGGAGTTGCTTGTGATACTCTACCGCTTCTAGGTAGGCCATATGTGTGACTCCCTTGTGTTCTTTTTTTTAACTACCACCTTGCGAGCAACAGGTTCTTGTGTACTCATTTTTTTGAGAGAATAGGTTCTTATGTCTGCTGTCTAGCTTCTGCACTTATGCTTCACATCTACTAGAGGGGTGAAAAGAGCATCGTGAGTTTGTCTTTGATGCGCTCATAAGTTTTCGTTTGCAGACGTGGAAATTGATTCATAAATTTTTGGCTCAATTGTTATTGAGGCGGTAGGTAAGACTGCTGGTTGGTCACCATTGGGGTTGCTTGAACACATAAGCTCTTGTGTAGGTGCTGAATGCATGAGAGTGGTTGGTCACCATTGGGGTTGCTTGAACACATAAGCTCTTGTGTATGTGTTGAATGCACGAGAGTGGTTGAGTCACTTGCTTGGTGTTGGTTGGGTTTCCATTCTTGTCAAACTTTAGGTGAAGCTGTTAGGGTTGAAGTTGATAATGAGGCTTTCTTCACGTTGTTCGATTTTGGCAACCATATGATGGAATGACCATCATAGTATCCTTGTTGTTGAAGCATGTGCATAGGAACCCATCTTTGATGAACATTATAATTTGGTGGCTGATGCTTTTGGTGGTGAGGTTTCCTTCTTTATGCAAGCTTAGGGGACTTTGTGATGCGGTGAAAATCCAAGCGTTGGTATTTCCTTGGTAGTACCCTAGTGCTTGTTGTGCAGAGTAATCTTTTTGGTACTCACACTTGTTGACTTGGTGGAGTTCTTTGAGGAACTCGCATAGGCTTTTGTGGTGGTCGGTGTTGTGGAGTACTTTTATTTTCCCTTCGCTCGCCCCTAAATGCTGCGTTGAGGAAGAGGCTTCTGTCGAGGCACCCAAATTTGACTAGAACTTTGTAGTAGTCTTGAGCAACAAGTAGCTGCTTCTCCACCCACATTTTGATACCATTAAGATACCTTGATTTTTGTTGTCTTGGTGGAGTTTTCTTTTTGGTGGAAGTGGAAGGTTTTGAGACCTTCTTCACATTTGTTGGTGCCGAGGCTACAAGTTTGAGACTCATGGGCATTGTTGACGATGATGAGGCTAGAGTCTCTTGTGGAGTGGCTATCGATGATGAGGCTTTCAAGCATGCGGTTGTCTCCTTTGGTGAGGCTTTCAAGCATGCGGTTGTCTCCTTTCGTGAGGTTTTTCGATGATGACGAGGCATAGGTTCTGGGGCTTTTCCTTTGAGTTCCTTGTTAGAGATAAATGGTTACGCGGGGTGGGACTTTTTCAGGAATAGCTGTTGATTGCAAGGTTTTGGCATCGAACTTCATTGGTGAGGATGGGGTTGACGGAGTAGATGCTTTACTGGGGTCGGTTGTTGACGTAGATGGTAGGTCATTGTGTAGAGGGGTTTTTGTGGAAAAGATTCTAACCTTTTGCGTTTAGCATCATAGAAATCCATTAAAGTTGGATCCTATTCCTTGCAGTATGGTACTGTCACCATCATGATGACGACTCTATTGCTAGCAAAGCACAGTGATGCTTGGGCAGCAATAGTCCATTTATGTCCCAAGATCAAATCTACCTCTAACACATACTCAACCACAAAAACTTGCAAGTAAGGGGGTTAGTTTCAATATACATTGTATGTTTAAAGTACCCCAAACATGGCATGTTCAAGTCTTGTGTAAAGGAAATTCTTTCAAGATGAGCCGTGAGTGTTGGTTGACCTAACAAATCCCATAACTCGAGGGTCATGAGATTGTGTTCTTATGTTGGATAAAGCTGTGCTTGAGCTGTGGTATTGGAAAGTTCCAATCCAACTAGAATCCTAGGGATCTTTTCAGTAAGATATGTTGGAAGTTCCAGCTCCTCCAAGGTCTCTTCCTCTCGTAATAGCAATTGTATAATGCATGCAAGAGTGTTAAAGGTGACTATTTGTATGGATTCATCAATTGAATACAACGAGTCACGTATCCAAGTTCCACCAAGGACGACATCATACTCAAGGGAATCTAGGGTAACATGGAATGTAAATTCCACATCTTCACCGAATGTTTGAGTAGCATAGCTAAAGTAACCAGGAACTTCAATGTTTTGTCCATTGGCTTCTCTTGCAAGACCATTGTCTGTAGGGATGAGTTTAGGTTATCTCGATGACACCCAAGTGTATTGTCATGATGTCATGACTAGCTCGAGAGCTAATTAATGCCTGCTTGTGCTTAACATCATTGCCTATAAGGAAATCTAACCATACCATGATAGAATCTTCAAGAGGAGCCATGGATGTTTCAATTTTTGTTTCAGTTTTGCAGATCCCGTTTCTGTTTCATATTCCCATTCACTTTCGTCCTCTTTTTGGCTCTCAACTGTTTCAAGAGTACCCAATGTGTACAACGGCACACTTGGTCCTTTGACAATTTTAACCGAGTTTTGTTTGGAAACTTGTCAATCCTCATAGTCTCGTTCTGTGGAGCTCTTTATGTCTTGATATAACTCATGTTTAGCCTTTAAAGGTGCAAGTGCTGACACTATGCTGGCTTCACCAAATGAGAGAAGAGCATTCCTCCAAATGAGGTTTTGAGAGACTGCTTTAGTTTCGTAAGGGATTCATCAAATTCCTCACGTGCTTTCTCAACCGCATAAGTCATGCAATCTGTCTCTAATGAGTCTTTTGTAGAGAGTATGTCTTCCTTTTGAAAGGGAAAGCGATACTCCTCTGGGTTTTGTATTTTGGTTGCTTTTTTAGGATTGGTATTATTAGGTTCAATCGCAACCGGTGATCTTGTAAGACACTCAACCATGCTAAGTATGCTCTCCTGAGCTTGCTTTTTGCATTTCACATATGTCATATGATCATGATTTTCAATTTGGGGTGGTTGAGTGGGTTCTAGTTTCTAGATTGGTCTATTAAGTGCATTGAGTGATGGATCAGAACTTGTTTTATCATCACTAAGTGACATACTAGAACTTGTTTCATCTTCTGACTTTCTTTGGACCATCAGGTTTGTGTATTGGCAAGTGTCCAAGTGGGCTAGGAACATGCTTTCGGCAAGTCTCCGAGTGGGCTAAGAACATGCATTCCCTTGTAGGAACATGCGTTCATATGAAGAAACATATGCTCACATGTTGATTAGATAATTTCTAAAGTTGTGCATTGATTTAATCTTAGAACATGCATTGGCAAGTGTTTAACTGGGCTAGGAATGTCCATATCCCCCCTATTGGAATGTGCATTCGAATGAAGTAATATACATTCACATGTTGATCAAATAATTTCTACATTTGTGTAGTGATTTGATCTTTGACTCAGGGAGTGTGTATGAGTGCAGGGTGTGAGAGACATGTTGTGCATTGTGAGAATTAAGTCCTTGGTGAAGATAAATAGGTACGGTGTGCATGGGATGTTCAAGTGTAAATTTATTGTCCTTTATCAATATCTCTCCAAGTGATGGGTTATACTATGCAATAGACTTCCGCTACACCATGACCCCATGTAGTGATGCACTTGGCATGCCATTTGTTGGCAGGTGAACAACCCTTAGTTCACCACCAAAGGGAATTCTAACAGATTCACTTCAGTAATCATAAACATGACTATCTTGTTGTAACAACTTCAGCTCAATAGGTAGTATCCAGAAGAGGAAGAGTGGGGACACTAATATAAAGGATCTGAATGTAACTAATGGAAGAGAGACATGAAATTTTTTAAGAGGAATTTCTCAGATAGGACTTCTGAGTATGACTCCTGAGAGAGAGCAAGTTTTTGGCAAATATATGAATAAAGCAAGGAGAGTATGATCTATTTTTTTGAGATGTCTCTTTGTCATCTCTTTGTAAGAGCTTGGTACATAAGTATGGTTGTCCTTTGTTTTCTATCTTTGTTTATCACCGTAGGGGACTTACCTTGCTATATCTATCTTGGCATACATAGCCTTCAAGCTCCACTAGTGGTTGTTAGCTCCAAGCTTTAATGCCTTCCTTCTTGTTGTCTCTCCACCAAAGAGATATCTTTGTTTTTCTTTAGTTCTATGCACGATGTTAACTTCCTTGAGGGAAGATCGAGCACAACTACATTTTGCATGCCTATCGCTTTGGACACAATAGTGATAGTTGACTAGGTGGTCCTGAAGTACTGAAGTGTTAGGTCTTGACCAGAGAGTGACACTTTTGGCAATCCTATTGGGCAGAGAGCACTTGGAAAGTGGCACTCTTGGGGAAGATGTAGAAAAGTAGCATAGTGGTGGGAGAGCTCTTAGGTGAGTACAAAGATAGTGGTGGGGATGTGGTTAAGAAGTCAGGCTTAGAATGGTGGAGGAATCAAGATTGTGAGGCCAAGAGATGAACACTGAGGATAAAGATTATGTTCTTATATGAGTTTTTAGCTTGAAATATAAGATTCTTGAGCTTGTCTAACAATCATATGCAGTAGGACTAAGAGGCCTAACTTTGCATGTAGATTGTTATCTACAAACTAAGTGGGATCAAATGTGGGAAGAGAACCTGGTCTACATTCAGTTGTGATGCATTCTGGGTCTATCTGACAAAATAACCTTTATGCAAGTGTTATGGCTCACCCTAACCCCCCGTGAAACACATCCAACAAGAGATTACCTTGTGAACCGCAACTGTCGTTAGGATCTTTCCAATGGCCGAGCTCGTAACCCTTGAGGTCTCCAAGCTCTACAACTCCTAGCAATTCCACTACGTCTCCCGCGCGCGAGCATTGTCTCACCGTCACGTTGCACTACGGGTACTCGTCCCTCCTCTCACGTCACTTAACTCACACACACACTCACTAGCATGCATTAGGGAGAGAGATTAGCAAGAGCAAGACTCTATTGCACAATGGGAGAGTATGTTGTATTATGAGAGAAATTCACTTATATACATGGCCATAAGTGTTCACACTCACTTAAACTATAGCGGACCGAGAACTTTAAGCTCATAAGAGGCCTAATGCTATTACAATGACCACTCTTATAATATATCCTTGAAGTACATCACTTGGGACTTCATCCTAACTTGCTATCACACTCTCTTGAAGCGAGAATTGCCTTAAGTATTCCATCGGACCATTACAGGCGCTCGTCCAAGTTGTATCTTTGGACACCATTACTTCAGATCTTAAATGTATGACCTTTTGGTGTATCTACCTTGACTCCTTGATGTAAGATAATGGCAGTAGATCTTGTTAACCCTAGGAATGGGTTAACATTCCCCCATTCCTGATGGTGATCGCGTTGAAGACTTTGTGTGGGGAGAATTGACAAGCTTGTAGATGGCTTTGATGTTGAGTGACCTTCAATGGTCTCTTTGTTCCTTTGGAAGGAATAAGAAAAGCTAGTTAGTGAATAAAAAGGTTAGTGGTTTATTGGGAGTTCCTAATAGGGTGGGGGAATGGGGTTTTTTGCGAGTGATTGGTATTTTTATATTTGTTTGAGAATGTTTTCTTGGGATTTTTTTTCACTTTGTTTTTGGCAATCATAAGCAAGGTTACATGTGATTTGTGTTAGTGGGGATGATAAGAGATATTAATAATGTGAGAGAAGAGAGGGAAGAATCCGAAGGAACGTAGACATAATCATCAGAATGAGATGGTGATTTTCAATTCCTCATTTGATTCATTGAAGCGACATTCATCATTTAAAGAAATTGGTCTTCGATGATGTCCCTTTGTGCAGTAGGATTCTTGTCAAATATTTTTGAGTAGGACATGTTCCTACATGCTTCTTTCTATGTGCTTTTTGTTGGAATTCATCTTCATACGCTGGCTGCCATGTGTCGTTGACCTCTCGTTGAATATCCCATAAGCGAATGCGGCCTCCTCCAAGCACAATATAAATAGAAATAAGGGGGCTCCTTCCCATTATCCCTCCACCTTTATGGTGGGTATAGGGATGAAGGGAGGGGGAGCCCCCGGCCGGTTGGGCCTTACGCGTCATCGTGTGTTTGTTGGGTTGCGCCTCTTTCAACATGGTATCAGAGCCTATCGCCGTCCTCTTCGCCGTCTGCTGCTGTTGCTGCCCCGTGTGTACAAGCCTGGCCATGGACAAGCCAAAAGTGTGCGCCTCTGAGCCTAAGCCCACCAGTAGAACCTCTGAGCCAAGCCGTGTGTAGTCATGGGTCAAGCCGAAAATTGTGAGCCTCTGAACCCTAAACTCCTCGTGCCTCTGAGCCAAGTCCTGGTGTAGAGCCTCTGTCGTGATGGATGAGTGTCACCAGCATTCGATGACGGGAGGGTGTTGGAATTCATCTTCATACGCTGGCTGCCATGTGTCGTTGACCTCTCGTTGAATATCCCATAAGCGAATGCGGCCTCCTCCAAGCACAATATAAATAGAAATAAGGGGGCTCCTTCCCATTATCCCTCCACCTTTATGGTGGGTATAGGGATGAAGGGAGGGGGAGCCCCCGGCCGGTTGGGCCTTACGCGTCATCGTGTGTTTGTTGGGTTGCGCCTCTTTCAACACTTTTTATGTTTTTATGCATATTTAAGTGCTCTTACGAAGCAGATGAACTGCTCTGTGTCGAAGTAGCCACTTGTTCGTGAGGATTGAAAGAATTATGTCGACTTACGAGGCTAATATAGATATCTTCACTAAGGATTGGAGATCATTGATTTGTGAAGATAGTAGCGTCATTTAGAGGGGTTTGTAATTTGAAGGAAAATTCAAGGTAATAGGTTGTACCATTGACCAGGCTTTCACCCATCATGGCCCCCCCATCTAGAGATGTACCTTAAAAATGTCAATGGTGAGGCTTTGGTGCAAATGTCCTCCAGTGCATGAGTAAAATATGTACTTTTGGAGTAGTTGCTATATTAACTTAGCCAAAAGAATAGTAAACTATAAGATTAACAAAAATGAAATGGCTATTTAAGATCCTTGGGAGTTGTTTGTGTTATTCTACCACTTTCAGGTAGGCCATATGTGTGACTCCCGTGTGTTTGTGTGTGTGTGTGTGTGTGTTTTCTTTTTGGGTTACCACACCTTGCGAGAGCAACAGGTTATTGTGTGGCTACTCTCCTTTTTGGGAGTATAGGTTCTTATGTATGCCGCGTAGCTTCTGCACTTACACTTCACATTTAGAGGGGTGAAAAGAGCATTATGAGTTTGTCTTTGATGCGCTCATAAGTCTCTGTTGTAGACGTGGGAATTGATTCTTGAATTTCTGGCTCAAATGTTGTTGAGGCGGTAGGTAAGACTGCTGGTTGGTTACCACTGTGATTGCTTGAACACACAAGTTCTTGTGTAGGTGTGCTGAATGCACAAGAGTGGTTGAGTGACTTGCTTGGTGTTACTTGGGCCTCCATTCTTGTCGAAATTTAGGTGAAGCTATTCGGGTTGAAGTCGGTGGTGAGGTTTTCTTTACGTTGTTCGATTTTGGTAACCATATGATGGTATTACCTTTACAATATCCTTGTTGTTAAAGCACGTGCACATGCACCCATCTTTGATGAACATTATAAATTGGTGGCTGATGCTTTTGGTGCTGAGGCTTTCTTCTTTATGCAAGTTTAGGGGACTTTGTGATGTGCTTGGAAATCTAAGCGTTGGTATTTCCTTGGTAGGACCCTTGTGCTTGTTGCAGTAATCTTTTGATGTTAGAGTTCGCTGAGGAACTCATAGAGGCTTTTGTGGACGGTGTTGTGGATTACTTTTCTTTTTCCTTGGCCTTTGACTGCTGCGTTAAGGAAGAGGCTTTGACTGTCGAGGCACCCAAATTTGATTGGCACCTTCGTAGTAGCCTTGAACAACAAGTAGCTACTTCTCCACCCACGTGTTGATACCATTAAGATACCTTGATTTTTGTTCTCTTGGTAGATTTTTCTTTTTGGTTGAAGTGGAAGGTTGTGAGCCCTCCTTCACATTAGTTGGCAAAGGCTACAGTTTCGAGACTCATGGGTATTTTTTACGATGATGAGGCTAGAGTCTCGTTTGGAGTGGCTGTCGAATGATGAGGCTTTTAAGCATGTGGTTGTCTCCTTTGGTGAGGTTTGTCGATGATGAGGCTTTCGAGCATGCGGTAATTTTTGTGGAGTGCAGTACATATTAAAGCTATGCGGAAGCTGAAATGTCTGCTCCAATCATCACCTACTCTAAGGAAGGCAGATTATGAGTGTGGCAGACCTGTGATTGTTACAGTTGATACTAGTCCTACTGGGATAGGATGGGCAGTAGGACAAGATGATGAGGATGATCACAGGTATGTAATCAGATTTGGAGCAAAGGTATTAAGCATTCGTCAGCGAAATTATCCGCAGATCAAGAGGGAGTTATGGAGAATAGTCAGTGCTCTAAAATGTGAAAAAGAATATCTTATTGGGGCATCTGTACTTGTGGAAACTGATTGCTTGCCACTCCTTGGGATGATTGTAAGCTGCACCACTCCAGATATCGCTATGCTTAGGTGGATTGCCTATATCAAGTCACTAAATCCTGAATTTGAGCATATTGCAGAAAAAGATAACCCAGTTGCAGATATGCTATCAAGAGCCAGGTATGAAGATGAAGAAGGGATGATTAGTGACATTGATGATGTAGGTACAAAATTCTATACTACTGCATATGCAAAAGGGGACCATACTTGCTTATCAAATGCACTTGAGTCTTTTACTGAGGAAATGTATGAAGGAGATTGGTTGCTTATTGGTCAATACTTGAGTACTTTGATAAGACAGGAAAATTGGTCTGACTCAGAATTTAAGAGGATCCACAAAAAAGCATATGGGTATTTTCTAAAGGATGGGTACCTGTGGAAGCATCCTAAGCAGAGGAATGCTATGCCACAGAGAGTCATATGTGATAAAGAGAGTCATATGCCACAGAGTCATATGTGATAAAGAGACTCAAGGAAAGCTCATGAAAGAATTCCATGAGAGCCTCTGGGCTGGACATCGAAGTGTGTGGGCCACCTTTACCAAAATAAAGGAAAGATATTGGTGGAAAGGAATAAACAAGGATATTTTCCAATATGTGGAAACATGCATGGTATGTCAAATGTACTCAAATGTGCGACATCGTGATGGCTTGCAACCAACCTACCCACCTGCCATGCACTACAAATGGGTAGTGGATCTAGTTACAATGCCTTTGGGAATTTGGCAGATGCAGTACATAGCACTTGCAAGAGAAGATTTGACAAATCAAGTAGAAGGGCGTGCTCTTAGAACAAAGAGTACGGAAACAGTATGCAAATTTCTCTTGGAAGATGTGATTTGCCGGTATGGTTGTGTTGGGAAAATAACAGCTGATAGGGGTGAGCTAGATGTTGAAGAAGCAAGGGAATTCTTCTCTAGAATTGGCATCAAACTGTCCCTAACATGTGCTTACAACCCTGAGGGCAATGGTAAAAGTGAGCGAGGACATCCTCCAATCATTAAAGCTTTGGCTAAGGCATGCAGAGAAAGAATGCGAGAGTGGCCAAGGCTGCTACCATATGCTTTGTGGGTTGACCGTACAACTCATAGCTCAGTGACAGGATACATGTCTGCAGAATTAATGTATGGTTAGAAGCCAGTAATGCCAGTTGAAGAAGTAGTTCCAACTTGGAATGTATTACCATGGGTGGAAGGATTGAACAGGGAAGACCTCCTTGCATTGCGAATAAGGCAGCTGGAGAGGAGGCCTGAAGGTGTAGAGCTTGCTAAAGCTCGTTTGAAAGATGCAAGGTTGAAAAATAAAGAAAGATTTGATAGAAGACACAGACTCCGGCCAAAACCTATTGAAGAAGGTGATTGGGTCCTAATGTATGATAGTAGCCTTGACAACCAGTTCACTGTTCAAAGAAAGTTTGCAAAAAGATGGTTTGGCCCTTACATTGTCAAGCATGTGCATGGAAATGCCACGTATACCCTGTGCGAGCTTGATGGAACAGGGATAAAGAATCTTGTTTAAGGATCAAGATGTTTAAAAGAAGGCATGACAGTGATCAAGATGTTTAAAAGAAGGCATGACAGTGATCCTTTTGAAGATGTTTAAAAGAAGGCATGACAGTGATCCTTTTGATTCACAGGAGACTCAGGATGAGAGGCTTGACAGTGATAGTATGGATATGGTTGAAGAGGAAGAGGATGATCTTCCTGGTAATGTAGAAGATGAAGACGACATCCAGATATATGTGGATCTTGATGATGATTTGGCACATACCAGAGGATGTGCAGGTTTAGAGGGGGTGGATGTCGTGCCATGGCACGTCTATGGTGTGAAACCATGCATATGAGGCCATTAAATGCAAATCCAGATGCATGGGATTAAGTGCCATGACTTGAGTCATTATATGATGTCTAAGTACATATGTTCATATTGTAAATGAGGTTCAATAAGACGAGTTGAGGCTGAGCCAGGTCTCGAAGCCTCTGTACATGAGTGTGGTGTGAATCATGGAGTTTTTATGCTTATGGTAGACCTAGTAGTAGGGAACACCCTTCTCAACATGTATGGGAAATGTGAGAGCATGTATGATGCAAGGATTGGTTTTGAAAGAATGACTTTTCAAGATATCGTGTCTTGGAAATGCTTTCTCGGGATGTCATCTCATGGAATGCCATGATTTCTGCGTTTACTCAGAATGGATATAATGAGAACGCTTTGGATTTTTTTTTTCAACTGACGCTACTGGAAGGTTTCATGCCAGATGATATCACCTTTTGTGTGGGACCTTTCAATAATATGGGGCATAGTTTTATTGAGGTGGAGGGACACCGGCTTAAGGGAAATACTTTTCCCATTGTCATAGTAGATAGGCCTGATACACCCAGTTATGATGGGCTTACACCTCTTCATGTTGCTGGCAATCATGCGTCTGTGAAACTAGTGCAAAGCAAGCTGCAAAAGCTTGAAAGCCGTGAACGAAGCTCTAGAGCAGACTGGTCGGAAAGCAAGACTCATTGGCCAAGGCGCTCTTGAATATTTTCAAAATGCTGCCACAGTAGCCGAGTTCAAAGGCCCAGAAATATTTGGTGTAGTGCGTATAGTGCAAGTAAGCATGGAGCTAGCACGTGTTGAGGCTAATTTTAGCAGATTGTCTGAAGGGCCTTATGGATGGTCCATCAATGAATATGGTGATTTAACACGAGGTGCTGCTAATACTGGCAACATATACAGTAGTTCACTTGGCACAACTCTAAGTGAACCTGTAGGTGACCTTGGAGTTCTTGTCGTGAACGTTGCTGGTAAAGCAGAGTATTCCGGATTCGAGCCCATGCTGAAAGTAGCAGACTTACCTGGGAGAGCACTGGTGGTTTATGGAACAGAGGACAAGAGTAAACCTGGAATTGCAGCTGCTGTTATTGCACGGAGTGCAGGCGTGGGCAAAAATTACAAGAAGTTGTGTACCTGTGATGGCACGGTGATTTGGGAGTCTACGAACAACGATTTTGTGAAGGTCTAGAATACAATGCTATATACAATGAGGCCCTCTACTTGGAGCACTTACAGGGAGATTTGATTACAGTACTGCAGCTGGAAACGTGTTCGAAGGTGGTGGCTTACGTGGCAGAAGTACGAAGACGTTCTTTAAAAAAAATGGAATATCCGAATATTAAGCTGGAAAAAAGGAGGCGCAAGCGTATTTCAATTTTGGGAAACTTGAAATTTTAGCTGCAAAAGCGAAAGGAGCCGATTCTCTTGCGGAAAAGAAATGGGGGAAAAAAACCAGAAACACAGAGAAGAGGGGGGGGATATGCAGAAACGAGGAGAAGAAAAAAAACCAGAGTGGGAATCTTGTAGAATATCTCGTTTTGTGAGGAATACTTCTGTTCAAGCCTTGTAGGGGTTTGAATTGGAGAGGAATTGAAACTCCATCCAGTGATACGCTTTCTGAAAAATCCAAAAGAAGAAGTGATGCGCTGCTGAATTCATGCAAAGGACGACTGGCTGGCGACTCCGGTGCCTCTTGTGAACTGAGTGAAGGACTTCAAAGAAGCAAAGGTTGGTGCATACTTTGTGGCTATCGGTGGCTATTATTCAATTGATGGTTCTCATTCAAGCTCGGTCTTTAATGCAACACATATTATGGTGAGATAAGCTGCTGTATTGATGATCAAAACATGAAAGCAATCGCCCTATGAAGGAGAGGAAGATCAAGGAGACTCAAAATAAAGTGAGATTGATTTCCACATAAAAAAGGCATCTTGGTTTTTGCTAGTATATACCCTTTAATGATATGTTCATGTAAAGTATAATCCTACTCCTTCTCACTAAAAGCACGGCAACACAAGGAGGAGTCTTGGTATATGAAAATAGAAAAGTATAAAGAGTTTCTGGGACTTGGATTTTATTTTGTAAAAAAGCTACTACTGGATGGATTTTGGATTTCTAGACATGGAGTTTCCTAAAATCACATGAATATGTTGAACATATGCCATATGCCATCTTTTGCTTTGTGAGTTCTTGGATTCTGAAAGCAGGTTTTTATGAGATCAAGAGTCATCTTGAAATGGAGATGTTGACATTATGTGAAACATGTGATGTGAATGGTTACATGTATATGGGAATCTTTTGAAGATTGTGCTATGCCTACATGTGGTATGTTTGAGGCTTTTGGATAAAGAGTTAGGAGATCTATGCTTGGAACTGGTCATGCTCTTGACACGTAACATAGGTGGAATCATCAAGTGGAATTTGGGAATGTTTTGAAGTGAATTGGCACATGTACATGTCATCCAAAATGGAGATGTCTTATGCCTCTTGAAGAGATATATATTCTGTTTCCTTGGTGGGATTTGAAAACGACTCTCACAGCCAGAAGTCTCGCACTTTCCCAGCGATACCGCCACGTCACGACAACGCGTGAACCATTTTTTGGATTTTTTTTTGAGACTACTGGGAAATTCGAATTTCCTTGTTTGGGGAGGGGGATATTTTTTAAATTTTAAATTAAGGAGATATGGGCATTATCCTAAAAAGGCAAGTGGGAATAAAAAAAGTCAACCTTTTTATGATACCCCCTTACACCCTTCATATAAATGACTCCCAAAATGGATAATTTGATAACTCATGAGCATCTACTCATTCAATGCTCCATTAGCCTTAATGAGTTATGTAAAAAAGTGATCAAGAATTAATCAAAGATTAATCCTTTCACTAATCTTTCTCTCTTTTACACTAATCATGGTCTCTAATTAATCCCTAATCTCTAATTAATTCACACAAGTGAGCACATCATTGGATAGAGCAAGGAATTTCTAGCTATGTACATCAACTAATGTGTAAATTAATTTATAATTAGAGATTCATTAAGCTCTTAAATTTAGTCTCTTCTTTTAAGGCAAAATTAAGCAAAAAAAGAGTCAAATTCCTCCAATTGATGTAATAATTAGGTATTTTGAAGCATGTAGATACTCTTAAAACACTCAAAAATGCTAATTTCGACTACTTACATGATCAATTTGGACCCCAAATAACCCATTTTCTAATTTTTTGTCTCTTAAAGTGGATTAATTACCCTTAATGACAAAACAAGTCAATTAAGAGAAATTAGTAATTTTCAAGAGTTTTTTTTGATATTTTTGAGAAATTTTTGGAAGGATTAAGCTACTCCTAATGGTTTCTATCACTCTAATGCATACAATTCCAACAAAAACACACAAATTAAGCTAAAATTAATGATTTTAGTTCTATGTTTAACACTAAAGAGAGCTAACATTCACTAAAAATTGCATTCTAATGCATTGTTTGATGCAACGGATGCAAACTAAGCCTAATACACTCTATGTGCAATGCCTAAGAATATTAAAAACCACATTAACAAACAACAAATTAAGCTAAAAATTAAGCAAAAAAGCATTCTTTACAAAACAAAAAAGAGAGCTATTCTACACCAAATCACACACAAATCACCATCAAATCTACGTCTTTTTCATGGGAAGCCATTAATCAAGACAATGGGCAATGGCTAATGCGTAGATTAGAGAAAAATAATAGAAAAAGCCAAGGGATGGCTCCCCGATAACGGTGCTAAAAATGTTATGGCTCACCCTAATCTCCCTTGAAACACATCCAACAAGAGATTACCTAGTGAACCACAACTGTCCGTTGAGGATCTTTCCAATGGCCGAGCTCGTAACCCTTGAGGCCTCCAAGCTCTACAACTCCTCGAGAAGCAATTCCACCGTGCCTACTGCAGCGTTGTCACATCGTCGCATTTCACTACGCGGGTACTCGTCCCTCCTCTCATCTCACTTCACGCACACACACTCACTAGCATGCATTAGGGAGAGAGATTAGCAAGAGCACGACTCAATTGCACAACGAGAGAGTATGTTGTATTATGAGAGAAATTCACTTATATAGATGGCTATAAGTGTTCACACTCACTTAAAATGTGGCCCACCGGGCACTTTAGGCTCATAAGAGGCCTAATGCTATTACAATGACTACTCTCATAATATATCCATGAAGTACATCACTTGGGACTTCATCCTAACTTGCTATCAAATGCTCTTGAAGTGGTAATTACCTTTGGTATTCCATCGGACCATTACGGGTGCCCGTCCAAGTTATAGCTTTGGACACCATTGCTTCATATCTTGAATGTATGACCTTTTGGTGTATCTACCTTGACTCCTTGATGTAAGATAATGGTGGTAGCTCTTGTTAACCCTAGGAATGGGCTGATAGCAAGGGGCTAGTACTGTGGAACCTACATTAGGGACATCTAAATTGTCACGGGAGGTCACAATGCTAAGTGAAGCAGTGTTAATGAGTGGCCTAAGCTTACGTTTGAGAGGCACATCATTGCTAACATTAGTATGCATTGAGGTTACATGGAAGGACCCCAAGTAAGGAGATACTAGCACATGCACATAGCTGGTGTCATTTGAGGATGGGAACATGCAGAACCATGTAGAGGGATGTGGAAGAGAAGAAGTGAAAAATCATCAGCAATAACAACAATAGGAGCAAGAAGTTGTGAGGGTGTCAAATTACCAAAATCAAGATCAACAGAATCAAGAACAAGAACCTCAAGGGAATCAAGGGGAAAAAATTTGAGGGTTAGAGCTCCAAAATAGATGGCAAGAAGAAGAAGAAAAAATATGAGGGTTAGAGCTCCAAAATAGATGGCAAGAAGAAGAAGAAAGAGATAGACAATCGGTGCTGGGTGTAATGGTCATGAAGTACCCAAAGTTCAAAGGTTCGAATGAAGAAGATCTAAATTCACACATCGTCGCATTAATGACATTTTTGGCCACTAGAGCACCAGTAGCTCAGAATATAGAGTGCTTTGCCATGACTCTATGAAATAAAGCCACAAGCTAGTACACTTAGTATAGGTTGGACCACTTCCAGACATTTGATAAGGTGAAGAAGGCTTTCTTGAAGAGGTTTTGGAGAGATAATATTAGCACTGAGGTGTTGGAAAAGCTATAGAGGTTGTCACAAAAAAAGAATTCTACAGAAGATTATGCAACAGAATTTAGAGTGCTTCTGATGTTGCTAGACCAATTTAACAAGCCAACAACATCCACATTAAGCCAATGGTTTATAAGGGGATTCCGTGAAAAGCTTCAAATGCTAGTAGCATCATTAGAACTGAAAACCCTTATATTCGAACAAGTGATAGAATGTGCAATGAGGGAAGAGAGGATACTGAGCAAAACTAGGAAAGACCCAAAAAACAAAAAGAAAAGATCTGAAAAAAGTAAAGATAAGGAGAAGTAGTTTTGATTATGAATTCAATATAAGTCTAGTTCAAATTTGGATGCTAATGAAGAGCGAAAGCCCTGGAAGAAAAGATCAAGGAAGCAAGCTATGGATGTTCATGGAAAATTGAAGGCCTCTTTAGCCAAGTTTACCAAATGATATGGAGGATCCAGACTAAGACCAAATGTGTGGTGTAAAAAATATAGCAATCAAGGACACAATAAATAAGAGTGTCAAGTGTTTTCAGCCCAGCCATATGGTGCCATTTGCAACAAGAGTAACCACACAACTGACAAATGCTACTACATCACTAGGAATAAGACTCCTAGAGTAGTTGAGAGGTAGCCAACAACATCATTAGCGGGCACCAATTGTCAATCAAATAGCCACTGGACCTTTGAATCAACCTACATATGAAAGAGAAGGTAGTAGGTTTGGCCAAAGAGAGGGGCTAGATTGACATGCTATTAATGCAATACACCTGGTCATATAGACGGACAAATTGTCCATTGTGGCAAAAACATCAATAGGAATTGTAAGACTCAAGATAGAAGCGGGACACAGTCATCACGGGAGCTCTCATGATGCAACTGTCAACATGGTGAAGGTTAACACTGACCTTGCAGGACAGGGAGAGATACACCCAGAAGTGATGGCAATTAAGGAGGTCACAAGGGCATGTTAAAAGTAACGGGGGATATGAATTCCATTTAGGAGAACAAGCTAAAACCAGATTGGGCATGACAACAGAGAGTTTAGGAGTATGTTACTAAGCTTATGAAGAATGCACAAGCAGTGGCCCGAACAATGCACGAAGTCCTAAGCCTAGGAGAGAAAGTCGATCAAGGAAAGAGTGTTGTAGGCAAGAATCCACAATGCAACATTAATATACAAAAGGGAAGTGTGCAAGAGTGCCAGAAAGAGCCCAAAGCAACCTAGGAATGGAGAAAAAGGGTGTAGGAGTGCCAAAGAGAGCCCGAAGTAGCCTAAGAAGAAAGAACCATTGTGCATGAAAAGCAAAATGGAGTGATGAAGCTGACAAAGGGTAGCCAGAAGGAGGAGAAGTACAAGGATCGAGAAAAGATAGGTAGGATCAAGAATGCATTCTGTCCGGACAAAGACAAGAAACCCACTAGAGCAGGATATAAGTTGTGGGAAGACCTCAGCCAAATGAAGCTAAATATCACCTGGATTAATTCCTAAATCTAGTGCCAAATTATAGGCAAAAGTTGCTATAGGAAATCATACTTGCCAAAAATTTGGTAAAAGCACTGATGTAGAAGTGGAAATCCCGACTATAGGGTGCATGATTATTGAGCAAGTACAGGAATGTGACACTGCTATCTATGAAGTAATAGTAAAGCTAAGAGGGCAAACAATATCACAAGTAATTCTAGAGAGAGGATCAAGGGTAAACATAGAGTCGGATAGCTTGGCAAGGAAGTTGGGGATGACGGCAATTCAGCCTGCTTCTTTCCAGATAAGAATGACAGATTAAAGAAGAGTCAGGCCAGTCAAAATTGTATGAGGGGAGGAAATTGAAATAGTAGGATGCATTTTCCCAGTGGTATTTATTATCTTGAAAATGACATAAATATCAGGTGTATATAGGAAGGCCTTGCCTCATAAGTGAGAAGATTAAGCACAACTACGAGTATGACCAGATCACCATCCAGAAGGGAAAGAAAAAGGTAAAGGAGTCTGTGGCAAACAAAGAATCACAAGTATATTTTTCTATGATTCCTTGTATGTTGTACTATCAAGGAATATAAAGTATGGCTCCTTGTAGCCCATGTCACTCCCATTACTGTCAAGTCTCCAATGGCCACAACCTACTATAGATGTGATTGTAGCTTGCAAGGTAAAACTTGTAAATTATGTGCAAGCTTCAATGAAACCCAACAGAGGCTCAAAAGACATTCACCTTAGTTGATTTATCCCTTTTGGCTATTGTGTTCACGTATTTGTAACTTATAAACAATTGAAGAAAACCAAGATTACAGATAGTTGTAAGAGTCCAGTTGAAGATTGAATGATAAAACTCTTCGGTAAGTAATGGGATACAAAGATAACCTATCAAGATGACATAGTTGATTGTCGAGTTTCAATATCTTATATTACATTTAGGTAATACGTTTCTTAGACTGATTATAACCTCTATTTTTGAGAGTAAGTATATTTTTTAAGTTTTTATTCTATGATAAATAGGTACTTTATTACTCGACAAACATCATGTACGCGATTTGTATACATGAGGTGGAGACTTGGGAAAGGGGAATGGCTTAGCATGGGCCAAGATATATGTGGTGATTCTGTAATGGTGGAACTGAACATTCTTTGGAGAGAGCATGAATTAATTACAATAACTGTGGAAGGCCCCTAACCATTAGCCTTTGTTAGATAAGAGATTTCCTTGATATTGAGTGACCCTCCTAATAATTTTTATTTTAAGTTAGATGGTAAGAGGTTGAGGAGTAGATTTGAGCTCTCCTTCACTTGCACACAGTGTATTACCCCCCACATCTTAGAGATTGTGGATTGATGTAATTGATAATTTACTAATGCTAATTATATTTATCTTTCTTAAATTTTTGATTTTCTTTACTTTGCAATAAAAAAGTCATCAAACCATGTGATTTATAGTAATCTTTCAAATGCAATAAAGCTTTATAATATAAACTATTACATCTAATCTACCATGACTTTCAAATGCACTAAAAATTTATAATTTTAAAAAAGCGTAGGTCAAATGAAATCTAAAACATTATAATGTAAAGTTAAAAACATCACTACTTGAGCTATAAATAGTGTATAACTAGTTTAATTAGACTACTTACTTTCAAAACCACTTGCAGTGTGTAACATGGGGGGTAATATTACTAATTATGAGCTTTTAGTAGATACCTCTTAGGTTTATATAAGAGATGTAAAGATTAATACCTACACAACAAGAGTTAAGAGAAAGATTGGAGCAACAATATGAGAGGATGAATTCTATCAGTTCTGACGTCGAAACCCTTATCTTTGTTAGATATACAAATCTTTTTCTTGGTTTGTTCTCTAATGAGTTATCATAGTACCATGCTACTTGTTTAAAACTTACTAACACTTGACAATTCTTATACAGTTTTGAGGAACAAATATAGCAAACTTTCGACACTCCTCAAGAGATGTGAAAAATCCAAGAGAACTAGCTGATCCAAAGGAAAGGAGAAGAGCAAAAAGCTATGCAAAAAAACATCAAAACTTGGAATCACTCAGACAACATCTATAGAATAATATACGGTCTTGAGTAGGTGTTATTCAAAATTATTTTACAATAGGATTTTCTTTATAATAAAAAACTATTGCCTAGATGTTTTATAAAACTATTTCTTAGAGTTTTAGTGGAAGATTTTTTTGGTGCAACTTTTTTTTAGGAGCCTTCTATTGAGATTTTCCAAAGAGATTAACCCATGTCTTTCTTGAAGATGAAGAAGCACATGGCATTAATTTTCTTCTCTTTGGTGTTCTATCTGCATCTGTTGTATGTTCTCCTTGGTCTAATGCTGTGCCGATAGCCAACATTTTTTGAATTGATGATGCTCAAGTTGGCTGCCATAGCATTTGAATAAAGTTTATGAGAAATCTAAAACCATCATCCAATTGCTCACCTTCACAACATCATTTGTTTCATTGAAAAAACAATGCTTAATAAATTTTACTGTGTTAGTGATAACTTGCTAGCCACATATGTGGGAATCATCTTGGAAAGGGACCTTCTAAGCCAAAAGAAATAGTATTATAATCATCTCAATTAGTTAATAAAAAATATTAAAATAGAGACTTATAGGTTTATTGAAGTATTTCATTGACCCATACAAATCTTCTACTGAAGCCATATGCTGTACTATTCTAACCATATGCTTCGTAGATTTGTATATTATAAATGAAAAAAGGAAAAATATTAAAGTCATACAGAGAGAGACATCAATATACACATAGTGCAATATAAGGGGTGCATTTCTATTGCACAGTGAGGCACCTTGAAATCAATACATACAGTTTTGCATCTCTATGAAGACCAAGAATTGAGTTCATGAAATATACTACTTTACATTCAATATCGATTGCCATTAAGCTCCAATGGATCCTAAAATAAAAGATACTGAATAAGGGACATTTTCATTGGTAAATACTTTCTCATAGAGAAATAGAGAGAGGAAGCACCTTTCATGATAAAGAAATAAAAACACTTTGACAATATTTAAGGGAACACCATTGAACCAATATCTTAATTCATATTCTGTTTTGTTTGAATCTTTGATGTACGCTGAGAATGTCAAATCCACTCTCCAAACTTGTCTTTGGATGTCATCCGGCTTCTTTGCCACCATCAACAAAAAAATAAAGTAAGTTTTATAAAGAATTCATTTTGAATATTGTTCTAGACTATCATGAAGGGCCTAGTGTATACATTAAAAAGAGAAAAATGATCACATCATTGATCTCCCTTATCTTATCTCTTAGAATTACCACATCATCATTTGGGACAGTAAAAACTCCATCTCCATAGGCAGAAAGGAGGCACACATTGCAACCTTGAGATATGCCTGAGACTAATTGTTCATTTTTTGCATCTAATGTGGTAACTGTCTATTGTGCTTCTTAAGTAATCTATTAGTTGCCTTCCTCATATTTATATCATGAGTTACTTCTTCAATCTTTATCCCACCATCATGTGGTTTCTTGCTTGGAGGGATATTTAATATTTCAAAGGTTTTTTATTTGTCCATGGGTTGGGCTTAATTGATTTAGTATTTCAAAGGTTTTTTTAATCTATCCATGGGTTGGGCTCAATTGATTTATCAAATCTATATCGCACTCTCCTTAGAGAGACCATATCTTTATCCATGAGCATAACCTTGTGAGCATGTGTAGCCAATATGTAATTGACTTGCAAAACCTTGATCATCTAAAATTTTTTTTAAGCTATAAATAATAAAGGGCTTCTCTCTGCCACTTGAAAGCTTATAAGGTCTAATGTTTTTCACATATACTCCTGCATAATCTTTGGAAAGGAAGCTTGGGGATACCATTCGTAAGTGCCTTTTGTGCTTTTCTGATATCTCTAAAAATTGACACATTTTGTGAAAACCATCTAGCCCTTCCATGCTTCTTTAGAAGACCTATCGATTTCCCCTTTATAGTAGAATTCTCTACCTTTACAGCAGTTGTTGCCTCTTTAGCAGTAAGACCTATTCCTACCCCCACTTTTCTTTCTATCTTTTTTGTCCTTGCCATCAAAGCAACATCCTGCCATGTGGATACCTTGAGCGGTTTGAAAAATTCTAAGTAAACTACAATGTGGGAGCCCCACCATGCAATGAGGATACAATTGGGGCCCTTGTAGCCCCTCCTATTGCACAGTGGGGTACCTTGAGCTCTAAAACCCAAAGAAATGAAAGATTGATGATGTATACATGAAAAAATGGAAAAAATACTTGAGAGAAGGTTGTTGCTCTTAGATGTTTTGCAATGATGCCGGAGATGACGTTTTATTGAGCCGCTATTATTAATGGTACCATTGTTGGGAATGTAGAGAATGTTTAAAAAAAACATAAAGCCAAATTTGATGGGTTTTAATTGGATGATTCGACACAAAGATAAGAGATAAATAGTCTCAATGTTCAAAAAAATAGCCTTGAGAAATAGCCATTTGTAATTGGGAAAGTTTAATACTAATAAATGTTCTCAAGAAATGAGACCTCATGCTTTTTGGAAAAGATAGTTACTTTGGAAAAAGACACTTACTTTTTGGAAAATATAGTTACTTTATAAAAAAAGCCCATGTGTCTTCAAGAGTTCCATTTCTCACAAAAAAATCTATCTCGAAAAAGAAAGATAAACTCTAGCTTCGTTGCTATTTAAATTGAGATAAATATTTTTAGAAAATGAGCCAAGAAACCATGTCTCTTTTAAAAAAAATCTTTTTTTTAACAAGCCAAGGTTCACTTGGCACAAAATGTGCAACGTTTTTTTAATTGTATGAGTTTTTTTGAAACTTATGCTAGTGTAAATATATGTAACATGACTGTGAGAATATTGATTTTATTTACAGTACATGCTCTAGCATTTCAGGAGTTCTGGTCTGATTTGACTGAATTTTTCTTCAAGAAAGCTCAAACTACAAACATTTTGTGCCAAGGTTCACTTGGCACAAAATGTGCAACGTTTTTTTAATCGTATGAGTTTTTTGAAACTTATGCTAGTGCAAATATATGTAACATGACTGTGAGAATATTGATTTTATTTACAATACACGCTCTAGCGTTTCAGGAGTTATGGTCTGATTTGACTGAATTTTTCTTCAAGAAAGTTCAAACTACAAACATACAGACTCTCTCCAAGAGGTAAAATTGCAAATATTCATTCCTTGTTGCTGTTGGATAAGTTTTTAAAACAATTATGAAGTATTATTTTCCTATGGTGTAGTTTAATCCTTGCGTTTGATGCAGTTAACTCGTGGGTACCCTATCGTGCTGCGAAGAGAATGCCAAAGAGAGCCTTGGAGAGGTGTCCTCTTTGCACCATGGGTCATCTTGTCCTAAAAATATTATGGATAATTTACCATGCATATCTTCAAAATTCTTCTTTTTGAAGGATGAGACACCTCCTTCAACAATAGAGAGATATTAAAAATACATAACATTTGTTTATCTACATAGGTTTACATTGTTGCTTCACACACACGATGGAGTTAGAGGATGTTGAAGAGTTAATTGAAGAAGAGAGTCCTGGGGAGAAGCTATTCGTTTTCCTTTGCAAAGTTGGTGTAGACCAAAATTTTATAGTTATCATCAGAGAAATACTCAATTCCAAGATTAATCTGGTCGACCTAATAACAAGAACTTCTGCTTACTATGAAGACCTCTTTTTAGAATTTCAAAGGATTACATATGGTCATTCATTTCAAAGGATTACATATGGTCATTCATTGATTATTGAGTCTAAGTATTATGTGCCTGTTAGTGACCTTGTGTTGACTACTAAAAATGAGAAGTCAAGACTCACAAAAAGATATATTTCCTTGCTGTGCGAGAGGATGTGAAGTGCACACATACATGTACTATACATAGAGGTAGAAAAAGCAGGTTTCTATTGGAGGATGCTAGACTAATCTGCAACATATACTTGAAAATTGATGCAGATGACAACAACAATAGTAAAAAAGACTCCACCATACTGTTACAAAATAATGTATGCATTGGAGATGCAGTAGAAGATGAGGAGATAGAGAAGCCTCTCGAGCTTAAATATAAGGTAGAGCTTAGTAAAGAACTTGAAATTTCATAACTCAAAGCAAGTATAATAATTGATGATTAGGAGAATGTCAGTGGAGAGGAGTCAGAAAGATCAGTGAACTTGCGTGCTACCATCATTTAGAATCAATAAGAATGACTTTATCTTTCTATCAGATACACAAATGATGTTCTCCTTAAGGAAAAATTACTATCTTGCTGCTATTGCACATATAATTGAAGATGAGGAGGATTGTGGGTCGATTATAAGACCAACTTCTCTTATTTAGACACAGATATAGAAAATTATCATGGTACATAGTAAGGCCCTTAGTGTCTTATTTACGGAAGCTTCAAATTACGCTTAGAATGGATTATCAATAGAAGACCAATATTTTTCTATTCAAGATAGGCTCAAAGTAAAAAATTTCAAAAGATCACCTTACTAGAGTCTACTGACGAAGAGTCATCTCAGACATGCAAACAGACGAAGCATCAGGTATTTCCCAATCTTATCCTTGCTATCAATTTGTGTCACACAAAAGGTGTTTTTCACCCTTCGCAAAGAAATGTTCTTTACCGGCAAAGAGAAAGATCTGGGGACCCTTGGATGCCTTTCTATCGCACCATAGGTCACCTCCATAAATTAATAATTAATTTTAATCTAATGGATTATTACTTTTATTAACTTGAGATTAAAGATGTTGATAGGTTTCTTGGACGAGTTGGTGCAAATCGAGGAGGAAGAATTAGCAAGGAGTTTGGGATTGGTCATTATATTAGTAAAATGAACAAAGAATTTCTTGCCATTTTTCCATTGTAAATACTCCGATAACCCTGAGGCTGCATTACTAGCACCTAAGGTTATGAGCTATCTAGGTTGGTCTATTGTCCCCTCAAATAATGATGGAGTTTTACTTGTAGTTTACAATATGTGATCTAGTGGTGTAGTTTGAAAACTTGATTAGTTTACTACTCTTTTAAGATAACCACACATGGAACAAGTTTTGGAGAGTACACGTAGGTCTTTGTGTGTCTAACTCTTACGTCCATTCTACTTACATGAGCTACAACTTGTCACATGTATAACATCAATATATGCTATTTAATGTATAACATCAATATATGCTATTTGATTTTTAAACCTTAAATAGGGGGTACTTGAATTTCATAATTGGGACTCATATGCTTAGAAAGGGATATAGTTTATTTTTTAGAGAAACTTTAATAGGGGGTTTTTATGAGTTTTATGCATGCATGTGATGTCCCCTTTCTATGGAAAGCGAATTCCCCGGGTTTCTTCATAACCCTCTTAAATCCTTTGTTTTATTACTTGTAAATAACAACATATGCTCTTGAGGTAGTCTAAGCTTTATCACATATGCCTTGGGCATCGTTGGTTGTGAATATCTTGGTCACTTCATGCATCTTATCTCTTGTTATATCTTTTAACATTGCTTTGAAATTCTTGTCTTTGAGTGTAGACCTTACCATGTCCTTTGAGAGCACTTTAGCAAACTGAGCTATCCACCTCATTTTCTATTGTAAGTAGGTGTTGGATATTCTCATGGGCCTTGATTCGTTACTTTCATTGTCCGCCTCCAATGACCAACCTATCCAGTGGTTTTAGGTCCTTCAGATGTGCTCTTAGATTGAATATCTTCATGGGCATCGTTGGTTGTGAATATCTTGGTCACTTCATGCATCTCATCTCTTATTATATCTTTTAGCATTGATTTTAAATTCTTGTCTTTGAGTGTAGAACTTACCATGTCCTTTGAGGGCACATTAGCAAACTGAGCTATCCAACTCATCATTTTCTATTGTAAGTAGGTGTTGGATATTCTCATGGGCCCTGATTCGTCGCTTTCATTGTCTGCCTCTAATGACCAACCTATCCATTGGTTTTAGGTTCTTCAGATGTGCTCTTAGCATGAATGCAATGTTGTTCTCCAACATTCTTTGCATCTTCTTATTCGCTTTCTCAAAAATATGCACCCTATCACACTGTTAGTAGCATTAGAAGGTGGAATTCGCCCCAGACTTGGTCAAGGTACACAATAAAACTAAAATATTCTATTATAATATTAGTAAAAAGTGGTCCCAGAGAGTACAAAAAAGGGGAGAGAGTCAATATCTTAATATTATCTTTTATCTCTCTCTTATCTATGGGGAAGAGAGAGAAAGGTCTTAGATAGCCCTTTTTTGATGCAAATTTTACCTAATGATACAAGTGCTGGTACTAGGAGTTATTGTCCTTGCCAATGTTGGCTCCTTTTAGACAAGAGTTTGAAACTTCTACTAGTTTGTTCCAAGGTATTGTTAATATACACTCAATGCCCACCTCTCAGCATGTATCTCACTTTGATGTATAATGCACATTTGTTAGGCCCCCATTATGAGGAGTAGCTATGGTGCATATGTCTTTAGTGGGAACCCTGGCTTAGATGCCGATGGGGTCATTATTGTGACCATTGAGATAATGGCCTCTTTGACTCTTCTCAGTGTGGCTTTGACCCTAGGCAGGGTCTTGGATGGCCTTCCAAGTTTGAAACTTCTACTAGTTTGTTCTAAGGCATTGTTAATATACACTCAATGCCCACCTCTCAGCATGTATCTCACTTTGATGTATAATGCACATTTGTTAGGCCTCCATTATGAGGAGTAGCTATGGTGCATATATCTTTAGTGGGAACCCTGGCTTAGATGCCGATGGGGTCATTATTGTGACCATTGATAATGGTTAGGAGATGGTCAGGGGTACGAGCCTTAGCTGGGCGGGGGTTCGCTGAGGCGACGGCATGAGGAATATTTCCTAGAATATTCCCTCAGATATCATGTCCATCATTAGTGGGCGGTGGTCGATGGGCCGCGTTCTTGATACGTGGGCAGTGACCGTGTCTATGTAGTGTAACCGCCCTCATTGTATACGCATCTCCCACACCGCCTATAATATATGGACATGGTTGCCATGAGCTAAGGTATCCAATGCTTGTGAGTATCCACCCCCTTCTACACTTTGTACATACTCCATCCAGAGTCTGTGTAGATCACCATCTAAGCTCTACTTGAGAGCGCATGGGTGCACAACACCATTACTTGTACCTCTTTGGTATAATCAGAAGTTAAAATTCTTTCCATTGTGTATCTATTGCATTGTCTATTGTGATACATACATATATATATACATATATGTATATGTACATATATGTACATGTATATATATGTATATGTACATGTATATATATGTATATGTATATATATATATATATATATATATATATATATGTATGTATATATATACATATATGTATATATATGTATGTATGTATGTATATATATATGTATATATATATATATGTATGTATGTATGTATGTATGTATACATATATGTGTACATTATATATACATATACATATACATACATACATACATACATACATATATATATTATATATATATATATATATATATATATATGTACATACATACATATACACACACACACACACACACACACACACACATATATATGTATACATATATGTATATATATATATATATATGTATATGTATATGTACATGTATATATATATATATATATATATATGTATATGTATATGTATATGTATATGTATATGTATATATATATATATATATATATATATATAGAGAGAGAGAGAGAGAGAGAGAGAGAGAGAGAGAGAGAGAGAGAGTTGCATGGAAAAGATAATAGCCATGTGGCATAGAAATGAGAAAGGTAGATGTCACCTGGCTAGTTTTCTTTTTGTATTACATAAGTGATGATAGTTGATGTTTAATATGTTAAGGTAGTTGGTCTTCTAAATTGCTTTTGGGGAGTCTATGCTTGGTTCACATGTGGGATTCCATCATGAAGAGAATCTCTTTCTCGGAAGGTGGCTTTGATTGAAAAGTTTGAAGAGAACACGGTGGAGTGTGGAGATATAGAAATTGTGTGAGAGAGAGAGAGAGAGAGAGAGAGATTCAAACATTTGATTTCTAGAAAAAGATTGACCTGTTAAATAACACGTGTTTGATGTGAAATTGAAGTTTTTCTAGAAAAATTTGAATGTGTAAGCCACCGTGTTGAAAAACTTGGGGGCACTTTGTGGTGTGGTTCTATCTATCTAGAGAGAGGAGAGAGAGAGTGAGAGGGAGGAACCGTGTCTAAAACCTCCAAAGTTTGAATGTTAAGGTTAATTAAAAACTCATCATATTAAAAATTTTAATTCAATTATATCATAGGGGAGAAAGCTTAATATTTTTTTTGACTATAAAGAAATACCATCGAGATGCATGTATATATATATATAACTTGGGTTTTGAAAAATTGAGCTGTTAATGTAGAGCCAAAAAAAAGCCTGGAAGTGCCAGAGAGAAAGTTGTCCCCGGCCTGAGTGCAGGAGCTCTTCTTCTTTTTCTTTATTTTCTTCAATCCTTCCTGAGGCGCTGTTATCTCATCCATCTCTTCTCGTCGCGAACATGGCGTCTCCTACCACCCCCTGCCTTGCCTCCCTCTGCTTCTTCATCATCCTCCTCATCCATGCCTTTGCCCCTGCCGCCGTGCACGCCCAACCCTCAGCAGCCCCTGCACCCTCCCCAACCAGCGATGGTACTCATCTCCTTGACCTCCTTGGGGTTTTGTCTTCTGATCTCTCTAGCTATGGCCAACTGTGCTTTTCTGTTCCTTGTGTATGCCTAACCCTGCGTCCCGTGTTCGTTTCTTTTTTTTTTTTTTCCCGCAGGTACGACCATCGACCTCGGCATCGCTTATGCCCTCATGTTTGTGGCCCTGGCTGTCACATATCTGATGCATCCCATTGATGCTTTCCCCTTCAACCTCTTCTAAGGGGGTGAGACAGGAGAGCAGAAGAAGGGCCCTTTCACACTCTGCGAGGCCTGGATCTGATGTCGTTTTGAAGATGCTCATCATGGTGTAGAATTGCTCCGTTTGTTCAGTTTCTTGTGTGAGGTCTCAACGTTCTTGTGATAGCTTTAGCCTCTGCATCACCCATTGTGATGTGTATGTATACAAAGTCTACTATGTCGGTTCTAACGTTCGTGCTAGCTTTAGTTTAGCCTCTGCATCACCATTGCGATGTGTACTTACATGTCTACACAGACTTTTTGCTCAGATCTAGAGTAGCTCTGGATTGTAATCATGTATTGGTTTAATGTATGTTATGTCGTCTTGGGAGGTTTTAATGTCCTTAATTCTGCGGTTTGGTAGCGTAAAGATGAAAACAATTGTGGGTGTTATTTAAGGTCACATGGCCACGTTTTCAGTCGTGATGATGAATCGTGAATGTGGTGGCAAGCGGTTACCCAACAACAGCTGGCTGCTGGAGGCAATGTTGAATGTACCCGTTCTCGCGCACAACTTTGATAAAGTTGCACGACTTCTGTCCCCTTTTTTATAGTCGTTTTCAAATTGAGAATGCGGAGGGTTGTTTCCTATGCGCCTTTCTAATAGTCGTTTTCAACAAATTGAGAATGTGAGGGGTTGTGGCCTTGTCGAGTAAGTCCATGTTGTGAGCAATTTCAGATTCCCCCCTCCCAAACTCCACCCAAGTGTGTGGGTTAAAAAGAGTGAGTACAAAGCTCTTTTGGATTCCCCCCTCCCAAACTCCACAAGGGGTGGGTTAAAAAGAGGAAGTACAGAGCCCCCCCCCCCCCCCCTCCCCCCCCTAGCTCCCACATAATTTGTTTGCTTTTCAATTGCAAAAGTCACTTCTAAAGGCCTCTTATTTATTCCCCTCTTTGAGGTTATGCATATGCAATGACATCGATGAATTTTAATTTTTGATCAAGTTCCATATTGTGATAACAGCACATTGAATTCATTGCAATAAGAACTTTTATATCCTTATTTTGTTTTCCTACAAATATGCCTTAGTGATGAAGTAAAAATTAAATTGCTAGGTCTTGATAATGTGAAGAAATAAGTTACTTTCGTCAATTACATGTCGTTATGAATTAGGAGTAGATAATAAATACTCTCTCTCTCTCTCTCTCTCTCTCTCTCTCTCTCTCCCCCCCCCCCCCACTTTATTCATCTAGCAATATTCAAATAAATCGCTAAACCCTTGATATGGTCCCAAATTCTTTTCCCTTTTTAATTAATTAGTGAGAGGGGTTGAGCCTTTGAGTGGAAGCTTTGGATTGATTAATTTCTTAATGGTTCTTTCAAAGACATAATTGCCTCTCTAGGTGCCTTTAAAAAATAAGGCATGCTATTTGGCTTTCGCCTCTCTACGGCACTATCTTTACCTTCGTTGTCGTGTCAGAAAGAGATGCAAGAGACGTGCATGTGAGGTACCTGTTATAGACGAAGGCATGTCTGATACAAGCTATGTTGAAGCGAAGACGTGCTCTAGACAAATGAAGAGAGCCTATAGATTAATGAAGAGAGACTCTATTTAAACCTTAGAATGAAGGTTTAAACCTTACAATTCAATTAATTAATTAGTGCTCATTCGACACTAATTAATTAATTGAAGGTGTGCTTGAATATGTGATTAATAGCTTTTCTTTCCTAGATAATATATAAATGACTTTTTGGTTTTACTACATTTCTATCCTTGTTTGTTTCTCTCTAGTGCTTTCATACACACAGTTACATCAAAACGTCTGAATTTCTTGCATGAAAACAATGCTCTATTCACTTTAAGTAGGACTTCTAAATGCACAAGTAGGTTCTTATAGATAATAATCTTTGTAGTAGAGAGCTACTATGAAGAAAGCCCAATCTATGGTTGAAACTCTCTCTCTCTCTCTCTCTCTCTCTCTCTCACACACACACACACACACACACACACACACACACACACACACATTGCATGCTTGCCCATATGCACCTCATAAAAGAATGCACATTCTTTCCAAGAAAATTGAGAGAAATAATCAACATGCTAGCAACCTATACCTTATTTGTTAATCTCCACTCCAACGTAGGCTAGAATGGATGCAACTGTCGTTGGGAGTATACTTGCTATATCTATGTCAAGTTGAGCTCGTTTCTCTAAAATGCTTCACTCCTTGGGTGTGTCACTCATCATCGTTTCTTTGCGGCTCACTCCCTCACTCAAGCTTCCTCACTCCCATCTCTCTCAGTCACCTGAAGTGGGCTATCAAGAGACACTGCACAATTTAATCCACCCTCTTAAGCTCACTCTCTCTCTTTCACACATGAAAGTCCATACAACAGTCAAAAGACTTATTTACTAAGCTTGAAGCTTACATTGTGGCTGGTCAAAGATTCAAAAAGTTAAGAACAAAGACTAGAGGCTTTATAGCATTAACCTTATATGGACTTCATTCTTTAAATATTGACAATAAGAATTTTTTTTCTCTACTACAAAATGTATGTAAAGTATGTGCAAAATGTGGGTGTTAATACTTATGAATAGATATGATTCATGGAAGTTTATCATATGGTTGTTTACCCTACAAGTGTTGGTTTTTTAGAAACTACTTTTGCTTAACTCTCTAGCAGCATTAACCTAAAAGCTACATAGCTACATAAACTTTCTTATGAGCATTACCCTAATAGCTATATAAACTTGGGGTATTAGATGAGATGAATTGTTTATCCTAAAGAATATGTTATTTTCTCTTGAGTGAGACAAAATCCATTGAATGCATGGCTAGATTAAAGCAATATAAAGGTTTACAATACTCTAGATGCTGAATATTGAGTGTTTTCTTCAAAGATTATTCTAAAAGTGGGCAATACCTCCAAAACAAGAAAGAAGGATTAGGGAGTAGTTTCTACATAGCTATATAAACTTTCTTATGAGCATTACCCTAATAGCTATATAAACTTGGGGTATTAGATGAGATGAATTGTTTATCCTAAAGAATATGTTATTTTCTCTTGAGTGAGACAAAATCCATTGAATGCATGGCTAGATTAAAGCAATATAAAGGTTTACAATACTCTAGATGCTGAATATTGAGTGTTTTCTTCAAAGATTATTCTAAAAGTGGGCAATACCTCCAAAACAAGAAAGAAGGATTAGGGAGTAGTTTCTACTGATCTAAATGGACTAGTAAGGCTCCTATCCGATTAATAATGATAGGTACTAGAGAGGATTGTAAGATTCAAGATGTTGACCATCCATAGTATCAAAAGAGTCAATTTGGTCAATAAACTTTCTAAGCTTAGCACTCCATTGGACTTATTCATATGACAAAGAAATAAAAGACAATCATTCACAAATTCATAGAGGTTGTGGTGAGGGGGCAAGTGATTGGTCAGTATCTAGAGCAACCAAGTCATGGTTTTATATACCCTTGTGAAATTCCAAGTTTTTAATGTAAACAAAGATAGATTGCACAAGGAAAGTGGGGACAACAACACTCAAGGACACAAAATTCAGGGTTCCAAGTTTATTCCTATAAAAAACAAGAAAATATCTAGTTTGTTATTAGGTTAAGAAGTAGACTAGTTAATTGGGAGAATGTTTGTGTGTGTTACAAATACCAGCATGTAGATTTAGTTTAAGACAAGCGACAGACCATAGTCCAGGGAAGCCTAATCATGAAATTATTATTACTAATAAATAGTAGGGAAACACACCATTCCAGGCTTGTTATTCATAAAAAAGGCTTACATATCATCACTAATTTTGATTAATACAATTTTAGAATAATAAACGTTAAATACAAAAAGGACTCCTATAATAATAGCTTCAAGATATTTTACACTATCTGCATATCTATTTTATTTGTTACCATGATGATATTAACTATTATATTCTTGTGTTGTAATTAAAAACTAAGAGCTGGTTTTATAATGGAATTATCCATTTATGCTTATGACGATGACTCTATTTTAGTTTGATATGGTGAGCTTGTTCTCTCTTTGCTCACTCTCTTTATCTACCATCCCTCTCTGTATCCTCCTCCTCTCTCTCTCTTTGCTCACTCTCTTTATCTACCATCCCTCTCTCTATCCTCCTCTCTCTCTCTCTATCCATCTCTTCGCTCACTCTCTATATCCTCCTCTCTCTCTCTCTCTCCTTCTCTTTGCTCACTCTCTCTATCTACCATCGCTCTCTCTCTCTCTACACACACACACACACACACACACACACACACACACACACACACACACACATATATACATATATATATACATTTATGCTTATGACGATGACTCTATTTTAGTTTGATATGGTGAGCTTGTTCTCTCTTTGCTCACTCTCTCTATCTATCATCCCTCTCTGTATCCTCCTCCTCTCTCTCTCTTTGCTCACTCTCTTTATCTACCATCCCTCTCTCTATCCTCCTCTCTCTCTCTCTATCCATCTCTTCGCTCACTCTCTATATCCTCCTCTCTCTCTCTCTCCTTCTCTTTGCTCACTCTCTCTATCTACCATCGCTCTCTCTCTCTCTCTCTCTCTCTCTCTCTCTCTCTCTCTATATATATATATATATATATATATATATATATATATATACATATATATATATATGTTCTCCTCTCTCTCTCTCTCTCTCTCTCTCTCTCTCTCTCTCTCTCTCTCTCTCTCTCCATCTCCATCTCTTTGCTCACTCTCTATATCCTTCTTTGTGTGTGTGTGTGTGTGTCCTTCTCTTTGCTCACTCTCTATCCTCCCCCTCTCCCTCTCTGTCTATCCTTCACTTTGCTCTCTCTCTCTCTCCTCTCTCTCTCTCTCTCTCTCTCTCTCTCTCTCTCTCTCTATCCTTCTCTTTTCTCACTCTCTCTCTCTCTCTCTCTCTCTCTCTCTCTCTCTCTCTCTCTCTCTCTCTCTCTCTCTCTCTCTCTCTCTCTCTCCATCTCTTCTCTCACTCTCTATAGCAAGCTCCTCTCTCTCTCTCTCTCTCTCTCTCTCTCTCTCTCTCTCTCTCCATCTCTTTGTTCACTCTCTATAACCTCCTCTCTCTCTATCCTTCTCTTTTCTCACTCTCTTTATCCTCCCCCCTCTTTCTCTCAATATCCTTCTCATTTCTCAACACAGTACACTTAATTCATGTTTTGCGTACAGATCCTTTGAGTCTACAAACTTAACACTACCTTGTTCATCTACACAATATAGAAAATGTCAATTCTTTATTGCTTTCTATGACATGTTGAGCACAAACATTGTTGAAACTGTCAATGATATCTTATGTGGCAAAACCCCAATATGCATTGCTCTCACCCTCTCTCTCTTTTTTCATATGTAAAATAAGATCATAACTTAATCATAAGCAATTGTTAAACCCAATCACTTGAATATTCATAAACAAATATTTTCAGTGCACTACAATGACATCTTCATCGATAAACCCTCCACAATGTCCTCTTTGGGATCAATACAAAAAATATTCATGCTTGATTTGCACGCTATTATAGCGCAATCTCCACATTCTGCATAAAGCTATACTATCACTTGCCTTCCTTTTGCATGATGCTTCAAAAGGCTATCCTAAAAGTATATCCACGTTGACATCCACCTGCAAAGAAAACATTTCTCTTAGTTCCACAAAAAGTGTAACACCCTTAATTTGGAGAACTTATATGTTTATACCATACCTCACCATGTTGTCCCATCTAGGCATCTTGCCCAGTGCATTGTGGTGCAAGGATCAATGATATAATCAGGTGAGAGAGGTTGTTTGCATGGTTTATTCACACTATGATCATGAAGGTAGCGAGACGAGGGTATAAGTCTGTACAAGAGTATGAGACGAGGGTATAAGCCTGCACAAGAGTATGAGATGAGTTATTGTAACAGAAAGTGATGTTCATCAATGGCAACCTCTATAGTTAGTGTTGCTTACCTCTTTTCCAAATCCCTATCCAATCTGCGTTGTACATCACACATTCACGAGAGTGTCTAAGGAGAAACCACATTGCTTGGCCTGTGCTGGTTGTCACTTAATACATAGTACCAATGATAATAAGAAAGCCATTGTCGTCTAGGATGGTCTCACAAATCTAAAGCAATAAAGGCTCATCTCCATCTACATGGCATAGACATAAAACATGAGATTTTTCACTCAA
The DNA here is from genome assembly GCF_041138505.1 of Cibotium barometz. Taxonomy (NCBI): domain Eukaryota; kingdom Viridiplantae; phylum Streptophyta; class Polypodiopsida; order Cyatheales; family Cibotiaceae; genus Cibotium; species Cibotium barometz. The sequence continues at coordinate 15,008,101 of NC_141058.1, forward strand.
CGTATACACAATAACACTTAAGGTCTTAATGATGGAAAAATCCTCTTGATCACTCAAATTTATAGAGATTCCATGGAGAGACAATGTCATCGGGGTAGCCCATAAATGGAACCTCCTATGGGCACACGATGTGCTTGTATTGACACCTATAATATTAAAGGTCCGATTTCTCTCTTTCACGATCTGCAACATATCAAAAAGATGTACTCGCTCCTCTGGACACTCCTGGTTTTGAATTGCATGGTCTATCTTCAAAGGATTCCCAACAAATGCCCTCACGTTTGGAGAATCATGTCCTGCTACACCATGTTGAGAAGAGTTACACATTAATTGTCATTACACGATATAAAAGACACACATTTACAATCCTTACACATGTGTTCACAATTGATTAGTACACTTGTCAGTGCTGCCGAAGCTTCTATAACAGTAGAGGAACTAGCACTTTGATGTTGCAACACGCTCGTAACACCGAGGACTACTGTCGAGGGCGTATGACAAGACACTCCTCCAAAGCATAGGCACAACTGCAATATATTTCTCGACATGGCACTTATGAATCCATTTACATATAATTCTTTTCGTTTAATTTACAAATATAAGAGCAAAATAAAGTGGTAAGTAGGCTTTCTAGAATGTTGCGCACGTGAACACAGCACGCTTAGTAGCTTTGATGACTCTTAACCCTCATTGGACATCTCTCCAGCATCATTGTATATTTTACGTATACAATCACACCGCTTGTCGTCGTCAGGAAGGCATGCCATGAAATTAATTATGGAGATTGTATTCTTAGATTAAGTGTTTACACAAGCCTAGGCGACCGTGGATAGCCATGGACCTATTTTTTAAGTATGGTCGCCCAAGGTGTGAAGGCTGGGAAGCCAAGATAAGGGTCATTTTGTAGTCGCACCACTCATTCCCTTATGCTAATTCAAAAGAGTGTTGTTCTTCTCTACTCTCCTATGATATTGCTTTCTTGCTTGCCTCTTGCTTGTTTGAGCTCTCGTGTTCTTGCTTGCATGCATGTGAGAGAGTGAGTGTGTGTGATTGAGTGAGAGCAGGGTCGAGCTTCCATTGGAGTGCGACGGCGGAGTTGGAGTGGTGCTTGGAGTGTGGTTGTGTACAACATCGTCTCCTACAAGAATCCAAGCACAAGAATTCATGAGGTGAGTGACACATCTTGCTTATGAAATTGTGGGCTATGTTATGGTAGATTAACTTCTCGATTTGAGCTGTTTTATTCTCTCGAGTGCAGTTAGGCAAAGTCCTGCGACATTGGCTAGTTCCTGCACTATCGCATAGCCACAATGCATTTTGAATGCGTGTGTGTGTGTATGAATGCATTCTATTCAAATTCTATTTTCTGTTTTTTCAAGAAGGGTAGCAACAATGAATTGTTGAAAATGTGTCCATTTTGTGGCATTGTTGTCGATTTCTGTAATTTTTGAATATTGTTCAATTTTTGCTTGTTTTTCATTTTATGTGAGTTATGCAATTAGTGCATTTAGATTAATTCTTCTCCTACATATCATTTACAAGTCCAATTTGTGATTTTTACATTTTTTGGTTTTGTATTTTTTTAATTTTGAAATAAAAAACAATCAATTGAGCATTAAATTGAAAGAATTGGATAATAACAGAAATTAGGGGAGGATTTGACAAACACAAAAATTTCTATGTTTTTTATATTTTTGTATGTGTAGTTAACGCGAATTAATTACACTTAATCATATCCCTAATTTGGGAGCATCTTGATTGGCTGGACGCATTTAATGCCTGTAGGCTCCAAGTCAAAGATTCTAGAAAAACCCCTTTTTGGTAAAACCAAAAAGTGAAACCATAAATAGTAAACAGAAAACATAAAAAATAAAAAAGTAAAAACTTGAAAAAAAAGTAAAAAGTGAAAGGTTAAAGGGAAAACGTAAAAGGTCGGGGGAGAAAGTATAGAATTTTTCAAAAAGTGCTCGCACAAACTTACATAATATATGTTTTAGGTTGTTGTGATCACGTTGACACAACTTGTGTGACACCCAAAAAAAATTACAATTTTACATAGTTAAGGAGCTTAACTATGGGAACCAGCACTTGCAGCGCTTGGCTGACTTGAAAAAATATACTATTTCCAGTGCCAGACGTGTTAACAAACACAAAAGACGTGTTTCGAAAAAACTTTGGCCAATCCAAAAAAAATAAGAAAAAAATTCAAACTTGTCTGGGCATCTGTAGGACCTTCTTGCACCCTATAATCACATGCACCAATCTGGGCATCTAGAGGCCAATATAGACGATAGTGCATCTATTCGAGAGCTAGGTACATACCAGCGTACACTGGGGTTAGAACCTTTGAGATCGGAACCCACTTTAACATTGTACAAGGTCCTATACTAGGGACTATTGATACATCAATAGATTTCCACTCAATGAAAGTATCCCCAATCCCAAGAAGTGAGAACCCTAACTAGGTCTCACAAGTCAATCCAGCTATCAGTCTTTTTGGCCGCGTAGCTAGCTACCTCAAAGGTCCGGTCTCTGAACCAAACCTTACGACTTATAGACCATATGATAAAGGAGTTGAGGTTAAATCCAGAGAGACACCTGATGTACTCTCATCGTTTTTTGTAAGTAGAGAGCGTTCATGTTGATATCCCTGTCCATAAGCTCCTGTTGCGCCTGCTACAACTATGACCATCGAACCACCCCTTTGCGCAAGTGCTTATACCCGATGGTAGGACATTAGAAGAAGTTTAGGCCGTAGAGGCACTAATCCAAGCTACTAGAGAAAAGGAAGAAGAGATTTTGCGATTGTTTCGCACAACAACAATTAGCAGAGCCCAAACAACCAAATACACCCAAAATGAGTCCCAAGCTAGATTGCGTAGGTAGTGCCCGATAGTCTCGACACAAGCAATGACATTGCGCCTATCTCGGGGAAAGAGCTAGGCTTGCAAATCATGGATCAACGTCTTCTTACAAATGATTGGGAGTGGGAAGGGATTGTCCAATCCATATCTGGGGCCACAACATAGGAGGAATGATTACAGGGTATCTACAATTGTATATATAGGTTCATTGAACATGAAAGGATCCAAAGACCTATGGCACAAGTTGGGACATGCAAAGTAAGAATGCCCACAATGAGTGAAATGGTAACACCTCCTGTGAGCATAGTGGATCCTACTTTTGTAGTATCATCTAGCTATACCATGGACCAACCCACAAGGCCATGCTACAGGGACTCAAGGGAAGACTAGCATGAGCTTCACTTTGTTAGATCCTAGAGCTGCCCCCGCCCAAGACAATACTAGTATACTGCCTCATCCAGTAGCAAGCATCACATCAACTATGGCACCTACGAGACTGATGTAGAATTGCCTTTGAGCCACATGCCCACGGTTACCATGGTAGACCCCAACACCACTTCACACATGGAGCCCCCTTCGCGCCTAGCATATCTGGTATTACCATTCCTAGAGGGGTCACATCTCATTCTCGTGCACCCATGAAAAATCACTTCCCTAGAGTGTGTGTGCTACTAACTCCTGCTGGCGAGAGCAACTACAACTAATGCCCACATGGCTAGAGCACCTATTGGGGTGCCAGTAGGGCACATGCCTTATGTAGCACATCTACCTCCACCAGGATTTAGACCAATGCATCCTCATGCAGTGCCACATGTTGCACCTGTTATGCACCAGCTCTACCCACATACCCAGTTGCTTTTACATAGGCCTTGGGAAAATCGGTAGGAGAAAGCATAGCACCTGTTTGTGAGAGAGATGGTGGTTGACATAGCCATGGAAAGGGTGCCTAGATAGCCAAGCTAACTCATAAATTCACTAGAGATGGTGATCCTAGGAGACATTTGGAAGTATTTGATCAAGTGAGGCCCTAGGAGAATGAAATGAGGTTTCCAAGACCAATGCCTTTAGTCTAACATTAGACGGTAAGGCTAATGCTCTTAGGAGATTGTTCTTGAAGCAATTTGTGCATGAATGAGTCTTATGGGGTATAGCTTCATAGCTACACAAAGCCGAGAGAGAGAAGAAGAGGAATCGGTTAGATATTTTACTAGCCATCTCAAGCATTTGAACTCTTGTTGCCTTTCACATGAACGCTATATTCGAATAATCAATTATTGGATAGATTCATCCACGAGCTTAACCATGAAGCAATCTATAATGGCTTAGTCATCAGAGGGATCACTACATGGGATGAAGTCACAACAAATGCCATCCACTAGAGGATAATCTCATGGTCAAAGGAGTTAAAGCATCGGATTCTAAAGCTCAAGCACAAGCACTAATAGTGATCAGGAGTCTGAAACAGAGACTGAAAGTGACACCAACTCCTCAATCATGACAAGAAAAACAGAGCCTATAACATCCAAAGAAACTTCAGGGAGTAGCTCCGAATATGATACGGATTCCCAATCTGAAGCAAGGGATGAAGTTCATCAAGACACTAAGGAGCATCTCTGAAGATGGCGGAGACGTAAATGCTATGCAATGAATCATCATAAAAAGCTGTAAAAGAAAGAACCACTACCGTCGCCCAATGGCTCCAGTACATGGGTACAATTGAAAGTTTATAGATGATTGGGGAGAGGAGTTACAAAAGGTCAAGTATTGTAGACCACCCCCAATTGATATAGCTAAAGTGGAAGTCTCTAATGAACTAAAAACAAGTCAATTAGCTAGAAGGGAAAAAAATCGTGAACTCACACAGAAGGAACGAGAGGCTAAGGTTGTAGCTAAAGTAGCTTGATGAAGGAAAGGAAAATGAGCCTGATTTGCGCCTAGCACCTAAGCATTACAAGTCATACACTATAGGGGAACACAAGTTAGTGTTTTATCAAGCCAAATGTAGCCCCACAAGTGAGAGTGGAGGAGTCTTTGATGGGCCTATAGAGGTTAAGGAAGTAGACTTGGCCGAATTAGGAGAAGATCCTAAGCCTTGTCTACATAGCCAATGACTTAAATAAGTCCGAGGAGGCTGAACTTGTAGCTCTCCTCAATAAGGAGTATAGGGATTTCTTTGCATGGACATACCATGATATAAAGGGAGTTCCTGCAGAGGTGGTACAACACGCCATCCCCATGGTACCCGAAGCTAAACCAATCCAACAACGACCCTATCCAATGAATCCCAAATATGCAAGTAATGTTAAGGAAGATATCGATAAAATCATTGAGTGTGGATTCATCTATGAGATTGAAGACTCATAATGGGTCTCACCCATTGTGGTTATGCTACCCAAGAAGAATGGAAAACTTAGAGTGTGTGTTGACCTCAAGAAAGTGAATGTTGCCACATGCAGGGATCACTACCCCTTGCCATATTTAGAACATGTGATCAAACGAGTTGTGGGCAGGGAGGCTTGTCATTGAGCATGGTTTATATGCATACAGAGTTATGCCATTTGGTCTACCAACTCACCAGCCATGTTCCAAAGGCTTACAAATACTTCTTTCAAGGACTTCTTAAGAAAGTTTCTCGAAGATTTCTTGGATGATTTGTGCATTCATTCGTCTTGGAAAGAGCACCTACCGTGCCTAAAAAAGGTGTTTGAAAGGTGTCAATTTTATTGCATATCCTTAAACCCTTACCAATGCTAATTTTGGGTGAAACACATAGTTATTCTTGGGCATATAGTGTCCAAAAATAGGATTTCCATTGATGAGAGTAAAATCAAGGTTATCTTGGAATTACCCCCACCAACAAACTACAAGGGAATCTAGAGATTCATGGACCATGTTGGCTACTACCGTTGGTTTATTCTTTTCTATGCAAAAATAGCTCTCGTCCTTTGTACAAGCTATTGATTGATTGTCTTTATATAGACCGAGGAGTGTCACCAAGCTTATGATGCCCTGAAGCAAGCCTTGGCCACCAGTGCTTCAAGCTTGCGAACACCTAACTGGGATCTCATATTTCATGTGCACATTGATGCCTCTAATTTTGCAATGGGATGTGTCCTAGCACAGCCAGGGGAGAACAAATTGGACTATCTTATAAGTTTTGTAAGTCAACAACTAGATGAAGCGGAAATCAATTATGCCACCATTGAGCGTGAAGGGTTAGCAATGATTTATGCTGTAAAGAAATTTTGGCATTACCTTCTTGTTAACAAATTTGTTTTCTATGTTGACCACCATCAAGCCTTGTTATATCTAGTAAACAAACCATGTTCCACGGGAAGGATCACAAGGTGGTTGTTGATTCTTCTTGAGTTCGATTTCATAGTGGTTGTAGGCCTGGCAAGAAACATGTCATGGGCGGATCATCTATCCAGTATACCTAATGGTGAAGCACCAATCGAGGTTGATGACGAGTTATTGAATGCTACTGGATCATCTATCCAGTATACCTAATGGCGAAGCACCAATCGGGGTTGATGAGATGAGTTATTGAATGCTACGCTATTCAAGGTTGAGGCTATTCCATAATGGAGTGAGAAAATTGTTAAATTTTTAGCTAATGGTTTTCTAGAAGGAAAGGAATTTAGGAAAGATTTAGCAAGAAAGTTTCTAAAAGAGAGTGTACCTTACTAACTTATTGGCCAGAACTCTTTATAAACGAGGTAAGGATGACATACTAAGACGCTGCCCCAGGGAGGATGAATACTTATACATCATCGAAGAAGCACACCAAGGGGTAGCTGGTGGACACTTTACAGGTGACATTGCAGTAAGAAAGATACTCCAATCGGGGTATTGGAGGCCCAAGCTCTTCAAATATTGTGCACTATTTGTCAAGGGATGTGACGAGTGCCAATGTTGTGCAAAGCCACAGAAGAACGACATGATGTCCTGCATCTTGTCAGATTCAACCAGCCTTTTAAAAAATGGGGTTATATTTTATTGTCCCTATTAGTCCTGTTGTACGTGGCACACAAGCATGCTTCATCATTATTGCCCACAGATTATTTAACCAAATGGGTTGAAGCAAAAGCCTCATCAGACGAAAGCCGATGCCATGGCAAGGCTGTTAAGTTTCTCTATGAGAACATCATTACACGCTTTGGATGTCCGTTTGAGCTTGTGAGTGACCAAGGTATGCATTTTATCAATGATGTAATAAAAAAATCTCACAAACATTCATCATCGCTCATCGTAAGTCAATGCCATATTACCCACATGCAAATGGCCAAGAAAAGAGCACCAATAAGATTATAATTTCAATGTTAACAACAAAGACTATTGAAGCTTGATACATTGATATGGGCCTACCGCACATCATACAAAGTTGTAATTGGTTGCATGCCTTTTAAGATGGTGTATGGATTTGAGGTAGACTTAGGATTTCATGATCCCTAGCTTAAGGGTAGCTATAAGTGAAAAGCCTGATGGTAATGAATTGGTTGATCGGTTATTTGTTTTAGAACAATTCACAGAGGAGAGACAAATTGTAGTGCAAAACATGCTGACAGAAAAGGACGGAAGAAAGAAGTGGTTTGACCGAAATCTCAAGGACAAGGAGATCGAGGTAGGAGATCTTGTACTTATGTATGGGGTCTGCAGTGAAAAAAAAAGCTTAAATATACTGGAAAGGGACCAATTAGGGTTTGTGAAGTTATTCCACAAGGTACTATATGAGTTAAGACTCTTAACAGAGTTGAAACTATTGGTTTCCTTAATGGTAGTAAGTTTTAAAAATACTATGGAACTCTTACCGAAGAATCCTTATGTGCTTCTCATGGACAAGAAAGCCGCCAAGAAAAGGGCATCTCAAAAGAAGACCAAAGCCCAAGAGGAGGCAAGGGAAAGACGAGCCAAAATGCAACAACGTTGAGAAGGAAACCTTAGACCTGTTGCTCAAGCCTTTATGGGAGAGGTTAAAGGGGACACAAAGGAGCACATAGCACCTCTACAAACATCCATTTAATTGCCTAGCTTATGGTAAAGTTATTTATAATGCATTACTTGATACGAGGGCTAGTCACAATCTAGTTTCCTTTAATGCATGAAACCAGTTGGGAAAACCCCAACTCGTAAATACCTCCTTAAAGGTGAAAGGTATCCATGATGGTAGAAATACCAAGGTTCTCAGGCTATTACAAATAGTCTGGTGGGAGACTTCCTGGTTATGCCTACTAGAACATTACTTGAACCAATAATACTTGGTCATACATGGATGAAGGCTACAGAATGTATGATTGATTAGTCGTAAATAGGGTGTCTCTCTGTGCGTGAAACCACAACTGAACAATCTACTCATAAACCCCTGCCACCTCTCACTATTATCGAGGGTCACAGAGGAGAAATCTTCAACATCCACAAAATCTATAGCAACCCCCTCCACTTCAGCATCCAATCTATTCTTCTACCTCCACACAGCAAACACCTACATATGAAAAGAACGAATAGATACGATGAGCTAGAAAATTGCAACACAAATCTACCTTGAAATTGGTTCCGAAGGTTTCTCAATCCACACCACCTCAATTGACCAAGAAAGGAGGACCTCAACATAAGAATCGGTGCAAGAAGTCCAAGTTACAAGTTACCCCAAAATGGATCCCCAGACGCTTATTAAAAGCTCAAGGCTACTATGAGGGTAACCATTTTATTTGGATACCAAAACATAAAAGTATACCACTAGTCTCACTTTTCTGCCACTTACGAATTCCCAAACCTCCTCATCAATGATAGATAAAGGCTTCAATATCTCATCCTTCCTTGTCTTGGCATTGAGCTTCTTGAAATCTACACATATTCTCAATTTTCCATTCTTCTTCAGAACTACCACTATTAAAACCAACTCATTGTTTGGCCACTAGATATATGAAGCCAACCTCAAGAATCTTAAGGAGCTCCGCTTTGACTACCAACAAAGGAAAAGCTATTGTAAAAGAACCTTCACAGCCAACGCCCAGAAAAGTCTGGATCCCAAAGAGAAACCCTATCACGCGCGACATGGTGGTGAATCCTCTACATCGCTAAAGGTTACAAAACCATTGTTGGCTATCCAAGCCCCAACCCCATTGGTCTCTCTAGAGAAAACCACTATGCAAGTGTCAACTCCACTACTCATCTATAAGGGTGAACCCATACAGCAATATAGCAACCATTACACATATTAAAAATCTGACTAACCATACAATTTTTTAAAAATTAATTAGAATAAAAAAAAAGATGATGAGAGGGAGCACATATCAAATAGAAGAATGAAGTACGACTCTGTTGTAACTACAGGCCGTGAGCATGGACCGACACGAGTGACCCTATCTTGGACCTGGATTGCCAGGAATGGTACTATCGAGGGAAGCTAAGTATTCCTCCTTTCTAGACCCAATCACGTTATTTTTATGCACCACTAGGGGAGAGATATTGTGGAGCCACCTTTGTGGACCTGTTCTACCTACAATTCTATCCCCTTGCACCATGCCTTACCTATAGAGGCATCACATGTTGTACGCAGTGTCCTACTTATGTTGGCAGTGTAGAACTTATTTTAGGTGCTATGGGACAAGACTATTGCAGTCCATGGTAGGAGAGACACACGACACAATTACATGAGTGTGCTACCCAGTGGGAGGAACCTATCAAAATAGAACTACATATGAACAACTTGTAGATCAGGTGAGAAGGGCAAGAACTTATGGACTTACACCGTCATTTTTTGGAATAATATGTGTGACTCATTGTCCCTTTTGGAGCGCATGGTGGATGATTTTTGAGATAGCTTAGTGCACGATAGCTACTTGGCTCACTTACCTATGTACCCATGTCATTTCACAATGAGGATGCACTCGGACCGTTGCCTAGTATACCAGAGGACACATATATATATGAAGGACACCCAAGTGAGGAGGAAAATCAACCTAATGAGATGAAGAATCGGAGCATGCTTACGCACTATGGGTATCTAACAATGAGCTTGCTAGATGAGTATTGAATTACAGGTTATTGAGGTGCAATCGTGTAGATCAGATCCACAATTACAACATGCGGTGGACGTGCAACCTCGATATGGATAGGATTTTCCTCTCATTGCCCAGGTGTATTCTAACTCATCCTCACCTTTTGCTATTGTTTAAATCTTTTTATGATTCTCCATTTACTGTTTGTTTGAGTGCTTGCTTGCATTGTTAGGTATCTGGTCTATCAAATTTTAAGTTATTACTTGGATAACCATTTAGGCTTTGGCCCTAGTTTAATCTTCCCTGAGATCGACCTTAGAGTATGCCAAGTACTCCACCTTCCTTAGTGTGCTCTCTTTAGTTAGAATAGAGCCTCCTATGTGAATTTTGAAAGTGAAACTAGTTTATTTAAAAAACAACACAAACAAAAAACAAAACAAAAATACCAAAAAAACTTCACAAGAGGATAACCATCGCCATGCGCGATGTAGATAGGAATTTTGGCTCTTAGTGATGGAGCCTTGGGACTGTAGCCTTGATCTCTATGGGATGGGACCTTGTGGTTAAAAATCTATCAATAAAGGTCTTTAATTAAAGAAAAACCATCGTTGTGGAGGTACTTAGCGATTCTTAAATACTCTTGTATGAGGTCTTTGGACCATTTTTTGGGTCTCTACAGGGTGGTGTCTACTTTTCTATTTTTAGAATCAAAACAAAACCTTATAATAATCACTTAGCAGTTTCACTTATGAGGCTAGATAATAGTTAGAGATGGTTTCACCAGGTCATAACCCGAGGTATGCTTTTTGCTCCATCTTAGTTTCGAACGAATTTAGACCAACCTTAATATTACCCTTATCTTAACTAGAAAAGTTGACCAGTTGTAAATATATTTCCTCATTGCTTGATTGGTGTATACATTATGCTTAAATGCATCTTACTCGTGGTATCATGTTGCCTTGCAGACCTTTTAGGACCTTTGGCATTTCATACATCCATCAACAACCTCAACCAATCTTCATCGACATATTTTGAGGACGGAATTTGCATCAGGAAGAGGGGCATGTTAACACTCATTGGAAACCTCTCTGGTGTCATTGTATATTTTACATGTGTGATTGTCGCTTATCTATGAAAGGCGTGCCACATGATTAATTATGGAGAATGTATTCTTAGATTTAGTGTTTGTACAAGCCTAGGTGGCCGTGGATAGCCATGGACCTCTCTTTTAAGTATGGTCGCCCAAGGTGTGAAGGTTGGGGGCCAAGATAAGGGTCATTTTGTAGTCTCACTACTTATTCTCTTATGCTAATTCAATAGAGTGCTCTTCTTCTCTACTCTCCTATGCTATTACTTTCTTGCTTGCCTCTTGCTTGTTTGATCTCTTGTGTGCTTACTTGCATGTATGTGAGAGAGTGAGTGTGTGTGATTAAGTGAGAGGAGGGTCGAGCTTCCATCATTGGACTGCAGCGACAGCGTTGGAGTGGAGCTTGGAGTGTGGTTGTGTGGAAACATCTTCTCCTACGAGAATCTGAGCACAGACATTCATGAGGTGAGTGGCACATCTTGCTTATACAATTGTGGGCTAGGTTATGGTAGATTGACTTCTTGGTTTGAGCTGTTTTATGCTCCCAAGTGTAGTTAGGCAAAGCCCCATGACATTGGCTAGTTCCTGCACTCTTTCTATGGTGCAAGGGCTTCCCAATGCCATTAGGATTTGAAGTTACCACACCTTGTTTTTTCAGAGACCCCACCATTTCCTCAAACAGCTTCCCAAAATATAGTCTCTTAAGATCGATGAGGTCCTCTTGAAATGTATCTGGAAAAATTTTGTACTTATCTATTATTTCTACAAGGACAACCACACCTTGTGCTCCAATCTCGTGCCATATGACCTCTTCTTAGCCAATCCCTGAATAAACTTGCATTACAATGGTTTGTATATATTAAGAAAATAGAAAAAGTAATTATTACTTATTTTTAGGGATTTGTAAGTCCTTAAGTCTCTGCGAATCTCCATCAATCAAAATATCTAAAATCATTGCTTTTTGGTCATTTGGCAACAATGAGCTAGATGCTAAGCTGTAGAGCCTATCCTTCGTCAAACAATCTGGTTTCTCATCCCAATTTACTTACACTAGTCGTCTGTAACACAACTACAACATCAAAACCATAATATGTTGTTGTAGTCATCTAATAGCATGCCTCCACTTTCTCTCATCTTTATAAAATGCAATTCTCTCATTTGTAGGCAAGCTATCTACTAGGGGGTCAATCTCGAGTGGCTGTGAGCTACTCATCCTATTATTCACAGGTTACTACATTAGTTTGACAATATATAAATTTTAATCATATATTCCAAGTGTTAGAAGATAGAAGATTGTACCTGGAATACTATTTGGGATAGTTCTGAAAGCTCGCAGAGTTGTACCAGGATGGATGACCCTTTTTTTTCTACATCGAGGCATGTTCTCCATCCGTGCCTTATTCATTACTCTTATGTGCTTCATAATTATTTCTTTATTTGCTAATCCAAGTGCCCTAACGAGGCACACTTTGTACACAAGAGACGATGAAACATAATCCACTTCATTCATCCTATGGTAAAAAAAATTATGAGTTATGATGAAAGATAAAACATACTGCACTTGGACCTTCCTAAGTCAAAGAGATTTAAGACATATATTCACGTAATGTATACGTCCCCTTACCTGTTTAAGCGCGCTATGACTGTGGGGACCTCCCCCTCGCTATCCTCATTGAATTCAATAAGGATAGTGTCAACACATGGATGTCTTGATATAACATTCTTGAATGCTACAATTAGTGCAAATCTAATTAGTCCCAAAACTATTTTAAAAGACTTAACACCACATTCAAAAAGTTAGAAATTTTTGATGACTCACATTTACTAAATCTCCTCCATCCATGCCACAACGCGATGATTGCCATCACACACATAAAACATCTAGTTGGTCATAAATGCCCACCTTCGTGTTGCATGTTTTGTATCGTTGAATGTTTAGAACACCCATGTCCCTTTTTCAAGTTGGGGAGGTGCAATGTAGAAAAGTGGACAAACAAGAGGAGAGATAAAAGTAAGAGATTACTAAATAAGATTGGAAGGAAGGAGATTGGAAGAGGAAAGAAAGAGAACAAGCAAACAAAGTGAACAACAACAAAGAGATCAAAAAAGGAAAGAGAAGACAAACAAAAAGAAAAAAGAAAGAGATATAAATAAAGAAACAAAACAAACTTTTAGGGTAAAAAGAGATAAAAATAGAAATAAAATTTTAGGGTTTTGGATAGAAATAGAGAAAAAGAGACAAGAAATAGAAAAGAGCTGAGAAGAAATAGAAAAGAGCTGAGAAGAAAAAAAACAAGGAAAAACTAAGAGAGAGAGGGGAGGCATAAAGAGAGAGAGAGAGAGAGAGAGAGAGAGAGAGAGAGAGAGAGAGAGAGAAGAGGCATTAGAGAGGGGGGGAAAGAAAGAGAGAGAGAGAGAGATAGAGGGGGAGGGGGGGAGTGTTTGAGAGAGAGAGAGGCAAAAGAGAGAAGGAGGGGGGAAGAGGGGAGGCAAAAGAGAGAGAGAGAGAGGCGGTCGCCCTTAGTGAGAAGGGTGACGAGAAGGGCGGCTGATCGCTCTTCTCACTAAGTGCGCCGCCTCTCTCTCTCTCTCTCTCTCTCTCTCTCTCTCTCTCTCTCAAAATTGACCACCTAGTCTCTTGCGTTGATGACATGGTGCCTCTTTACCGCCAACTTCCTAAGTGTGCTTGGCTCGTCGACCTTGTTGAAAAAGTAGAATTAGTGTTTAAAATTCGAATTCATTTTCATTAGTTTGTTGTGCATTCATGAATTGTTTTTGTGAGATATAGTACTTGGCCGCGAATAGAGATCACTTTCTCTCCTATCTTCTTTTAGCGTGTTTTTTTCTTTATTGACATGGAGAACACAACTTTTCATATTTTTGTAGGAGGTTTGGAGAGTGATCCTATTGTTAGAACTGTGCAGGGACATTTTTATATCACTAGATCTGATGATTTTGTTGGAATGTTATGTCCTCATTCTAGATTGAAGTTTTTGCAATCAAACCACAAGATGATGGTGTAGAACATCTTATATCTATCTAGTCAGCTAGACCCACTGGGGGGAGGAGCCATGCTATATCTTTCGTAAAGACATAACAACGGAAGGTCTTGTTGTTTCAATAATAGGAGAGTCAAGCAACATTACAACAAGCACACCAAAGCAAGCCATTATTGATCTTACAATAGAAGATTCTCCCATAGGTACGCCCCTTCAGAAGAGTGTGGTCAAATACTTATTTTCTGAGGAATCTCATGCATGTGTTCTTCGTAGAATGTTATTAGCAAGCATGCATATTGAGAAGGTGGAAGAGATTCCTCAAATTTATAATGGCAATGTGGCTTTTGAGTTACCAAATGTATGTGATTCTTCAGCCTCTCTAATGCAAGAAATGGAGCAAGCACATGATGGCCATTCTTGGGTGAAACCTACGTAGAGTCACGCAAAGTTTCCCTGAGTACTATGAAAGAGTTCTTGTGGAGGCTCATTTGAGTGCACTTATGCCTTGTGTGGAAAACTATGAACAACACACCGAATACAACATCATGGATTGGTAAGCTTATTATCTTAGCTCAATTTCAATAAACCTTGATTTATAAGAGAATTTATTAGAAATTTATAATTTTTAAAATAATAGGCAAGCTCACACAAAAGCTTCCCTCGCAGCACTGAGCTTAATAACAAATGGATATGGTTCTTTAGCTTGTTTCTACTGCAAGAATAAACTTGTATATGTAGAAGCATGTGTGGTGCTACGGTGTACTATTGTATGCCTGCCTGCTGCTGCTGACCCACATATGACCACATTGATGATACATCAAGGGGAACATTTGCATGAGGTGCAAAGAGGCGCATCAAGGCAAGCATTGCAAAAGATAATAGAACTTATGCAAGAGACAGTTTCAAAGGTGGCTACAAGTGGTCCAAGGAACATACAAATGGATATCACTAAACAACTTGTATTGGATGCAGTTGTTAGGAAGCATATGAAGGATGGATCAAATATTAGCAACATGGATTTGTCACTATTATTAGAACACATGTATCCCCTAATTCAATGTCAAAGGTAATGTTAATTCCATATTGATTTTAAGTTTTTGATTATTCTTTTCAACTAAGTTCACATTGTTTGTTAAGTTGTCCAATTCTCTTGTAGATTCAGGAGGATGGTACGTGCTTCTAGGATCAACGGTTCAATGCAAGGTGCAGAGTCCAATATCCTAGAATTGAAGAGACAATGCACCTTCGAGTTCTTCCTAGGTAGTCGTTTTCTTGGGCAAGCTTAGAGTCAGAGCGGTGTTACATGTTTAAAATGTTAACCCACAGAGCCCATATAATCAGGTTTAGACCTAGTGAACCATATGTGCCAAATAGGAGACGGTGATTTGAGAAGGGCTTGGGTTTGTTTTTGATCACGTCAAGCGTGTGCAAGGATGGACAACAATGGCTGCACATGTATATGATCTAAGGTACAATTAGGTCTTTGTAAAATTCTTTAAAGTTTTAAAGAATTTTCAGCTATTTTCGAACTGTTGTATGATGGCATGTAGTTTTAAAGTTTTAAACTTGTTTTCAGCTATTTTCGAACTGTTGTATGATGGCATGTAGTTTGCAAGAGCTCATGACAATTGCGTCTTGCAAAATGAAAGAGGAAGACATAATGGCACATGTTCTATTATGGGAAACGATTAACAATGTTGTGCAAAAAGGTTTTTCCAAACCAGATTTTTTTGGCTTCACATGATTGATGAGGATGGAGACAATTGAAGGGTGGCTAGGACATTCTATAATAATGGACTAGAGAATATATTGGAAGGTTGTGAGTGTTCATGTCTTTTTCATTGGGAACAAAGCTTTAACACCCATACAGTACAATATGTACTTAGGAATTTTGAAGAAGAGACACTTTTGAAATACAGACACATTGGATCGTGGTGGACGAATGGTAAAGTCACTTATGAGAACTTACCAGCCATGGATTTTTTACTTAGTTGGTGGTATACTAGATATTCCCATTGGAGGAAGCACCTTGTAGGGGTAAGTATTACTTTCTTGGTTTTGAAAACAAATAGCTTACATTTGGAATCTGAATTGTTAAGTTAATCTTTTGTTATAGAATGTGGTTGGAGCTTACAACTTTGATTCTTATTAGTAAACTTAATCTCCTGTATAGGATGTGGACAACGCCACTTTGCCACACATGTCGACCACCAATCTAGCAGAAATGAAACATGTAAGTTGGTTTATTAGTAGGAGAGGGTTTCAAGGGAACCATCTCTTTATATGATGCTGTTATTTTAGATCTCGCTAATGCCCTCTTGTAATCCATAAAGAAGCATGCATTCATGCAAGGTAAATATCACGGAGTAGGCCCTATCATAACAAAGTTGATGGTGGAGAAAGCAAGAACATCAAAAGCTCCAAGTCCGTCAATCACCAATAGATTGGCTAGTGAGTGTGGAACACCAATGCATGTGCAACCAAACTATGTTGGTGATAATATTACAGTTAGCCGGCATCAAAAACCAATAGTTATAAATCTTAAGGAAAACTCATCACATAGTCCAGAGTATGTCACAGAAAACCAACCACGCAAGAAACAAGGAAGGAGATTAATTTTTCCATCCACTATTCCATCAGGTACTAGAGAAGGTGATCAACACAATGCAAAGGGATTAGAAATTGAAGCAGAGGTGCAAGAAATTGTGGAGAATGACATACACGACTCAATGTGGGCTTAACATCGAATACCTCTACATAGTATGGTCACTTGCCGCCCAAGGATGGTTAGGTTGCCAAGACGGCAAGTGTAAGAAGAGCATGAAGAACTATTGGTGGTAAGGTGTTCTAGCTCCTTCTTTCTATGGTATGAGAGGTGGTTAGGGAGGCAGAGGTGTTAGTTCATATGGTTTTGTAACAACAGCGTGGATCATACTTGGAGAGTATGTAATACCATCTGTCAATCACCTGCTAGACTCCCAGTTGTATGGCCACTTGGACGAGGTAAAAACCTTACTGTGGATGAGATCCGAGCATTGGAGGCTGGTGGATTTGTGTTGTAAAAGGGACTATGCCAAGAAGCAAATGATGTAGCCCATTTGCTAACAAAGTACAGAAGTGGCATATTGGATATGGTAGCCAAGAGAATAGATTCAGCAATTTCAAACACAACTACGGTCTTTGAGAATTTGGTCAATTAAGATCGGACATATGGAAGTGTTTATAATTGAGACCAAGGAATCACTACTATGCAATGAAAAATACCAAGTGACTATGGAAAAGAATCACATGTCCCAATTTTCAAATCGTGGTAGAGACTGGTAGACCATATTGTGCATGCAAGTACCTTTATTTTGTGTACTTGCATATTTTTAGGTTGGATGCAAACCATAATATGTTTATACATCCACCCACTCTAAAAAAGGAGGACCTAATGAGAATGTTCAGTAGAAGGAGAACAATCTAAAAAGGACCTTGTACTGTTGTTAAAAATGTTCTTCATTTTGCGATTTGTCCTTTATATCATGGTTCTATCAACCCTATGTGTGAAGGTCTATTTACTTTTCATTTTTTAAATGTCTTAGAAAGACAATCAATATGATTGTATGTCGATGGTTGAAATATCTTCATTTATTATTTTAAAGGTCTTCTCAATGTTGATATCTACATCGATTTTCTTGAATATAATTCTTATTCATGCAATTACTTTTCTTACACAAAGCACTTATCCATGCATTTACTTTTCTAAATTTAGAAAATATCCATGCAAAATTCCTTTTTGCTTTGAGCATGATGTATCTATAAGTATGACCCCTAGCTCTTACTCTAATCTTCACTTCCAAATCTCATTGCCTTCCTCTCCCTCTTATTGTATTTCTCTCCCTTTATATTTATCCTTCTTCACTTCACTCTCCTCACCATCATTCTCTACCTTAACAACCCTCACCATCATCCACCCACTAATCTTTGTCGATCTCATTATGTCTTCTTTTGATGGGCCCAACTATACTCTCAAGGATACTCTTGATAGAGTTTGCAAAGATTTGTGCACGAAGTTAGATAGAGATGTGAAAGAACATCTGACAATCACGATAGAGGTCCAGAGTCTTTGGAGTAAGATGCTAGCGGATGAGCCTATCAATTTCAAAGATCTATGTCTAGAATATGAAGATTGGAAGACTATCGGCACTTGGTAGAGTTACGGGTACATTGTTGAAGAGAAGGAGGAGTCCCTTCAAGAGGAGTTGAAGAATAGAGTAGCTCATAAAAGCACATAGGTGTAGGAACCCTTATGTAGTTATGGTATGTTGTCTTTTGTAAACAATATTTAAGGTTGCAGCCCTTACAAGTACGTAGTTGTCTGTAGTCTTCGCCTACAAGAATGACGTAACAACCTTTATGGAATAAAGTCTTATTTTAACTATAATTTGGCTTGTCATTTTTATTAATCGCCTTGTCAAATTTTAGATTGTTTGTTGTTTTGAGGAAACACTATGCGATCCCGATATAATTTCTTTTGGAGAGTAAAATTATCTTGTCCACAATTGGTAGCTACTTTATTCTATTCAATTGTGTATCATTCATTGTTTTTCATGACATGAAGTCACATTCAAAGGCATCCAATGACATGCGCATGTACATTGATACGTGCAATTCTCTTGAAGTGCATGCAATGGTTTTTGCGTTATGAGCACCTATGTATATGAAGAACATGAATCCTTATCTGAAATGGGATGTACAAAAAAATACAATACATATTTGCTCTTCTCCAAAAAAGCAAGAAAAGATGCCTTCATTATTGGGGTGTAGAATTTTGAGGAAATATGTCTTTATTATTGACATTGAAAGGTGATTTATTTATTTTTTGGTGCAAAAGTAGAGTACATCTCTCCCACTACTATAAATATAGAGATAACCTCCATACAACTTTATTAACCACCATTTAGCTTAGTCTTCTTAGTAGAGCACACCGCCCACAACCCTCCTTTGTATTGGTTGTGATGGCTTCATCAAATATTAGCATTGAAGTTGTTGATGCATGTATAACCTCCATACAACTTTATTAACCACCATTTAGCTTAGTCTTCTTAGTAGAGCACACCGCCCACAACCCTCCTTCGTATTGGTTGTGATGGCTTCATCAAATATTAGCATTGAAGTTGTTGATGCATGTATTACCGATGCGCAGGTCAAGTAAAAGACCGTAGATAGTGCACAAGCATGGAAAGCTCTCACATCGTTACTACTTCCTAGTAGTGATGATAATATTTCTCAAGTGAAGACCAAAGTGATGGGATTAATTGCCATATAGCAAGCCCATGGTTTTATTGATGATGCGTCTGAGTATCTCTTGCTTGAGGAAGTGAGAAAGGGAACGAACGACGTTCGCTTACTTTGTGTCTTCACCTCGAAGGATAAGCGATGTCCATAGAAGTAAAAATGATGATAAATAACAGTTATGATAGAAGAGTTGTATTTGGAAGTTATATGTGAATGAACTTAGTTTTATTTCCAATTGGAAAAAATAACCTCAATCTTGAGGATGTAATGGTGTCATGTTGTTCTCTCTCTCACCCTCTCTTGCTCTATCTCGCCCTCTCCCTCTCAAATAATTATGTCATGACTCTCTTTCTCTCTCTCTCCCACTCTCTTTGCTCCTCTCTTGATGAACGAAAGAGGTAATCTCTTTATTTCAAAAAATCATGTGGAAGAGAGGGAGAGAGAGGAAAGAGGGAGAGGGAAGGAGAGAGAAAGAGAGGGTGGGAAAGGGAGAAATAGTGGGAGAGAGGAGGGATGATGCACATGAAAGATGAGGGAGAGGGAAGTAGAGATTATGCATAGGAAGAGTGAGGGAGAGAAAGAAAGGAGAGAGGGTGGGAGAAGGGAAGAGAGAGAAAGAAAGGACGAGGTTAAAAGAAGGAGAGAGAGAAGATGGTGGGAGAGAGAGAAGTAGAGTGAGAGGGAGAGAGAAAGGGAGGAGATTGGGAGAGAGAGATAGAGAAAAGGAGAAAGATTGAGA
Organism: Cibotium barometz; assembly: GCF_041138505.1. Taxonomy (NCBI): domain Eukaryota; kingdom Viridiplantae; phylum Streptophyta; class Polypodiopsida; order Cyatheales; family Cibotiaceae; genus Cibotium; species Cibotium barometz. The sequence goes on from NC_141058.1 coordinate 15,028,071, forward strand.
GGGAGGGAAGGAGAGAGATAGAGGGAGAAAGAGTGACAGAGGGGGAAGATGGTGGGGGAGAGAGAGAGAGAGAGAGAGAGAGAGAGAGAGAGAGGAGAGGAGAGATTACGCATAGGGAGAGAGGGAGAGAGAGAGAGAGAGAGAGAGAGAGAGATTATGCATAGGGAGAGGGAGAGACGAAGGAAAGAGGAGAGGAGAGGAGAGATTATGCATAGAGAGAGAGAGAGAGAGAGAGAGAGAGAGAGAGAGAGAGAGAGAGAGAGAGAGAGAGAATATGCATAGGGAGAGGGAGAGACAGGGAAGAGAAGATGAGAGATTATGCATAGGGAGGGAGAGGGAGAGAGGGATAGGACCCACACTTACACCACTAGCATGGTTGGTAAGATCATGGGTGATATGCGGCCAGTGGAATGACAGGCCATGTGACAGTCATTCTAGAGACTGGCATAGTTATAGTGCTAGCTCATTTAGTTGGGTTCACACTATAGAGAACCCTAGTATGTATTTGGTTGAGTACCTTTTCATATTATGTGTACTCTTATCTTTGTATATGGTGTGTTGAGTGTTGTGTGAAGAAGAAGAAGATTTTCAGCGCCTCACCTTGTGTGTTCTCTTTTAAGGTTTTGTGAGTGTGTGTGTGCTTGCAAGAGCTCAAGCTCTCTTCTCCCCTACATCTTTGCATGGTATCAGAGCCTGGTTCATGCTAAGGGCTGAGCTGCAAGCAAGGAAGCACAGAAAGCGGTACGAGGATAAGAGCTTCATCTACTCTTCCCTATTTGTGTTGGTGATTACACCCCTGTCGAGAACTCTACGGGAGGCACCAGCAAACGATCTCTGATTGAGGAGCTTTCTTCACGGGAGTAAAGCTATAGGGCAACTATAACGTCTTATCGGACAAAATTTTTCAGGCCGAAAATACGTTTCGGGCGCGTTAGGACCTTCGTTTTTCGAAAAGCAGGCGATTTCGAGCACTACGGGTAAGTCATTGATTCTATGCAGAACTCTGTTTTAAGAACTGCAGGAAGACAGATTGGTTGTGCAGACATTGTGTGTCTGCAAGGAGGTCAAATAGTTGCCATTGGGTGTATGTATGCACATTGAGGTCATTGGTTGTGACATTTGAGTGTAGTATAGTACCGGTCCATTGTGTGTCTGGCAAGCTGTCAAATGATGGCATAAACCAGATTGTTGTTGAGAAGCTTGACAAGAACAACTTCCATGCTTGGAGATTCAGGTTGACAAATTTCCTGATGGGAAAGGGTTATTGGGACTACATAGAAGGTGAGCATGAAGAGGCACTGGAGATACCGGAGATCAATCCGACTACTGCAGATGTGAAAGAGTTCAAGGATTGGAACCAAGGAGCCAGAAAAGTTATGTATTGGCTCTCTATCAGTATACATAACACCATGATTGGGCACATACAAGATGCCAAGTCCCCCAAGGAGGCGTGGGACACCTTGGTAAAACTCTATGAAATGAATACCAAGGCACGAAAGATACAGTTGAAGAATGAACTTCATACTGTGGAGAAAAAGAGTATGTCTGTGAATGACTATGCATTGAAGATCAAGGGTATTGTGGAATCCCTTGTATCTATTGGTGTTTCAGTAGATGATGATGATAAGGTGGAAGTCTGTCTACGTAATCTCGGGCCACAATACAAGACGTTTAAGACGTCTATTCAAACTCGGAAAAACATTCAAAAATTTCACAGATTTGGTGTCTATGTTGATTATAGAAGAGAAGAGCTCGGGTGAAGACCAACAATCTTCACAAAATAAAAATAGTTCAGAGTAACAGGCCTTCTACACAAGTTCAGGATGAGGACGAGGTAGAGGAGGCCGTGGACGCGGCCCAAGGAGGTGGCCGAATAGGTAATCAGAATTATGGCCACAACAGCAACAACAACAACAGTCCCAGAATTCACAACAACACGCAGGTGGAAGAGGCCAATTCAGAGGCAGGGGGAGTCAAAGAGGTTGTGAAAATTGGCAAAGGAAGTATAATGATACACATGGATGCTTTTATTGTGGTAAGCCTGGACATGTGCAGGAAGATTGTTATAAGAAGCAGGCTGACATGCAAAATTAAAAATTGCAGCAAAACAACTATGCATCCTCGAGCAGAAACAATGAGGATAATGAAAGGTTGTTTGTTATGCAGCATGTCGTTAATCCCATGTCTGAAAATGTTGAAGCAGCACATAAAGATGATGTATGGTACGTTGATTCCAGGTGCTTCAAACCACATGACAAGTCATGGGGAGTGGTTCAAAGAGATGAAAAACCTTGAAACACCAGGTTTTGTGAAAACAAGAGATGACACTGCTCATCCAATTGCCCATGTTGGAGATGTACCATTGTCTATGCAGGATGGTAAAGTGAAGTACCTTACAGATGTACTTCATGTTCCGAACAGAACAAAGAATTTGGTTTCAGTTGGCCAGATGATTGAGCAGGATTTGCAGATTCGGTTTAACTTTGATGGTTGTTATGTTGAAGACTTTAAAGACAAGTGCAGGTTGATTGCAAAGGCAACAGAATGGGCAGAATGTTTACATTGAATGTAAACATGCCTGAAGTGAGTACTGCGATGTTTGCAAATGGTTCAGGAATTGTTGCAGACACAGACATTTGGCATAAAAGAATTGGACATGTGAATGTGTAGAGAATGAAGTCTATGCAGACTAAAGGAATTGTGACAGGGCTGCCAAAGTTTAAAGTTGAAGGTATGCAGAAAATATGTGAAGCATGCCAATTTGGAAAGCAAACAAAGCATGTATTTCCACGTGACAAAAATGTGAGCAGAAATGCACTAGATGTTGTGCATTTAGATGTATGGGGTCCTACGAAGATGTCTATGGGAGGTTGCAGGTATTATGTGACATTTATTGATGATCACACAAGGAAAGTGCGGGTATACTTCATGAAGGAGACGAGTGAGGTGTTCACTCATTTTCAGAATTTCAAAGTTATGGTTGAAAAGCAAACAGGGAAACATGTAAAGTGCCTAAGGTCAGATGGAGGGGGAGAGTACTTCTCCAATGAGTTCTCTGAATTTTTGCAGAAGAATGGTATTCAAAGACACTTTACATGCAGATACACTCCGCAACAAAATGAAGTATCTCAGATAGAAGATCTACTAGTGGCTTCATGTTTTCTTTGGGGAGTGCTGCTGTGACTTGGAGCAGTAAGAAGCAGCCTACGGTTGCTCTATCCAGTACTATAGAGGCCGAGTACAGAGGTGCTGCTATGGCAGCATGTGAGGTAGCTTGGTTGAGAAAGCTACTTACAGATTTGAGTCTATTAGTGGATAGACAAGTTGTCATTTTTTGTGACCACATTAGCAGTATACAGTTGGCCAGGAGCCTAGTTTTTCATGCTTGCACGAAGCATATAGAGGTCCACTACCATTTTGTTAGAGAGAAAATTTTGGCAGGAGACGTTGACCTTGTTTATGTCAACACACAAGATCAGGTCGCTGACATCTTCACCAAAGCATTGGATACAGAGAAACTCTGTAGATTCAAGGCTTCGCTTGGTGTACATGAGATGGAGTTGAGCTCGAGGAGGAGTGTTGAGATATCGAGCTCATCTAGTGAGGCGGTGAATACTGATGACCCACCTGGGAGATAGGCCCCACTTACACCACTGACATGATTGGTGAGATCATGGGTGATATGCGACCAATGGGATGACAGACTGTGTCACAGCCATTCTAAAGACTGGCATAGTTATAGCGCCAGCTCATTTACTTGACATCACACTATAGAGAACTCTAGTATGTATTTGGTTGAGTACCTTTTTATATTGTGTGTACTCTTCTTATCTTTGTATATGGTGTGTTGAGTGTTGTGTGAAAAAGAAGATTTTTAGCCTCACCTTGTGTGTTCTCTTTTAGGGTTTTGTGAGTGTGTGCATGCTTGCAAGAGCTCAAGCTCTCTTCTCCCCTGCATCTTTTCAATACTGTATTCATATGCATTGGTATGGAAATCTAGTCAAAAATGCCCATGACACTATGTACTTGATTCTCCCAAGATCAATTTACTTTATTTGAGGGAGGAGTCGATCGTTCCGGCTCATTGTGTGTCTCTTGTCAATTCAACAATTTACTTCTTGTATTTGAGCAACTATTCATAAAATCTTAGTGTATTTAAGTGTATTGATTAGCATTGTGTTCAACCAAGTTACAGATAGTATGCAATTGGATTGCTCTATCTAGGGAGGTGGGGTGGCACAGGTGGTACACGGGCTGTTAGTGTGTACTAACTGCCTAGTCCATCGAGTAGGCGCGTTCGAGCTAGTGCTCTCTCGTGGTCTTTGGAGGGGGACCCATCCTCAGTCGGGTGAGAAATTTGTGATGGGGGGCTATGAGAGGTATCTAGGTATTCCATGTGTGGCATAACTGATCTCTGTGGTGGCAAAGCTCTGTCAGGTGAAGCCCTAGGGATCGATGGTTTGAGAAGTCAATGATGCAAGGTAATATGCCAAATCCCTCCTCGAAGAGAGAGTGAAATCTCCCTCACATCTCATAGTACATTGAGCATCTGAAAGATAGTGCTCCTCCGTCTTGACCTCTAGTGTGAATAGATCAATAGATCTAGTAATGCACTTTGTTCGCCTAGTCTCCACCCTCTCAGGCAGCGATTTGATGAGACTCTAAACTGGAAGGCCACAATCATCAAGGCATGTGACATGTGTCTATGAAGATAGCCAGGCTTCTAAATGAAGCCATCATCTACCTTATAAAGTGGTAAAGATGAAACTATAGCTTTATAGGAAGTTGTAGTGGATCCAGCCATATAACATGGGTGTAGTCTAAAGCGGTCGGCTCACATAACGTTTTTGCAGGTGAAAGGTAACAGCAGTGCATCCAGACTGCAGACTAGTGGAAGGGGGGCAGGCAATCCATATGCAGCCCATGTTAGAGAAACCATTGTGTAACCCTGTCATACCAAACCCTAACCTGTCTGATCTTGGCTAGTTGCCTAGACAACCCCATTTCCATCCAAAGGATCCAGTCTCTATACAAGGTGAAGATGCAGTATATGAATGTCCGGGGGCCACTCCAACCTCTGCAAGAATAATGTGAGTGCTTCAAACCAATGATCTGCAATCTTTCTATCATCCTCAAGTCATCTATGGTTTCCAAAAGGAGGCCTCGTACAACACAGCAGATGTCACCAGCATGTCAAAAAGCACCCCTTAGTGTTATGCTTTTGAAAGTGGGCCTCAAAGCATTGTTTCTCCAACCAAGCCAAAGCAACATTTCCCCTTGACAATTGAGCCTGGGCTGCAGGGAACATAATGAAGTAGGGTCTAGAAAAAGTGACTCCCAAGTATATACATAAGACGAGACAATATCTACATGATCCCTTGCCTATGTGAAGCCTAGTTTGGACACCACCGAGTGTGAGGTTTAGAAAATCATAACCATTGATCTACCCTGCTTGCGGTTCTCTGATCCTAGAGAGCGGCTGCATTTGCCTCATCCTCGTCGAGCTCATCGCATAGTCCAAGGTTTGGATAATCTCTCCATTGATCTTCACATTTACTTCACCTACCTCACATACTTCTACTTCGAGCTAGCCGTGCTACCTGCAGCCAGAGGGGTCACACTCGACAGGCCGAGAACATGATTCAGGGTCTGTTGGGCTCGTAAAGAGTTCTGCTGTGCCACCTGGTCATGTAACTCAAGCACCTCCTCTGTGGTGCTGTAGAAAGATGATGTATAAAGGTGGGTGAGCTCTGACTCTGCTTTGTAAAGGTGCTACTCAACAGTGGAGACTTGAGTCTGGTCTTCTTCAAAAGGGATCTGGCACACTAGGACCAAAGGTAACCAGTCTCAAAATTATGACTACGCATTTTTTTACTAGAGATGCTACAGCACGAGATAGGTGTTAAGAGAGGCTATATTGAGACTTCTTACATCCATTGCTATGATGAACATTTTGAGAAGATGATGCATGCAACAAAATAAGACAGCAGCGTGGTGCTTGCTTATTGTGTTAAGCAGCCACCAACTTACAGTGGACAACAACTAGTGCAGAAGCTCATAATTGTATGTATATGTGCAATGACGTGTGAATTAAATTTAACAAAACTAAGGTTAATACAAAAACCAATTATCACCTGACTGTAGGTACTACTGCTATTATGTTTTAACCAATGTTCACTATTTCAATGAAGTCATTGGTTACTTTACATAGCCAAGTAGCTAGTCGAGAGGCACATTTTGAACAGGTGTTTCATAGACAAAGTAGCTATAACTAGTCAAGAGTGAGAGAGACATAACTAGTCAAGAGTGAGAGAGACATAACCCAAGTAGCTACTCAAGAGTGAGAGACATAATCCAAGTAGGTAGCTATAACTAGTCAAGAGTGAGAGAGACATAACCCAAGTAGGTAGTCCAGAGTGAGACAGATATATAATATGTAACATAGCCAGAACAAGCACTAAAGACTTGAGCAGACCTCTCATAACTGAAGTGGCAAGTCAAGAGTGAGTGAGACATAACCCAAGAAGTCAGGAGTGTGACATTGAGATCTAAAGTAATCCTCAAGTTGAATGGGAGCATCAGCACATATAGTAGCTATCACACATCCTGTCAGGCACAGTGTTCATGTCATGACTGACAAATACAGATCTTTACAAGCTCATTACTTGACAAATTTTGGCAAGTCATGAAAAGGAAACTCTCCTCACTAATACCCTACTGTAAGTGTTGTAAATCAGTCCTTTTCTGCAGCCTCGTTGTAAAAGAGTGTTGCATAGCGAAATGAGTCCTCATCTTCACTCTTTTTATTTTTGTAGGTGCCAAGCACTTTTACTCGATGTCTTTCTTTCATCCACCTAAGCATAATTTTCATGTGTCTCTTGCTCTTAAGACCTGCAGCCTGTCATGGAAAAGATCAAGAAACTCAATCATTTAAATTTCATCAAGGAAGCTGTCTATTCACACATTTGTGCCACACGAACCAAAAAAGATTCTTCGATTTCGTGAAAGACAATTGGGGCATACGCTACTCACGGAATACAAGATCAAGTGCAAGGATCGTGTGGAGGAGGACGCTAAATGGGAGACGTTGACTACCCTTCAGAGGGATTACCTTGGGTTTTTACCGAGCTCAAGAGTGAGCTCTTAGAGGAAGGGGAGTATGTCATGTGCACAGAGTGTATCTACCGTGTGCAGCACGCACACAAGACTAGCTTCGAGGCTTGGGATAGCTTGGAGCTAGGCAGGCTGGTTGGCAAGCTGGGCTAGGGATGGATTGACGGGGGGGTGCCCAAGTGTGGACGCTCGGTGACTGGCCAAGAGCCTATAAAAGGGTGGCCAAGGTCACTCAGTTAGACAGAGTCTTGCGAGTCTTTACGAGAGCTTTTTTGTCAGGAGCTTGGATCTAGTGCAAACATGCACCTGAGGCTGACAGCAATCTCGAGGCCCGCGAGGGTAGCTCCGTGCCGGTATGGGACGTCATGGAGTAGAGATTGGTTGGTGCGTCTTGCTAGTTAGCTCAGCTCGTGGCTCGGTGGGGACAGCTAGGTCTTGTGGGTTTTGCCCACAGTTGTCATGGTTGGGTGGTGAGTCAAGCCTGCACCCCCTTCACGTTTTATGGCTTTGTTTTGCAGGTTTCGGGTCATGTTTCAGGATTGCTCTATGAGGAGACCCTTGGGGATTTGACAAAAAGTGGCTCCTCATTACATGCGGTAGCAACAAGAGCTGTGTCAACAAAATGAGATGCATGTCGAGAGGCAATGCGTGAACGACCTAGCAGAAGTGTAGGTAGCTTTGTGTCATGCAAGGTGTCAATAAGCCAGCACTCTCTATTAGTCACGAATGGCTGCATTCTCTTCAACCAATGCATCACCCATGGCATCCTGAACAAAGTGTGGCAGATCTGGAGCGATAGGGAGAATGTTCGGCTGCTGATTTTGCTGATTTTCAGCAGCAACAAGGGTTTGGAGACAAATTAGGCTCAACAGGTTCAGCACATGTACCAAATAATGGCAACAATGTAACATGTGGAAGCTTCGTGGTCAAAATCAGTAACTTCAATGCTCAGAATTCAGCAATCTTTCACGATGAATATAACACACAAAACTGAAGTAGATGTGCAAAAAATAGAGAGAGAAAGAAAGAAAGAAAGATTTTATTAACGTCTTCTAAAGGCCAAAAAACGGCCTATGAGACAAAACCTATGTACATCATCATCCTGTCTCAATGGACATCAAATGGATACAAAAGAAAAAAAAGTACAAAGTACTCTATAATGTGGAGATAAATCACACTACTGTGGGGTGGGTGGGAGGGAGGGGGGGTAAATACATCCAATAAAGCATCTAGCTCCAACTGGTGCCAATGACTGGGTGTAGGATGTCATACATCGGGTTAGGGGCAAGATATCTCCCAGTCTGTGCTAGATCAATTTGGGGTCTGACCTCTCTGCTATGTCTTCTCAAGATCTCATCAATCTATGTCTAGTGGAGACATGGGGGGTGAGGGCCAGGTGGGCGGGGGTGTCTCCTGGATCGTAGCTCTCGCTCGAGCTGATGTCACTCCTCTTCTAGTAGATGTAGAGATAGTGCGTCTCCCAGTGACCCGAGTTTGGACCGAAGGAGCTGTGGAGGATGTCCCACCACTGAGTGGCTGGAAGAAGGTAGTGATCCGTGTCTGAGATGTGGTATCCCTCTACTGTGGGAGCTGCTGTAATAGCCGCTCTCTATGACTTCGTAACTCCATCAGAGATCCCCCCAAGCATCTCTAATCATGAAACTACATAACTCTGCTGAGTGGACCAAATCCCTCACTGAAGAGACAATGGTATCGACAGTGGTATCTCCCCCGAATCTCATAGTATACTGGGCAATGGCAAACATAATGCTCTTCTGTCTCCACCTCTATGTGGCACAATCTACAGATACGTGTCTCCCTCGTAGCTCTCCCTGCCTCCATCTCTAGAGTGTGTGAAGATACCCAAAGCTGCCCAATAGTAGTGTGCATGGCATGAGACATATATACATCCATGTACCCTGGTCTCTGCACAAACCCATCCTCTGTGAGCTGTAAGAAATGATCGTGGTAGTGCTGTCTCTTCACATGAAGAGGCTGTGAAGGATCAATCCATGTATGACGTGTGTATAGCTGTATCAAATCCTGACGTATCAATCGGTTCCTCTCCACACGGGAGAGTCTCATGGTCGGGTGGTCCTCATCATACTGAAACCGAGGGAGCCTATCCATACTCATCCCATGTAGTGAAAACCACTGTAAAACCTATCCATACCATGACTGTCGCCCTGATGCTGCTACTCACTCTAATGACTCTAGGGCCTGTCTCGGTAATCTATCTGGGGGCATGTGCCTAACCCGTTGAATAAATGTCACTGTCTGAAAGAGTGCCTCCACTAGCATGGGCGAAGAGGACACATTATTGGGTCCCCCCCACCACAAATGGTGTATTTGCTTTATTAGAATGATGTAAATCAGCAAAATAAAGATTGAAATCTTGACCTTCAATGTTCACCTTGACTGGAGCTTCCCCTTGGCTATACTGGCCCTTGGAAGGCAGCAATCTTTTGTGAAATTATGAGATGCCTTCATCGTTTCTTGGCTGGAGTATTTATACTCCCCTTAGCATCCAGTCAGCCACCTACTAAAGAGCCTCACGACTAGGTCTTGGAAAAAAGTGCAAATAACCACCAAATGGGCTGGCCATCCTGCGCAAGAGCCAAGGACAGTGCCCAAGCTGCTGGGCAGCCCTGCGCATGGGTATTGGGCTGCTGGGCTGGGCTGTCCCACACCTGGCCAACAGCCACTCTAGGGCTTGGCCTTCCAGCCCAAGTCATGGCTGGTGGGCCCTCCTAGCAACTTGGGGGTGGTTCTACACCTCCCCCATGCCCACACTAAAGAGTGCAAATCTTAGCCCTGGGGTAGCCCTATGGGCTGGTCCCATCTCTACATGCAAGCCTCAATGCCTACACAGAAGTCTGGCATCCAATTGCAAACCAGATACACAGAACATCCGACATCATTCCAAAGGGAGACTCACAGCACGAACTAGCACTGCCTCATGTGTAGGACAATGCACACTTGATCTTAGACGCATAGAGTGGAACCCCCTTATCTCCTCATAAGAGGTGGTTTACACGCATACAAACACAATAACACATATAAGGGCTGTATCACATGGATGAAGCTCCGATTATCCCAACGTCTCCTCCTACTAAAGTTGATGACGGGGTGGACACTGTCATCCTTCCTCCCTGGACTACTGACTTTGACCTTCTACTTTAACTTTGATTCTTTTTATTTGAACACCTTCCACTTCCAAGTCTTGCTGAAGAACTAAGCATATGTTTCGCTGCTGTCCCCATGCCTGCTATCAACACAAAGGCAGGTCACTTGTCGTCGGAACTGATCATGCCTGTTGGCAAGCCTTTAGAACTGATATGAGAGCTTAATGATGTATTGGTTTTGCATACATACCCTCAAGGACTGGTTCCTCCAGCTTCGCCTGTTTGCAGACCACTCCATATGCTACCTTGTTGCATTCTTCTATTGGATCGGTACACCTCCTTGCAACTATGCTTAGTGGCTAAGGCTGAATGCTCTACTACCAATGTCGCATGCACGGAAGCCTTGCTATACTGATCCACAACCCAAGCCTAATTAAGAACAAGATGCTAATTTAAACATGATTAAGACAGAGGAGAGAGAAGAAGAGAGATATGATATGTGTCAGGTTTTCTCTTGTATTTCATATGGTACAAAAAGGTGTCTGTATGTATGTACATGGTTGGACCCTTGGTCAACCCCAAAGGATTGACCTCTGGCCCCTTTACATGGAAAACACCTAGTCTATGCCTAGTCTACTGACTCTACTCCCTAAAGGAGTGAGTGCCTAAACAATGAGCTAAGGGTGCCTTATATAGACCTTGGAAGCCCTTATGGACTGGCCGACTTGCTGTCGGCCAGGTCCCTACATAAATAAGCATCCCTTGTTGCAACCGACAGAATCATGCTCCTCTTATGTGCTGGCCAACAGCCACATGGTCCATCCACAAGTCTTCCCTGCCCACACTAGCTGCACAAGCTCCTGAACCTAGTTCTAAAACTTGTTCTTTATCTGTAGCCCTTCAAGGAATAGCCCTGGGAATGAGAATGTACATGTCTTGCACATGACATTCCCCTTTGCTAAACTTGATGACGGGATTCCAACTTCTATTCTTGGATGATTGTCATCATCCCTTTGTCTCTTCATGGATTCCCAAACCTGTCATCCTTCCCTTCCTAGCAACCTTTTCACTGAAAACCCTACCTGATCTGCAAATCTGATGAAGATCTATGCATCTGTTCCACCTTGTCTCCTATCCCTTCTTGTCATGTCTCTAAACACTTTATATTCCTAGGTACTGGGTCTGGCACTCTCACTCCACCCCTTGGAGGATCATCCTCCCTTGGAACCGTTGTCTGAAAGCCTTTCCTGGTCAAGGTTGATGCCGTATGTACGTACGGATCAGTACCGTACGGTACAGCCGTACGGTACGGTACCGTACGATACCGTACTGTACGGATCCGTACGGAAACATTAAAAAAATAAAAAAATTGTGTGGCAAGGCGCGTGTGGCGATCATGCGATTGTAGATAAGTGACCAAAATTTGGGCATTTGTGTGTACTTGCAAAATCGTGTCCCCTGTGTGTACCTGCAAAACTTTGCAGAGCAAACTTCTTCGCTCTTCTTCGCTCTCTCTCCCGCCCAGACTTCATCATGCCGCGCAAGACTAACCCGAACCGGGCAATCCACACCAATGTCTTGAGGGTTGTTAACACCCCTTCTCAGCAAGGGTCAGGTACTCGGCTATGGGCATGCAAGTATTGCGCGGAGCAGTACACTAGCACCATAACTCGCGCCATCAAGCACATGACAGGTATCGGGTGCACCAATCAATGTGGTCCATGTGATAAAATACCACAAGCTGTGAGGGACCAATTGATTGCGGAGAATTGTCCTACAATGGGTTGTGCAAGCAGTGTTAGAGGTGGTGAAAGTACGCAAGATGCTCTCCATGATGCTTTTATTGGAGATGTTACAGGTTCAGGTACAGTAGATGAGGGTGAAAGTCTTTCGGCTTCAGCCCAATCCACCACAGGCAGGAAGAGGACACGTATTGCCGATGATGAGGACCTCCTGCCACAAGATGCGAGAGGTACAAGGGAGGCATCAAAGCAATCCACTCTGCATTCTTGTATCTCATCACAAGAGTTCGATGAAGAGGGCAATGGTATCAATGATGGAGGCATACTCTCTTCAGAAGACTCATCATCTTCATCTGATGATGAGATTTGAGACTCTTGCATCTAGACTCTAGAGTCTAGAGTCTAGACAACTGTAGTGTTTCATTGTTTTGCTTTTTGCACTTGTGGACCAAGACATGTGCTGTAGACATGATATTTGTACTCTCTTTTATCATCTATGACTTTCATGGTTCTTGCTTATATCACTATGACTGTTAACATGAGGTATTGTGTAATGGGCTAATTGATTTAAACTTTACGTAATGAGGTTCAGTCTTTATTTTAAGTATTTTGGTTGGCTATGTCTACAAAATATTCAGGTTTCTAGGACTGTTTACAAATGGTACGTACTGTTTGCGTACCTTAAAATTTGTTCCGTACAGAAGTACGTTCCGTACATACTGATAGCGTGCCGTACACTACGTACCTTTCCACCTTGTTCCTGGTACGCCCCAAGTAGCACTTGACTCACAGGACTGCCATTCCCCTTGGGTCCTGTGGAACATCACCAACCAACCTCCTGGAAACTTCCATATCTTGTGTTACTCTCCATGGATTGTGCACCTTCATCTGGTACTGAATCAGTGTTTAGCCTTGCTCAGCCTGATGCTCTGATACCAATGTCACATGCGGAAGCTCTAGGAGTCTTCTTTCAGCCCTAAACACCATCCTAGGACAACCTGATGCAAAAACGCAAGCAAAAGAGATGGAAAGGAGAGAGAGAGAGCCGAGTTTCAGTATATTCATATAGTACAGAAAGGTGTACATCTTGGCAAGCCTTTGGCTGCCCCTCAAAAGGACCTCGACTGCTGACTCTACTCCCTAAAGGAGTGAATGCCCAAACAATGAGCTAAGTGTGCCTTATATAGGCCTTGGAAGCCCTTATGGACTGGCCGACCTCCTGTCGGCCAAGTCCCTGCATAAATAAACAGCCCTTGCTGCAGCCGACAGAAGCATGCTCCTCTTATGTGCTGGCCATCAGCCACCTGGTCCATCCACAAGTCTTCCCTGCCCACACTAGCTGCACAAGCTCCTGCATCTAGTTCTAAAACTTGTTCCTTATCTGTTTCCCTTCAAGGAATAGCCCTGGGAATGAGCATGCACATGTCTTGCACATTACAGTACCACAGCAACTCTTCACAGCCTTAAACTTAGAAGACATGCTTGCCTTTCAGCCTTATTGCACAAACATCCATGGAGTTACCCATTCTTGTTATAGGTGACTACAGAACCGTGTCTGCTACCAAAAATGCATTTGCCTGCCGTGATCATCAGCAGTACAGACTTGCAAGGCTATTCTGATGCATTACACATGCCGCTATCCCACTTTGACTGCAGCAAAAGCTTTTGCAGCTGCCCGTCTCCTTGCAGTAACCAGTAACCAACTGACTATCACGTTCACATTTGCAGCACCCAGACGTAGGTGATGAAGGTGGCAATGCTAGTTCTTGGCAACTACTGTAAGCTATGTATCTTTTTTTATTTAAATGATGCTCTTCTACTTGGAAAAGGATCCCAATTCTCAATGATAATGATCTTTCTCCTTATCATGTCATGTTCTATGATAATCGTTAAACAAAAAGCTCTCTATCTTCAACCAAGGTGGGCCTCATAGGGTAGAGATGCTAGTATACAGCCACCCATCTTTTCTAACAAAAAATCTCTTGGATATCCATTTTGAGCACAAATCTCACTCCATCTCATAGAGAATGTGACAAATATTTAAAAAGTCCCAAGCATGTGAATAAGCTTTAACCAAGTACACAGCAATAAGGACAAGTGATGAGGGGGACATGACAAGGAAGCAACTAGATTTTGGCTGACCACAATATGCAAGCCCACTCTTATTTGTGGAATACTAGGCTAAAATGTACTAGAACCAGAGTTGTCAAAACTTGGCATTGGCAAGGTTCCAACCTCATTGAGACCAGCTTGACAGCCAACACTTTCCAAAGTCATTGAAAACCACATTGGAATGCATAAGTCCCATATCACAAGGACTAAAATGCCACACCACATTACTGCCAACGTTAAGCGCACAACTCTTCCTGACATTGTAACCCAAGCATTCATCAACTTGTTCTCGATCATGCCTTTGTGCTTGTCGATGGAAGCAACTAACCCTAGGATGTCACGTGGTGACATGGCAATGGGATTTGCTTCTGTTTTCATTTTATGCCCTTTTCATCAAAAACGTTTTAAGAGTTGGCAATTTCATTACACAGGGACGTTTGGACAACCATGCCTACTACTGCTAGCAAATGAAATCTACTCATACAGTTGGCCATATTCGCGGCTTCCTTCGGACACTTAACTCTTTTCCATAAATAAAAGAAATCATGGCAAAAATTTGATGTAGTTTTGAGAATCAAGGAAGACAAATCTAGTTACATTCGAGTTTTTTTACAAGAGCCCTGACAGTAGTTAAGCTTTGCAACATAATGGAAGCCTCGTATATGAAGGAAAACAAGACAATAAGAAAACATAAACCTCGGCGTGAGTCCAGCAAGCAGCCACGGTAAGAGGGCCGTGTGTGTTGAGAATGCTGTGGAGGAGGCCCGCGAGGCGGAAGGCTTCTTGGGGTTCCACCTTGGGGTCGATGGGTTTGCTGCCGCCCAGGCTGCTCCTGCTCTTGGGCACCCTCGATGAGGAGGAGGAGCTGCCCCCACGTCTCCTTGCCACCAGCCTCACGGCAGTCGCGAACATCCTCTCTTCTCGGCCCTCCTCCACCTTTCCTACATTAAAAAACTATTTGAAGAAGTTCATGACGTGGAAGTTCTTTCATGCTCCCAAACACCACTTTAGGGTTCTAATCTCACGTTTTTAGCTCTTTATGTTGTGTAGTTCTTTTGTTTTTCGAGCCGAGTCGGAGACGAGCAAACTCGTTCTAAGACTCGAACAGAGAAACGTTTATGTAGTGTATGGAGGAGTGTATGCATATCAATTAATTAGGATTCACACGTTTTCAGCATATTAATTTGACAGTTGTTGATTCCATCGTTTAATTATTCTACAAAAGGCTCTTCTACACCTAAAAATTCATAGCTCCCAAATGTCTATAGTGATGGGAGATCTGTTTCCACGAAATTTTTTATAAAATATTAACTAAAATTCTATGGATAAAAATTTATGTTTTCAGTGATCCATGTGTGGGACTTGGTGCCTATCAAAATATGAATAAAGCGATACAAATTTTAGATGTTGCTTGCGCAAGAGAGAATTAGTGCCATTCTCATGTACAATTAACGTAAGAGAGACACGAAGAGGGAGTCTCAATGAATGGTTTTGAGAATTAGTGCCATTCTCTTGCTTGCGCAAGAGAGAATTAGTGCCATTCTCATGTACAATTAACGTAAGAGAGACACGAAGAGGGAGTCTCAATGAATGGTTTTGAGAGAGCTAACACGGAGAGGGAGTTTAAATGGATAACTTTGCAAGCGATTGAAAAAGAGATAAAGAGACAGAACGATAAACACGAGAGAGAGAGAGAGAGAGAGAGAGAGATCATAGCCAATCGTTCGCCCTATATTGGTTCCAACCTTAGGAAATAACTCTGTAATACCTTTACTCCAACTAATTATTTGATTTTCTTTTTTTACTCATTGTAGGCCCAAAATGATATGTAAAAGATTAAAATTGCTTGCTTATCATTCTTTATAGAAGAGTTACAATTTATAGCTTTTTACAAGGTTCATTGGTTTTAAATTAGCCCAATAATTCCCTCTAAGTTCTCTTGATTATGATCTTCTATAGTTTCTCCACCTCTCTCAAATTAACTCTATGATTTCTCGATCACACCTACCACTCACACAAGTCATGTTTCACATAATAACATACATCTTCTAATGTCACCTAAGTATATTAACTCTAAAGTTATTTAACCATTATAATTTTACATTAACAAATAGATTAGATTCTAATACACCCCCCTCAATGCCAATTTGGAGCTACCTGAAAAGATGATTGTTGAATTTTGTTTATGAAGCAAGCATGTCTAGAATTACAGCCAACCATTATGCTTGAACTATCCTTTGTAGGTTTTGTGCACTCCTTTCGGTAGTACTTGTAATATGGGACCTACAAGAACAAGAGGGCCAATGGCATGGTAACCCACTCATTGTTGAGGCACAACAATATTGCCACTGCTACTAGCCTTGGGCCAATTCATGAGGGAGCCCATCTCCTTGCTTTCATTTAACTTGCCTTTGGTTGATTCTTGGAAGTATTGCCTACGATTAGTGACATCATTATGAAACACTTTCAAACTTGAGAAATCATTGGATCACCAAAAGTCATTTGCTCAAATAAGATAATTGACATCCTTGTACCATTATAAATTTCAAGTTCTTACTTTTGATCAGCCAATAATATTATCTTTCTTTTTTAAATATGATAGAAATGATATGCATTCACTTTCCATATGTGCCATGTTAAAATTGAACAAATCGATGAGCAATATGGTATCAAATAAAAGTAGGGATTTAAGCTCGTGCATAATTGTATACTTGAGAAATACAATGAAATAAGCTCATAAAATCCAAAATATGATAATAAAGAATCGAATTTCTGAAATATACTCCTATGAGCAGAACTATGTCCTTGAAAAATGCAATGAAATAAGCTAGGCTTTTTTTTGGCGAGCATTTTCAAGCGAGTGCTTTTTGGGAATCGGGCGAGCGGATTCCAAAAGATGCCCCCCTCCCCCAATACAGAGAGGGGAAGTAAGTTGGAGAGAGAAAGATGATATAATTATTTGACACATCTTACAATTGAGGTTATTGGTTTGAACTGAGAATAAAACCAAGTTTTTTCACATACATCTTCCAATTACAGAAATTGAGAGAGCAACATGACAATTACTTCGGCGGGACTAAACACATAAACACATGTCAACATCACATCCTGTACATTGGGGTTATTGGTTCAAACTGAAAATAAAAACCAAGTTCATTCACGTGCACCTTCCAAATATAGAAATGCAAAAAACCAACATCTTTACTACTATGGGTCTTGCTTGTTCTCCGGGGTGTAGGCACAAAGTAAGCAAACAGTGTCCGTACCCTTCCATCCTCTAGCAAGACACACTCAGATGATTCATCAATAAAACCATGGACTCGCCAAATTGCAATTAAGCCCACCACTTAGTCCTTAACTTGAGAATTCTTTTCATCATTTCCATGGAAAGGATGTGAGACCTTTCCATGCTTGTGCACCATCTATGGTCTTCTACTTAATCTCCACATCGGTGGCCTCCCTTTGGATATGTGCAGCACAACAACTTTAATGCTAACATTTCATGAGGCCATCACAAACAAAAAGAAGGAGGGTTTAGGTTGTTTTACTCTACTAACAAGGCTTGGTGGCAATGGTGTATAACAAATTACTTTGGAGCTTATAGCAATGGGAGAGGTCCAACACTCAAAATAAAAAACTATGATTGTTTTTTTTTGTTATTAATAAAGATTTCTTTCCTCGAATTTCGGCACCACAATACAAAATGAATATTTTGAACTTGTTTGGGAAAGAGCGAGTATGTATTTGAAGGATATAGGCATTGCACAATAGAACCCTCTACAATGAGGTGACATCCACAACAAAGGTTAAGCTCAACTGATTATCCTTCTATTCAAATGTCTAAATTAGGGTATGTTCTCCTACGAGACAAGGCATTGTAAAGCTCAAGGTTAGATAGGATAGGTTAGTGGATGAACATATTCTCGCTCGGGCTTAAGCCTAGCACACATAAATAAATGAAGTACAAGTGCTTGCATGTAAGGTACGGCTTCTTCTCAGTGTCTCTATCTGCAAAATCTAAACATGTACAAGACGGTTCGTCTTTCACATGCACATCATATTTTCCCATGTGTGCATCATCCCCGTGTGATTCGATCTTGATAACTTCATACTTGTGCTCCACTCTCTGCACTTCTTCTACCACCATAGCTTTCATTTTCAAAGAGGCCTTTATTTTCTTGGCTGCTTCCTTTGATATTGCCATGCAGTACTTGACTCTTATACCATTTCGCTTAATTGACCCACCAGCCTCTATGTTAGTAGTGGATGCATATGGCGGATCTTTTGAAGTTGCAATTGGTGTAAAGAACCTTGAAACCCCACTGCTATGCGATGGGGTGGGCACAACACCTTCTGCATTCTTGCTCTCCACCTAGTATCCACCTTCTCACAATGAATATACCTCCTCGTTTGTGAGGTTCGTTCCTATAGTAACTAGCCATATCTTGGGTGGTGGACTGGGCTTTGGGTCTACGTTGTTGTCGACAATATAGCAATGAAGCACGTGGTCAGGGCAGAACCACATCCATTATCTAATGAGACAATTAGGGTGCTTGCGATAGCCTTCAAATGAAGGTACATGCACACCCTTAGCAAATTTGACTATGTGTTTCCCACACCTCTTACCCCCACGAGGTGTTCCTTTGCATGTGACCTTGCTCTGTCAATGATGTCCTTCGAATTGCCCACATTGCTTCATTCACCTTGCGCTCAATGACATTGCTCTGTGTGACTTCTATAGTTCTTTTTGGAGTTCAGCTTGTATCATGTTCTTTGAAATTGATCTTCCGTGTGGTGTCCTCCCAGAATACTTGCAGTCTCTTACATGTGTTGTACTCTGGTCGATGCATGGCCTCATTTCATCAATATCAATTACCACCCTTGATGGTCTCTTATAACGTGCACGTTCTTTGTCACCAGTGAGAGGGGTAGGCACCCTTACATGGGTGTTCCTTTAGTTGCCTGATTAATTGTTCAGACCACTTGGGCAAGGCTTGTAGAGAACCGTTCTTTTAGTTTCTCCAAGCTTGGGTCTCTCCCTTGAGTGTAAGAGATTGCCTTTGTGCTTTGCAAAATTGCATTCGCCATATCGATAGTACATGCATCGTAAAGAGAAATCTCGCGTCTAGGTTTATTCTTGGGGTATTTGGACCATCATTACTTCTCTCTATCGTTGTCACATGACTGAACCCCAATGTGCTATGTGCACTTCCCACCAGCTCAACTAAGAGTCCATATGCTGACAAATTCATGTCCATCACATGACCATTATGCCACCATTGACGTATCAATTGAGCCTCCACTGATGCAGCTTCACTGGTAGGAGCCATGCACCACTTCTTCTCACACATTGCTTTGTGCTCTCCTTGAGATGTAACACACACATACTTTGTTGTGTGGGCAACCATGCTTTTCTCCCACAATGAAAAGCAAGACCTCTCCCTATCTGTCAAGACATTGCTTTTTCCACCATTGAACACACATCAAACTGCATTCCAGTTTGCCTGAGCCCCGTCTGCCATTAAACCATAGAAATCTACTCTCTCACAACCATGGTTGGCCATCACTTTATTAATGCATTCCTAGAATAGACATTGGGCCTCCATATCCTCCTCTTTCATTTCACATGTCGCAATGGTGAGAAGATCATGCATGTTACATGAAAACGATAGTCATTTAAGAGGTTATACAACTATCTTGCTCTAACCACCTAAATACTCTACATTGGTAATTTGCTACCTTGGATCATATACATGACAAGCCATGGTCACCCAATCTGATGTTCGTCAAGTGTGGTTAAACTGTATCCACGCATGTCACAGGTCGCCAAAGACAGTCCGTCGCATTCGATTCACCAAATCCAACCCGAAAGCAAGTCCAATGGTGGACATCTTGAAAACATAGCACTTCTCACCTAAGGACACTTGATATGGGAACCTACTTCCGTGGAAGAAGTCGTAAGTGCACTCTTGATTCAGCTTCAGAAGTGCATCCAAGCCAAAACTCTCCTTTGAAGGGCCTTGTCGGGCTGCAGTGACTTCTCTTCTGCAACGTTGATGAACTCTTGTTCCCCAATGAAATGTGAGGAACCACCTTCTTGCACTAGTGTTGTCGTGATGATTTCTTTTGTCACACACATTTGAACCTTCCTTACCCTAGCATTGCGATCCACCCCTAGCACCCTGGACACCATTTTCCTGGTCCTATCAGTTAGTGCCTTTGATGTGCCTCCACGTACATTATGTTGATGGATGTCGATGTGTATCATTAATCTGCTCATCGTCTCGTCAGAGGGCATCACATAATAGATGTAGAAATTACATGTAGCAATGCACATCGCTGCTGGAATTGAGCAGTAATGGCAAAGGAGCTTCCCAGATGCATTGCTGCACTCCTCTCCACCAGTGGTTCTGGGCGGGTTGTCTAAGATGGCTATTGGTTCTGGGTTTGACTTCAATGAAGAATCAACTATTGTCGAGTAGTTGGCTTATAGAGAGTCCTCAAGTATGTAGAACTCCTCCCCCTCATGATTAGAGGTTGCCTCAACAAGAGGGATGTGCAACTCTTGGGTCCCAATACTTACTAGGGCTTGCAATCCACAAAATGAGTGGGGAGCTACTTGCTCATGTAAAAACTTTGCACTTACCACAACCCATCCATTGTTGAAACTCAATTCTTTCTTAGAAGATGGGAATGTGATTGTGCAACTCATTGTAAAGAGGAGCAAAAATGAAGTACACAAGAACAAAAAAGAATGGTACAATAGGTAGGGAGTACACAAGTATTGAATGGTGATCAAGACTCTTAAAAAAGTTGGCTGTTTTTTATTAGATTGTTATAATTTAATTATATTTTTTATTTTTTAAAAAATAATTTTTAAAAAAATCTAAAAAATAAATATATATTAATTTTCAAAAATTAACATCTAGTCATCGCTCTCCCTCATTTCTATCCGTACTCTCCTTCATCATGGTTTACAAGATGAACATCAAAAAACATAACCATCTAAAAAACTCGACAAATACATTAAAGAAGTTAGAACTATGAAGTAGTGTCAACATTATTACTACATCAAAGAAGTTAGCGTTATGAAGTAGTGCCAACATTATTTCTACATTAAAGAAGTTTCATTATGAAGTAATGCCAACATTATTACAAACCTCAATACTTAGTAAGAAACACACTTATAAGTTTCTACGACGGGCAACCATTGATTGGGTTGTATTCCTAATTAATTGCTCGTTCTCATCATTAATGACTTTGTATGTCCTCCAATAAGCAATTGCACTTGATATTCTGAGCTCAAACATATCTATTGTTGCCAGGTCATTCTCCTTTTCTTTGATTATTTGCTTCAATTCCAATAATAAACTCCTCGAAATCTCTCTAGCTTGGTACAATTTGGGATTGATTGAGTCATTCTTGTACATCTCATCGAGTGCCATATATCCTTGCAAGATGATAAACTCCATGGTAAGCTCCTCTAATGATGGCATGGTCATGATGCGTAAATAAACACAAAAGTGGGTGCTTAGGAGGAGCTTGAGGAAGGCATGGGATGCGGAGGCGCTTGAGGAGGGGACGCTTGAGGAGGGAGCACTTGATAGAGGTTCAGGGTGGAGGGGGCGCTTAAGGAGGGCACGAGAGGAGGTGGAGTGGGTGCTTGACGAGGGCATGAGAGGAGGTGGTGGGGGCGTCAGAGTGGCCGTGGGAGGCATCAAATAGCCATGCGTGACATGGCCATGCCATGCATGGCTCACGCTCAAAATAGCCATGTGTGGCATGGCCACGCCACGCATGGTTGCCATGTGTGATGCCCACGATCGTGGCCTCACACGTGGTTGTCACGTGTAATGCCCGAGTGTGCGAGCATTACACGTGGTGCCAACGTGGACTGCACAGTGGCCCAATCCACGTGGGTGCCATGCTTGGCACCAAGTAGATGGCGCCACATGTGCTTTGTAGGCCATGTGGCACACCATAGCGCGCCACGTGGTCTATCTAGTCCACGTGGTGAGCCAATAGCTCATCACGTGTAATGCCCAAGGTGGCAGTGCCACATGGACTGTTTAGTCCACATGGCATCACCACGTAGACGCATATGTCTACATGGTGAACGACGTGGACTGGTCAGGTGTAATGCCCGAGAGCGGGCATTACACGTGGCATCACCACGTAGACTAAAACAGCCCACATGGATTGTTTAGTCCACGTGGTGTGGCCAAGTGTAATGCCCATGCTCGGGCATTAAACTTGGCCAGTCCACGTGGTGCGCCGCGTGCATGGCACACGACAAAGGCCACGTGGCTGGCCACGCAAGCTACGTTGCGTGGCCACGTGGCCAGCTGTGCAACGGCTATTAAGCCGTTGCACAGCCACTAAAGAGCCCTCAATAGCCTCAAAAGCCCTCCTCTCTCGCTCGCTCACCATTCTCTCTCTCTCCCTCCTCTCTTGCTCCTCTCTTGCTCTTGCTCCTCTCTCACTCACTGTCCTCTCTTGCTCTTGCTCCTCTCTCACTCGCCCTCCTCTCTTGCTCACCCTTCTCTCTCTCTCTCTCTCTCTCTCTCTCTCTCTCTCTCTCTCTCTCTCTCTCTCTCTCTCTCTCTCAACCTCTTAACAACCTATGATAGTCAACACATAAAGGATAATCTTGGCAAGACTAAATTATGATCTTTAAGACTTGGCAAGACCAAATTATGATCTCGTGATATATATACATCTTTGGCATGAATTAATGAGATTTGTACAAGTGTAGATTGACATTGGCACCTATTAGCCACTCTGTAGGTTAATATGGTTTCACCCATCCTCGACATACGTAAGGTGCTTTGGCTTTGCTATCTTACCCGCTCGAACATGCACTTATCTTTTGTAAGACAGCGTTAGAACATATAAAATGGCCTTACCTTGAGCATATTGTCAAATAGGGAAAGTCTAAGGACTCCATTTATATACTTGCTTAAGACTAGTAATAGAGGTCGGACCATTTTAGCAAACAAGCCAGTATAATCTTCAAGACCAAACCTTGTAAGGAGCCTCTTTATGTACTTCAAGACCAAACCTTGTAAGGAGCCTCTTTATGTACTTTAAGACCAAACCTTGTAAGGAGCCTTTGTATGTACTTTGACTATAACATCATAATACCATCATTATGTTGCATAAATTGTATGCCAAAATATTTATTTGATCTCAAAAATGTGTAAAAGTGAAAAATAAGATCCAAAAGAAACATTATAATACCCTAACGTATTAAAAAGGTGAATCTATTTAAGATCCTCATGCATTTAAGACGGAATATATGACAGTAAGTACCGTACACATCATATTAATGAACACTCATGCATTTAAGATGGAATATATGACAGTAAGTACCGTACACATCATATTAATGAACACTAAGTACTGTACACATAATACATAATGTTATTTTTTATTTAATATCAAACATTAAATTCATCGAATTTTTAAATTTGGAGGGTAACAAACAAGTTTTGTGCCATTAGTCCTAATTTGGTATGATAAAAGGTTTCGTTTGTGTATCAGCAGACATTCAAACTGGAAGAGGCTTTATTATCTTTATATAGATCTTGAAGATGATTATGCTCCAGTTCAAAAAAGGAGAAAAGGTCCACGCATTGGTGCTATGGAGAGAGAGAACATGAGGATATCAGGATTGCAGCATATTGATCTATGGTGTGATGGCTCAATTTATCCCAAATGCCCAATCACAAACTCCACACCCTCTTTTTTCAATCCAACATCGCTCTTAAGATTTATAGGATATGGTTACAAAGGTCTAATTGGATACATATCAAGTCACTCTGCAATTATAGACATGTACAAACACTTATATCAATAAGAAGTAACATATAAATCAGAAAATATAGTTAAGTGGTCAAAGTTGAAGGAACTACTTTGCAAGTGAAACTGAAGAATTGCAAAAGAAAAAGAGAAACTTAAAAAAGCAAGAAGGAAAGAAACTCTATTAGGCGAAAGACAAAAGCTAGCAAAGAAGTGTAGTCTACACCCTCTAGGAAGCAACATAATATTTCTTTATAAAGTTCTTTCAAGACACTACGTTAGTAGCTGCATATGCACACATTGCACTAAGTAAAGATTGTTTGAAGATATTGAGAAAAAGTACAACTAAACTCTCTGACACTATTGTTATAGATGATATCGATGCTGAATGGATAATTGCACTAAGAAAAGATTGTTTGAAGATCTTGAGAAAAAGTACAGTTAAACTCTCTGACACAATGGGTTTAAGGTAATTTTCTTAATATCTCATTTTATAGTTTCATGTTATAAGCAATCTTTGGGAGCACTCTCAAATTTATTTTGCTATTGTAGGATTTTTTAGGTCTTAAATTACCTCCAGATGTTCAACCAATGACATTCAACTTGGATCTAAGCTTTTTAGTGTTTTTAAGGGACCCAAAACAATCAAACAAAAAGCTAGCAAAGTGGTTCACACATTGTAATTTTGAATGTGCCAACTTAATCTTCTTTCTCTACCATGTAGAGTAAGTAAGGTACTAGCGTTTGTCTTCAATGTTTCTCAGAACTTTGAAGAAAGATTGATTATCTTTTTCTTATGTTGTAGCAGCTCCCATTGGAGTCTTTTGGTAATTGATGTTACTGGCAAACGATCGGCTTTACAATTCTATAAATGGAACTCACAATAAACTTGGATTGTATATACTATTAGTTTCTCTATGTGGTCAATTAATTTGTTTTAATTTCAAGTTACTAAAATATCATGTGTTGTAGTTTGAAGAGGCTTTTCTCTATGTTGGATCATATGCATCCAAACATTGATATAATTTTAATCAATTAATTTATTAATTGATTGGCTTAGTTGATGCAAGTGTAGATCATTGGACCGGATAATGGAGGCAGTGGTGTTGGTCAAAAATATCTTAAGATGATGAAATTTGAATATTGACAAATAATATTTGATTTTGTGACGATAAGCGCCATTAATTTATTTGGACGTTATCCATATTTATTAGCAATGTGTATATATTAATTGGGGCAGGTGAAAGCTCCCTTGTGCATTTTTTATCTTTCAAGACGTGCACTTTTATAAGGTTTAAGGCTTACACCTATTTTTAAAAAAGCCTAGCTTACACGCTGAAGAAAGTTATTTTTGAAGTAAGCCACTTTTGAAGAATACTATTTTTGAAGAAGACCTTTTTATAAACATACTATTTTTGAGCCCCAAAAGCAACCCATGAAATATATTTAAGTACACCAAAAGGAAGCATGGGCTTACTCTTGTGTGGGGGAAAATTGGACCCAATATTGTGTATTAATTATTTTGTTTGTTCTATTTATCTTCAATATTTTATTTATTGCAATCACTATTATGGGTCCATGTCAACGTCCCACAACAGTGGTATTAGAGCTATGGCAGCACTCTACAATAAAAATAAAGTCATATTATTTTTCTTTTTCTTTCTTGTAGCAATTTTTTCCCAACCAGACATAGAGTATGATTTTGACCTAGTGAACGATCAAATCAGATTTTGACTTCTTCTACAAAGATGTAGAGCTGCTGCTCAACCATCTTTTAAGAGAAACTTCCAAGTAAGTGAATTCATGGTGGCTGTTCTCGATTACTTTTTTGTTGATTGTACAATTAAAGAGAGGTATTAGAGAAAACATTACGGATATTTGGTAAAGTGTAAAGGTCATCCTATCAAAGAGGCTCAACGGTTTCTTGATCATGCCCTTTTGCTGCCTATTTGTTCTTGATTGCATCTTACAAGGATACTCGCTCATGATTATTTATGATTTTTTGGCAACTGAAGTAAGTTGCTTATCGCCCCTGGGACATATGAGGATAAATTCATGGAATATTTTATATATTCTCATATTTTGTATTTATGGATTCTTAAAAGAATTCATGAAATATTTTATATATTTTCCATTTTTATATAATGAATTCTCATAGATGGGTTTAGATTGGGACACCTTTCTAAATCCAGGTGATCGTAGCTTACTTTACGCATACATGGATAAATCCATACATGAGTGGGAGTATTAGTTCCATTGTCTGGGATAGTTGATGTAAGTGCATATCATTAGATGTGATAGTGGAAGCAAGCTGGTGGTGATTAGGAATATATGTTGAGTCTCAACCTTGGGTGTCATGATAGATACGCGCGCCCAAAATGACTATTATGAATAATATAAGGTTGATTGTTATTATACTTATCTTTATTCAAATAGAAATAATATAAATATCAAAACTAAAAATAAAAATACTTTAATATCATATAATAATAATATATGTACAGTGAAAATCTAATTGATAAAAAAGTAAACTTTTCTTAAAGTAGACCTCTCCAAAGTAGTCTATTTTTACATACAATTGAATTTAGCAAAACGACCCATGTAAGGTTGTAGAACAACACTATTCTCGTAATTTTAAGTATGAACTCGATTATATTCTGGCATATGTCTCTATGCTTTATTTTCTTGCAAATTATTATTTGAAGTAAAAATTTTATTATTTTAATTTCAATTTGCAACAAGTACATGAGGTTATAGCTAAATTCCAAACAAAATATACTACTCAAGCAAAAAACTTAAAAATGGTTTAACCTCTATTACTAGTCTTAAGCAACTATGTATACTAAGTCCATAGGCTTTCCCTATTAGACATTAAATGCATGTAAGCCTGCTTCAGATGTTCCAGCATTGTCTTATAAAAGATAAGTACCAATTTGCACGAGTAGGATGGTAAAACGCCTTACGGGAGATCGAGGAAGTGAAACTATGTTAACGTGTAGAGTGGTTAACACCTTTGCAAGACGTCAACACAAAACACAACTGTGCGTATATGCACACAACATGTCCACATAGTCGCAAAAAAAAATACATGCATATACGTGCATCTACACATATACAGAGGGTTAAATTTTTGAAACTTGTCTTCTCCCCTAAAAATCTCGCCAAAAAAAGAAAAAAGAAAAAAGAGGCGCGCGAGAGCAAGCAGGCTTGCTGAGCCCCCACCTCCCCCATCTTGCCACTCGTTCCACCTGCTCCACAAGTAAGTTAAGGGAGAGCATATATATTTTCTGCTGCACCCACGGCCCATCGCCCACCAGCAACTCTTGCTCACCCTCCCCATCCGCGTGCAAGTAGGTTAAGGGAGAGCATAGATCTGCTGCTGCTGTTGCACCCATTGCCCAGCAACTCCCGCTCACCCTCCTCTACCTAGTAGCCTCTCCGTCAGATTCGCACATGGAGAGATGGATAGAGCAGATAAGAGAGCAAAGGAGATCGACAGAGCAAATAACAGAGTAGAGGCATGATCCATGGATGGAGATCGACAGAGCAAATAACAGAGTAGAGGCATGATCCATGGATGGAGAGAGGGACTTCAAAAACCCATAGGGCCTATGTCACCAAACGATTACATCATAGTCCATGTTATATCTCTCCATCCATTTGTAGTGGTGGTTCCTTTGCACAAAAGGCAAAGGAAGAAGAAGCTAACTCACGAGGGAAACTTATAAAAAAACTTATCCAACATGCATCCATCAATCAAGCAAGATTTAATAGCATACATGAAACCAAGAACCTATCTAGCATGCATCCATCAAGCAAGCAAGATTTAATAGCATACATGCAAGCAAGAATAGAGAAGAAGGGGAGCTCACATCATGTATTCTATTGTGCAAGGGAATGATTGTGTATTGCTTAATGTTAAAAATGATTTATATACAAGTGACTAGTTTTTTTCACACTAAGCCGACCAAACTTAAAGATGGTCCAATCTCTATTACTAGTCTTAAGCAACTATGTACATTTGACTTCTCAGCGTGTGGCCATGTATTCTCACCACATTTGGTGATCACTAAGGAGATAGAACATGCGCCACTGGGGTTGGACTCTTATGTGGCTTGTGGCTAAGTAGTCCCTAAGATAAACAAAGTGCCAGCCTCCTCTGGTGTGCCATGATGGGTGGTCGATCTTCCACTGGGACATGATTAACAAAAAACAAAGCACTGAATTGCAAAAAGAAGTGGAGAGTAAACAATATTACTGCTTGCAAACTTGATTACAAACTCGTAGCATCTGCTCACCCGTGTACTTCGGGTAAGGAGCTTTGATGAAAATCTAGATAGATTCTGGACAGAGAGGATATCTTGCTTCCAAGAGTTCTTGAACACAATGAACTTGATAATGAACTAAGGTTACCAAACTAGTGTATATATAGTACCCAAAGGGTCAATATGGACATGGATCTTCCATGTCAGCCAACCCATGACGTCCAAAATGACCGACCAACCATATTAGACTATAACCAAAAAGACCAACCATATCATTTGACTGGTACAATGTTAGAATCTTGTAGGGCCATAACATAATTCCCACGGTTATTTAAGATGATGTGCACCCTCAAATCTTATAGCAGTGTATCCTCAGCACTCACTAATGTAGTCACATAGCCCACATAAGCATGCATCTTACCTGGTAAAGTGCCAAGGCTACATAAGTCGTCTTCAAACCATCTGGCCACACTTGTCAATGTTTAAACTGGGAACTGTCGGTGCCAAGGTGCTCACAACAATGGCTACTCTGCATATACGGGGCCTTTCAAAGTAGAGCACACATATCACCTATAGAAATATGTGAAAGTTGAGGCTAGGTGGTGCCCCGAGGTCGAGGAGTGATCTTCCTCGATCAAAAGTGTAGAATTTATGAACATGTGGCACCATGTGGCAAAATTTGAGGCCAGGTGGTGCCATGAGGTTGAGGAAGTGATCTTCCTTGGTAAAGAGAGTAGAATTTGTGAACATGTAGCATCATGTGGAAAGAACCGGATGGGATTCAATGGAGTACATAAGTGTGGTGTCTAAGAAGAAGTGTGTAAGAAGGAGATGGCTTGGTTGAAGAAGAAAAGGGTGGTGAGGGTGGGCTCCTCCTTGAGGATGCCAAAATGCTACCTCGCGAAGCGTGCATAACGACGACGACGCTAGAGAGAACACCCCGGACGCGGTCCAGCTCTTCCCGTGGGGGTCCTGCATGGAGCTTGATAATTGTTTAAAAAGAGGTTTTTTTATTAATCTTTAATGTTTGCATTAATTAAGTAAGAAAGAGGGTGCTATTTTTCCTTGTTTCGAATTTGCCAAATTTCTTGTAAAGTTGTCGCTTTCTCAAGAAGATAATGTGGTTTCTTGTATCCTATGATTTAGTTAAGCAATTGTGTTGCTATCTTGATTAAGTTAACGTACATGTACATCTTCTCCTTGCCTTGATGCTAACCCTATTCCTGTGCTTATGTAGCTGGGCGGCGACGTTAGCAAGGCTCGGAGTTGGAACTTGCCAGTTTGGACAAGCGTTATGAATGTTGCCTAGTTCTATGGGCCCAGGCTAGTGTGGTAAATAAGTCCACCCTAGTGCATAAACATCCCTTCGAGGAGTGGGAGGATCAAGCGATGGAGCTTGAGAGGGCGACAGGCCGACTTGAGTCCTCGCCGGCTACCAAAACGAACGAGGTGTATGGTCCTATAGGGATTGCCTAGTCTATGGAGACTGGAAGGCCGAACTATAGATTATCGGTGGAATAAAATAAGCCTTGATCTGGCTATGGATAGATTTGAACATTGTATCTATTTTTAATTAAATACCTTATTTTCTATTATTGTTGTATCATTGTTAAGTGGATGTTTTAATGAACACTGTGTAAAGTCTCTAATTAAGGAACTTGTTTATATATGTCGCAGAGCGTGGTAGGAATAATTAGAAAACAAAATTGATGCATGAGTTGGGTGGAAAGTTGGAAGATGGAATGCCGTACGGCACCATCCTATGGGCAGGTGGACCCGATTAGTTGGGTAGCTTTCCAACAAAATTAATTGAAAGTTCTATGTTAGGTAAGTAGGTCCCTGGGCAACCCTGCTTTAGAGGATTATGCCGATAGTAAGCTGTGTCTTGCATAGATGGGGAAAAAAAGCATTATTTCTAGGAATCAAGAATAGAGGTTTCCCAAGTTAAGGTCAATCACTCTATGGGTGATTTAATTTTATGAGTCATTTAGGAGACCACGCTCCCCTTGCGGGATAAAACTAGGTCTTACATATTAGTCGTATCCTCGCAGAACCGTATACCACAGAACCATTGGGCATATGACCAAGTACTGCAAGTCTTACCCGCCGAGAGAGTAGCTGTCGGTGATATAATCCAAAGTCTACCTCCCCTACCATCAGTCTTTCGTATCCTAGAAACAACGGCGGAACCCCTATATTTCACCTACATGGACCACTCGAGTCTTATGCCTTAGTTAAGCCTAGGAGTCTCTTTTATGATGAATAAGACTAAATACATTAGTCTCAAATCTTGTAATCAATCTTGTCACTTGTAAATTTTTGAATTGAGAAATAAAGTCATTTCAAGGTTTTACTTTTAAATCATGAGTGTAGTGTAAAGTATAAATCTCGTGACCCTAAATTTAATCTTGCAATGATGGCCAGGATGATCAACCTCCTCTCCCCAATGCGCTATACACAAATACCCAGGAGAAAAAGCTCTTACTCAAATAGACGAGACCTCCCTTTTTTAAGGGGGAGGGTTCAAAAATTGAGAAGGATGCCGAAGTATGGATTGAAGCAATGGATGATTACTTCTCAAACTGCTGGGTACTGGAGCTGTGAACCAATCCATGCTTGCACGGTTTCGCCTCACTGGGGATGCTAAACTCTGGTGGAAGTAATGGTGCCGTGATAAGGGAGTCACCGAGCACTCCCAAACCTAGGATGATATAAACAAGCTGTGAAGGAGTGGTATCTCCCCCCATCTATCACTCTTCGAAAGTATACCCCATCCATGAATACCTCCCAGCAAGTGGCCCACTTCTACCAAGACTTGAATGAACATTTGGATTCCCACCTCGAAGAAATGAGGCCGAGTACATTACAAGATTCTCTCATATGAGCCAAACCTCTTGTGAAGGATCTGAAGTTTGCAAAGCTAGGTTCCAAAAGAGATCTCACCCTGAATCAAATCCTAGGGATCAGTCTTACAAGAAGCCCCAAAAAAATTCTCCCTACTACAACTGAGTTAGCAAACCTTTGTTCCCCGCATGTATGCTACTTCTTCTAGAGAGGCCCTTGTGTGTTTTCATTGCACAGTGAGCTGGGACACTTTGAGGCCAACTTCCCTAAGCTATCAACATCATTTCCTCAAAGTGGTCGAGCAAATCAGGGCCGTAGAACCCCCATCCATCAAGGTGCAAGAGGTGGTGGACGTGGCAGAGGTCGTATAGCAGAGTAGTTGCCTGCACTGCCTGTGCTATAAATGAAGAACTAACTTTGGAAATGGCTGAAGAAGAACATGCCACCATCCATGCAGTGGTAGAACATCAAGGTCCTAACTTATCATGGTAAGCCATTCCAACTTTTGATTTACTGCGGCAGTACCCATTCATTTCTTTCTCCAAGGTGTTTACAAAAATTAAATCTGGATCAAAAACTAGCTAGGAAAATGGTTGTAGAGCTAGCTAGTGGGAAGGAAGTAGTATCTCACCACTCTATAGGAAACCTTGATTTTTGAATTAGGTAGTGAACAGACTCATGGCCATTTTAGGGTCTTACCATTAGGTATTTATGATGGGATCCTTAGGATGGACTCGTTGATTGCAAACAATGCTAGTATTCACTGTGACCAGGAGAGTATCACTTTAAAAATGAGCATGACTAAGTAGTATTAGTTTAAGGAAAGACAGGTTAACCCAAGTCTAGGGTAGTCAAAGCAAAACATCTTCTTAAGGAAGCATGTAAGGAACAACAAGTTTTCCTAGTTAAGCTCAACAAAGCTGTTGAACCTAGTAAAGAGTTAGAACCCTCTTGGCTCTAAGAATTCTCTGACGTCTTTCCTGACGAGCTTAAAGGCTATCATCTCCTCGAGAAGTCAATCATGAAATCAAGCTGATTCCTGGTGCTCAACCTATCTCAATAACACCTTATAAGATGTCTCTCCCTAAAGCCATTGAGCTCAAGGAGAAACTTTCCCAACTCATTCAGTAAGGATTTGTACACCCCAATAGCTCTCCTTGGGGAGCACCTGTTCTTTTCCAAAAGAAGAAGGACGGCTCTTCATCTCTGCATTGGAGACATTATCTCGCGGGGTGCAAGTTTCAAAACCGACCACCACGAGTCTAAAGTGGATCTTCACCCATAGCTTAACCTCAATATGAGCCAAAGAAGATGGGTTGAAACCTTACAAGAATATGACTTTGACATCAAATTCTGCCTTGGAAAGGGTAATGTGGTAGCAGATGCATCGCAAATATTTCTTGAGTGTAATTTTGATGCTAGTCAATGTGAAAGAAGTCTCATTTCATGATCATGATTATCAAAGGATGGTGAAATTAGTCGAAGAAGGGAGAACTTTAGAGAAAGAAAAAAATCTAATCAAGGGTTACTTCCCCCATGATGTGTGCCTCTACTTCAATCACAGGCTATGTATTCCTAAGGATCCTATCCCAAAGAAGTTAATCCTCTACTTCAATCACAGGCTATGTGTGCCTCTACTTCAATCACAGGCTATGTATTCCTAAGGATCCTAAGGATCTTATCCCAAAGAAGTTAATCCTCCATGAAGCTCATGATAGCCCTGTTGTAGGGCACCCAGGCTATGCAAAGACCTTCAATGCTCTAAGGAGGAGCTATCATTGGGCAGGCTTGAAAAATGATGTCCTTCGATACTTGTAGTAATGTCTCTCATGTCAAAGGAACAAAGCTGAAAGAGTCAAGATGCCTGGGAAGCTTCAACCCTTGAATATACCCCAAATGAAGTGGGAATGCATTAGTATGGATTTTGTCACAAGTCTCCCCATTGTACAAGGAGAATATGATTCCATTTTTGTGGTGGTGGACTTGCTCACCAAAGTAGCTCATCTTATACCAGCAAAGAAAACCTTCAAAGCTTTTGATATTGCCCGATTATTCATCAAGGAGGTCTTCAAGCTTCATGGTTTACCAGAAAGGATAGCTAGTGATCGGGACTCACACTTCACTTCAAAGCTCCAGAAGTCCTTATTTCAGGCCTGGGTACTCAACTTTGCGTCAATACAGCTTATCATCCAGAGACCGATGGCCAGACTGAGAGAGTCAACCAAGTAATTGAAGACATTCTCAAAGCATATTATGGTCATGAGCCAAGAAGATGGATTCAATACCTTTCTCTAGTAGAGTTTTCCTATAATACATCTTATCACCAAAGCATAGGGATGTCACCATTTAAAGCACTCTATGGGCAGGAATGCTTATCTCCTCTAAATCTCCAATCCAACCTTAAGAGTCGAAGCCTCCAAGAAAATTCTCGAGGAGATGGAAGAGCAAAAACCAAGGCTATCCCAGAAAGATATTAAAGCTGCTCAAGATCGGTAAAAGCATTTTGCCGACACAAGGAGGTCTGAATGGATCTTCGAGGAAGGAGACACTTCTTTTGCGAGTGCGACCCAAATGTACCTCTTTGTCACTTGGGAAATATAAGAAACTCAGCCCAAGATACTGTGGCCCCTATACAGTCATCAAGTGTATGGGCAAAAGTGCCTATAAGCTATAGCTCCTAGCCCATATTAAGGTCCACAATGTATTTAATGTAAGCTTGTTAAAGCCTTATGTACCCAGTCTTGATCATATTCTTGATGATGAGCAAGTGTTAATCCCAACTTAGGGAGTTCTTAAGTTGCAGCCTAGTAGGATCATAGATTCTAGAGAATGGCAACTTCGTAGAACTCTTATAGAACATCTAGTGCAATGGAAAGACTACCTTGAAGAGGATGCAACTTGGGAAGATGAAGCTATACTCTTAACAGATTACCCCGAATTCATGACGAGATGAGGACATCTCGATTTCTTTAAGGGGGGAAGGATGTAACATGCCCATCTTCAATAATAATCTATGCCCATTTAATAGATGATTTTATGGTCTTTTTTATAGTGTAAAAATCATCAATTTTAATAATTGAGCTACTGCCACTTGGAACCTTAAAATTCTAAGTCCAAATTTGGAATCTCTGTGTGATTTTACCCTAATGTAGGATTTTACAATGCTCAAAACAGACATCGGAATCAGCCTCTACCCATAATTTTTTAGTTAAAGTCCCATAAACTTCCGACCTTAATAAATGCATGTTTGAGTGTCCGATTGACAAACGGACTGCGTTCCTATGACCAGGAAAACACCTCGAACAATTTCACTAAAAAAACTTTTCGCAACTGCCGGGGCGTGCTAACATGCATATCAAGGCCGATGCCCCAAAAATGATGTTATACACATACGTGGGAGCCCATACAACAGCCGCGTAAGGACCAAAGGCTGGCCACCCTAGCGTATGGTCCCCACTGGCCGGCACATGGACACCCATGTGACCACTTGCCTGGAAGGTACATGCGTACCCCACCTTTGGCCCGCGTACAGGCACCACCCCTTTCCCCAAACTCATGCAGCCCCACAGACCAGTGTACTTTCACCGTACACTGTCCTTTGTACCCCGCTTTGCTCTCTCTTTCCCTGCACTCGTACCTGTGGGAATCCCTATATAAACCCTTAGTACCTCTCCATGGCCAACACCCGAAACTCTGAGCGGAGCCTGTACCTGACAGCCCTCTTCAGCCCATCTCTCAGCAAGCCCTTTTCATCCCATCTCCAAGTAGGCTCTACAGAATTTCTTCCATCACCCAGCCCTTATCTTGTGGGGGGGGGTGTCCTACACTATCCCGGTGTGAATAGACTCAAGGGAGAACTATCCTTCTCCCCCCTCTGGTTCAATTTCCAGCCTTGCCCCCAGCTTAGGGACACTCTTACCTCCCCCCCCTTTTGCGGAGACTTAAGTAAGCACACTTCGGCTCTAAGAGGTGGTTTCCACAAGTGAGTTTTATGCTCATAAAGTGAGCAAATGAACTTCAAATTGCAATCCGACTGAAGCGTTGAGTCTGCGGTGATGTGAATTGCGAGAAAGTGGATATTATGTCTCCTCTTCAAGACACCAAAATGCTACCCCAGGAAGCGTGGATAACAACCACCCTAGAGGGAATGCTCCAGACGTAATCCTAGCTCTTTCCGTGGGGATCCCAGATGGAGCCAATGGCTAGGTTAGCTTGATAATCGTTTAAAAAGAGGTTTTTTTATTGATATTTAATGTTAGCATTCATTAAGTAAGAAAGAGGGTGCTAATTTTTCTTGTTTCGAATTTACCAAATTTCTTGTAAAGTTGTTGCTTTCTCAAGAAGATAATGTGGGTTCTTGTATCCTATGATTTAGTTAAATAATTGTGTTGCTATCTTGATTTAAGTTAAAGTACAAGTACATCTTCTCTCTGCCTTGATGCTAATCCCGTTCTTGTGCTTGTGTAGCCGAGCGGCGATGTTAGCAAGGTCTGGAGTCAACCTAAGGTATCCCTATTACCATTGGGAAATTGGAACTCGCCGGTTTGGACCAGTGTTATGAATGCTGCCTAGTTTTATGGGCCCATGCTAGTGTGGTAAATAAGCCCACTCTAGCATGTAGATATCCCTCCAAGGAGCGGGAGGATCAAGCGACGGAGCTTGAGAGGGCGACAGGCCGGCTTGAGTCTAGCAACGACGACGTGTATGGTCTTGATAGGGATTGCCTAGTCTATGGAGGTTGGAAGGCTGAATTCTAGATTATCGACGGAATAAAATAAGCCTTGATCTGGCTATGGATAGATTTGAACATTGTATCTATTTTTAATTAAATCATCTATTTTCTAGTATTGTTGTATCATTGTTAAGTGTTAAGTGGATGTTTTAACAAACACTGTGTAAGATCTCTAATTAAGGAACTTGTTTAGATATGTTGCACAACGTGGTAGGACTAAATTAGAAAACAAAATTGATACGTGAGTTGGGTGGAAAGTAGGAGGATGGAATGCCCTGACGGCATGCACCATCCTATGGACAGGTGGACCCGATTAGTGGGGTAGCTTTCCAACAAAATTAATTGAAAGCTCTACGTTAGGTAAGAAGGTCCCTCGGCAACCCTGCTCTAGAGGATTAGGCCAGCGGCTGTGCCTCGCATAGATGGGGGAAAAAATCATTGTTTCTAGGAATCAAGAATAGAGGTTGCCCAAGTTAAGGTCAATCACTCTATGGGTGATTTGATTTTAAGAGTCATTTAAGAGATCACGATCCCCTTGTGGGGTAGAACTAGGTCTTACCTATTAGTCGTATCCTCGTATCTTTACACGGTCGAGGTGTCGACAAGTAGGAAATGTTTCTTTTGTTAGACTTAGTAAACTATCTTAAGGTTTCCCCTTTTTAGGTTGAGGGACCGTACAAGGAGTGAGTGACAGATTTGTGAGGGTGGGTGAAGGCTACTCATGGTGGTCACTTAGTGACTCTCTTAATGGGCATCTTCATCATGGGCTCCAAGCACCTCACCCAGATGTGGGTCATCATCTTGTGCATTATCGTGTGCCTTTAACATATCACTTGTGGAGCCTAGCGAACGTGGTAGAGGTTCAAATAATGTAGGAATGAGTGACAGATTTGTGAGGGTGCGTGGAGCCTACTCAAGATGGGCATCTTGAGCATGGGCTCCAAGCGCCTCACTCGGATGTGGGTCCTAGAGGAGCTTCCTCCATGAGTGGATTGGGAATAGGGATTGTGGCTACTCGAGGCAGCAATTGTATTTAGAGGCATATGGGTGGTTCAAGGTTCCTCAATGGTTGGCCTTGGTGAGGAAACTCAGGGGTTTTTAGATGTCTCCCGCTTTTGCCTCTTTGGGGGGAAGGTGGGTCTTGGGGCCGAGAGGAAAAGGAGGGGGTGGAAAACTCCTTGCCAATGGCATGACAATAAGAGATCTTTGTGAGCATGTGGACACAATGTACCTTGCTTGTAGGGTTCTTGCATGAGCTTTGGAGTTCATTGATAAATGCTTCGACCTAATTTTCGGTTGGCCAGAAAGCAGCTTGGTAAAAATGGTGAGGGACACCTTGTTGTGTTATCCCTAGCCTTCTAGTGAGTGAGGAAAGTGAGCACATGGGTCAAGGGCACCCATTCCAGTACTATGATGCCCTCAAATTTATCCCCATTGGAATTGAGACCATCTTTGGTGATCAGGTGTCAAAGCTCAGCCATGACTCCCTTCCCGTAGTGGATATTTGATACAATGGCTAGGAGGTGTATGGCTTCTCTAATGAGATTCTCAACTAGAGGGATCCGACGACGATGTGACCCATCTAGCATCTCGACCTCATCTAAATTGCTCGTATTGGGCTAGGACTCAATGCAGTGTAGGGAGAGGGGATCTGGGGCCCATGGTGATTGGTTTTAGAAGGCCGTGATCTACGTAAGGGACTACTTGGGGCAATTGAAAAACGACATAATACACTGCTGATGGATAGGCGGCCCTAGGTGGTTTCCAAGGGGTGTTGTGAATTAGGTTTCCTCAGACTTTAGAAAGCATGTCGAGATCCAAGGAGGACCGCTTAGACTTCAACAAGGACATAAGTGTTGAATTTTAGGATTATTGTATCATTTCATCATTCAATCATTTGCATGTGATGCCTTTCTTTTTTGCAAGCATCTAACCATAATATTCAAGCTTCTTTAGGCATTGTTCATGTTTATGGACTTGTTTTTCCATCCAGATGTAATTTAACCTAGTCTAGACTTGTTTCGAATATTGATTTCTTTGGATTTCGAATGTAATGCATAAGGACTACTGCAAGTGGTGGATAGCAAGGTTATTTTGAGATGTCCAAAGTGTCCTCGTGCAATTGGGAGTTATTAAAGGACTTTTAGTGTGCCAAGATTGATTGGGTTTATGTTAGAATTCTTGATAAAATGAGTGAATGATGTGTGTTTTCATGTTAGAGTTGGTGTGGTTAGATTCTTATTCACAATTTGATCTTCATATGTTACCTTGCTCGTACATTCATAGATCTCTCTCTCATTTTAGATCTTTCTTCTAGAGATCTTTTTTTGAGAAACCCTTTTGTTGCTTGGGTGGGATGAGATCTCTCTTTTATGCCTTGGGGGCTTCGGTTCATGGATTTAAAGACCCATGCAGAGGCTAGAATGGACTAAAATGCTTGCCGATAGTGTGAATACTTTTGAGATGAGGCTTTTTGGTCCTTGGAAAAAAGATCATACTGTAAGGGTCTGTTCTACTCCTAGCAAGGTCAAAAATACCCCTATTTATGTAATCAAAAGGTTAGGGCAAGAAAGTCTCATAATAAATTCTGAGTTTGGCATGACTCATATATAGATGGACAGAAATCTCGAAACTTTTAAGCATAAGCATTGTACCTCATCTATTCCATGTTGCATCCTATTAATCTAAATTGTTGGAGAAACTTTTGTACACTCTTGTGCCCATTGTCAACAAGCCAAGGAAACATCAACTTTGCACTGCAATAATTTAGGGGGAAAAAAACAACATAAAAGAATCTGGACTATGTCTTGACCCTCCACATGATTTTGGTACATACTTTCCTATTTTCAATTAGCTTCTCCTCTAAACAATCTCTTCTCTCTCCAGAATTTCGTTGTTAGAAAAATGTAGGCTAAGTTCTGAAAAAAAAAGAAGTATGCCCTATCAAACTCTTTTAACATAAAAATGGAGGTTCCCTTTCAATCTCTTAACATAAAAATGGAGGTTTTACACGAGCCCTTCGAATTCGAGGATTGCGCTTAGTAGTAGGGTTAAAAGCGTCAAAAAAGAAGTTAATATGTGTGTCTCTCTCTCTAGCTGGGTTAAAAACCTCAAAAAAGTGTTTGTACGTGTGTATTCTCTCTTTTTACTACAGAGGTAGAGAGACAATAAACACAAACACACCTTTTTTTAGGTTTTAATCCTACGTTGATTAAAATTGGATTAAAAAAGTTATCTGTTGATCTATACACACATACAAACACTTTTTTTGAGAGTTTTACCACTAAAAGAAAGATGAAAGGGCAAATGAAAATTGGTATTCAGTTGATTTTGTACTAAGAGAAAATTTTGAGAGGAATTCAAATTTCCTAAGGTACCCACTACCATATTCCATGCTAACTATTCAAAATGACGGACTTCAATCCATCATTGGGACCACAGATTGATCTATTTGTAGGGCTTCAGAGGCCTCTTCAGGTCATACAATTCTAACAGCAGTGCAATTATCTGGAGGGTGGGCTACACTCTGAGCCTGCTGCCCGATTCGCTGGTGGGCCTAGCTAGGTCTCCTTGTGAAGCCGCTATAATAGAAAAGAATAGACTCATGGAGTCACTAGAGAGAGCTGGATCCCAAGAGCCAGAGACCCCTGCCGCCAGAGATCCGGACCTTCCAACCATCAGTTGCAGATGCATGACTTACCCTGGAGACATGGACCAGAGGAGGTGGACTTCATCACAACCCTGCACTCTGTCATGGAGCAGAATGGTACTATTATTGGATGATAGCATACATTCAAAATAAAAGCAACCCTCTAGTTAGATCATATCAACAAAATATATTGGTATTGCTCCACTTTACATGCACACTATTTTATGACTATCCTTGGGATCCGATCACTTTTGCAAATTGTCGTGCTGTATGTCATCCAAAAACCATACGCGTTTATGTCAAAGCTTTCAAAATCTACTAGTATATGGAACTTTTTTTACTTGAACAAGTTTTATATATGGTTGTGAACATAACAGAAACTCTTACATCCACATAAAAATGATCGGAAAAAGCTGTATTGTCATGATATAGACCTCAAGAAAGCCCACTTCAACCATGACATCACTTAGGAGATTACAAGAAAAAGTATAAAATGGGCTACATTCAGAATGACAGGCCCAATCGCTCATGTAACATCCAACACTGTTCCTTGAATTGTCAATATTTGATTGATTGCTTCCTGTAGTTGCTCAAGATATTCCATCACACACAGAACACGTATAGTGGGTTTGAAATATGTTGTCACTAAGTTCACCAAAAGGTCAAATTGGCTTCGAAGTAGCTATGTACACTTTTTTTTCTCATAAGACGTAGACCCATCCTTCGCCCCATACAAACAGGTTTGTGCAGTTTACATGAAAACTGCAGGCTTGCTTGCAAGAAGTTACTTGGAGTTATGCATCACCCATTACTCAGCCGCCAAACAATAGACCTAGCCAATACACAGCAAAAGCTCAGTCATATTAATGGCCAAGGAGGACACTCTTGGCTCCTGTATTTGCCACACTGCAGAACTGAAACATGCAATACGGCATACGATCACCATTGCCCCAGAAGTATCAATGAAGATCTCTCAGCCAGTAAAACTCAATCAATAGCTGGTTCAAAGACCATCAAGGAGAAACTGGCTAGCTCACCACACCAGGGACACCCCCAAGGATGAGAGACTATACCAACAATACATCTGAGCTCTTTACCCAAGCCCATACCACTTGGGCCCACCATCCAAGTGTGAGGCTAGGGTGTCCTTAACTTTAAGGTCACTTTACACAGGTTCGCTAATTAGTAACTTACCAATACTCAATTGTTACTAACTGTCCCACAATTGAGCCACTAATTAGAGCATTATACACCAATGGAAAGTTCAGGTTCTCTCTAAAATTAACAAAAACCAAAATGCAATTTTGACTCCATGAGAATCTAC
Organism: Cibotium barometz; assembly: GCF_041138505.1. Lineage (NCBI taxonomy): Eukaryota > Viridiplantae > Streptophyta > Polypodiopsida > Cyatheales > Cibotiaceae > Cibotium > Cibotium barometz. Next base: position 15,068,778 of record NC_141058.1, read on the forward strand.
TCACAAAGCTTCAAATCATGAACTACATCATGCACAGCATAGACTTCGTGCCTTGACATCCTCACTCACGTCAACAGGACCTAAGAGTAGGTGCAGTATCATGCATAAAGATATGTCTTCATTTATAAACCATCAAACTGAGTTTCTATGGGGTGAATTTCAGGCTCAACACTAGCACTAAAGACTGCACGTGCACAAGGTAGATGGTTGGGAAACTGCACCGTTTGGGATAGAAAGAACTAATATAAACCAGCTGGCTGCAACTTGGATAAACACTTCAAAAAACCAAGTGCCACTTGACTCCATGAAAGTCTAGTCACAAAGCTTCATAGTATGCAGGTCTAACCTCATCAAAATTGCCAGTCTATGTATGTCTTTTAAACAAATGCAAAAACTGCATGAGAAGAGAAACAATAAAAAACGCATCATTTACCTCTTCATTAGTGGTCTAGCCATTAGTTGCTCCAATAGTTTCGCAATTGTACTATATGCATCAACAGCTCATCTCTTCCATGATTTGTCACACAACTTGTCATAATCCAAGGTGGCATCTGATCATACGACTTTTTCAATAACCTTAAGAAGTCCCTCACATTGTCCTCCAGTTTCTTGCCCCCAACCTTTTTCTTTGTTTTGTCACACTTTGTGAAGACTACTGTTAAAGGAATCTGTCAACATGGTTTGAAACATGGGTCAAAAAATCTAGGAAGCTAAAAGAATCAACACTGAAGTACTCCTCAAATGAATACCTTATTTCGACCAAGCCAATCAGCACAGTCAAGATCCATTTGTTGAGATGGGATGCTAGCATCAATAAGAAGCAGAACACAAACCAGACTATCTGAGCGAAGAAAATATCCCTTTGTGAAAGTATTCCACGTGCTCCGAACATCAGTTGGCACATTTGCAAAGCTGGACACAAGAATTGGGCCACACTATTGGTCAAACTTTAGGATGGGAGTCTTGATCTTGAAGAAAAAGAAAGATAAATGTGCAATTGTAATTACATAGATCAACCACAAAGACTAGAACAAGGAATGAATTTCACAAGCAGAAAGAGGGGGAGGGGGTAGGCAAAGAGAGAAAGATATATTAATGTCTGGAAAAGACTGTAAAGGTCTATGAGACCAAAAGTTACAATGAATCCATGGGTAACTCAATCATGGAATAACAAACTGAAAATGAAACAAGAACTAAACTAAAACTGAGCTATCACTGTCAAAATTGTCAAAGAAAGCCCTTTGTCCTACACCTAGGCTCAATGTAAAAGTGCAATACATGCTCATAAATAGAGATACAATCCACGGGGGCAATAAGTGTCTGGCACGGTGGAGTGTCGGGGGTGGTCACTGGTGGGGCAATAGGCTCTGTACCTATAACTGTGTACTGGCTATCTATGTCCATAGTTGAGGTGGTGCACTCCGATATCGCTGAAGGATCTCCCAAAGCTAGAAAGTTTGCAGTTTTTCATTCATTTTTCTGTATATATATACACTATATAGTATATTTTTTATGTTTTTACGTACCTTATGTATTTAACGTACCTCAAAATCTCAACTTGTACTTGAATGTGTACCTTATGTACCTTATTCGTACCGTACCTTATGTACCTTTCCAACTTGCTCTTCTCTCTTTGGAACCCAGCCGTGAATGGGCTACTGTCATGGGCTTACTCAGCATTCGTTGAGCTTCATGCGCCTCTCATATGTGGCTTTCATAGGAGCATTTTTTCCTTTTTTCCTGTCTACTTCATTTGAGTACAATGCTCTTCAATCTGTCTACTTCATAGGAGTACAATGCTCTTCAATCTGCTGTCTAACAGACTATTTTGCATGCTTTCTTATACATCTTTGGGTTGACTCATGCTAAAACCCACGTCTCCTCTCTTTCGAACTCAGCCGTCAATAAGCTATTGTCATGGGTATATCTAGAATTTTTCAAGCTTCATGAATGCGCCTCTGCAAGTGGCTTCCACTAGTGCATTTCTCCAACCTATTTGATGCTCTTGCTCTGAGACACTAACTCATCCATCTAATAGACTAATTTTTGTGCTTTATTTTATAGAGTTAGTAAATATACTACGTACATGCTTCCTTCATGGTCACATTTGGCCTTGTCCACATCATGGAGTCTTCTTGCCTTCAGTACAAAATCAGCAAAGCACATTCAATACGATTTCAACAATTAGCAAAAATCAAAGCCTTCTTGTTAGCACAAATTAGAGATTCTCGTCAAATTGGGGATTATTTGGTGGACTCTAAAGCATCATCATCATCGGCGTACTTCTGTTTCTTGTGCATTTTTGTGTTGCTCATTTCGGAGTTCTCCATAACACATTCTTGGAGCAAGGTTCACTTAAGTGTACATTCTATCGATGAGTACCTGACGAAGGTGAAAGACTCGTGAGCAGCTTGCTAATATTGATGAGATCATACATGACAATTCTCTTGTCGCGACATTCCTCCATGCATTGCCTGAGTCGTATCAGGGATTTGCTACCACTCTCTGGTTGCTCGTGAAAGGCAATGCAAATGCCTTTTCTTTTGATGAGCTTGTTGCCTTGCTCTTGCAAGAGGAGCAATCCATGACAAACAGGTTTGGTATGAGGATTGGTGATCAGGCTTTTGCTACCTATGGCAAAGGCAAAGGCAAAGCATCTAGTGCCAGTGGCTATAAGCTAAAAGGTGGATCAACCGCCTATTCTAGCAAAGATGTTGATTAGAGTGATAGTGAGAAGCCCCCAAAGATGCTGATTAGAGTGATAGCGAGAAGCCCCCAAGAAAAAGAGCAAATGCAACTATTGCCACAAACCAGGTGAGGCAAAGGCTCCATGCAAGAGAGATCAGCTTGTCTCTACACATGACAATGTGGCTGATTAGTTCATGAAGGCTTTTTCTCTTGAAAACTTCGAAGCCTTTCGCAAAGCTTTGGGCTTATTTCCTTACGGGGATTGATCCACTCCAGGGGGTTTTGTAGACATCTATGTCATGGGTAGTGGTGTGTGAACACTCTAGGACGAGCCGGGGAACTTTTTCCCTCACTAGGAGGTTGTTTCCCGGCGCACAGGAACACACTCTTAGAGTGTGTGTGAAGTGACTTTTGTATTTTAGGTCACTCTCATTATCATTTTGTACTAGCATTGTGGTACACTCAATCAACATAGTATTGTGCCGTCTTCTTGCTCACAAATGTTTTGTGTGTGTGTGTTTTGCGCCATTGCTGCAAACTGGAACCCTAATCCCAACATTTCTGATGATGGTTATTATGAACCCTAGATACATGTGCACATGTCACATGCCATGTGTATTGCCATTGGCCAGGGTACTTACCCAAGCTTTGCTGATCCGCATACTACATGACCTGTGAGGGGCCAAATCCATCTCAGAAGATAATAAAATCTTCTGCGAACCTCTAGGGCGAGCATCTACACAAAAAAAACCTCCTTTGTCCTCAGTTCCCCAGTCATCCATACCATGCATATCAGTGCCTTCTGGGGATGCCCTTGTTCTTCCGGACTCAACTTGTAGAGCCTGTAGATGGTGTGATGGTACTCTCAACACCTATTGGAGCGCCGTCGTCATTGGACACCATTATTCAACTTGATGTTGTGGGATAACGAGTCCATGTTAAGGCCATTTTGCACCTCTAGGCCTTGAGTCCTAGCTCTGACAACACCCAAGAGGTCTAAGCCAGCGCTCAGACCTCCATTACACACTTATTTAGACTGCCTCAGCCTGCAACAGAGGTGGCCACTTAGTGATCCAACATGGATAGAGGGATCACACAGGCCATTGCCATATCAGAGCGCATGATCATGTGGCCCCACAGACTCGTGGAGTCACTAGAGAGAGCTGGATCTCTTCTAAGAGCCAGAGACCCCCGCCGCCAGAGATCCGGACCATCAGTTGCAGATCCAGAACTTACCCTGGAGAAATGGACCAGAGGAGTTGGACTTCATCACAGCCCTACACTCTGTCATGGAGGAGAATGGTACTATTATTGGATGAGGATATCACATGGCTGGTTTGGGTTGATCACATTGTCTATGGAGGACTCACATATTATATAGGTCCTCTTCTTTGGGTAGCTAGTTTTGTTCCTTTCATGGTTTGTTGGCATGTAGTTACCTACAGATCACATAAATTACTTTTGGTCTCATAGACCCTTTGGGTCTTTTGTAGACGTAAAAAATCTTTATTTCTTCTCTCTCTCTCTCTCAGATGCTTGGGGCTTTACCTACTAGAGATCAGGTGGCACAGTGACCATTTACTTCACATGAGACAGTTGCACCCACCTCCACTAGGCGCCAGAGAGAGCCATCTGAGGATGACCAGCCGGTGACATAGACTAGGCAGTATATACAGGCCCTGAAGCTCCCCAGTGTTTCCCTGGACAGAGCTACTCAGATCCGGAGATCCAGATGGCCGCGACCAAGAGTACCATCCCCTTAAAAGACAGTTTACTATCTAGAGAAGCCAAAAAATAATAGTTCTAGTCACTAGTGTCACTATCAATGCACATTGCAAAGTGCTCAATGATCAATCCACTTCATCACCATCAATCAGATGATGAAGAAGATGAAGATTCAAAATCTCCATCTGTCAACATGTTTCCTTTGCTATCATGCTCTCAGCTCTCGCTTTGCAATGGCGGTGACCGCAACGGTTGGCACCACATCAACATCATCTCTCGCTGCAATGTCTGTATCAATGAGAGGAATGGCTATGTTCGCACTTTGCATAAGTCAGCTAAAATCGACGACGGCGGCTGGCCTAGGGTTTTTTTGACCCAAAATGTTTTTAAAAGCTGCCACATACTTGCCAATGAGGTGATAGATCAAGTGGTGAAGGTGTTTGCCTAGGGCCAAGAGGTCTTTGGTTCAAAACCCCCCTTGGTGCTTCCTCGACGGCATTGCCTACGGGTGGATAAATAAGTGGCTACAGGCGGGCGCCTATGGGCAGTGAAAAATCGGTAACTATGGGAGGATCTTGGGCCAAAGGCCAGTCGGGAGAGGGGGGGAGAGAGAGAAAGAAAGAAAGAAAGAAAGAAAGATTTTATTAACGTCTTCCAAAAGACCGAACTCGGCCTATGAGACAAATCGGAGTACCTGTATGGGGTATCCTCTGTCATCCCAACAAAATGAAAAAGCACTGAACTAAAAAGCTGAATCTGGGTGTGCAATAAGTACAATGAGTGGTGGAGGGGATGGAGCTCTACTACTAGGAGAATGCAAAGCTATATGCATGGAGTATACAATCATGATATGCAACCTAGCTAGCTCCATCCTGTACCATACTGGGGGTATAAAATGGTATACATCAATGAAGGGGGTGTCCACAGCTCTAGCTAGCTCCATCCTGTACCATACTGGGGGTATAAAATGGTATACATCAATGAAGGGGGTGTCCACAGCTCCCTGAAGAACATGCCTGGGTGTGCTCTGAAGCGAGCCAGTCGCTCCACACCCTCTCTGTGAAACTGAGCTGTGATCTCTGTCATCTCTCTCTGGTATAGACGTGGTGTCCGAAAGCCAGGTGTCCTCTGTCTCCTGCAGGCTCTGAGTGTCTCTGCTCTCTGGAGAGTAATTCCCTGCCGTGTAGGGACTGGGAGTGGGATGGATCTCTGAAACAATGTAGTAATCTGTGTCTGTCGTCCCCCCTCTGGAGCTGTCTGAGCCTGTAATGATGTCTCTCTGTGGCGCTGTATGTCTAGAATGAATCTCCCCAGTATGCGCTGGTTTGCTGCCTCAAAGATCTGGCGTAGGGAATGTGGCTCTCTGAATAAAATGGGATATCTCTCTCTGATGGCTGTATATGCTCTGCATCTGCATACATAATGCTCCTCACTCTCCACCTCCTCTCTGCACAATCTGCATACCCTCTCCTCTCGGGGGATCCATGCTGCTCTGCCAGTCTCAATCTCCAATCGGTGTGATGAAACTCTAAGCTGACCAATAGCCACTTGGGAGCCGTGTGGTAAAAAGCCCTCCATGTATCTAGGCCTCTCTATAAATCCATCATCAGTGATACTCATGAAGTGATCTCTGTAGTATAGCATCTTCGATGGAAGAGGCTGTGTAGGCGATATCCATGTCTCTCGTGTATAGAGCTGCCATAGATCCTGTCTCAATATTCTGTTCCTCTCACTATGAGAGAGACGGATATGTGGTGCATCCCTGTCATACTGGAATGGTGGTAGATGATCCATGTCTAGGCCATGCTGTGAGAACCAATGTGTGACCTGTGCATACCATGATCCTCTGTCTCCTGCCTCAGCCAGCTGTCTTGATGCCTCAAAAGCTCTGTATGACAATCTGTCCTGTGGCATCTCTCTAAATCTGTCTAGCAGGCATATAGTCTGAAATATGGCCTCCACCATCATAGGAGGCGCAGCAAACTCTGCTCGGATAATGTCATGGGGTACTGACGGTTTGCTGCGTATCATGCGTGCCATCATGAGGGCCTGTGGTCTCTCTATTTGTGTCCACCAATGGGTAGCAAGGCCTGGCACCCATACCGCTGCTCCATACATCAATGCCGGTGTGACTAATGTGTCAAATAGCCACCCCTTCGTCCGGGGCTCCTGAAAATGCACCTGGTGGCACTGTCTCTCTAGCATAGCCAATGCTGCATATCTCCGTGTCAATCTAGCTCTGGCTGCTGAACCCATGGTGAAGCGTGTGGCTGCTGCAGAGAAGGTAACCCCTAGGTACACGTATGATGTCACCACCTCCACCTGGCGTCCTACGAGAGTGAATGTCAGCTGACTCCTGCCCTGCCACGTACGGATCTGTACCGTACAGTACACTAAAACGTACCTTATCATAAGGTCTGTTCGTACGGATGCAACCTTGGAGAAGAGGTGAGTGTTTGAGCATAAGTCAACCCTACGATAAGAATGGCTCGACAGTCTGCGGTTCAATTCATGGTTTCTTGTGAAAAGTAGAAGAATAAACATTTTAGGTTGAGGTGTTGGTGTTCACACATTTCGGGTGCCCATAGTGTAAAACGTTTAGAGACCTTTATCTTATGATTATATTTCAAGGTGTAATGAAGGGGTTTCTTGTGCTAAAGGTAGTATTCATCATTTAGGATTGAAGGGTGAAACCCATGTAGCTAAGTCAAGCTAGAAAAAAAAAATGATTATGAAGAAGCCTTATAAATCAAGGCTTTATACAAGATTATACAATATGATTATGCCTTAGACATGAAGATCTTATATTCAACATTATGTATATTATGGAGAAGATGAGCTCAAATTTGATAACGTATTTTTAACAATCATGTCTTTGATTTAAAAGCCATCTTACAAACGGCTATGATTTAAAAGCTTTCTAAAGCTCAAAACAATCTTCAAGATAGACATACTCCATGAAAACTATCAAATAGCCTTCTTTGTCATGAAGCTTAATGGCTCACACATTGTGGCTTCACAAAAACAACCCTCAAACTGATAGCTAGCTATTCACATCATGGGGTTCTAGCTCAATGAAGTAACCTTACTCACAAACTAAATCTTTTTCTTAAATTCATGCATATAAGTGGTGTCAACAAAATAGACCTACTCCGTTCCTCTTAGAAGCTAGCAAACAACCTGAGAAATTTCATTACTACGAAAGAAGTACCCACGGTGACCAAGATACTAATAATGCCTCTTCTAAAGAACTTTCATTGCTAATCAAGACTAAGTACAATGGCACTAACATAGAATCCACATGTCTCAGTTGACATCCCACATCAGTCAAGATATATGCATAACTTGACAGAGAGATGAAGCCAAGACATAAAGCCATCTTCAAAGTTATCATTAAAATTACTTTCTACAGGTGCATTAGAAAATTGTACTTTTAATTTAGCTCTAGTAGTTAAGAATTCATTGCTAATTTTAGGATACCTCCGCTTCAAGAGTTGTACAATCTTTATGTCTTCAATAGTTAGCTCCTATAAATTGTGAGTCGAAGCTAATATTTTTACAAGAGTCTTAAAAACTTCTCTCCTCTATTACCATCATTTAGCAATGGCCACTTCAAGCTCTCAAAAAGGTGGTACTCACCACTTCTTGACATGAGTAACTAGGCTTTTTTAAAGGCCCTCAGTAATGACATTCACGAATAAAATTGATTGATGGAAGAGAAGAATATGCCGCATAGCTATTTGGCTGAGGCTGTTTCTACAGCAGTTTACATCATGAACAAGACTCCAACTACAACCATACATGATGTAACTCCAGAGGAGAGGTTTACTGGTAGAAAACCTGATTTGTCTCATCTGAAAGTCTTTGGATGCATTGCATATGTGTATGTGCCAGATGAGCTGAGAACTAAGCTGGATCCAAAAGCTGAAAAATGTGTGTTTATTGGATATTCCCTTGAGCAAAAGGGATACAGGTGTTATAACCCTGCTACACGTGAGTTGAGGGTAAGCAGGGGATGTTGTTTTTTATGAGATGAGCAGCTGGTATGCTACTAAAAAAGAAGCTATTGGGGCTGATGTGAGTGGAAATGTGGTTGCACAGAATGCAAGTCAGCAATCACAGTTTGTAAGTGGACCAGGAGAGTCCTCATCTAGTGGTTCAGTTGATAGACCATGGAGTGGCAGGCTGCGTCATAATACCAGTCCTGCAAATATGATTAGTACATCACATAAAGGTAAAGAGAATGTGGTTGAGCCCCTTAGCATGCCTGACATTTTTGTAGGGCATCCTCATGTTGATGGAGAGTCTAGTGGCTCAGAGATTTAAGGTCACTTTGGGTGTGGATCAATGTGTAAAGATGTAATTATTAGTAGGCAAGCTTTTACTATAGCTTGGTGCCTGTACAAGTGAATTATTGGTTCATAATCGGGGATTCCAATGAGCCGATTCCCGACGAACGCAGTCCCAAGCATGGCCACAGTTCTGTTCTAGACACACTTGGGTAGTGGGTTCTTGCAGTATAGGATGTCAAGAAACGGGCATGGCCTGATGTTGGTCTAGCCTCACGCTTAGTGGTGCTCCCCACGGAAGCTATAGTTGCGGTAGTGAGGCTGTTGACTGGGTGTAGGCCTGTGTCAGCAAACATAGTATCCAAAGGGCAATGCCATATTAACCCAAGGCTAGTAAAACCATGTGAAATAAGGCATTAGGAAGGCTTCGAAGGTACTTAAAGAAATAACTAAATGCAATCAGCAACATTTATTTTGAGATCAAAAGTTTATATCACTAAGATCCAACATAATCACAGAAAAGTCAGGGCATTGATGTGCTGAGACTTTCTAAAGCAGTGCTTAGATGTCCTTCAAGGCCTTTCGGATGTTGTCATGGATCTTGCATTTTTTATGACCCATTTTCCTTAACACACTAGGTATTAGTCTTGAGATACTGGCATGAGGGTTTGCAAAGCACCTCAGTGGAAAAAAGTGCTTCTGTTGTTTGCATCCTGCCAATACAGGGATCTTATTGAATGAGGGGGGTCAATTGTTTGAGCCAACTAGTGTGCATGCATAACAAGAGCCTGTCCCCTTTGTGATTTAGCTTCTAGCCTGTCCCAAGCCTTCACCTTGCCATTGAAGCAACCCATCTTTTTCTCTTTTTTTAACCCCCTAAAATAGATCCTTCCATTAGTTAAAAGAAAGTCTGCCAAAAGGCATAATACAACTCTGTCCAGGACAGTGAAAAAACTGAAGAAATAAAGGGTGGGCTCCCTCGTAATTGTGCCATCAAGTAAACAGGCTATGCGAGAAATCAGATGCATTGTAGAGCGCCCGTAGCTCGCTGAAGCTCCCGCCTCCACCCTGCATTGTGCGCCCGCCTGTACGCCCCCCCTCTCTCTATCGCCTGTGCGCCTCCCACCTCTCCGCCTGTTCGCTTTTTCACCCCCCGCCTGCCTTCGCTCCCCTCTGCTCGCTTTTGCGCCCCCCCCCTCCTGCCTCGCTGCTGCGCCTCCCCCCTCCTCGCCATTCGTCCCCCGCCTCTTCGTATTTTCGCCCCCAACCCCCTCTTCGCCTGTTCGCCCCCCGTTCCCCTCTGTCGCCTGTTCGCCCCCCTCCCTTCCGCCTGTTCGCGCCCGCCCCCCCCCCCCCCCCCCCCCCTTTCGCTTTGTTGCCGCCCCCCCCCCCCCCCCCCCCCCCCCCCCCCCCCCAGGGCTTCTCCTTCGTTTTCCCCCTCTCCCTCCTCTTTCGTGTTGTTCACCCCCAGTGGGGTTTTGTTTTTCTTCATTTTCATCCGGTCTTCCGCCTCTTTGGGTGCAGCCCGTTTCTTGCAAGTTTTCCGCATTCGCCTCGCCTTCGCCTGAGCTTCAGACTCTGATGGAGACTCCTCCCGCCTCGCCTCAGAGAGACTCACCCGCAGCCCCCTCGCCCGCCCCCGAGGTCATCCCCATCAGGCTCTCTCTTTCGCCGGAAGAGGAAGCGAGCCTCACTGCAGAGGTGGAACGCCTCCAGGCTCATTCCACCATCTGCCGTATAGTCGGTACTCGCCCCAGCAGAGGGGAGACAGGGATCTTCTTCAGGCTCGCCTTCTTGCAGATGTGGGCAAGATCCTGGATGTACAGCTCCTGGGCCGGGGCCATTATCAGATCGAGTTCGAGGCCACCCAGAGCGTTGCCAAGGTCCTTGCCATGAGTCCTCTGGACATCAGGGGTGCTCGGGCTTTCTTCAGACCTTGGCAGCATGGATTTGACCCAGCAGCGGCGGAGCAGGGAGAGCGCCTCTTCCATATTACAGTTTGTTTCCCTGGTCTCCGCCGGGAGTATCTTCCGCTCCTCCCCAGGCTCGGAGCATTGGTGGGCTCGGTACTAGAGACGGGCCCCTCAGCAGCTTCAGTGGTGGCCAGAGCAGCGGGGCTACCTTCGGTCAGAGTGTTGGTGTCTGACATCTCCTCCCTTCCTAAGGTCATTCAGCTACCTAGGATAGGGGGGGGGGTGGATAGATCAGAGAGTGGAGTTCTCGGGGCTCCCGAACCAGTGCTTCATTTGCAGGCAGGTCGGTCATCTGGCCAAGGCCTGCCCTCGCAGGAGACCTCGACCCTCACCACAGCAGCAGGCTACTGATGGCCCGCCCACAGATTCGGCTCGGCAGGCTGCCTCAGGGACACCTGCTCAGGCCACAGAGACCTCGGAGTGGCAGCCTCGACAGGGGCGCCGCCGAGGGAGACAGCCACAGCAGCACGCACAGAGACCGCTGCAGCAGCAGCCACAGTCTCAGCCTCACTGGGTTCCCGTGAGGAACAGCTTTGCTCCCCTTCAGGAGGAGACCCCTGCAGCGACTGAGGACCAGGAGATGCCAGCTCCCCCTTCTTCACCCCCCCCCCCACCCCCGTCCCCTCCCACCGCCTCGTCTCCACCTTCGCCTCCTCCCGCCTCCGCTCCGGTTTCGGCAGCGGCTCCCTCTCCACCTCCCTCGCCTCCCCCTCCTCCCCCTCCGCCCGCCTCACCTTCCCGGGAGACCCTGGCAGTTCCCTGGCGCTCACCTGCAGTCCGGAGAGCGCTGAGCACTGACCTCGCTCGAGCATCACAGAGGAGACCTATGCCGATTAGGGCCTCACGGATTTCATCTATCCGCAGTCGGCTGAGTCGCCTTGGCATTAGACAGCGCTCGGAGGCCTTTGATTATACCTTTACACGGCTTTTTGGAGCAGAGGGCCCCCATGAGCCAACACCCATTCGAGTTCATGTAGTGATACCTCCGGCCCGTGGGGAGGAGGCACTAGACTCAGCGGTGGCCTTCTCGTTCCCTCTATGTGGACCTTGTGATCGGGAGTGGACTCTAGAGCTCGCTCTCAGCACTTTGAAGACTCAAGCAGTTGAGTTTTCTCACCACATGAGCGATCTGGAGGTGACTGATGTGATAGGCCGACTTTGGGAGTTGGCTCATTTTTTCTTGGATCCCGAGAGTGTGGATACCTCAGGGATTCGGCATTTGGTCGTGCGCATAGTGGCAGACTTGGCGCGCGACCCTGGATATGTGAGTATACACGAGGTTTCTCTGTCAGAGCAAGAGGCAGTCGCCATGGGCCACAGCCACTGGCGCCTGATCCGGGATTCTTGAAGTACACCGGGTGGGCAGATTCGCAGCCGTTCGGATGGGGACTACTCTCCATCCAAGCCGCTTGCGAAGGCCCGCCGTACGGCTGAGACAGCATCCACCTCAGCAGGGCATCCATGAGGATCATCTCATGGAATGTACAGGGCCTTGGCGGAGCACACTTTATACGCTATCGAGGTTGCTTGAGGCAGGAGCTTCAGAGATGCCTGGTTGGTGGCAGCATTGACATTTTGATGATGCAGGAGCACCACTTGGGTGAGAGCAGGATCCGGAGATATGGTTCGATGATGCCTGGTAGATGGGACACTTTTTGGTCTGCAGGGTTTGGTCCTTTGGGTGGACAGGGAGGAGTATGCATGGTTATTGCAGATGTATGGCGGCAAGCCATTGTGGATCGAGGGATCATTGTGCCTGGTAGAGCACAGTATGTCATTTTGAGGATGCATGATGAGCTATTGGGTGTGCTCAACATCTATGCGCCCAATCATGCTAGTGCCAGAGCAGAGTTTTGGACTCAGGTTACAGATGCATTGCCAGAGGCCGCACATTGGTGTGTTGGGGGAGACTTCAACATGCTTGAGGACCCGGCAGATAGGGTGGGAGGCAGTCATGTTACAGTGCACGGCACAGAGCTTGCAGCTTGGGACCGGTTTTGCATGTCACTGAGGATCACTGATGCATGGCAGCATGGGGCTTTCTCCCGGTCTCAGGACAGTCTTAGTTTCTCTCGGTCGGATCGCCGGCAGGGAGGGACTAATCTATCTCGGATTGATCCCTTTTATGTGGGCGATTGGTTAGGGGAGCGAGGGGGCTCCGTCGGCATTCTTGCTGGCACCTCATTTTCAGATCATGCGCCAGTTATATTGACATTGGAGGAGGGGACACGGGAGCCCAACTTGCAGTTGAGGATCCCAGAGAGGGTACTTGCAGATCCCAGTCTCGCTGAGGACATTGAGAGGATCTGGCATGATAGTCAGTGCTCTGACCAGGATGCAGCGGGCCAGTGTGCCCAGGGACTCATTGATCTTAGCTCTTTTCTACACGCTGCAGCTTTGACACGACTGGGAGAGATTCGCGAGCGGGAGCAACGGCTGAGACGCAGCCTTGCTTCGCTACAGCGCCTTCAGGAGCAGCAGCCTGCATGTGAGTGGGTGGCGTCCCAGCTGAGCCAGGCACGCCAGGAGGTTAGAGAGGTAGAGGAGCAGAGACATGAGTTTTACTATCGTCGTCAGGCCTCTCAGTGGACGCAGCTTGGTGATAGAGTGACTGGGGAGTTTTTTGAGATCACTGGACCCCGTCATGCGCGAGCAGGAGTTCGCCAGCTTGGTAGACCGGATGGATCGATAGCTACTGAGCTCAGGGAGATCAGAGCCATTGCCACTGCTTTTTATAGTGACCTGCTTTCAGCGGAGCCAGCCACTGAGGATCGAGATGTGTGCAGACAGACTGTGTGGGCCCATGTGCAGAGGAGGGTCACAGACCATATGCGCACAGTTCTAGGTGCGCCTCTGTCAGAGATTGAGCTTGCCGAGGCCTTGAGGGTCCTGCCGCGACATAGTTGCCCAGGGGAGAACGGACTGACGCCGGCCTTTTTTATGCGCTATTGGGACCTTTTGGGGCCAGGCCTCCGCAGGGGCTTTCAGCATGTTTTGGACACTGGGGTGATGCCGCAGAGCTTTTCAGAGGGCTTGATCTATCTTATCCCCAAGGGGGAGGGAGTATCGGATGACATTCGGCATTGGAGGCCTATTACGATCCTCAATACTGTCTACAAGGTCTTAGCAAAGGCCTTGAGTTTGAGGATCCAGCCCTTCCTGGGGGAGTTGATTCATGCTGCTCAGACAGGATTTGTCAAGGAGCGCAGTATCCTTGACAACATCTTTACTTTCTGGGAGGCGACGGCCCGAGCTAGGTTTCTTGGCGAGGACTTGGTCGTGATGCTTCTCGATTTTGAGAAGGCATACGATAGAGTTGATTGGGGATTCTTAGAGGGCACTATGCTACGCCTGGGCTTTGAGCCAGGATGGATCAGAGGGGTGGCAGCTTTGTATTCCACAGCTCGCAGCCAGGTGCTGATTGCAGGAGGTCGGGGGCCGAGTTTTGAGCTGACCAGATCAGTCCGTCAGGGGTGTCCTCTCGCCCCTTTCCTTTTTCTCTTCTTTGCGGAGGCTATGAGTATGTATTTGACGGCAGAGGAGGTTGGTGAGAACTTCAGCTCCCAGTCCGGGGGGAGGATTTGCTTGATGCTGAGTTTGCAGACGACACGGGCTTATTTTTGCATGGCCAAGAGGCCAATCTTATTCGGGCAGAGCAGTCGCTCCAGGTTTTTAGTGCAGCTTCGGGAGCATTGATCAATTGGCGCAAGACAGTGGCCTTTTGGATCAGTAGTGCTCCCACTCTGGCATGGAGCCCAGACCCCGGTTTTAGATGGATTCCTCCAGGCACAGCAGTGCGGTATTTGGGATGCCAGATTGGCCTCGATTTGTCACCTGAGCAACAGATTGCCCCGCTTCTTCTGAGCATTCGGAAGAAGCTATTGTATTGGAGTACAGCTCGACTATCCTTGGCTGGGAGGGTGGTGGTGGCAAATCAGGTGCTGTTAGCGACTATGTGGTACATTACGTCTTGCTGGATTTTCTCGAGCTCTTGCATCAGCCAGGTACAGAGGCTGATCAGGAACTTTCTGTGGTCTGGGCGGGACGGTCAGCCAGCTCGGGCAAAGGTTGCATGGGCAGTTATTACACTTCCGCTGGCTCAGGGCGGTTTGGGCATTATAGATCCAGTCGATCAGAGTAGAGCCTTATTGGGGAAGCTTATTGTTCGGGGGTTGCTTCCAGGCGCTGAGCCTTGGAAAGAGCTCCTCTTGCAGCGACTGCAGGCCCGGGCGCCTCCTGCAGGGGGTACTTGGGCACCAGAGATTCGCTGGATCTTCATAGAGATGAGGAGGACAGGCCTCAGTAGAGGATGGGAGGAGAGATTTGCTTTGAGTATCCTGAGAGCTTGGGAGCTGCTGAGACCGGGGCTCTCTCAGCGGCCTCCTTCTTGTGTTGAGGAGCGGGCCAGGCAGCCGCTCATCTGGAGCCCAGCGGTTCGTACAGAGCAGGGTCATATGCTGGGTTCTCGGCCTCGTCTAGCCTGGGGACCTTTAGCGGCTGGCCCAGCTCGTAGTTTTGGAGACTGGCAGGCTTTCTGCAGTCTACCAGAGGAGACCCAGGTGGAGAGGCTGAGTCACTTCAGAGGGGGGTTGATTATGAGGGATGATATTCAGGAGGCACTTACAGAGGAGTGGTTCACACCTCTCGAGCCAGTGGCCCCACGGTGGATGGGAGCCTTTACACAGTTGGAGATCCTGATTGCTGTCAGAGCTAGCACTGAGGATGGCAGATGCCTCTATTATGAGATTCAGGATGAGGGCAGACTCCAGAGAGTGGAGGTGGAGTCGCCTTTGGTTGCAGAGTGCACCATTCAGAGGATTCGGGTCGTGGCTGCCGCTTCTCGGAAGTGGCATATTGACCTCGACCCTGCTGACGTGCTCCCGGATTGGCGCATATGGGCATATGCAGCGCGCCCCTTGGCCCGGCTACAGTGGGACCCCGGGGAGTACGAGTGGCATGATCCTTATGCATCCCTTGAGGCCACAGAGATCACCTTTTTCCAGTATACTGTTCGGCTGGGACAGCATATTTTGACGGCGAGGAGGACGGTTTCTCCAGCGGCAGCGGGGCATTGGCGATTGCAGGGACTATCACAGGAGTTCCTGGAGGATTTCTGGGCTCGACTCTGGGCTAGTCGACAGGCCCGCAGGATCTCGGCTTTTCAGTGGCTGGTCGCCCACAGGGGCTCAGCAGTTGGCACTTGGCTTGTTTACAGCGGTCTTCCGGCGGCCTGCGTCCGATGCGGCCACCCTATGGAGACACAGAGACATTGCCTTTGGGACTGCCCTCAGGCACAGCAGATTTGGCTGCCGATGCTGCGTATTCTGGCCCCCCTCTCTCCAGAGGGTATGTTTACGTGGGGTGCCACTGCTTGGTCGACTTCGTCAGGGCCTGCTATGGGCTATGAGATGGAGCAGGGCAGTCAGGCCATCAGATTTATTAGGGGCCAGCCTCGCCTGGTTCCGGCACCGGATTTCTCGTCCGCCAGCTGGACACAGGAGAGGGATTTACGATGGGAGCTCCTCAGCAGCCTCACCATCTGGTTCACCTGGAGGGCCCGGTGCTTTACGGCCTTTGAGGGGAGATTAGAGCCACCAGCAGAGACTGTTCGGGGGATTTGGCAGGAGTTGATCCACACCCTGCGAGGACAGTACGACCGCATCCGGGGAGACTCGGATGAGGCGATCTTACGGCGCCAGGCCTTTCACACCACTTGGCGCTGCGGCCCGTTCTACACCCTACACACGGGATCCCCCCGTTGGCACTACAGGCCACCTGTTTGGCTCTTCCCCCCCCCCCTATTGTATGATTTAGCCGCTCAGTTCTTTAGACTGATGCTTGTATTTTGCAGCACCTAGGGAGAGTCTCCCGGGCTGCCATGATGTATTCACTGCTCTTCTCTCTGTTAGGAGCAGGAGAGATCTCTTTTGTAGCCCTACGGGCGTTTTTTACATAACTAATGAAAGGATCTTTTCTCGGAAAAAAAAAAAAAGGTGGGCTCCCTCCATGGCTGGCCGCCCTCAGAGGGAGGCTACATCATAGGGGTGGTGGGAGGAAAAGCCAAACAGGTGGCCTGTAATGTCATGTGATCGTAACCTCCCCTATGGCCACTGAGATGCGGTGGTGTGAGAGTGCAAGGGCTAAGCCTCCGCCATGTGATCGTACCCTCCCCTATGGCCACTAACGCCACTGAGATGCGGTGGTGTGAGAGTGCGAGGGCTAAGCCTCCGCCATCATCCTCATAGAATAGCACTAAGCGGGCCTCCACTTGCCAAGCCCCTGAGAAAACAGCACAGAAAGTGGCAGGGTCAAAGGTAAAAATGCAAAGAATGCGTTGCCAGATCTGCTGGGCCTTCGGGCAATCCCAAAGGCAGCGTCGCTGTGACTCATCAGGGCCGTCGCATCGCGACACACTGTTGGCCGTCCCAAGATTGTGAGCCAGGTGCCCACCGCAAGGCTCCGGTGAGCCAGCAACCGCAAGAAGTGGGAGACCTTGCGGGGGCAGAAGCTGTGCCAGAGGTGCTGACATAAACCCTTGAGGAAAGTGGTCGGCATCCCCTGAGTCTGCGAGTGAGGGGAAGCGATGTGGATGCCATCAACAACTTGTTGTCACCGACCCAGTCAGGCCAAGTACTCAAAGAAAGTAATGGGGGGTCGTCTCGAGAGGCGATGGAGTCGTGCCAGCTCCACTCGTCAGGGTCCCACTGGATGTCTACCAGGGGTCTATTCTTTCAAAGCCATAAGCGCCAGGATGCGACGCCCGTGACCTGAACAGGGGGTGGATCGATGTGCCACTCCCGCTCCTGTCGGCCCATGATGTGGACTCTCTGGAAGGGGGTAGGGGTAGTGCCGTCGAAGAACTGCCGCGACCGGATGAGCCTGTCGTGGGGACCAACCTCCATGGTGATCAATGGGAGGCTGCCCGCCAAACCGAGTATCATGAGAGGAAACCCTACCCTAGAAAGAAGCCATCTAGGTGTTGTCTGGGTGTCAGTAGAACTTAGAAGGGAGAAGCCAACAAGGAGGGATGGAGGAGTCGATGAAGTGGAAGCACCGTGCAAGCCCAAGATGTGCTCCTGTTGGATCTGTTCGGGAAAACAACGGAAGCATCTCCAAGTCCCCAAGGTCTAAACTGGACCAGGGCAGCAAAGTCTACCCCAAGAGTAATGTGATTGGGCCCCAATCATGTGGCCAGTTAAAACGTGGAAGAGAGGAGTTCCAAGCAGTGGGCTGGCGCTCTCAGTCCTCCTTGGCAGGCAAGGAAGCCTGGATCAGAGCAAAGCAGAGGGCGCACCAGGTGCAGAAGAGGCTTACAGCAAATCTTTCGGCAAAGAAAGTGCTTAGCTCCCTCAAGGGAGCTGCGGAGAAGAACCATCGCACATCTGGGGTCCAAGGGCCACCCTGGGATGGGAGCGAAGATGAAATGCGACTCAAGAGAAAACCCTTCCACGGCTCTGCCCCAGGCTGGAGAGACCGCGCCGACTATCAATTTGCTGAGAAGGGCTCTGCTCTGGACCGCATGGTCTATGAGATCAGACCGCCCTACGCCTGTGCCTGTATGCACCAGAAGGGCTCTGCTCTGGACCGCATGGTCTATGAGATCAGACCGCCCTGCACCCGTGCCTGTATGTGCCAAGCCTCCAGAGGCAAGGCAAAAGTCCTCAATCGCTGTTGCAAAAGCAAAGGTTACCCTCTGAACCCTCAAGGTATGCAGCAGTATCATCAGCAAACTTGCAATCAAGGAGCTCCTCGAGAGTGCGGATGGGGAGGAAGACCCAGCAGTCCTCTATCCTGCACCATTGCCTCTGCTATGAAGAGGAAAAGAAAAGGCGCTATGTGCAGCCCTGCCGCACCGAGCATGAAATGGCAAAGCGGGCTCCTCTCCCTCCCTGGATGAAGACATGACTGTGGGCACTGGAATACAGGCAAAAACTCCACGGACCCAAGTTGATGAGAAGCCAAGGGGATCATGATCCCCTCCAAGAAAGCCGAGTCCACACGGTCCTATGCCTTCTAATAGTCGAGAAGGAGCACTCCAAGGTCCTTGCCCCGCATCTTGGCGGTCGCGATGGCCTCTCAAAAAGTGAATATGATATCCAGAAAGTTCTTATCTCGGATAAAGCCTGTGAGTGTCGAGTGGATCAGGTCAGAGTGCGGCTGAAGGGGAAGGGGAAAGGGGAAGGGCCTTGGCGAGGATCTTAGGAGGGTGATGGGTTGCCACTGGCAAATCTCAAGTCTGTCACCTCCCTCCTTTGGGATGAGGCATGTAGGACCCTCTGCCATGCACTCGAAGAGAGCCCGTCTACATAACCTCATTGAAAGCTGCCTAGAGGCCAGCCTCCATGAGGTCCCAATGCTACATAAAGAGAGAAACTGGAAGTCCGTCCTCCCTGGGGCACTTCCTGTGCAGAAGTGCATCAAGGGCTGGCAAGAGCTCATCTGTGGAGAAAGGAAGATCTCGAACTCGAGGCTGGATGTGGTGCTGGACCCTCTGATGGGCCTTCTCACGCTCAGGAGAGTCGGGCTCACAGCAGAGAGCAAAGTGTGGTAGAACAACAAGACTACGTCCTGAATCTCTGGGAGGGTGACCATTGAAGCACCCATCTTGAGATGCAGTAACCCAGAAAATTGCAAAACTATGAAGGGAAAACTTAACCAGATCTCCATACCTCCGTACTGTCACAATTTTACGAAAGGAAGGTTGTTCACCTTAGAGCGCTGCTTCGACCAATTAAACTCTTTTTTTTTTCTTTTTCTTTTTTCTTTTTTTTTCTTTTTTTTTGGGGGGGGGGGGAAGTAAAGTGTAAATAGGGCAGCAAGCATACTCTAGCCAGTATTTTCTACCTTTATTCAGTCATACATAGAGAACTTTTCTCACAAAGCTTACCCATATCCAGGAAGATCAACGAGATACCAATTCTTATTGATCAAATAATGGTTGATGACCTGTGTCTTGCCTGCAAAACATATAATGAAACATGATGCAGTTATTCTGAAACTACGTGCCATGACACTTGACATCCGTACTTTTGAAACTCAAATCAATCTATAAAAGCATAAAATTGTACTCCACAAATACAGCTCTAGGATTGTTAGCATTTTAAATATATAAAGTTCACCTTCTACAAACTCAGACAACAGTTGTAAAAAACATCAAAGGTGTAGATTTCATGCCCCATGCATTCCAATGACAAAAGCAAAAAAGCAAGTGGGTAGGTGAGCGTGGCTGTAGGTGTAGGTGTAGGTGTAGGTGTGTATGTGGTGGTTGAAAATACACATCCCAAATCCACTTTACAAATCTATCCCCATGCATTCCAATTAAAAGAGGAAAAGAGCAGATGGGTAGGGGAGCGTGGGTGTAGGTGTATGTGGTGGTTGAAAATATACATCCCAAATTACAAATCTATCCACTGGTGTACTGCATAGTGTTCTTATTTTCTCCCGATTAAGGGGTGTTTCACCCATAGCCAGGGCCCTTCAATGTGGGACCAGTGGGCAGCTGTATTGGGCACCCAAGTCTCTTCCATGGCAATGGGGAGAGCAGATCTCTTAAATATGCAATTAAGCTATACCACAGGCCCAACACCACCACATTGAGGATCAGAGATGGGCCAACCCCTGGCCCCTTAAGTATTTTATTACCAAGAAGTATTTGCAATACAAGCTTATGGGTGATCAATAGCCCACTAGATCTTCCAATACAACTGATGATGGCTGCCAACCTTCTTGCTGGCTGACAGGGCTCCATGGAGTCTCCCAATCATAGTCACCAGAAACGGGAACGGAAACAGAAACGGCACCCCCCTCGAAAACGGGAACGGCAACCGATGGGAAACGGAAACGGCTAGGAAACCGGCACATATACTTGATAAATTAAATTACAGAACCAAAAACTAGAAACTACAAACTCAACAGTGAGACTTTCTCAAATTTGCATAAAGGACACCTCAAGATCAAGTAATTTCTTGTTGAATTTAGAATAGAAAGTACAATGCAAATACATCAGCCAAGTTTGGAACTCATGAATAGACTCAAACTTGTGAGAGCTACACATCATCTGAGCCCAGATCATCATAATCTAGGAAGTCGTTGGAGCCGCAATCCCCCGCTTCGCCCAAAGTAGCTATCAAGGTAGGCGGTAAACTAGCCTGCTCCTTTGCCTCTAGAACCCTTCTCATTCTCCTCTGACCCATGCTTCCAAGATTGGGGGTTCTCATTTCGCTCAAGAAGACGCAAATTGGCACTCACAAAAATTAGATCATTGGTCTTTTGAGTGTCAAGCCAGTTTCGCTTCTTTGAAGCGATATGGCTAAATGAGCTCCATAGTTGCTCCAAACAAGAGGAACTGACCGCCTGGCTCAGAATCTTGATGGCCAATTGTTGCAACTCTGGAGTTTTGCCCCATAGTCCTCCCACCACACATAGTGGTGAAGCGATCTACCAAAGCATTGGCTCTTCCAAACCTCCTCTTGCAAGCCCTATAATCTGCCAATTGATCCTTGATAGTTCTCTGCTTTACAATGTCAGGCTCAAGTCTCTCCAAAATCATGTCCCATCCATCTGCCACCTCCGAATCTGTGTATTGATTGCCTATTTGAAACTGGGGATCAACCATAAAACCTGCTACATGCATAGGTGAATGGTACATATCCTGTCATGGCCCTGTGAAAATGGAGCAGGACAAGTGTGGTCATGGTGGTTGCAGGGTCAGAATATTTTATGATTCACATGGGGGGTGCCCGGACAGTGTTTAAGATGTGTGGACATCCCTAGGTGTGAAGGGGGAACATTAAAACATTAAGTTTGAATGTTTATTGAAGTTTGCCCCTAGGCCTTAGTGGTCCTAGGAACTTATTAAGTTGGGGCCCTAGGGATTAAATTGGAAAGGAGTTTTCTCTCTCTTCACTCTCTCTCTTCCCTTTTTGGGGAATCGTGTAGCAAAAGGAGAGGCTTCTTCATGCGCATGTGAACAATCGTGGAAAAGCTCAAGAGAAGGGAGAAGGCGGCTGTTTTACTGCAGATTGTTGCTGTTTTTCTGAAGGAACCAGCCGTACAGCACTGTACGGCCAGTACTGGGCACTCTCTCTCTCTCTCTCTTTCTCCTCTGTTGCTGGCGGCGCACAGGACAGCTGCTGGTGGCTGCGCAGAAGCTCTGTACAGGCTGTACAGCCTGTTTTCCAGCCCAAACCCTACTGTACGACTGCCGTACAGTGTACGGGCAGTCGGGTACAGCAAGTACAGGTGCAGGCGGCGCTTTTCTGGGTGCTGGACAGACCTGTGCAGACCTGTGTATGTTGATTCAGGCTGGTACAGAAGTGGACAGCAGGCTGTTTATGCAAGTACAACGCCTGGCACGTATCCCGAGGCGGTACAGACGGGTACTGTGCTGATTTTCAGATCTGTATTTTACAAGGACAGCATAGGAGTGAGCATCAGGAGGAAGATACAGGCAAGTGCAAGCACATGTGTGAAGCAGGATTGTGGATTCAAGTGCCTGCAGGCACAGATTAGTGCTGTTGCTTCCTCCAGTGTTGTTTCACGAGCTGAACTTGGTAAGCCTTGACTCTGTTCATCTATCTCTCTTTCTATTACTTGATGTCTGCTACAGGTATGTGTTATCTGGCTCCTTGTGAGAGGAGGAGTATGGCAGATTGACAAGGGATTAAGACAGGGATTGAACAGCATATGTATGTTGAGCTGAGAAGATGTATCATGCTCTTGAGTTATGCCAGATGTATGCCCATGGCTGGCCTGCTTTGTGAACTTGGCTGATCAGAGGGAGACACAGTGTGTTGCTTGAAGAATCAGATCTGTGTGCATAGATCCTCTGTGCTGAGAAGGATTTGTGGGCAGTCAGATTGGACTTACAGGTGTAAACTCTTGGCTGGTTTTTGTGTTGTACTCAGCCATACATATTATTTTAATGGAATAAAGAAATACCGCAAGGGGCGCCAAGCTTTGGGGCCAACAGGTGTCGCTGTGTATTCAGATTTGGGCACTCTAGCCCCAATCTGTGTTTGGTTTTTCATCTAGACTACAAGTGGACGGGTGATTGCTCCTACCGCACTCTGGTTTTCTATCAGAGGCCGGTTTCATATCCCATCTATCCTCGCATAGCTTCCTTAAAACTTGGTATTTCTGTTCATCTTGCTCGATGTGCTCTAACTTTTCCACCATCTTGTCCATCCCCTCGTAAATCTTTCGAATGCATGGCTGAAGTGAATCTGTCATCCTCAACAAGTGGATGATCGGCTTCCCCAAAGCTATAATGTGTCTCACTTGCTCCCACCAAAGAGGGTTCCCAATATTTGACGCACATGCCTTTCCTACAACAGTTCCAGACAATGCATGCCTCTCATACTCATCACTCACCATCAACTGCTTTAGGGCACTAGAACACTTGTTAAGGGACCCCAACATGAGGAAGTTGTATCCGAAGTGAGTGTCTGAATACTTGCGCAAATCTCTAGATGACTTCTTCCTAAACTCAACCAGCAAGAAAGTGTACCTGTAAATGAAGGATACAATCTGGGTGGCTTACTCTATGATGGGAGCAATCTAGTCCAACTTCCCGATGTCCTTGAGAAGATGGTTGAGGCAGTGCGCCATGCATACAAAAAATGTGATATGAGGAAACTTGTCACACAACAATCTACCGGCTGCCTTGTTCGCATTCTCTCCATCAACAACAAGCTGGATCACTTTCTCTTCACCCACCACTTGTACGGCTGCCGACCACTCTTGGAAGAGTGGCAAGTGCTTCTGCACTTTTCCCTGTCTCGGACGCATCATGCGATGAGATAAAGTAAGATTGCCCGAATAGGCAATGACACCATGAATGGATCTGGACCGAGTGTCGCTCCAGCCATCTACAATGTGTGATGCCATTCCTGTCCCAAGAGAACCTAACAATCTCTGTTGCTGCAGCAACTGTGCCCTTCTCCTTCGCTAGTAATGTGGTTCTCAATGCCTCTGATGATGGAGGAGTGTAAGTGGATCCATACTCTACAATCTTGTGCACTATGTCCTTGAAGTAGAAGCTACAAGCAACCTGGAAGGCAATGGCATCATGGTAGAAGAAGCGCTCAACACTACCATCCACCTCCTCCTTCTTTGGGTCCCATCTACTCTGAAGTGTACTCTGCCTGGAGCGAACAGTACCCCTCGCGTCCATTGCTGGTGGTGGTGCTCCAAATGGATTTGCAGTGGGTCCAAAAAATGATGGCATTCCACCAAATGAAGACCTAGTGGTTCCAGAGGTTTGTCCTGAAGTGCCCACATATGTGGAAGGATCTATCCCCACCCCTGCTCTCCAAGTCGATGATGATGACCGCGTTGCTTCGTCTTTCTGACGAAGCTCCTCTCATGCTTCACTAGTGATGTTAGTACAGAATGCAATGTCCTGTCTATGCTGATGTCACGTGTCACGTGCACACCAGTCAGGTGTACAGTGACATGGCTTCATTCTAGCATCATTAGCATCATCAGATTCATCAGATATTTTAATCAGCATTATTCAAGCATTTTTATGCATTTTTGGGGCAGCCGACTACCATTTATGGTATTATGGTATTTTATGGGAGTGATGCATCTGGCCGACTACAGCATCTGGCCGACCAGCAGCCTTTCACCCATATAAATAGCAGAGCCTCATCCATTCAGTCATCAGGGGCTCAGCAGTGAAGCGCATCCTCCTCAGGAACAGTTGGCGTTTCAGCATACCAGCATCAGCCCTCATCATCAGTAGCAGATCAGTTAACGCATCTCCATCAGCACTCAGATTTACGCATTCCATCAGCCTCATCATCAGTTAACGCATCCCATCAGCATCTTCATCAGTAACGCATCTTCATCAGCATTCATCTGCAGCAAACGCAGCCCCATTCAGTTCAGTCCAGCCCATCAGTGCTGCGTTTCATCATCAGGTTAGCATTCAGCTTCTGTTCCAAGCCTCCCTTCAGTGTTTCCTTCCCAGGAGACAAGGGAAAGAGTGGACAGCAGTTCAGCCCGCATTCTCAGCACATAGTCAGCATATTCAGCAGTACAGATCCATTTGGATCTCATTGTAACCGCATTCATTCATATAATATAGCTGCACTGCATTGACACATACTTGTCTATCTCTTTGTCTATCTCTTAAACATCATTAAGTGCAGTTAAGTGTAGACTAAGGTTGTGATTACTACGGTCTCATCCCTCACATGTCACATTGGTATCAAAGCGTTACAGGGTAACCAGCCTTAGAGCATGTTCAGCTCATCAGTCATTCAATCAGACATCATTTTTATCGCTTCCGCACAGTTAAACCCAGTTCTGAAAATTTTGCAAGCCACCCTTAGGGATTTTCCCTTAGGTCTGCATTAGTAACCCATCCATCTGCATTCTTGCACAGCATTTAGGGTTGCACATGGTTTGCATAGCAGTCATCTTAGCAGTCATCTTAGCAGTCAGTCCTGCATACATGTTACCCATGAACTCTCAGGGAAGAATGACATCCATCATCAAAGGAGCACATAAGTTTTGGCTTCAACTGGCAGCAGGGGGTTTCTCTTCCACAGAAGACGGGAGTTTGCTCCAACATTCGCCTCAGGAGGTTCAGAGCTTCAGGTACGACGGAGATGGTAGGTGAAAGGTTTCCAGGAACAGGTCAGGGGTGACTCAGGTAGTTGCCATTCAGTTCCCATAGTATATAGCGTCTTGGCTCAAGGATTTCACTCCTGCAAACGGCCTCAGTCCCAGCAGAAGACAGAAGGGGGCAGTGGTTCGGAGGAGAAGGATCGCAGAAGAGTCGAAGGTTGCCAGGTATCCACCCAACAACAGTTTAGCAGCGGGGAATGTCACGTGTCACGTGCACACCAGTCAAGTGTACAGTGACATGGCTTCATTCTAGCATCATTAGCATCATCAGATTCATCAGGTATTTTAATCAGCATTATTCAAGCATTTTTATGCATTTTTGGGGCAGCCGACTACCATTTATGGTATTATGGTATTTTATGGGAGTGATGCATCTGGCCGACTACAGCATCTGGCCGACCAGCAGCCTTTCACCCATATAAATAGCAGAGCCTCATCCATTCAGTCATCAGGGGCTCAGCAGTGAAGCACATCCTCCTCAGGAACAGTTGGCGTTTCAGCATACCAGCATCAGCCCTCATCATCAGTAGCAGATCAGTTAACGCATCTCCATCAGCACTCAGATTTACGCATTCCATCAGCCTCATCATCAGTTAACGCATCCCATCAGCATCTTCATCAGTAACGCATCTTCATCAGCATTCATCTGCAGCAAACGCAGCCCCATTCAGTTCAGTCCAGCCCATCAGTGCTGCGTTTCATCATCAGGTTAGCATTCAGCTTCTGTTCCAAGCCTCCCTTCAGTGTTTCCTTCCCAGGAGACAAGGGAAAGAGTGGACAGCAGTTCAGCCCGCATTCTCAGCACATAGTCAGCATATTCAGCAGTACAGATCCATTTGGATCTCATTGTAACCGCATTCATTCATATAATATAGCTACACTGCATTGACACATACTTGTCTATCTCTTAAACATCATTAAGTGCAGTTAAGTGTAGACTAAGGTTGTGATTACTACGGTCTCATCCCTCACATGTCACAGCTGATGAAGCAAGTGTGCTTGAATACGAGTTGCGCTACCTGACTTCGTAAGGAGACAATATTTCCATGTCTACTTTTTCGCGCCTCCTGTTTTGTAGGCACCCTCTGCCAGGACCTCATCCCACCAAGACCACTCCATAGATTTAGACTTCTTTGAGGTGGAATGAGACTGATCCATGGATGCAAAGACTGCAGAGAAAGAATGAGGAACATGGGTCATTGCAATGGACAATAAGGACAAGGTGCCAGGATATTCTGAAAAAAAGAAAGTACACAATAGAGCGGACAGAGTTCGGAGAAAAATAAAATTCTTTATTCATTCAACATTAGCAATAGTTTTTGGCAATACAAGTTACAACAGGTGACTTTGTACATGGGTTTATTGTCCTGATCCTCATGACTGGTAGATGCCCCAGCATCAACTAGGGCCATAGCAAGTTCTTCTACAAGCTGTAGGTTTCACCATATGGGGGCTTACTTGAGATGGCTGAGAAGCACATGAAGATCCCGACACTCCCCACGTTCCCAGTGGACCGTCAGTTGGACAGGAACAACTACGGCATATGGAAGGTAATGATGGAATCTGTTTTGGAGTCTTATGACCTTGCTGATTTCATTGTTGTTGGGGTTCCACAACCGAAGTTAGAGGAAGGGGAGTTACCATCTATTCGGAAGGAACGAGAGGCACAGGCACAATTATGGGATCGTGTCAATGCCAGAGTCCGTTCTTTCATCTTCCTCAATTGCACACCACAAGTAATCAATCATATCAAGCATATGATGCTGGCCAAAGGTATTTGGCTTCTCTCTACAACAGGGTGTCACCCATGAAGAGAATCTCGTTGGAAGTTCAAATGCGGGTGATGAATCCTGCAAAGTCGTCGACGATGCGGGAGCACATCAACAAGCTGCAGGCTCTTCAGCAGAAAGTTCTCTAGATATCATCAGAGGATATGGCCATAACGTTGCTGTCACATTTGCCCTCTCAGTACTCAGCCTTTTACTCTTCGTTGATTACCAATGGCAGGCTCACCACCATCACATGGGAGAAGCTTGTGCCCATGGTCTTGGACCAGGAAGAGCGATTCACGAACCCTCCACAGGACGGAGGTTCTGAGGCCTTAACTGGCCAACGGTCGAAAGGCCGTAATAACAACAACAAGGGCAAAGGGAAGGCTTCATCGGAGAAGTCTTCTGAGAAGAAGCCTGACTCAGACCGAGAGAAACTGAAGGCCGAGAGGACCTGTAATGATTGTGGCGAGAAAGGCCACTATTGGAGGAAGTGTCCTAAGTGGAGCACTGAGAAGGGTGCAGAATCCTCAGCAGCAACCATGAAGACTCCATCTTTTGTGCACCTAGAGGTTATAGACACCGGGGTTTCATCTTCTTCGTGCAGGGAGGAGGTTGGAGGACTGTCCGCTATGGATACTCAGGAGTGGATTCTAGACAATGGTGCTTCCACGCACATGACTCCTTCCCACACATCCTTATTGGGGATACATCCACTATCCCAGTTCATAGTGAGGGCAGGGTGGAGATAGTTCCCGATGGCAAAGGGGGCAAGCATTCCTCCCAAGTGTTGTATGTTAAATCACTTGGTTTTCATATGTTGTCAGTGCATCAGGTTTGCAAGACTGGCATACGGGTGGAGTTTGATGAGCATTTTGTTGCTCTCCGGGACAAAACAACAAGCCAGGTAGTTTGGGAAGGCGGAGTGGAGAATGGAGTTTACAAACTTTCAGCACTCTCTCTCCCAGGTCCTCAGTTTTGTGAAGAGTGGCAGTCTCGTAATAGACACTTAAGTGTGGATACGCTCCAGGTGCAGGATTTCAAAGACCAGATGGTGGATGGCTTGCCAGATGATGGCAGCAGTTGGCAGGAACTTTCCAGTACAGATGTTGGTAGTTCTTGTGTTCGTAAGTCAAAGGAGACTTTACAGGTAACCTATGCTTTGATGTCTCGTAGCATTCGGGACACAGAAACTCCTGTAGTTGAGGAAGCTCTTTCCACGAGAACCTATCAGAAGGCCAGGCAGGTAGCAGTTGATTACTTGCAGGAGGAGGTGGATGTTGCATATTCTCCAGGCTCTATGGTTCCAGATTAAGAGGGGGTGGTTTACAGGTTTTTGAAGGCCTTGAGTGGTCTTCAACAGGTTTCCAAGATTTGGCATCCCACCGTAACAATTGTTGATCCTTGTGAGCAGTATTATGCCTCCTTGACTCAGAAGCAGAATGGTTCATTGTCTTGGTTGATGCATACCAGATTGGACGGGAGCTTCCTGATGAGGCTGTTGAGCTCATGTTTGCAGAGGACACTTTGGGAGGCAGGATTGCGGATCCTATGGTTTCTGCAGGTAGCAGGCGAATAGTCTTGGACTCTTTTACACAGGAGGGGGAAGGTTGGAGTGACTCAATTTGGGAAGGAGAGCCAAACACGAGGAACTTAACATCAGGCTACAGTTTTTCCCTTGGCTTAGGAGTTGTTTGTGGTGTTGCTTGCGAGGTGGTGAAGTTGCTTGGCGGGATTTGGTTTCCACTAGTGGAACCCACGGTCATCAAGAGGCATTTTGTTCGTGAAAAGATTGTTGCTGATGACATTTTGCTAGAGTTCTATTCGACGAAGGACAATGCGGTGGACCTCTTCACGAAGTCTCTATCTCAAGCTATGCTCCGGCGGCACTCCAGCTCACTGGGGTTGGTTCCACATCCACAAGCTAAGAGGGGGTGTTAGCAGTCATCTCCTGTCTGTATATTTACACCAGGGCCTCTATTGTGGGTGTGCCCGCCCGATTTAGGTGTTTTCTCATTTTCCCCCTCTCCATATTCTTTCCTTGGTGTGGGATGCTGGCTGACTGGGGACTCTGCTACCCCCAGGCTATCCCATGTATGCTGGCCGACTAACTACTGCCAGTCGACAGGTGTTTTTAAGCAGGCCGACTGGAGGAGAGCAGGTCGTGGGCTGATCTGATGGCTGTTTTTCAGCAGGCTGACTGGAGGAAAGCAGGTCGTGGGCCGATCTGATGGCTGTTTTTCAGCAAGCCGACTGGAGGAGAGCAGGTCGTGGGCTACGTGGGGCCATATAAAATGGCCCCTTGCCCCCCCACACTTCAAATCATTGTATCCGGGATTTCTCTTGTGTATATAGCAGAGTTATACGCTTCTCTCTCTCTCTCTCTCTTCATTTCTGCGTTTTTCTGCTCTGCACTTGCTCTAGGTGTTTTCAGATCTTGTCTTCATCTCCGCTGCATATTCTGACATATGGCAGTAGTGACATTTGCCCTTCTTTTTAGGCTTGTTTGCATCCCCTTTGTCAGACTTTTCACCACCAGAAGAGGGCTGTCCATGACCAGCCTTACTAGACTGTTGTCCCCCATGCTTAAAGCTCTTTGCTTTACCCTTATCCTTGGCTAGAAATGCCTTGTTTCCACCACCGTTGCTAGATAGGTTTGCTCTTGTTTTCTCTTCCTGCAAGAGTAAACCCACCAGCTCTTCAAAAGTGACGGGATCACCACCTCCTCTCATAGAGAGGTTGAGAGAGATGTGAAAGCCCAAGTAGAAAGGTGGTAAAGAATGAAGAGTGTTGATGACCAACTGTCTGTCTGGGATAACCTCATCAATGTTGAGCAATTGGTCCTACAAATCTTTCACTTTGGTGAGATGATCTGACATGGAGTCACCCTCATCCATAGAAAGAAGATCCAATTGCCTCTTCAAGTAGGCAACTCTTGCCTCGTTGCGTACCTGATACATTGCTTCCAATGTGTCCCATGCAAGCTTCGATGTCTTGCAAGACCGAATGTGTGGAAAAATAGTCCTTTTCACTGAAAGGGCTATCAAGGACATGGCATGTGCATCCCTACAGTCCCATCTCATTTGCTCTTGTGTGGGAGCATGTTCTACCTCAGGAGCTCTTTGAGCACCTCCCCTTTGAGGCGTTGCAGGCTGTATGGAAAGTGGGCGTGTGTCGTCACCACACACGATGTCCCAAAGCCCTTTGGCTACTAGCAAATTACGGATCATGAAACTCTAGAGGGAGTAGTTAGATCCATCTAATTTGTCCTCCTGGGTGAGCACATCAATACATCCGTAGCATTTTGAGCCATGTCGATAAAATACACCTGCAAGCAAACCAAGAACCAATGTGCACTACCAGGCAATCAAATGTCCTATGCAAATTTTTGCCTGCAACCTGAAGCAAGTATAAACCTGCACCAAATTGTCCAATTACACACAATGTGTATACATATGTGACAAATCACCGCTATAATCCCCAATTACATGCTCCAATCTGAAAAGCCCCAATTTTTATGCACTGCAATTGCTTCAATGTGCAGTCAATTGCCCAATTTTCACAAAAGCCCCAAATTTCTGCAACTAGAAGAGGCTTAATTTGCTGATTTTGAACTTAATTTGGAAAACCCCCAAATTCCAACCATCAATTTTTGGCAATTCTACAGCAAATACTCTTCATGCAATTCTACCTCCTGCAATTTTCCATGCGAAGGGGAATTTTGCCAATTCCCCAAAATCTGCTGAACCTGTAGTAGAATGTCTACAAATATTTTTTTAAATTTTTTATTTTCTAAAATAAAAGTACTTGAGATGACCAAGGACTGGGACTTTGAAGCAGGCCACGTGGCGGGGGTCAGGCTGGCAGGTACAGGCGAGTAGGCACCGACGGCGGGGACATGCTGCAGACCGGCGAGGAACTGGACCTGCAGGAACAGACGGGCGGGTCGACCGAAGCTGAAGCCGGACGGGAGCAAGGCGCGCGGCCGGAACTGAACACACGGGGTGGCGCAACCAGTTGACGAGGCATTGGTGGAGTTGGCCGCACTAGCTCCACCGGGACCGAGAGGCGGGTACGGGCGGCGACGCCGAGCTCGGAGGCATCAACGGGTGGAGGTGGTTCTCTCCCCAGTAAGACCGCCGGTTCAGGAGGTTGACCTCGGCGGAAGCGGCGGACGGACTGGCACCAGTGGCTAGAGGGACGGAGTCTAGGCGCCGGAAGCTGGTCAACGAACGGAGCGTTTGCCGGACGG
Organism: Cibotium barometz; assembly: GCF_041138505.1. Taxonomy (NCBI): domain Eukaryota; kingdom Viridiplantae; phylum Streptophyta; class Polypodiopsida; order Cyatheales; family Cibotiaceae; genus Cibotium; species Cibotium barometz. The sequence continues at coordinate 15,100,111 of NC_141058.1, forward strand.
AACGTTGCTGCTGGATGGACTATGAACTGTGGACTGTTTTGTGACGGAATTCCGGACTGTTTGGCGATGGAAATCAGCAAAGCCAACCTAGCCTAGCTCTGATACCAAGTGTTGGTGTGGACTCACACACTCACACACACAGTCCTCCAACAGCAGATTAGGGTTAGGTGCACGAAGAAGCAGCTCAGAGAGAGAGAGAGAGAGAGAGAGAGATTTTATTAACGTCTTCCAAAAGACCGAACTCGGTCTATGAGACAAATCGGTGTACCTGTATGGGGTATCCTCTGTCATCCCAACAAAATGAAAAAGTACTGAACTAAAAAGCTGAATCTGGGTGTGCAATAAGTACAATGAGTGGGGGGAGGGGATGGAGATTTTGTGGCTACCACACCAAATGTGTGGTAGCCACAAAATGCAAGTCAACCCTTGCATGTGTGTCACATCCATATAATATTCTTTCACACTTGATATCCAAGGGAAAAAACCACATGGGAAAAAGTGCCCTTGGTTAAGCCCTGTTCACACATAGCACTACCATAAGTGAGCATATGTCTACAGGTGATAAGCTGATGAGAAGTCTAATTTGGTGCCCATATTATCAAATAAGTCCCGCCAAAAGTGAGTTGTAGTCCTGGGATCTCTATCTCCCACAATGGACTTCGCCCTTCCATGATGCTTGAACACTTGTGCAAGATATATTTTAACCATATGCTCAGATTTGATAGTCTTCTTGACCGGCAAGAAGTGAGGTTGCTTGCTAAACCTATCCACAATTGTCCAAATAGCATCATTAACATGTTGGGTTCGTGGAAAGTCCATAGTGAAATCCAAATATGACACTACTACTAAATCTTGCTCTAAAGATGGATCTACAAGAATATTTTCCATGGCACGCATCATGACACCACGATCTATTGCATCTTCTCCCCCAAGCTTGCTAGTGCCTGTTTGACCATATGCCATGATTGTGTCGTTATACCCCTCTAGCACACTCTGCAAACAGAGACAAAAGGGATGCCATCTGCTGCAATCAAATACAATCCCCAACATATCATACATTCTACAATAAAGGCATGCCAAGAAGCCTTCATCAATGACTAAACCAACATCCATAGAAAGCAATGAGATGCACTAGAGGAATCTATCTAACTAGATACACCACCATCTCTTGAGTAAAACACATAAAAATTGACATGGAACAATAAGGTACCTCAACTACAAGCTTTGCCATTACTTCATACACTCATTTTTGAGAAGCAGTTTCATTGAGAATCTCATCAAATTCGAAGTTCTCACAATTTCATCCTTAACATCCATCTCTCTCTCTCTCTCTCTCTCTCTCTCTCTCTCTCTCTCTCTACACACACACACACATACAAGAAAAACAATTCCACAAAATTAGCTGAAGCTTTCATTGTGAATGTATCACTTTCTTTACATCATAGTTCTAGTTAGTTAGTATCTATTAACTTATCAATCACTTTTGTTACACTACATTTTGTAAATCCATCTATGCAGCTGCTTAAATAGGTAACTTCTCACGTTTGATCCTGCAAATAAAACATTAATGTGTTTGAATTGATTTAATGTAACAAGTACAAATAAATAAACCTTCATAAGTAGAGAGATATACTCTAAACTTACAAATTTTTCAACATTATGTGAAAGAAATACAATGAGATAATACCTACACTTTTTCAGTCGCTTCCTTGTTCTTCATAACTGTTTCCTTGTTCTTCTCAGCCTTGACAGCCCGAAGTTCTTCTTTAACTTCAGCAATGTCAGTAATTCTCTGAGAACAACCACAAAAAAATTAGTGAAAACCAAATGAAATCTTCAATAGAAAAGAAATAAAAGAAAAAGAATATGAAAAAGAAATAAAAGAAAAGGAACATGAAAAAGAAATAAAAGTTAAAAAAAACAAACCAAGTAAGTGAAAAAAACCCCAGCCAACGCTATCAAACCTCCACCAAACTTGAAGGCTGTATCGATGGTATCGATGGTCTCGATGGTCTTGATAGAAACGTCATGGATTCGATCCACTAATATCTCTGATTTCTTCTTTAATTCAGTTAACTCGTGGTTAACTTTGGTTAACTCGTGGTTAACTTTGGTGAGCCCTTTATCCATTGCTTTCTTTAGAGAACGAATCTCTTCATGCAGATCCGGTTGCTTGGTGCAAAACCTGCGTGCTCCTATTGGAGAAATATTGTGAGAAGAAGAGAAGAAGTCCGTTTTGAGAGAGAGAGGGAGGGAGAGGGAGAGAGAGAGAGGGCATACCTTTGCTCAGGGTAAAGACCATTGACTTATAGAGAAAACTAGGAAAAACTTGCATACGTATGCAAGTGTTTCCTAGTTTTCTCTACAAGTCAATGGCCTCTACCCTGAGCAAAGGTATGGCCTCTACCCTGAGCAAAGGTATGCTCTCTCTCTCTCTCCCTCTCCCTCCCTCTCTCTCTCAAAACAGGCTGCTTCTCTTCTTCTCACAATATTTCTCCTATAGGAGCACACAGGTTTTGCACCAAGCAACCGGATTTGCATGAAGAGATTCGTTCTCTAAAGAAAGCAATGGATGAAGGATTCACCAAAGTTAACCACGAGTTAACTGAATTAAAGAAGAAATCAGAGGTATTAGTGGATCGAATCCATGACGTTTCTATCAAGACCATCGATACAGCCTTCAAGTTTGGTGGAGGTTTGATAGCGTTGGCTCGGGTCTTTTTCACTTACTTGGTTTGTTTTTTTTAACTTTTATTTCTTTTTCATGTTCCTTTTCTTTTATTTCTTTTTCATATTCTTTTTCTTTTATTTCTTTTCTACTGAAGATTTCATTTGGTTTTCACTAATTTTTTTGTGATTGTTCTCAGAGAATTACTGACATTGTTGAAGTTGAAGAAGAACTTCAGGCTGTCAAGGCTGAGAAGAACAAGGAAACAGTTATGAAGAACAAGGAAACGGCTGAAAAAGTGTAGGTATTATCTCATTGTATTTCTTTCACATAATGTTGAAAAATTTGTAAGTTTAGAGTATATCTCTCTACTTATGAAGGTTTATTTATTTGTACTTGTTACATTAAATCAATTCAAACACATTAATGTTTTATTTGCAGGATCAAAAGTGAGAAGTTACCTATTTAAGCAACTGCATAGATGGATTTACAAAATGTAGTGTAACAAAAGTGATTGATAAGTTAATAGACACTAACTAACTAGAACTATGATGTAAAGAAAGTGATACATTTACAATGAAAGCTTCAGCTAATTTTGTGGAATTGTTTTTCTTGTGTGTGTGTGTGTGTGTGTGTGTGTGTGTGGAGAGAGAGAAAAGAAAGAAAGAAAGATATATTAACGTCTACGAGAGAACAAAGTCGGCCTTCGAGTTTGATGAGATTCTCAATGAAACTGCTTCTCAAAAATGAGTGTATGAAGTAATGGCAAAGCTTGTAGCTGAGGTACCTTATTGTTCCATGTCAATTTTTATGTGTTTTACTCAAGAGATGGTGGTGTATCTAGTTAGATAGATTCCTCTAGTGCATCTCATTGCTTTCTATGGATGTTGGTTTGGCCATTGATGAAGGCTTCTTGGCATGCCTTTATTGTAGAATGTATGATATGTTGGAGATTGTATTTGATTGCAGCAGGTGGCATCCCTTTTGTCTCTGTTTGCAAAGTGTGCTAGAGAGGTATAACGGCACAATCATGGCATATGGTCAAACGGGCACTAGCAAGCTTGGGGGACAAGATGCAATAGATCGTGGTGTCATGATGCGTGCCATGGAAAATATTCTTGTAGATCCATCTTTAGAGCAAGATTTAGTAGTAGTGTCATATCTCCTGGCCCCTTGGGGGTGTTTCTACACTTCCCCCCTGCCCAAACTAAGAGGTTGGACTTAAGTCTTGGGCTAGCCCTATGGACTAGCCCCATCTCTACATGCAAACCTACATGCCTACACAGAGGTCTAGCATCTAGTTGCAATTCAAATACACAGAACATCTGATATCGTTCCAGAGGGAGACTCACACTGCAGACTAGCACTGCTTCATGTGCAAGACAATGCACACTTGACCTCGGACACATAGAGCGGAACCCTAGCTAACTCATCCCAAACTGGACTCACATGGGACTAGTTTCCATTCCAGAACATGCACCTTCTTGTTCAGATATGTCTACGTGGCATCCAAGTGCAAGATGCACGTGACATAAACTTCAATGAAACAGCTGAAAAGTTGTTAAGATATGATATCACATTCTCACCGACTTTCTGCTTTACCTCATCCCATTCCTTTTGCACGTCTGCTTCTAAGTTTGCCGATACAAACTTCTTGTTGAACATAGTCTTGAAGTTGGTCCACGTCTTCGGCTCAGTCCCTTCTTGTACCACCTTTAGCCACCAATTCAAGGCGGCAACCTTCAAATGCATGAGAACCATACGAAGCTTATACTTTTCGAAGAAGTCCTCTCCTCCAAAAGCGGCATCAAACTGCTTAACAAAAGATAACGCTTTTTGTGTATCCCGCTTTCCATCAAAAGCATCAAGCTTGATGCTCTTCTCTCCCGGCTTGAAGTCCATCTTGCTAGTTGATGTAGGCTCCTTTGCCTTCCTTTCCCTTACCTGTCCTGAAGAAGCTGCATCTGAGAAAGCAGGCCTAGGAATAGCGACCCTGTCTCCTCCACGAGAAAAAGACCGGGTAGCTCTAGATCCTTCTCCAATGGTGACTCCTTTAGCACGAAGACAAGCTTTAGCAGCTTCAACTCCTTCGGCTTCGGTGGCTCAATCCTTAATGAAATTTTCAAACATTTGAGCCCTTCTTTGGTCATGTTCCCTCTTGGTTCTCCAAGCAAGGAATTCTTCGTCTCTGAGAAATCGTCTCAACTACTGAAAGTCATGGTTCTCTGCTAATGACATGGCCGCGGTCTCATGAGTAAGGGATCGACTAGTTCCCATCCTGAAGTCCTAGATCGGCCTCATAGTTGTTTCCTTCATTAGGCCCTTGGTTGCCCTCTACTCTCGACATGGCTGAAATCGGAGAAGGAGACAATCCACAAGGGAGCCACGCAGATAGATGGCACTGGCCAAAAGGGCAATGGAGGTAGCGCTTCAGGTGGTGTCAACGGCTAGGTAATAGGTGACTGGGCAAGTATCACTGTTCAGGAGATGGCGCAGCAAACTCTGTATGGTGACAACAGTAGCACGGCCAGGCAGCAGCGTTTCAAAGAGCGGCAGTGCTGGTGGCTATGGCGACGCTGGCAGTAGTGACAAGGCGGTGGCTGGTTGCGCTTGGCTAGCTACACTAGCAACGCATAGTGGTAAGGGCAGTGGTGGCAGATGGAGGTTCAGTCAACAACAGTCGCGTTAGATTCAGGCGGCAAATTTGGCTAAAGAGCTGGCAGCAACTGGCCGGTAGTAGCACTGATGGTTCAAGTGGCGGTTGGCTGCAGCCTGCAGGTAATGCGTAGGTGGCAGCAGCTGCAATAGCAGCCAGACTGTGATGCGCAGGCAACACGGGACTGGCACAGGAGGAGCTAGCGGTTCAGAAAACAAGCACCACTGCTGTGTACGGCTGAGGCTGGCGTAGTAGGTGCAGGTGGCGCAAAGGGATACAGCAGTAATCAGTGATTGCAGCAGATATGTGAAGGCAGCCAGTAAGATTTTGATGATGACGATGTTGAAAATCTCCATGCCTTGATCCATGAGCAAGAGAGGGGTTCATGCTTCTTTTATACCCAAGGGAGATCCTCCTTTTTTGCCAAAAGCTAGTAAGGTTTTGGCTTTTGCTTTTCTTTACTTTGATTTCTCTTTTTTAGCTTCTAATAATAAATTATTACTTGAATATGGCCAACTTTTCCCAAAGTTCTCGTCCTTCGCTTTTCTAACTTCAAGGCTTTGCTTTTTGACCTCAAAGTTGCTTTTTCAAAAAGCAGCTTTTAGTTTTTTGGTCCAGCTTAAGTAACGCAGCGAGAAGACATGCCAAGTCAAGAGGAAGATGATGCCCAGTTTAAAGCTCGTTTGGCAGGGGCAGTGGATGTGTTTATGCAGCTCACACAAAGTGAGAAGTTTGCTGAATTTATGAGAGCCCCTTCTGAGCCTAAGAAGAAGAAGAAGAAAGAGCATTCTAGGAACCCACCTCAGGGCAATAGTGGTGCCTTCCCACAAGATCCTGCTTTTGGACCGTTTCCTAACATGCAGAACACTTATGGTGCAAACCCACAGAGTTCCTTTTTCGGACAGCCACCTATTCCGCAGCAGTCTATGCATCCAGGCTATTTTGGCGGTGGTTCCGTGTTCCAATCTATGACTGGGGGTTACCCTCAGGGAGGCATGGGAATGCAAGGGAATTTTGGACCTAATTTTCAGCCTGGTATGCAGGGGAATATGTATGGGGGCATGCAGCCTGGAATGCAAGGGATATGTATGGGGGCATGCAGCCCAGTATGCATAGTGGTATGTTTGGAAGGGAATTTTGGAGCTAATTTTCAGCCTGGTATGCAGGGGAATATGTATGGGGGCATGCAGCCTGGAATGCAAGGGATATGTATGGGGGCATGCAGCCCAGTATGCATAGTGGTATGTTTGGAAACATGGGGGGATCAGCAGGAATGCATGGTATGCCAGGTGTGGGAACTGGCAATGTTGACCCTATGATGGGCATGAATGCTGGGGGTAGCAATCTTGTGAGGCCACTTCCTTACGATAGATTATGGGTAAGGCGAAGGATTATAAGGAAGGGGGAACTCCAGTGAAATTTGACACATTCAGTGGAGCCAAAGACAAGCTAAAGGCACTTACCTTTTTACAGCAGTTTGATGCTGCTTTTTTTGGTGGAAATTACACGGAATCCTCGAAGGTGAGAAAAGCCGCGACTTTTCTCAAGGGCAATGCATTGCAGTGGTGGTCCACTCTTCTTTTGCAGGGCATAGCACCATCTACTTGGATACAGTTTAAACAGGTGTTCTCTTCCATGTGGCTCACATCTACATTTGAGGTGGATGTAATGACAACATGGCACAAGTTGGATGCATCGAAGTGTGAAAATCTTGAGGATTATAATAAGAAGTTTTGGGAAGCTTTACTCCCAGTTACTTCTTATCGTGCAGTACCATTGTTTGAGCAGGTTGAGAAGTATTGTTGTGGGCTGCCGAAGGAAGTGCGTGACTATTGCATAAAGACTCGAGTAACGAATATGTCACAGATGATAGAGAATGCCATGACGGCAAATGCGTTACTCACTGGAGTTTCAACTGGATTTAAAGGAAGTAAAAGCACAAGCAAGAGAACTGAAAAGTCAGGGCAAAAGGGTCTACAAAGAAGTGGTATAAGAAGTTACCAATGCCCAAGAGAACTCCTGAGGAGAGACAGGCTTTGATGGATGCTAGGAAGTGCTTTTTCTGTACTGAGGAGGGACATATGTCTTTTAATTGTCCCAAAAGGACTCTGACACTAAAGGGGAGCCCAAGTCTAAGAAAGCAAAGCCTTCTACAGGGTTAGTTCCTGATCTTGTTGGGGAACAGCCAAGTGGTGAAGAGACTGAGTTGTGCAGCGCATGGGGCAAAGTGAGAGATCATAATGCCTTGATTTTCTTTGACACAGGTGCTAGAGCCAACTTTATCTCACCAGATTTGGCTGGCAGATTGGGGATCCGCGCAGAGGAGATGGGGCCTTTGTATGAGGCTAATATGGCTTGTCCTGGGTATGCAGAACCCGTTACCCATATTATTGGGAAGCTGAGGCTTCATGTGCAGGGTTATGTGGACAGTGAGGAGTTCTTTATCATGCCACTTGATGGGTGTGATGTTTTATTGGGTATGCCATGGTGCCATAGAGTACATGCGGTGGTGGATACGTATAACAGGAAGATTATTTTGACTCATAGAGAGAAAGAGCATATTTTGGATGTGAAGCTTACAGGGGAATCTATTCCTATTGTATCAGCTTTGGCCATTTCATCAGTACTGAAAAAGCATCTTTCCGCGTACTTGGTTTTTGTAAAGGATGTAAAAGATGATGAGTCTAAATCTAATTTGTCTATGTTAGATAAAGACAAGACTGATTTTCTACGTGAGTACCAAGATTGTTTTTCCGAGTCATTGCCAGGAGAACTTCCTCCGGAACGGCCACCGGAACGGCCAAAAGATCATGCTATTGATCTTATTCCGGGGAGTACCCCACCAAATAGACCGTCGTACTGTGTTAGTGCCGCCCAATAAGAGGAAATTATGAGCCAGGTACAGGAGTTGTTGAAGAAGGGGTTGATCCAGCATAGCTCATCACCCTTTTGCTCACCTGTGCTCTTAGTGCAAAAGAAAGATGGTTCTTGGCGCATGTGTATAGATTACAAGGCGCTAAACAAGAACACCATCAAGAATCGATTCCCTATTCCGAGGATCGATGACATATTGGACCGCTTACAAGGCTCCACAGTCTTTAGTCGAATAGACTTGAAAAGCGGGTATCATCAGATACGCATTAGACCCGAGGATGTGCATAAGACAACATTTCGGACCACTTTTGGGCTATATGAGTCCTTGGTCATGCCCTTTGGTTTGACAAATGCTCTTGCCACATTTAACAGGATGATGGACAGGATTTTCCGGCCTCATAGAGCGTTTGTGGGCACATTCTTTGATGATATGATTGTGCATTCACGCACAGAGGAGGAGCATAGGAGGCATTTGGCCATTGTGTTTGAAGAACTCCGAAAGCATAGGTTGGTCATTAATGGCAAGAAGAGTGAGTTCTTCTTGGAAGAGATACACTTCTTGGAGCATATCGTGTCTAAAGATGGAGTCCGTATAGATCCTTCGAAAGTGGAAGAAATTCTCAATTGGCCAGATTTGAGGACCGTGCATGATGTACGCAGCTTTTTGGGATTGTGTTCCTATTACAAGCGGTACATACAATATTTTGCTAAGATTGCTTCGCCCCTTCATGCTTTAACAAAGAAGGGAACTCCATTTCGATGGGCTGATCGGGAAATTGCAGCCTTTAAAAAGCTTAAAGAAAAGCTTACTTCGGATCCCGTATTGGTATTACCGGATCTCCGAAAGGCTTTTGTTGTCTAGTGTGATGCATGTGGAAACATCATTGGAACAGTTCTCATGCAGGAAGGACATGTGATAGCCTATGAGAGTCATATATTACAAAATGCCGAGAAGCATTTACAGGTTATGAGAAAGAGATGTTGGCTGCAATTCATGCTCTTTCTACATGGAAACACTATTTGCTTGGGGCTGATTTCACTGTGCAGACAGATCATCAGACCTTGCGTTATTTCCTTACGCAAACTAAACATTCTGAGAAGCACAACTTTTTGTCTATGTTCCACTTTCAAATTGTACATGTGGAAGGCAAAAAGAATGTTGTGGCAGATGCTTTGTCAGGCAAGCCACAGGTCTCAGTAGTTTCACTTGCTTATCATCATGAGCTCGATGAGATAAAAGAGAAATATGCCCACGATGAGGATTTGGAAGGGTCTATGATCAGATGTCTGAGGGTCATCGACGTGATCATTATACTCTCAGGGATGGCTTTTTGTCGATGCATGGTAGACTATGTGTTACCAGGCAGTTACGACTCAAGGTTATGATTGAAAGTCATGCTGAGGATTTTGGAAGGGTCTATGATCAGATGTCTGAGGGTCAGCAGCATGATCATTATACTCTCAGGGATGGCTTTTTGTCCATGCATGGTAGACTATGTGTTACCAGGCAGTTACGGCTAAAGGTTATGATTGAAAGTCATGCTCCACCGTATGCAGGTCATAGAGGTATTGATGCCATGGTAAAGGCAGTTGAGGCTTTCTTTTATTGGCCAACATGAGAAGAGATGTTGATGCTTTTGTTAGGCAATGCATCGTATGTCGCAAGTGAAGTATGACCATCAGAAGACACCAGGGTTACTTCAGCCTTTACCTATTCCAGATAGACCATGGGAGAGCATTGCCATGGATTTTATATTTGATCTTCCAAGGACACAAACGGGGAATGATGGCATTTGGACTATCATATGCAGGTTCAGTAAGCAAGCTCATTTCATTCCCGTGCCTAAGACGATCAAAGTTGATCACATGGTGAAATTGTTCATGGCAAACATCTTCAAGTATCATGGTATGCCTTCGTCTATCATCAGTGACCATGTGAAACCGATCCCGTCAGGTGGGAAGACTCCGTTGGACACCCACACGCTTAATAGCACAACTTTAAAACCACAAATTTGAAATGGACAACTTAATACAACTTGAAATTGAAATGAAATGAAATGGAAAGATGGACACCAGCACTGGGGCCGGAACGGGCCGACCCCCCCCCTCAATATATGATATATTTATTGGGAGTATTTAACAAATACAATGCTCCATGGGTTCCAAGAACCAGATGATGTCCATGTACATATGAAAACAGTACCAAACAAATAGGCTCGAAGTCGAAATTCGATGTAGATGCTCGAAGCAGAACGACTACTAGCGTGGTCCAGTCTCTACGGTCCTGTGCTTTCACTGGACTCCGCGGAGAGCGCCTCACTGGTGTTCCGAGACCACGCACAAACAGGCGCTCTCGTACTAACGCCTGGCTCTCCCGATCTCAGCACCTTTGGACCGAGGTTCTCCAATAGAAAATGGACAACCCGGCACCGAACGGGTGTTGGCCGTATAGGGAGTCGAGAATCCCTTATCAGATTTAAACACAAAATACTTTACTTAAATCTGAAATTCACTTACTTGTGGATGGCTTGATAGAGAACCAATACCCGTGGTATTTGTGTAGAAGATGTAGCCACCCAGGAGATGTGAAGTCTTCTTGTAGTCGCCAGTGGAGAAGATGTGCCATCTTGTTGAGATGGCACAGCCGCCTTGTAGATAAACTTAGTGTAGCCACCAGGACAAGTACCACCGCAAAGATCACAGCCGCCTGCTGTGAGAGAAGGAGTACCCACTTGCAAGGGAGAAGAGGCCTGGCTGCAGCGTGTAGAGAAGATGGAATGGAAGAGCATAATCTGAACTGTAGCAGCCGCCTATGAGGATGGTGGGCTGCCCTGCAGGTAGAACAGGCGCAGCCTGTGAACTGTAGAAGGTGGGTAGCCTGCAGGTAACACCAGCGCAGAGGATAGGGCAGTGCAACCTGTGGTTGTGCAACCGCCTACTGATGGAACCGCCTGCTGTCTGCCAGCCAGCCGCCTATAGGAGTGCATGCGCAGCCTGTTATGAAAAGAGAGAGCACACACACACGCCTGGCTGCTGAAAGGAGAAGAGATGCCTAGTCGACTGCAGTAAACAGGCGCAGCCTACTGGACAGAAGAGGCATGCATAGTCTGCTGAAGATGGCAGCCGCCTGTAGGAGAACGAGCGCAGGAGATGGTCACCAAAAGATGGTCGCCGGGTGGTTTCTTTACGCAAGAAGGTGATCGCCCCGTTGTTCCATGCTGAAGGTGAAAGCCTTTTTTAATAAAAATTAAGGTGGAGTTCAACCTTAGTGATTCCCACGCTTGCATGTGGGTGACGAGTGTGGGTAGGTGACCATGCCCACCCCCACACTCACTTAAGTGGGGCTCCCCACCTTGGCCCCTAAGTGGGTGCCCAAAGTGGTGCCCACATTTAAGTGTGTGTGAACAAAAGACCTTATAAATTAAAAGGTTAGAATATGAAACATTAAAACAACATGTGCGATATACGTACCACCTGTTCACATGCACCAAAACTCGTCAGAATACAGAGCAGACTTCACGACTCACTGGCAGGCGTCCCTGCTCAGTAAGTAACACGTCAAGCAGGCAAACACACAAATACATGTCATGCGAAAACAGTTTCAAACATGCAAAACATGTGTGCATGTGCAAATAGTAACATGGACATATCTCCCGTTCATGGAACAAGTACAAAATATCTGTCGGCACAAAACTGGCACGACGTAAAACATAAAAACCTGGTCTTCCTATGGAGTGACAGACGCAAAAACTGGAGATGGACCAAATGGTCGGCTAATTGGTGACATCCCCCCGGGCTTCTAAAGAGTTGACCTCAACTGAAAAGCCTCAAGATATGCCTGCAACAACTGTGGATAATCAACAAAATAGTCTTCATTTACCCACTTGGCATCAATAGGCAAATAATTCTTAAACTTCACAAGGTATCTCCTGGAAAGCTTTCCTGCAAACAGGTAGCTTTCTCTCCTTGTGAAAAACAATCTGTTCTGGCTGGAGGATCTCCTCAAGCTCTTCAATCTCTGGCGGATCTTCTGTGACAGGCTCATCAGGATCTTGCCCCACATATTTCCGAAATAGACTCACATGAAAAGCATTGTGAATCTTCCAATGACTAGGTAAAGCAAGCCTGTAGGACACTTCATTGATCTTGTGAATCACCTTGAAGGGTCCATAATAGCGAGGAGAAAGCTTAGGATATGATCCTTCTCGTCCTAGCCTCTTCCGAAGCCTAGCCTTCTCAAATTTCAGCAATACCCAATCACCTTCTTTGACTTCCATGTCCCTTCTATGCTTGTCAGCAGCCATTTTATGCTTATCCTGAGATCTTGCTATGGCTGTCCACACCTGACCAAAGGCAACATCCAAGTCACGTACATATTCATCAGCTGCAAAAATCTCATCCTTTGTTCGAAGAATGGGTGGCAATACCACTCTGCCATAGATAATCTCAAACGGAGCCTTTCCCGTGGAAGCATGGATCGTATTGTTGTAGGCAAACTCAACAAGTGGAAGATACTTCTCCCATGCACTCTTTTGATCTGCCACATAACACTTCAATAAATCCAACACGGCTGAATTTGCAGCTTCACTTTGGCCATCCGTTTGGGGATGATAAGCTGATGAAAACTCAAGCTTAGTACCCATATTATCAAATAAAGCCCTCCAAAAGAGACTCGTAGTCCTGGGATCTCTATCCCCAACAATGGATTTAGGCATTCCATGATGCTTGAAAATATTTGCAAGAAAAAGCTTTACCATATGATCAGCTTTAATGGTTTTCTTGACGGGCAAGAAGTGAGCTTGCTTGCTAAACCTGTCCACAATAGTCCAAATAGCATCATTCCCATGCTGGGATCTAGGCAAATCCATAATAAAATCCATAGTAATGCTTTCCCAAGAATGCGAGGGAATAGGCAATGGCTGAAGCAAACCTGGAGGTTTTTGCCTATCAAATTTCACCTTTTGGCAAGTAATACATGCACGTACATAAGCCTCAATGTCTTTACGCATGCTTGGCCAAAAGAAATATCTCTGAATCATGCGAGTAGTGGGCATAATACCTCTATGACCAGCATATGGTGGAGCGTGACATTCGTCCATAACCTTTGGACGCAAATCCTTCACCACACATAGGCAATTATCCTTCATAAGATAACCCTCGTTGATAACATAAGAGGCATGTGAATGACCAGCCATCAAATCAGTCCATATAAGGTAAAAATCAGCATCCAGATGATACAAATCTCGCATAGCAGATAAGTCTCCATGAGAGGCCACTGAGACTGCAGCTATATAAGGCCTCCTGGATAGTGCATCAGCCACCACATTTTTCTTTCCTGGAGTATGCACAATCTGAAAATGAAACATGAAAAGAAAATTTGCCATTCTCATCTGCTTCTCTGAAAGCTTTGTTTGAGATAGAAAGTATCTCAAGCTTTGATGATCTGTCTTGACTACAAATTTAGCCCCAAGAAGATAATGTTTCCATATCTTTAAGGCATGAATTACAGCCAAGAGCTCCTTCTCATAGATATCCATATGAAGCTCAGCATCATGCAAACGACGGCTCTCGTATGCAACTGCATGCCCTTCTTGATTTAGGACAGCTCCTATACAATCACCACAAGCATCACATTCAACCACGAATGACTTGTGCAAGTCAAGAACAATCAAAACGGGTCCACATATGATAGCATGCTTGAGCTGCAAGAAAGCATCCTGTTCCTTTGAAGTCCATTTGAAAGCAGTTTTCTTCTTCGTGAGATCATGTAGAGGAGTGGCAATCATAGCAAAATGCCTTATGAGACGCCTGTAATACGAACATAATCCCAGAAAACTACGTACTTGATGTATGTTTTGCAATTCGGGCCAATTGCGAATGGTCTCTATCTTTGCAGGATCCATTGTAACTCCATCTTTGGATACAATATGACCCAAATAATGAATTTCTGAAAGGAAGAACTCACTTTTCTTGGCATTAACGAAAAGTTTATGCTTCTGCAACTCTTCGAACACTGTGACCAAATGAGTTCTCTGTTCCTGCTCATTCTTGGAGAAAACCAAGATATCATCAAAGAAGACTCTTGTGAATTTGCGATGGGGTCGGAATATCCTATCCATCATACGATTAAAAGTAGCAGGAGCATTTGTAAGACCAAAAGGCATTACCAAAAATTCATATAGTCCGAAGGCTGTCCTGAATGCAGTCTTATGGACATCTTGTGGCACCACGCGTATCTGGTGATAACCACTCTTCAAATCAAGTCGGCTAAAGCAAGCCGAACCATCAAGCTTATCCAAGATATCATCAATACGCGGAATTGGGAATCTGTTCTTGATGGTAAGCTTGTTCAAAGCTCTATAGTCCACACACATACGCAATGATCCGTCCTTCTTTTGAACAAGAAGCATAGGAGAGCAGTAAGGTGAGGAACTGGGCTGAACCAAACCTTTCTCTAAAAGCTCGTTTACCTGCTTCATGATTTCTTCTTGTTGTGCAGCACTCACTCGGTATGCGGGTTTGTTAGGTGGAGAACTACCTGGCACAAGATCTATGCGATGATCTTCGAGCACTCACTCGGTATGCGGGTTTGTTAGGTGGAGAACTACCTGGCACAAGATCTATGCGATGATCTTCGGGCCTTTGGGGAGGTAATTCACCTGGCAATGAATCAGCAAAACAGTCGTTGAATGCATTAAGAAAATTCAGCCTATCATTAGACATAGCATCCACATTTCGATGATTTGGCACAAGGCTATCACGAACAAAAACCAAGTATGCTGAAAGACTCTTTTTCATTGCTTTATTAATTTGGATGTGTGATACAAGTGGAATGGAATCCCCTTCTTTGCCAGCATCAATAAAATGCATGCGGCCTTTATGCATAAAAGAAATCATATTAGACTTGTAGTCTTTGCGGGGCTCAAGCCTATGGTGCCACGGCTTGCCCAACAATACATCACATCCATTCAGTGGAGCAACTAGGAAATGCTCATTATCAACGTAGCCTTGGATATGGATGCGCAACTTCCCTATCAATGGGGTAACCTGCACCTCTTTACCAATAAATGCAGCTTCGGCTTCAATCTGAGGTCCCATGTTCTCAACCTCAATACCCAATGCAGCTGCCATTTGCATAGAGATGAAGTTGTCAGTTGCACAGTCATCAAACATGAATAAGGCGGGCTGATCCTTGATTTGCCCCCAAGCCTTGCAAACCATTCGCTCTTTTGCATCATGACCTGTATTTCCTTGCACATCAGAAACTGCATGTACATTAGCCTCAGTCTGCTTGTCCGCGTGCTTTGGTTTGCGATCTGGGCATTGTCGAAACATGTGGTCTTTGCTACCACAAGAAAAGCATTTTCCATCCTTGGCATATAGCTCTCTTTGCTCCGGGGTTAAGCCGAATTTGTTCTTCCTTGGGCCCTGATCTTTAGATGTGTTATTTTCAGCTTTAGCTCCCTTGTAGGTGTCCCGGAAGTTCTTTTTAGGTGACTGTCCACCCTTTTGCTGATTTGGGACAGCCTTATCCTTCCCCTTGGAACCTCCTTGATCCTGCTTAATCTTGAGCACCAATTGCTCCGTAGCAAGAGCAGAAGCTGTGAGTTGTTGCAAAGTATGTTTCGGGTGCAATTCTATGCCCGAACGATATGCTGGTTGCAGTCCAGAACGAAACTTCCTCTTTCTTTCATCCTCAGTGATTTGCATAAAGGGAGTCACTTCCAGCAACACTTTCCAGAATTTGTTAACATACTGTTGCACACTTTCATTGTCTCTTTGTTCCAGCTTGTCCCACTTTTGAGTGAGAGTTTGCTCCGCATTTGGTGGCAAAAACTGAGCATAGAATCTGTCTTTAAATTCCTTCCAAGTGGAAATGGGATCCTTGGTGATCTTTTCAGTGATCCACCAATGAGCAGCAGTCCCTTTCAAAAACATGCTAGCATGGCGTATCTTTGACTTTTCAGTAAAGTCCTCATCGCTAAAAGCAATGTTGAACTGTGCCACAAATGCTAACACCTTAGAAGCATCATGTTCACCATGAAAGACATCAAATTTAACAAATTTGTCACCTGCTTTGAATTCCTTGAGCTTTCTGGCATGAGGCTCATGGTCTTCTCTTTTTCTTTTCCCCTTATCCAACGGGGCAGCCCTATCTGCATGGGCTCCATGGGCCGTCAGAAGTTTCATGAGGCACGGTGGAATGTGCTCCACGAACTCGAAACTCAGATGCATGTGACTTACCTGCATATGGCATTGTCTCTCCATGAGACAACTCTAAAGGCAAAATTTTTCTAGAAGCAGACCTGTCACCATGAGATACATGTCTTGCATGCATGTGACTTTCATGCCCTCCATGAGCACTGGCATACATAAATCTGTCAGGCTTTGTGCCTTGTGGAGAAGATGCATGTCGAGAGGTGACTGTCACCTCTTCCTTTTGCATAAAAGATTTCAGCCTTTGAGATGCGGGATCTCCATGCTTCAAACGAGGTGGATTTCTGAATTTCAGCTCTCCGTCATCTCCCTCTTTAATATCACCTTTGCGGAGAAGGTAGACAAGTGCCAACTCCCTTGGTTTCTTGCCCACTTCCCGAGCCATAGACTCAAAAGTTACATCTACCATTGCATCAGCCTTCCTGGCTTCAATAGCACTTTGCAGATGGGGATCTTCATGCAAAAACTTTAACTCTTGCTCTTGAGCCTGCAAAAGTTTTCTCATATGTTCCATTTCAGCCCTCATAGCATCAGGCTCTTGTTCAAGCATAACTGTCTTTCCTGGAGACAGTTGACCCTTTGATTCACTATCATTAACTCTTTCAAGGGACTTGTGTCTTCCTCGCAGGGCATCAGACCCATGAGAGGCACTAGATGGACCCCTCGAATTTGGCACTTCCAAAGGGTTGCCTTGGCTGTCCATTGTGTTTTAAGTTTGCTAAAAGTGGGATGTCCAGTACACAGGTTCGTTTCCCCACTAGGAAGAGAGAAACAACCGTGCTCTGATACCAATGAAACCGATCCCGTCATGTGGGAAGACTCCGTTGGACACCCACACGCTTAATAGCACAACTTTAAAACCACAAATTTGAAATGGACAACTTAATACAACTTGAAATTGAAATGAAATGAAATGGAAAGATGGACACCAGCACTGGGGCCGGAACGGGCCGACCCCCCCCTCAATATATGATATATTTATTGGGAGTATTTAACAAATACAATGCTCCATGGGTTCCAAGAACCAGATGATGTCCATGTACATATGAAAACAGTACCAAACAAATAGGTTCGAAGTCGAAATTCGATGTAGATGCTCGAAGCAGAACGACTACTAGCGTGGTCCAGTCTCTACGGTCCTGTGCTTTCACTGGACTCCGCGGAGAGCGCCTCACTGGTGTTCCGAGACCACGCACAAGCAGGCGCTCTCGTACTAACGCCCGGCTCTCCCGATCTCAGCACCTTTGGACCGAGGTTCTCCAATAGAAAATGGACAACCCGGCACCGAACGGGTGTTGGCCGTATAGGGAGTCGAGAATCCCTTATCAGATTTAAACACAAAATACTTTACTTAAATCTGAAATTCACTTACTTGTGGATGGCTTGATAGAGAACCAATACCCGTGATATTTGTGTAGAAGATGTAGCCACCCAGGAGATGTGAAGTCTTCTTGTAGTCGCCAGTGGAGAAGATGTGCCATCTTGTTGAGACGGCACAGCCGCCTTGTAGATAAACTTAGTGTAGCCACCAGGACAAGTACCACCGCAAAGATCACAGCCGCCTGCTGTGAGAGAAGGAGTACCCACTTGCAAGGGAGAAGAGGCCTGGCTGCAGCGTGTAGAGAAGATGGAATGGAAGAGCATAATCTGAACTGTGGTAGCCGCCTATGAGGATGGTGGGCTGCCCTGCAGGTAGAACAGGCGCAGCCTGTGAACTGTAGAAGGTGGGTAGCCTGCAGGTAACACCAGCGCAGAGGATAGGGCAGTGCAGCCTGTGGTTGTGCAACCGCCTACTGATGGAACCGCCTGCTGTCTGCCAGCCAGCCGCCTGTAGGAGTGCATGCGCCTGGCTGAAAGGAGAAGAGATGCCTAGTCGACTGCAGTAAACAGGCGCAGCCTACTGGACAGAAGAGGCGTGCATAGTCTGCTGAAGATGGCAGCCGCCTGTAGGAGAACGAGCGCAGGAGATGGTCACCGGGTGGTTTCTTTACGCAAGAAGGTGATCGCCCCGTTGTTCCATGCTGAAGGTGAAAGCCTTTTTTAATAAAAATTAAGGTGGAGTTCAACCTTAGTGATTCCCACGCTTGCATGTGGGTGACCAGTGTGGGTAGGTGACCATGCCCACCCCCACACTCACTTAAGTGGGGCTCCCCACCTTGGCCCCTAAGTGGGTGCCCAAAGTGGTGCCCACATTTAAGTGTGTGTGAACAAAAGACCTTATAAATTAAAAGGTTAGAATATGAAACATTAAAACAACATGTGCGATATACGTACCACCTGTTCACATGCACCAAAACTCGTCAGAATACAGAGCAGAATTCACGACTCACTGGCAGGCGTCCCCGCTCAGTAAGTAACACGTCAAGCAGGCAAACACACAAATACATGTCATGCGAAAACAGTTTCAAACATGCAAAACATGCGTGCATGTGCAAACAGTAACATGGACATATCTCCCGTTCATGGAACAAGTACAAAATATCTGTCGGCACAAAACTGGCACGACGAAAAACATAAAAACCTGGTCTTCCTATGGAGTGACAGTCCCATAGGTAAGACACAGTTCCAGGCACGAGTCTCCCTATGGTGTGACAGTCCCATAGGCAAAACACGGCACGAATACTGGCTCTTCCATGGCGTGACAATCCCATGGGTCGAACACAGTCCAGGTCATACACGGGTGGCACCAATCTAGCTCCCGTCCATACGACACCATCCTGCTAACACACGGGTGGCACCAGTCTGGCTCCCGTCCATGTCAGCAAAATACTGGCCTCTTCACATGAGACACCGGCCTGGCCTCAAGTGAACGAGACGCAAAAACTGGAGATGGACCAAATGGTCGGTCAATTGGTGACACCATGATCCACGGATGACGAGTTTATTTTGGAGAGGATTGTTTGACAACATGGGTACAACTCTCAAGTTTTCATCATCGTTTCATCCATAGACAGATGGTCAGTCGAAAGAGGCTAATTCCACAATGTTAGATCTTCTTAAGTGTTATGTGTCAGAGGACAAGCAACAATGGAAAAAGTATCTTCCTTTGGTGGAGTTTGCTTATAACAACACCGTCCATATCTCGACGGGCAAGGCGCCTTTTGAGATTGTGGAAGGAGGAAAGAAGACACCACCCATTTTGCACACAAAGGATAAGATCTTTGAGGGTAATCAATATGTGGAGAACGTGGATGAAGCTTATCGAAGAGTTAAGTTGGCACTCCAGAAAACTCAGCAAAAGCAAAAGAAAGCAGCAGACCGTCACAGACATGCATTAGAGTTTGCATTGGGTGATTGGGTTCTTTTGCGATTTGAGAAAGCTAGGCTCAAAAAGATGAAGGCTAAAGAGCGCTTATTCCCTAAGTTGAGCATGCGCTATTATGGACCTTTTCAGGTTTTGGAAAAGATTGGTGAGGTGACCTATCGTTTGAAGCTACCAGATCACTAGAGGATTCACAATGCATTTCATGTGAGTCTACTTAGACCTTTCCGTGGGGATGTGCCTGAGGATGTATCAGATAAGGCTCAGCCGAAAGTTGAGGAACTTGATGAGGTTCTTATTCCAGAGCAGATACTGGCACATAAGGAAAGAAAGGTACGAGGTAAAGTTTCCCATCGCTATCTTGTGAAGTTCAAGAACTATTCACCGATGGATGCGAAGTGGATGGAGGAGGGTGACTTAGCAGATTCACCTCAGGTATTGCAGCTTTATCTCGATGCCTTTGAGTTGGAGCCGACTCTTGCTAAGGCTCATTCACGTTCAGCAGAGCATGAGTCTGGAGCATTGCCTGATGCTCAAGAGGGGGGGTAGCACCTCTGCTCCCTTGATACAGACAGGCTCAGATGACATCCAAAGGTCGCCTGGTGCAGCTTTTGTCTCACCCGAAGGTACTGATGGCTGACAGTACATCTGTTTATGGGACTTCTATGATATATGTGTACTAGTCACATTGGATGTTGTGGTTGTGTATGGTTCACAGTGGTATACAACTTGGACTATTACTACACCATTGGTTTGCAGTGAATGTTGCTACATATGAATGGCTTAGAGAGATTGGGACGCTGATCTTGCCATATTGTACTTTTCACTTTGGATGTCTTGCTGTATCACCAGATTGCAATCAAGGACACTTGCCATTGTTCAAGAGGGGGGTATGTCATGGCCCTGTGAAATTGGTACAGCATAAGTGTGGGCATGGTGGTCGGTGAACAAGATAAACATTTAATTGTTCATACTTGGGTGCCCGGACAAATGGTAACATGTGTGGACATCCCCAAGTGTGAAGGGGGACCAAGGGATTTAAGTTTTTAAAGTTTATAACCTTGGGTGGCCCCTAGGCATAAGTGGCCTCTAGGAAGGTTTTAATAAACTTAAATGGGCCCTAGGATATTTATGGAGAGAAGGGGCTACTCCACTTTTGGAAGTACACGCCTCTCTCCCTTTTTTCTCTCTCTTGCTTTTGGAAAGAGTAAGGCTGGCAGGCAGCGTGGACTGAAGGGGGTGACAGATTTTCTGAAAACAAGGTGCATACAGCCTAAGGTGATTGGCAGTTGTGGGCGTTTCTGAAAAAGAAAACGCATATAGTCTGGCTGCAGGCTGCGCCCCTCTTACTCCTGCTTTTGGAGGGACAGTAGACAGGCGGCGATGTTTGCAAGCGTGGGAAAATTCTGATGCTGAGAACTCTGCGCTGCTGGCCACAGGTGGCTTTTTGGAAAGGCTGCAGGCGGGCTGAATTGCTGAGACTACACGGACAGCCTAGCACTCCTCCACGCATGCTTTTACGGGATTGAAACTGGCTGCTGTGTTGCGCTACAGGGCAGAGACACAGGCCATACTGTCTTTCTCTTTCTTGGGTCTTTGGGAGGATAGCCGACTGTTGTGCTGCAAAGAAAATAGTCGCCTACAGAAGCTTCTTCTCTCTCCTTTGCTTTTGGCAAGAAGATGGTTGTCAGTTGGGAAGTGTGAATTGTGAGAAGGGAACACAAGGCTGCACAGCAGGTTCTCTCACTGTTTGTCTCTCTCCCGGCTGCAAGACAAGAGGACAGGACAGTCCCGGGCTTTTCCTTGAGTCTTTTCTTCCTTGTGGAAACCAACATCAAGACTGTAAGTTTCTCTTTCTTTGTGAGCAAGTGGGACTGCAGGTGATGTCATACAAAGTCTCTCTTTTCACTGGCTCAAGACTGCTCTAGAGTGGCAGTTCAGAGGGTGGAAATAGGACAAGATTGTGGGCTGTTTTGGATGAGTTTGTGGACTGGTTTTCATGGCTGAGTTTATGGCTATGTGCATGGTTCAACCAGATGCTTATTCAAGCCTCATGGATGTACAGACTTAGCAGATTAGAGGTGATAACAGTGTGGTGTTCTTGGGACACAAGGCTGTGTAACCTCTATGCTAAGAGGTCCTGAGGATTGGTAGATTGGACTTGCAGACATACGAGCCATGGATGGCCATGTTGTAATCATCTAAATCTTTCCATTGAAATTGAATAAAGAAATACCGAAAGGGGCGCCAAGCTTTGGGGCCGACAGGTGTCGTTCTCCTTTTTGTTTTGGAGCACTCTAGCTCCTCTTTTTTTTTTTTGTCTAGACTACAATTGGATTGGGTGACAGCTAGTCTACCGCACTTTGGTTTCTACCAGAGGCCGGTTTCAGAATACCACCTAGAAACACTCTTGGAAGCTTGGAAAGCACACTAGCAAGCTTGGATATGGAGTTAGGAAGGAGAAAGTGCAAAAAATACAACCAAAGTGGCTCATGAAGGAGGGCGCCAACTTCTAGAGAGAGAAGGAAGAGAGATGATGAGATGTCCACCCTGGGTGTCAAGCAAAGAGGAAAAGTGACTTGTCGTGCAAGCCGGGATGGACACATGGCTGGTTGCTCTCTTTGAACAAGGAGATAAGGTCTCGGCAGTGGGCATTGAATTTTGTTCACCTCGGGACATCAACGTGTGCAAACACAAGGCTGGTCATTATTTATATGTCATGTGCACACACATGTACATGCTAATCTCAGGGCTAATCCTGGAGGCAACATGATAAAGACTCACTAGAACCAAATATTTTGGAGCATTGTGTGCTATTTTGGCAAGGCAAGTTGACCTGTAGTGGACATGGGGGCTGTCGGCCAGTACACAGAAGAGGAGGATCTAGTCGGCTGCAGCATATGTTTATTAATGTCCAGAAGCTGGCCGACCGGCAGTCGGCCAGTTCACATGGTCACTTCAAGGCCTATAAATAGGCATAATTGCTCATTGTTTTGATCATTCAACTCCTTTGGGTTGGGTCATAGAATTAGGGCTTTGTTTAGGTGATTTATCTTTTCATGGAAGGCAACCTATGGCTGTAAGATAGATGTACCTTTTTGTACCATATGAAATACTGAATTTCCAGCTATCTCTCTACTCTCCCTTCTGTCTGCGTTTTTGCATCAGCATGTTCTAGATGGTGTTTAGGACTGAAAGAAGCATCTCAGAGCTTCCACATGTAACATTATCAGTGAGTTTTGGTCACCCAAAACTTAATAAAGTGTATACACACTCACTTATAAATTAGTGCTAGTTTCTAAGGCTAGGTTTTGACCAACACTTACCACCTGTCACATGCCACATGACCATGTTAGAAGACAGTTTCACAAGCATGGTTCACGAATGGGCGTCCCCTTACCCATAACTATACATTGGTCGGGCAAGCATGAAAACAAAATGCAAATTCAATTGCAAGCAAGCACATAAAGATGCTATGCAATGAAATATTGATATGGACAATCCCCGTTCATGAGACTATACCAAAATAGACATGTTCCAGGCAAGTACACGAGATACCAAACCCAATGGAACACCAATCCTCCACGCATTTCCAGGCATGTACTCATCACAAGCACAAGTCCCAACGGAAAGCCAAGTCCACAGTATCACATGAGTGGCATCAATCCCCGGCATATGCAACTGCTATGGACACCAGTCCAATGTAAATACATAATGAGAAAGTACGGGTGAACGAGTTGGGTTGCCAAATGGTGACATCCCCTCCCCCGGGGCGATTCTAAATAGTTGTCCAAAATTGAAAAGCATCCAAATACGTCTAAAGCAAGTGCGGGCACTCTCTAAAGAACTTTTCATCCACCCATTCAATATCAATGGGAAGATAGTTTTTGAACTACATAAGGTAACGCCTGACAACTTTGCCTACAAGCAAGCTTGTGTTCCTTGTGATACACAATCTGTTCTGGCTGCAAAATCTCCTCAAGCTCATCCACTTCTGGTGCATCCTCAATGAGCGGTTCACTAGGCTCCGGCCCTATATACTTGCGAAGAAGACTCACATGAAAAGCATTGTGTATATGCCAATGACTAGGCAATGCCAACCTGAAAGCCACTTCATTAATCTTCTTGATCACTTGAAAAGGCCCATAGTACCTGGTTGCAAGCTTAGGATATGCATTCTCTTTGCCAAGCCTCTTTGCAAGTCTTGCTTTCTTGAATTTCAGCAATACCCAATCATTCTCCTTGACATCAAATTGCCTTCTATGCTTGTCGGCAGCCTTTTTATATTTGTCTTGTGACCTTACGATGGCTGTTTGCACTTGAACAAAGGCAATATCTAAGTCTCTTACATACTCATCACCTACAAATATCTCATCCTTTGTGCGTGACAAAACCACCTTGCCATAAACAATCTCAAACGGGGCCTTTCTCGTAGATGCATGGACCGTGGTGTTGTATGCAAATTCCACAAGCAGTAAGTACTTCTCCCAAGAAGACTTTTGATCCGTCACATAACATTTTAAGAGATCTAGCACGGCTGAATTTGCAGCCTCACTTTGCCCATTCGTTTGAGGGTGATGTTGGTATGGACTCACACACTCACACACAGAGTCCTGCAGAGCAAATTAGGGTCAGGTGTAGGAAGAAGAAGCTCACACAGAAATGAGAGAGAGAGAGAGAGAGAGAGAGAGAGAGAGAGAGAGAGCCAAACACACCAAATGTGTGGTAGCCACAAAATACAAGTCAACCCTTGCATGTGTGTCACATCCATATAATATAGAAGTACAAAAGTTATATGGATAGAGTGTCCTTTCACACTTGATATCCAAGGGGAAAAACCACATTGGGAAAAGTGCCCTTGGTTAAGCTCTGTTCACACATAGCACTACCATAAGTGAGCATATGCCTACAAATCCCCCCTGTAGTGAAAGTGTGAACCTGTACAAGGTAGCAGATCACTCTCTGTATGAGAGTAAGCCCAAAGCTTTGCAGAAAGCTTTAAACTTCTCTCGAGGTAAAGCCTTTGTGAATAGATCTGCAACATTATTTTGTGTAGGGCAATAAGATAAACTTATCTCCCCTGCATATAGCCTCTCTCTGACATAGCGATAATAAATCTCTATGTGCTTGGAACGTGCATGAAATACGGGATTTCGTGCCATGGTCATAGCACTCTGGCTATCAATGAGAATGGTGGTGGGTGACTGCTCACACTCACGAAGATTAGCCAATAATCTCCTCAACTATACACAATCTACTGTAGCTGTGAAGACTGCCTTGTACTCAACCTCGCAAGTAGATCTGGCAACAATGTGTTGCTTTTTGCTCAACCAAGATATGCATGAACTACCAAGAAAGAAACAATTCCCACTGGTGGATTGCCTGGTATCATAATCACCAGCCCAATCTGAATCATTGTATGCCAAAAGCTGCAAGCTGCTCCCCTTGGGATAGAACAAACCAAGATCCAGGGTACCTTGAAGTTAACGAAAAATGCGTTTGATTGCTTGCCAATGCTTCGTGCCTGGGCTGTGCATGAATTTGCTCAACAAAGACACCCCAAAAGATATGTCAGGCCTCGTGTTACACAAGTAAATGAGGCATCCCACTGCCTGGCTGTAAATGCCGGCCTCAAAAGGCTCTCCAATATCATGCATAGTAAGCCGTACACTTGGTTCTACTGGAGTAGAAATGGGCTTACATTCATCCATGTGAAACCTTTTTTAGCAAACTTTTTATGTACTTAGTTTGCTGTATAACAATGCCATCATCTGTATGCATAAACTGAATGCCGAGATAGTAGTGTAAAGGCCCCAAATCTGACATATCAAATTCAGCTTTCAAATCTGAAATTTGTGCTTTGCTAGTCCCTGTAATAAGCATGTCATATCACGCTAATGTGCTCCACATGACCGCCAGTGGGAATGATATCATCCACATAAAGGATGATAATCGTAACCATGCCGCGTTCCCGAAAGAGATACAGGTTAGGATCTGCAACCGATCTCTGAAATCCAGTCCGAACAAAGAAGGAATCAATCTTCTGATTCCAAGCCCTGGGAGCCTGCTTAAGACCATACAAGGCCTTACGTAACCTCTAAACCATCCCTTCTGATCCTAGAACAACAAAGCCTGGAGGCTGCTCAACATACACCTCCTCCTACAGGTCACCATTAAGGAACGCAGATTTTACATCCATTTGATACACCGGCCACCTCTGAGAAGAAGCAAGGGCAAGAACGGTCCGAATCGTGAACATCCGTGTTGTCGGTGCAAAGGTATCGTAGTCGATGCCTAGCCGCTAAGCATAACCTTTAGCCACAAGTCTGGCTTTGTGTTTGTCCACCGACCCATCTGACGCATATTTGGTCTTAAAGACGCATTTGACACCAATGACTGACCGTTTCGACGGCCTCGGTACCAACTCCCATGTGTTGTTCTTCTCGATGGCATCAAGTTCCACCTGCATGGCTTTCCTCAAGTATCCTGTGAGAGGGCTTCCTTGACGGGCCTAGTTTCTTTACTTTTGTCACACAGACCATTAGTTTAGAACCTATATTCCACCCGAAAGCCAGTCTTGCATACTTCATGCACTGACAGAAGATGAAAACCCAGAGCAGGGACGTAAAGAACACGGGAGGCATGCTTGCCCCCCTTGCCGTTGGGAATAATCTCCATCCGGCCCTCACTGTGTATCGGAATAGTGGAGTTGTCGCCAATAAAAATGCGACTTGACTGCCGTTTCAGATCCAAAAAGAAGTCACGGGACGGAGTCATGTGCCTGGAAGCACGACTGTCAAGAATCCATTTCCGGGTATCCTTCGCGGTGAAGCCAATTGCCTCCTCGCTCGAAGACGATGAAGCATCGGAGTCCATCATCTCTAAGTGCACAAATGCAGGAGTCTTTGCAGCTGAGGCTGAAGAATCAGCACTCTTCCCAGTCCGCTTAGGACACTTCCTCCAATGTTGGGTGTTGGACTCACACACTCATTAACGTCCACGGGAGGCCGAATCCGACCTATAGGACAGATCAGGTACATCCATTTACATTCCACTCTGGGTATCGATGCCAAAGAGGCATAAAACTGAAAAAAAATAACTCAAAATGAACTCTTAAGACTCTTTAAGAGTTTAAATTACAATGGGTTCTATTGCATCTAGTTCGAAATTGAGGTTCAAAATAAAAATAGCTATATTTCATCCATGGATGGATTTGCTCTTGAGGGGGGTGGGGTACGGAATTCTTTAATGATTGCTTGTCCTCCTCTGTATATTGCCCATTTGCCATTCTTTCTTGCTTCTTTAACTTTATTCAGCTCTGCCGATCTGTTCTTGAGTTGTAGCGGGGTGAGTTCATCAGCTATCCATACCTTTGTCCCTTGGAGAGACCTTGTTTGCTTCATCACTGCTATTTTCTCATTGTTGTCCATATAGGAGACTTTTGCCTGTGTACCCTTTACTATAATAGAGATAGGGTCTCCTAAGTCCACGAAGGGGACTACTTTGCTCAGTTGTGCTGTAAGTACATCTGTATCTAATATGTAGTCTTCTCGAAGCTCTTGAGCTATGTCTGTCCTATCCCAGCCTTGAGGAAGACCACCGACTCTGATTACCTTTTTGTTACTTTCCATTCGTTCCTTTTCTTTGACTGCTGATATGACTTCTTTAACAAAATCTTGTGAGTTAACTGAATTTACCTTTGAAACATGGTTTGTCGTTTCTGTTTGTAGTGTTGTAGGTATGGGTCCTTCTCGTGCTTCCTCTTGCTTCGTCTTCATGGCTTGCACTTGCACTTTCAATTCGTTGATTTGTTCATCTTTCTTGTGTAACGCGCGGAAGCTCTGGGTAGTCTTCTTTCAGCCCTAAACACTCTTGAAGACCTCCTGATGCAAAAACGCACCATGATGCAAAAACGCAGGTAGAGAGAGAGTAGAGAGAGAGAGTGAGAAGTGCTGGAAATTCAGTATATACTATGTACAAAAAAGGTACAAATCTGTACAGCACTTGGCTGCCCTCTTGAAAAGGTGATAAACCCTAATTCTGGCCCCCTATGGGACCCTCCTACTGACTCACACCCCTAGTGGGTGGAATACCTAAGACATTGAGCAAGGGGGCTATTTATAGCCCCTTGGAATAATGATGAACTGGCCGACTGCTGGTCGGCCAGTTACAGCTTCATAAAGTCCCTTTTGATGCAGCCGACTGGATGTGCTCTTGTCCTTGATGCGCCTGCTGCTGCCACCTCTTACTGACGTCAGCCGACATGCTTTCTGGTGCAGCCGACAGTCCCTATACTCAGCCGACTGTACCCTGGTTCTTTTCCACATCCAAACTGGCCACTTGTGCTCCAAGTTCTGCTCCATGTCCATCTTCTACTGGTTCCTAATCTTTATCTGCTTGCCTCTTCTGGATCTAGCCCTGGAAATGTCCATGGCATCTGGGATGCACATGACATCTTGATAGTCTCGTGTTTCAGTGCTGCTAATTCTCCCTAGAGTTTCTTCAGTTCTTGCATGAGGTAGGCTTCCCATGGTGTCGGCTTGCTCACGGGTGGAGGAATGGGCGGTAATTGTGAAGCGGTGACTGAGGCAAAAGACTTCTTACTTCCCATGTGTTGCTGCTGATAAAGGAGAGGGCTGTTGGTGGAACGAGTCTCCCCTCAAGGGTACCCTCTCCCCTTTGGGGGAGACTCAAAAAATGCGACCTACAAGATGCTCAGCTACAGGTTCAGGGGAGAGTTATGTTGCTGCCTTGGGGGCCTGAGCATGGGTGGGTGGGGTATCCACAAAATGCAAGTCAACCCTTGCATGTATGCCACATCCATATAATATAGAAGTACAAAATATTATATGTTAAGAGTGTCCTTTCACACTTGATATCCAAGGGGAAAAACCACATGGGAAAAAGTGCCCTTGGTTAAGCCCTGTTCACACATAGCACTACCATAAGTGAGCATATGCCTACAAATCCCCCCTGTAGTGGAAGTGTGAACCTGTACAAGGTAGCAGATTACTCTCTGTATGAGAGTAAGCCCAAAGCTTTGCGGAAAGCTTCAAACTTTTCTCGAGGTAAAGCCTTTGTGAATAGATCTGCAACATTATCCTGTGTAGGGCAGTAAGATAAACTGATCTCCCCTGCATGTAGCCTCTCTCTCACATGGTGATAATGAATCTCAATGTGCTTGGTACGTGCATGAAATACTGGATTTCGTGCCACGGCCATAGCACTCTGGCTATCAGTGAGTATGGTGGTGGGTGTCTGCTGACACTCACGAAGATCAGCCAATAGTCTCCTCAACCATACACAATCTACTGTAGCTGTGAAGACTGCCCTGTACTCAGCCTCACAAGTAGATGTGGCAACTTTTTACTCAACCAAGATATGCATGAACTGCCAAGAAAAAAACAATTCCCACTGGTGCATTGCCTGGTATCATAATCACCAGCCCAATCTGAATCACTGTATGCATAAAGCTGCAAGCTGCCCCCCCCTGGGATAGAACAAACCAAGATCCAGGGTACCCTTAAGATAACGAAAAATGCGTTTGACTACTTGCCAATGCTTTGTGCCTGGGCTGTGCATGAATTTGCTCAACAAAGACACCACAAAAGATATGTCTAGCCTTGTGTTACACAAGTAAACGAGGCATCCCACTGCCTGGCTGTAAATGCCGGCCTCAAAAGGCTCTCCAATATCATGCATAGTAAGCCGTACACCTGCTTCTACCGGAGTAGAAATGGGCTTACATTCATCCATGTGAAACCTTTTTAGCAAACTTTTTATGTACTTAGTTTGTTGCATAACAATGCCATCATCTGTATGCATAAACTGTATGCCGAGATAGTAGTGTAAAGGCCCCAAATCTGACATATCAAATTCAGCTTTCAAATCTGAAATTTGTGCTTTGCTAGTACCTGTATAATGAGCATGTCATCTACATACAAGATGACTATGAGAATATCGGCATCCGTTTTCTTCACATACAATGTGCTTTCAGCTGGACTATTCACATAACCTTGGCTGGTTAGATGAGCATGTATCTTATCATACCAAGCTCTTGGAGCTTGCTTTAACCCATACAATGCTTTGTGTAACCTGCATACTTTATGTTCGTCGCCAGGAACTACAAAACCAATGGGCTGATTTACATATACTTCCTCCTGTAAATCCCCATTTAAGAATGCAGTTTTGATGTCCAATTGATGCACTATCCATCCTTTATGTGCAGCCAATGTAATCACTGATCTTATTGTGGTCATTCTGGAAGTAGGAGCAAAAGTCTCTTCATAATCTATTCCCTTTTTCTGGGAGTAGCCTTTAGCCACAAGTCTTGCTTTGTACCTGTCAATAGTACCATCAGACTTTCTTTTGACTTTGTACACCCACTTTGTTCCAATGACATGCTTGCCTTTAGGCAATTCCACAAGATCCCATGTATTGTTCTTCATGATAGAAGAAATTTCAGCTTGCATAGCTTGCAACCAATGCTCATTCTCATGTGCTTCTTCATAAGAAGAAGGCTCTTCTAAATCAAAGAGACCACCCATTGCTAATGCAGACTCCCCACAATGTATATTCAAAGCATGGCTGGAACTAGCCCTTGTTCTACCTGTGAGTGGAGCTGCAAGTTTGCTTTCTTGCAAAGTTTTCAGCAATCATCTTGGCACTGACTTGGCTGTGTCTATGGCTGTTTGCTCTTCCCTGACAAGATCTTCCACTTCTTCCATAGAAGGGGGCTGAATGGCTGGCTGTTCCACATGTTATACATGAGGATTTTCTTGTGTAGTGGCTGGTTGATCTGAATCCCCCCTAATTGCAATGGGTAAAAGTCCATCAAACATGTCCTGTATGCCTGTATCATTGCTTTTATACAAGCTGTACATGGGCTGTTCTGAATTTTCAGCAAATACCACATCTACTCTTCCTGGATTACATTAGCTGATTGTTGTGCTTTGTCATCAGAAGAGTCTGCTACTGCATTGCCTGCTTCTTTCCTTTTCTCTTTTGTGACCCGCTTCCTACATTCATTGATGTAGTGTCCAGGCTTATGGCAGTAGTGACATTTGCCCTTCTTTTTGGGCTTGTTTGCATCCCCTTTGTCAGACTTTTCACCACCAGAAGAGAGCTGTCCATGACCAGCCTTGCTAGACTGTTGTCCCCCATGCTTAAAGCTCTTTGCTTTACCCTTATCCTTGGCTGTAAATGCCTTGTCTCCACCACGGTTGCTTGATAAGTTTACTCTTGTTTGCTCTTCCTGCAAGAGTAAACCCACCAGCTCTTCAAAAGTGACGGGATCACCACCTCCTCTCATTGAGAGGTTGAGAGAGGTGTGAAAGCCCAAGTAGGAAGGTGGTAAAGAATGAAGAGTGTTGGTGACCATCTGTCTGTCTGGGATAACCTCATCAATGTTGAGCAATTGTTCCTGCAAATCTTTCACTTTGGTGAGATGATCTGCCATGGAGTCACCCTCATCCATAGAAAGAAGATCCAATTGCCTCTTCAAGTAGGCAACTCTTGCCTCGTTGCGTACCTGATACATTGCTTCCAATGTGTCCCATGCAAGCCTCGATGTCTTGCAAGAACGAATGTGCAGAATAATAGTCCTTTTCACTGAAAGGGCTATCAATGACATGGCCTGTGCATCTCTAGAGTCCCATCTCTTCTGCATTTGTGTGGGAGCAGGTTCTACATCAGGAGCTCTTTGAGCACCTCCCCTTTGAGGCGTGGCTGGCTATATGGTAAGTGGGTGTGTGTCATCACCACACACGATGCCCCAAAGCCCTTTGGCTACCAGCAAATTACGGATCATGAAACTCCAGAGGGAGTAGTTAGATCCATCCAACTTGTCCTCCTGGGTGAGCACACCAAATATATCTGTAGCATTCTGTGCCATGCCAACAAAATATACCTGCAAGCAAACCAAGCACCAATGTGCACTGCCAGGCACTCAAATGTCCTGTGCAAATGTATGCCTGCAAACCAAAGCAAGTGTAAACCTGCACCAAATTGTCCAATTACACACAATGTGTATACATACGCGACAAATCACAGCTGTAATGCCCAATTACATGCTCCAATCTGAAAATCCCCAATTTTTATGCACAAAAGTCCCAAATTTCTGCAAATGAAAGAGGTTCAATTTGCTGATTTTGACCTCAATTTTGAAAACCCCCAATTGCAAGCAAAGCAACATGCCCAATTTTTTTAATTTGTCCTGAAATTGAGAAATCCCCCAAATCGCCTGAACCCTTTACCACATGCACTGTAGTGTCTGCAAAATCTGCATATTTTCACCACATGCATTGCAGTGTCTGCAAAATTGTATCTTACCTACACTGAAATGGCTGCAAAATTTGTATTTGTATTTGGAAAAAAAATGTGTACAGTGAATACCTTTAGGCAAGGGCAGCACGTGTGAGGAAGCAGGTGCTAGGCGGGGAGCAGACAGTTGAGGGACCTGCAGCCAGGCGTGCAAATGTTGACGGGCCAGCAGCCAGGCGCAGGTCGAGGAGGAGCACAGAGCAGGCGGAGGTGGTAGGCGCAGGGCGAGCAGACGGCCATGCGGAGGTGGTGGGCGCAGGGCGAGCACTGAGCTAGAGACGGAGGCCGCAGGGAGGCCAGAACGGGTTGGAGTCGCGAGCAGGGCACGTGCGGAGCAGTGACGGCTACTAGCAGGCCGGAATGGAGCAGCGACGGAGGTCGTCTGACGGGAGGCGCTGCTGGGCGGCCGGAACGGACCTGGGACGGCGGCGAGTCTGGGCAGCCGTAACGGAACAGAACGGCTCGGGGCGACCGGAACAGAACAGCGACGGAAGTCATCGAGTGGGAGGCGACGCTGACCGGCCGGAACGGAACACCGATGGCGGCGGGTGTGGGCAAGCGGAACGGAACACTGACGGCGGCTATGGGCGGCGGCGGGCCTAGGCGCACTATCGCCGCCGACTGGAGAGGGAGGTGCCGCCTGCGGGCTGAGCGGCGGTGGTGGGCTCCCCACTAGTGCCGCCGGCTTCTGGTGGCCGGAACTGCCGGACGGACGGCGACGGAACTGACGGACGGGGCGACGGAATACTGCAGGTGCTCTGCAGCTCTTCAAGGAGCAGATTCCAGGGCCAGCTCCCAGCTCTGATACCAATTGTTGGGTGTTGGACTCACACACTCACACACAAACCTGCACATTAGGGTTAGGTGCAGGATAGAGAAGCTCACACACAGAAATGAGAGAGAGAGAGAGAGAGAGAGAGAGAGAGCCAGCCAAAAGTGTGGTATCCACAAAATGCAAGTCAACCCTTTTCACACTTGATATCCAAGGGGAAAAACCACATGGGAAAAAGTGCCCTTGGTTAAGCCCTGTTCACACATAGAACTACCATAAGTGAGCATATGCCTACATCCAATAGTGGCCTTTCTCGCCACAATCATTGCAGGATCGTTCGGCCTTCAGCTTCTCTCGTTCTGTGTCGGGCTTCTTCTCAGAAGACTTCTCCGGTGAAGCCTTCCCTTTGCCCTTGTTGTTATTCCGGCCTTTCAACCGTTGGCCAGTTAAGGCCTCCGAACCTCCGCTGTGAGGAGGGTTCGTGAAACGTTCCTCCTGGTCCAAGACCATGGGCACAAGCTCCTCCCAAGTAATGGTGCTAAGCCTGCCACTCGTAATCAAAGAGGAGTAGAAAGCGGAATACTGAGCAGGCAAGTGGGACAGCAAAGTAATGGCCATGTCTTCAGATGATATCTCCTTCCCAACCTGGAGGACTTCCTACTGAAGGGCCTGCAGCTTGTTAATGTGCTCCCGCATCGTCCATGACTTTGCAAGGTTCATAACCCGCATCTGCACTTCCAAGGAGATCCTCTTCATGGGTGATACCCTGTTATAAAGAGAAGCCAAGTGCTGCCATATGCCTCTCGTCAACGTCATGTGCTTTACGTGATTGATTACTTGTGGTGTGCAATTGAGGAAAATAAATGACTGGACCCTGGCGTTGACACGATCCCACATCTGTGCCTGTGCCTCTCGGTCCTTCTTCATCAACAGTAACTCCCCTTCCTCTGCTTCCGGCCTTGGAACCCCGATAACGATGAAATCAGGTCATATGACTCCAACACAAACTCCATCATTACCTTCCAGATGCCGTAATTGTTCCCGTCCAACTGACGGTCCACTGGGAACGTGGGGAGAGTGTAACACGCGGAAGCTCTGGGAGTCTTCTTTCAGCCCTAAACACTCTTGGAAGCCTTCTGATGCAAAAACGCACCATCTGATGCAAAAACGCAGGTAGAGAGAGAGTAGAGAGAGAGAGTGAGAAGTGCTGGAAATTCAGTATATACTATGGTACAAAAAGGTACATATCTTGCAGCCCTTGGCTGCCTTCTTGAAAAGGTGGTAAAACACCAAAACCTGTCCCCTATGGGACCTCTAGTGATCCCAACCCCTAGTGGGTTTGAATGATTGAAACAATGAGCACTTGGGCCTTTTTATATGGGTCTTTGACCCCCTTTATGCTGGCCGACTGCTGGTCGGCCAGTTCCATGTCCATACTAATATTCAGCGCTGCCCGACTGGATCTGCTGCTTGTTTATGATGCGCTTGATGCTGCCCATGTCCTCTGATTCAGCCGACTGGTTCTGTGAGCAGCCGACAGCATCCCTTTGGTTCTTCTCCAAGCCTTGCTTCAGTCTACACTGCAGAGGTGCTCTGTGCTCTGTGCTCCATCATCCTGGTTCTTCTACTGGGTTCATACTCTTTATCTGGTTGCCTTTTCTGGATCTAGCCCTGAGAATGTCCATGGCATCTATGATGCACATGACATCCCCCTCTGCTAAACTTGATGACGGAAATCCAACCTGCTCTTGGATGACTGTCATCATCCCAATCCTGTCCCGAAGTCCCTCTGTCATCATCCATCCCTGGCAAACCCTTTTCTCTGAAAATCCGGTCTGTTCTCCAAACGACTCTGTCTCTGATGAAGATCTATGCATCTGGTCTTCCTCTAGTCCACAATCCATTCCTGCCCTGACTCTGAACACCGTCTTGGTCTTCATTCCTGGAACTGAGTCTGGCACTCTCACATCACCCTTGGAGGATCAACCTCCCTTGGGACCGTTACCTGAGAACCTATCTGGCTCACGGAACTGCCATCCCCATCTGGCACTGTGGAACACCACCAACAAACCTCCTGGGAGTTCTTCCCGATCTGTGTTCTTGCCTTGGTCTTCGAATCCGTGTACTTTCCTGTACCTTGGACCTGTACACCATCATCTGGGACTGAATCAGTGTTTAGCTTTGCTGAGCCTGATGCTCTAATACCAATGTAACACGCGGAAGCTCTGGGAGTCTTCTTTCAGCCCTAAACACTCTTGGAAGCCTTCTGATGCAAAAACGCACCATCTGATGCAAAAACGCAGGTAGAGAGAGAGTAGAGAGAGAGAGTGAGAAGTGCTGGAAATTCAGTATATACTATGGTACAAAAAGGTACATATCTTGCAACCCTTGGCTACCTTCTTGAAAAGGTGGTAAAACACCAAAACCTGTCCCCTATGGGACCTCTAGTGATCCCAACCCCTAGTGGGTTTGAATGATTGAAACAATGAGCACTTGGGCCTTTTTATATGGGTCTTTGACCCCCTTTATGCTGGCCGACTGTTGGTCGGCCAGTTCCATGTCCATACTAATATTCAGCGCTGCCCGACTGATGATAAACTCTGCCCGACTAGATCTGCTGCTTGTTTATGATGCGCCTGATGCTGCCCATGTCCTCTGATTCAGCCGACTGGTTCTATGAGCAACCGACAGCATCCCTTTGGTTCTTCTCCAAGCCTTGCTTCAGTCTACACTGCAGAGGTGCTCTGTGCTCTGTGCTCCATCATCCTGGTTCTTCTACTGGGTTCATACTCTTTATCTAGTTGCCTTTTCTGGATCTAGCCCTGAGAATGTCCATGGCATCTATGATGCACATGACAGAGAGTCGGGATCTTCACATGCTTCTCAGCCATCTCTAACAAATCTGCCATCACGGGGATGTAACTGAAAAGGGTGGGTGGGTGGGAAAAAAAAAACTCTAAACCTGCAAGTGGCTGTCCAGCACTTTAGCCCGCCTTCCTCTTGCAACTTCTCTTCCCGAACAGTCCAAACAGTCCACCAATCAACAACGTAACTATCCCCCTCTTGCTCAGAAAACTCCCAAGATCTATGAAGAGCCTAGGGCTCTGATACCATGTCAAAATACGCAGCGGAAATGATAACCAAACTTGAGACCACAAGAGCAAGTAGAGTGCAGAAAATAGACAGCACAAGAGAAGGAGAGAGATAGGCGTATAACTCTTCTCTATACACAAGATTCCGAGGAAAACTGAATGAATACAATGTGGGGACAACGGGGCCTATTTATATGGCCCCATG
Source organism: Cibotium barometz (assembly GCF_041138505.1). Taxonomy (NCBI): domain Eukaryota; kingdom Viridiplantae; phylum Streptophyta; class Polypodiopsida; order Cyatheales; family Cibotiaceae; genus Cibotium; species Cibotium barometz. The sequence continues at coordinate 15,136,178 of NC_141058.1, forward strand.
AGTGCAGTCAACCAGTAGATGGACAGCCGACTGGACCTCAAATGCCCACGACCTGAAAATACAGCAGTCGGCCAGCATATCAAAGTCGGCCATCACTCATGTGCAGTCGGCCAGCAGCATCGAGCAACTGGGACTGCCTGTGACCAGTCGGCCAGCATCTGGTACAGCCGACAGGTCCTACACTGCCTCCCACACCCTGGCAAAATAGGGAAAATGGGCAAAAAATACGGGGAGTGAGGAAAAATGATAAAACACCTGTACAGGGCGGGCACACCTACAACAGAGGCCCAATTGTTGCCATCTCCATGAGAGATCTATTTTTCCTCTCAGCTACACCATTCTGTTGCGGTGTATAAGGCACAGTACATTGGTGTTTGATGCCCTTTTGAAGCATATAATCCTTGAATGCATTTGACATGTATTCTCCACCTCTATCTTAGCGGAGTGTTTGGACTTTACATCCACACATATTTTCAGCCATTGCTACAAAGTGTCGAAAGCATGTAAACACCTCTGCTTTCGCTTTCAAGGGGTAAACCCAAGCAAACCTGGAGTAGTCATCAATGAATGTGACGAAATAAAGATGCCCCACAATGGATGGTGTCCGCATTGGACCACATACATCATTGTGTATGAGCTGTAATTTACTTTTAGCTCTAACAGCTCCATCCTTGGGGAATGATTTTCGATGCATCTTTCCCAAAATACACCCCCACATACATGTCTTGTTGGAGACTCGAGGCGGCATATTATCAACCATATAATTCAATTCATTTCATCTCATAATTCACAAAGGGCTAGGACAGCCAAGGAGAAGCTAACACAAAGGGTGAAGAATTGAAGGTCAAGGACAGAGAATCCTCCTCAACCAAGAAGGTTCAGGTTCAATCTTTTATTTTCAGATTTGCATCATTCTAATAAAAGCAAATACACCATTCGTGATGGGGGCCCTACAGAGGGTATTCGGGACCCAATACTGTGTCCTCTTCTCCCTCTCTCTCTCTCTATTTTTCAGCACATCTACATTCAGTTTTGTGCGTTATTTTCATCGCGACAAGTGTGCTAATTTCTGAGCATTGAAGATACCGATCTCCCTCGAAGCTTCCGCATGTTACAAAAAGACATAACACTGAAAAGTAAGATGCTTAGAGCGGAAAGCTGTGTTGTTTGCATTAAGACACAAGGCCTTGTTAAATAGGACCTAAAGAGATATAAATGAAGAGGCACATCCCTGATGAAAGGGCGTGACTCTTGAATGAATAGTTATGTCCTCTGGAAGTAGAAACGTGTCCTTTGATCAATAGATGTGTCCCTTCGAAGAGACATGTCTTGTGCGATAACCAATCCTAAATTGGTCCAAAAAGGGTGCCCAAAAGCCTCATTTAGAAGCCTTACAAAGGCATTTTTTCCAAGTCGGGTTAGCTTGCCAACCAAGGCCAGCCAACCTAGTATTTTTGTTGGCCCAGCACTATATATACATGCCTCTCCTTCTCATCGAATGATCAACCCAACACACGACGTAGTCGTCATTTGGCATCAATCACACCGTGGTCATCAACCAGCCCACACAAGCAGCCGTCGGCTCCAACACTGCAGCCGCCGCCTTCATCAAACCAACCATCATCACATATGATCAACATCACCAAACGACTGCAGTCGGAGCTTCACTATCTGCAACAGCTGCCTGGCTGTATCAACCAACAGATTGATCGTCTACGTCCACCAGCACAACCAACAACCATCTCCACCATTGCAGTTGCCAAGCTGAACCTCATCATTGATCTTCATCATCTGCGTTCTGCCTCCAGCACAGCTCCGGCAGCAACCTAGCATATTGCTTCATCATCGATCAGCATCACCACCAATCGGCGCTCTACCAACCTGCACAGCACACCTCTGCAGCGTTTCTACTCTGTGCGCATCACCTTGCATTGACTGCAATTCTGCGTTTTGCTGCTTCGACATCTATATCCACACGGAGTACCGCCGCTCTCCTCGACACGAGCCTTCGTCACCAACCGACCTCTTGCACCGACTTTGTCTTTGCTTCTTCACCGGTCTACTACTCAAAGTCACCTTACATCAAATGTACCTTATGCAGGAACTTGACAACTTGACCATGAACGAGAGCGATTCCATCGCAAATCACCTTACCCTGGTAACAAATCTAAAGAACAGCTGTTGAATATAAATGAGGTAGTTGATAACAGAAAATTGGCCACCTCCATTCTTTAACTCCCGCATACACATATGCAAGCTTATACGCAAATGCTATGAAAAACATGCATATAATCTAAGGCATTGATACCTGGTTTTTTGGAAGTCTCTGCAAATTCCTTCTTTTGGACAAGGGCATTGATGAGAGAAGACTTTCCGACATTTGAGCGGCCAACAAGTGCAAACTCTGGAAGGCCATCATTTGGACACTCTGAGATTCGCGTGCTGCCCTTAACGAAGAGGCACTGCTTGACTCGGAAATCAGACACATCGGGCCCCAGGAAGATGTTGGAGCCGGCCAGCCGCTTCAAGGAGTTCACTTCCGTGAGGACTGCGCTGGGCGGGATGAACATGTCCTTCACAGCATCCAGGTCCGCCTTGTTGGTCAGGGCTTTTTTCAATTCAGACACGGGCTCCTCTGTGACGATATCCGGCTTCTCCAGGGGCCTCAGCTTGGTCTTGTGGGCGGCCTTGGTCATGCTGCTGCTGCTGTGGGAAGACGCTACAAGCCATGCCCTCGTCGGGGCTGCGTTTCGTCTGAGAATTGGCCGCAGCGAAGGTGCAAGGTGACATAGCCGACTCATCGGTTGGATGCTGAAGAAGGACGCCGAGACCTGAGAAGCGCTCTTACTGAACAGCACCATTGGGAGAACGAAATTTGAACGCTCTCTAGTCTACTAAAAGCATAGTGTGATTTAGGTGGTGCTCTTAGCAAGCATTTTCACTCATTTGCCAAGCTTGGGGGTGCGAAACCTCAATGGTTAATTTTTGAAATTTTGTAAGCTTGAACAAGGAACCTTAGGTTTAGGATAGGGGAGGAAAATCAAAGGTATGGTAAATACATGAAGCTATGTGTAGGGTAGGTGTAATTTCTCATAAGAGGAGTGATCATGGGCCTCATGCAAAGGTAATCATGCCAAAAAGTTGTTGGAAATCTGAAGCAAATGATGATGAGAACAAGAAACTAAATCCATGATTAATGATAAACATCATTATAAACAATAAATAATCCTAAATTGATAAATATTAAAACATGCAAATCGCAGCATCTCTTAACACATAGAATAAAGACATGGAATAGCTTTGGAGGCATGTCAAGGTTCATATTACATCATGTGCATTATATAGGATGCATCGTTCCTATGTTCTAGGAACTGGATGTCACAGTATTGTAAAGATAATATCATTATAAACAATAAATAATCCTAAATTGATAAATATTAAAACATGCAAATCACAGCATCTCTTAACACATAGAATAAAGACATGGAATAGCTTTGGAGGCATGTCAAGGTTCATATTACATCATGTGCATTATATAGGATGCATCGTTCCTATGTTCTAGGAACTGGATGTCACAGTATTGTAAAGATAATATCTTGTAATTCACCAACCATTAAAGTTAAATGATGTGAAAAGGTCAAATGTTATCATTATGTGTTCTACAACTTGACCGTTGGGATTAAGCATATCGTTCTTAGTTCCTACAACTTGACCGTTGGGATTAAGCATATCGTTCTTAGTTCCTACATTATAGTGTCAACATGCAAAAAATTTAGAAATTGCACCAACTACCTACATGCATTGCAAAGCAATTTAGACAAATGTTAGATCTAATCTTGATGTCTTCATCAAATTTATTCTAGGACTAGACTCTCACCATTGGAATTATCCAAATTATCTCTGGTTAGTGAGTTAGGTGAGGTTTATTAACCTCTAGTATTCTAGGTAGATTGCAGGAGTAATCTCCATGATGAGGAAAGACCATCTTCACGCAGGGAATGTAAAATTGGTACATGTAAGCCAAGAAAGCTACTACACCAAGTGTATTATTATGATTTACATTGGTTGTGCTATGTTGAAGCTATTAATGCATATGAACTATATAGCTTTCATCATGGGAGAGAATTGAGGAACACCTCCTCGTGTAGGATCGGTGATGATCAATAAGGACATCCGAGTAATGATTATAATATGCCCAGGTATGAACAGGCACCTTAAGGTTAAATAGTATATAAGCAACCTCATTCACTATTTAGAGTGGCTAATCATTTGTACTTTCTCTTTGTACTTGTAGAGAGCTTCATCTCTCTCCTTTGAGCTTGTCAATCTTTCTCACACTCTACACCTATGTGCTCTTCTTTTTGAGCATTGTGTGTGTGTACTCCATTCGTTGAGCTAACAGTGGTATCAAAGTAAAGCTTTCTATAGTTATTTTCTGGTTTAATCTTCACTATATTCAAGCTTCCATAGCTTTGTTTTTGATTTCCATCACGTGGTTTGCAGCTCCTTATAATAGGCATCAAGCTTTGGTGTTTTTCTTTAAGCTTCCATTGAAATCTACTCTTGTACTTCCAACAACGAAGGAGAGGCGATTCAACCTCCTATAGGCTTCAACAACCGATTCAACTACATACACTCAGTTTTCAAGGTTGACCTTACCTCAAATTTTGAGATTTTAGATCTTGGTCTTTTATATTATTACTTGGATACACAATTTATATGGCAAGATGATGGTATAGTCATTGATAAGCAATTACATCAAGGAATTACTGAGGAGGTTCAATATGGAAAGTTGCAAATCAATCTCTATACTAATGGAACATGGTGTAAAGCTTAGTTTGTAGTATGCTGATGAACCATTCGATATAACCACTTATGATCAAGCTATTGGATGCCTAATCTATTTGTACAACTCACGACCAGACATCCAGTATGGTGTGTCACAACTTTTAAAGTTCATGCATTGTGCCCAGGCACTAAGCATTGGCAGGTAGTTAACGTACCTTTAGATACTTACAAGGCACTCAAGGTCTTTGATTGTTTTATACTAAGGGGGTTGATTTAGACTTGCAAGTCCTCGGTAATTCCGACTGGGTGATTACAATATATGACAGTCCATATCTAAAAACTGCTTCTTTTTTGATAATTTGTTCATATCTTGGCTAAGCAAGAAGCAACCAACTGTGGCAACATCATCTTGTGAAGCTGAATAGTTGAATGTCTGTGGTTGAGAAGACTGATGGAGGATATTTGTGTCCATTCACACATCCTTACTCCTACTCTCACTAAAAATCAGAGTGATGAATACAGAGCAGCATTCATTGTGGCAGTAGTTAAAATGTGTGTGGTTTGAGAAGATTGATGGAGTCTCTTTGTGTCCATTCAAACATCCCTACTCCTACTCTCACTAACAATCAGAGTGCAATGGCATTTGTTAAGAATCCTATCTTCCATGCCAGCACCAAGCACATTGAAGTGAATTAGCACTACGTTAGAGAGAGGCTCCATGTAGGCGAGATCAATCTGATCTCTCCTACAATACACATGACAATGTGGTAGATCTTTGTACTAAAGCTTTATCATGTGCAAAGTTTGAGGTCTTCCACAAAGCTTTGGGCCTCTTCCCTTTCAGAGACTAATTTGTGATCTCTCTAAGCCTCACATTTATACTATAGATATGTGGTAGTACTACACTATAGATATGTGGTAGTACTACACTTTTGTCCCACTAGGTTTTTCTCCGTGGCCATCCAGGTGTGAATGGCCACCTTAGGTTAAATAGTATATAAGCAACCTCACTATATATAAGCAACCTCATTCACTATTTAGGGTGGCTACTCATTTGTACTTTCTCTTTATAATTAGAGAGCTTCATCTCTCTCCTTTGAGCTTGACAATCTCTCTCACACTCTACACCTCTGTGTTCTTATCATTGAGCATTGTGTGTGTGTGTGAGTCTAGCTCCATTCTGTAAGCTAACATGAGAGTGGTTCAAGGCATATAGTGTTGATGATAAACACGTCTCACCATAGTACTGAAGGGGAACCTAGTTATCTTGTGATGGTCCACTACTAGGAGGATTTGAAACCAAAAGAGGAGAAGGTTCTCTTGAACTTACTATGGGAATCCAAGATTGTTTACATGAAATTACGCTGACGTGTAGGGAATAGTGAAGCACACAATCCCTATCGTGGAAGGTGCATGACCTATGAAACAACACCCTTATTCTATGAACTAGAATTACTCCAATTGTTTAAGGAGAATCAATAAAGTAGTTAAGGCACGATTCATTTGTGAGATTTAACCAGCTTCCAAAAAAGATTGGAGTATGTGTAGACTTGGAAAAGGTCAATGTAACCATTATAAGAGATCATTTACCCCCACTATCATACACATAGAACATGCGCTTGAGTGAGTATCTGGAAAGGAAGTCTACATCTTCTTGGTGGATGGCTTCTCAAGTCACAACCAGCCGTAGATTAATCATATGGATCAACATAAAAACTACCTTTCCTATGTAATGGGAAGGGTATGATGCCTATCAATCTCACAAATGTGGCTTTAACTTTCAAAAGACTAATAAGCACAACGCATGCGAAATAACACATAAGAAATTTCTACATAAATTCCTTGACATATTCATTGATGTTCTATGTGTGAATTACAAATAGAAGGACCACTTAGCCTGTCTCTGAAAAGGCTTGATTATATTTTCCTTGACTCATTAAAATGTTAATTTTGGGTTAAACATGGAGTAATTCTTGGCCACATTGTGTCATAAGGTCAAACTTATCTTAGAGTTACCATCGCAAAAAAAAAAAAAAAAACATTGGAGCAGTTCAATGTTTCGTGGGACATGTGAGTTGCTATGAAATATTCACCACCTTTGTGCAAATAGTTAATTGTGTTTGAGTGGACCGAAAAGTGTCAACAAGTTTATAATAAAGTCTAACATGTGTTGGAAAATGCACCAATCTTACAAGCACCATGATGGGATGTGATTTTTTCCGTTTATTTTGACGCATTGAGATTTGTGTTACTAGCACAACTTGGAGAGCACAAGTTGGATTTTCTTTGCTAGTCAAAACTGAGCAATGTTGAGATTAATTACACCACCATGGTATATTTCAACATAAACTTTTTGCTATCAAGTTTTTATCGTGGATCATCAAGCTTTATTATATAGTTAATAAACCATGTGCATCTAGAATGATCACGATGGTTGTTAATACTTATGGACTTTCTATTTATCAGGTTAGGGATCACAATATGTTCATAAATGATCATTTATTTTGGATAGCCAATGAGGATCCACCACCAATTGGCCAACCGATTAGACTGGATGAGGACCTTTTTGATGCTTTATTGTTTCAAGTTCAATTGATACAAGAGTGGGGTGAAAACATGCTCACTATTCAGCTAATAGACTTTTGCAGGATGTTCTAATCACTATTTAGCTAATGGAATTTTGCAGGATGTTCTAATCACTATTTAGCTAATAGACTTTGTAGGATGTTCTAATCAACAAGACAAGGCTAGATAACTTATTAAGGAAGCTAGCCCTTATCAATTAATAGCAAGACACATGTATAAGAGAAAGAAGGAGAATGGAATTTTCAAAATATGCACACGAGAGGATAAATTTCCCTTCATGGTGCACATGCACATGAGAGGATAAATTTCCCTTCATGGTGCACATGCACAAGTGAATTTCTCTCCATTCAAGAGTAAGTACATGGTGGTGTAGCGGCGGGAAGCCTTCTTGAGGCTCTGGCGACTTGGCCCTTTTCTCACAAATAGAGGTGGTGAGCCCACTTGGCACTACATACCACCTGTGTGGTTATTTCTCCCCCTCCCCTATATGAGATAGCCTTCTTCTCATAGAGTAGCCAGCCAAAGGAGAAGAGGTTCTTTCTCCACCCCTTGATGTTTTGATCCTCACCCCCACATAGAGGTGAGTTTGTATCTAGCCCTTCATAGTTGTATTTAGCCCTTCGTGGTTGTTTTTTGTTAACTAATAGAAGGATCTTTTTCCCATTTTTTTTTCCAAAGTACATTGTGGTGTACACGTAGTGGGTGAACATTATGCTACTGAAATCAGGGCACGAAAAGTAGGGCAAATTGACTTATGGTGGACAACGTTATTTAGTGATTCAACTAAGTTTGTAAAGCAGTATGAAGTCTATAAAAACATTGAGTTATGAAAAATGATAACTAAATCGCACAGACAACTCTCTTTTTTTCTTTTAGAAAATCTCTTGAAAACACACCATTTTTTAATATTTTGAAGGTTTTGAAAGGTTTTTTCAAACAAAAAAGTTGAAAACCGCACTATTTTTTGAATATTCTTTCTAAACTACACATTAAAAAAACAAAATATAAAAAAATTGACAATTCTTTTTTTTTAATATGAAACTACATCAGAAATCACAAAAAATAGTACACACCCATACCACACCCCGCCTCCCATGCCCACACATCCATGCTCCCTCGCTTTGCACTTGCTTGTCCAAGCAGATACTGACCCCTCTGCCCCCCCAACCCACACCTCTTACTACCCACCCCTTGCACACACCACCCACTAGACCCCCCTCTAGTGCATGCCCAAGTGTATGCATACCACCCAATCTCCATGACCGTGCACCCTGCACCTCCCTAACCAACACTCACCCACTTGTCTTTGTGTCCTTACCTTCATTGGCCTAGGAGAACACACCACCCATCCCCCAGATTCACATGTACATCCCCACATACAACCCAACCCAACTATGCTCACCCCCATCCCCCTATGATCATGCCCGCCACTCTGCATCTCGCCCGTGCCCACCTAACAAATCCAAATCCTCTCCCCCTTGCGTGTGCGTCCATCTCCTATGTCTATCTGCATGTCTATTCACCCATGCTCAATGTCCCTTACCCTATCGTGCACACACACCACCCATCCCCTTATGCATGCACCGTCGTGCACACCCCCCCTCATCCCCACACCCACCTCCACCTTCACCCTGCCCCCACCTTTCCGTAGCCATGCCCCCCATGCCTAGTGAGACCACACCTTCCTCCCTTGCCTCACCACTCGCTCGTGTGCAACCCACCCATGTCCCTAATGTGGCCTGCCCATGTGCATACACTGTCCACCTGTCCATGCATCCCCACCCTGTTGTCCCACTTGCCTATGTGCACACTACCACCACCCCCTACCCAACCCAACCACTTACTTAACAAAAAAACAAGAACCCACTCCATCACAACAGAGTGGTTGGGAATTCCACCACGTCAACAGAAATTTGGATTTTAGAATTCGCTCCATTTGACAATGTGGAGTCTAGCTGTGACAAAGTGGATTCTAGAATCTATTTTTTTGTCAATAAAGTGAAAGTTTTGTCCATAGTTAGACAAAAAAAAAATGATAAAGTTTTTGTCCATAGTTAGTTAAAAATTTGGATTTTAAGTTCCACCCCATTGGTGGAAATTCCAATACGTAAATGAAAATTTAGATCCTAGAATATCCACTCTACTAACAAAGTTGATTTTAAAATCCACTTTGTCGTTCTAGAATCCAAATTTCCATCAACTAAGTGAAATTTCCATCCATAGTTAGATAGAAATTTGGATTCTAGAATCCATTGCATTGACAAAGTGGCTTTAGAATCCAAATTTCATCATCAATGAAGTGAAATTTTCTTCCAAGTTAGACAAAAATTTGGATTATAGAATCCATCTTTGCCAACAAAGTGGATTCTAGAATCCAATATGTTTGATGAAGTGGATTTTAGAATCCAAATTATTTAAAAAAAAGAGTTGTAGTATGTGTGATTTAGTTATTGTTTTCATAACTCGTGAAGGTAATTTACAAATTAAGCATTATTTTATGAATACTATATCTCAAAATATAGCTATTAGATTAAGGTGAAGTTAAAAGACAAAATGTAGTACTCAATGGCATTTAATGTCTAACCATTGGGATTGTCATGCTTTTATTTAGATATAGAGATGTCTTCATTTTTATTTGGCCGCTTCTATGGCCTAAAATTTGAGGACTATGTATACCTACCTACCTATATTAACATCAAAATCTGTTTTAAATCATACATCAAATCAACTTGCTATAAAAAGAAAAGTTGTTTCTTAGGCCATGGACCAGCTAATTCTAAGAGGGCTTCATCAAACTCTTTACTACCTAGAAGAAACTTTAATTATTTCATTTATTAGTGTGTGGATAGCATGAAACCTAATTTATAGACCTTTATGTCATCAAATTTAACTTTGATTTAATCGTCAAATTGACTTGATATAAAAAGAAAAAATGTTTCTTACTTCATGGACCAACTCCTTGTAAGATGATTGCATCAAATTCCATCTAATCTAGAAGTAACACAAATTTCACCAGTGGGGTAACATTGAATCAAGAGCAAATAGTCTACATGTACGTATTACCACCCATTCCAATGAGTGGAATAGGTCGCTTTGTCAGTATTTAAAAAGATAGTTAGATCTACTATAGAATTCAATTCTTTTAAGTTGGCAATACATGAATTTCATTTAAATATTCTAAATTCATGCAAGAAAAAAGATTTAAATATTTTTAGATTATAAAAATTTGTAAATAATTGAGGATTTACAAGTAAATTAAGATTTTTACATTATTGGATTCAAGATTTTTTTGGGGTTTAGCAAAGTGACAAAATACAATAGACATTAGTTCAATTTTGCAAGTCTTGAAATTGCTTTATTTTCAAAAAAGTTACAAATATTAGAACAAGTATTACGATCAAGTCTTGAAATTGCTTCAATTTTAAGTTTTTTAAATCAATAGCACAACATTTTTTAAAACCACAACTCATGACTCTTTGTCATTTTTTATAACTCATTGTTTAAAGTGACGTGACGAATGTTAATGCTTGTCAAGAGAAGGATAGGATGACCTCAACTCTAATCATTTCCATAGCAACCCTTTGAAAAGTGGGGCATTGACTTTATAGGTCCAAAAGTCATGCCACATGAAGGAAGGAAAAGGAAGAACGAACAGGAACAAAGGAAGAAGTATATGAAGATTTGGAGACACCACCAACTCCTTTCACTATGCATTTTGATGGAGCCTTTAGCCCTTCTAGGCAATGTGGGGCTAGGGGGATAGTGTTATATGTGAGTTTTTGATTTATTGTTCAAAAATTATTTGAGGTCCCCTATCTGTGGTATCAGAGAATAGGAGTACTTGTATTTTTAAATGAAATCTTCATTGGTGCTTGTCATCACACTAGCATGTCATCTACATAGAGAATAACAACAAGCAAATCTTGTTTATCCTTTTCCACATATAAAGTGCCTTTTGTAGGACTATTTTGAAATTCATGTCCACCCAAATAGGCATGAATCTTCTGATACCAAGTTCTCAGAGCTTGTTTCAAACCATATAAAGCTTTATTTAGCTTGCATACCTTATATTATTGAATAAGTTGGGCAAAACTAGTTGGTTGACTCATATAAACTTCTTACTATAAGTCACCATTCACTAGCATGACCCCATAAGCCCTTGCTGGTGCATTTGAGAAGGAAAGATGCAAAAAGTAAGCTTAAACTAAAGTTAGTAGATACTGATAAATAATATGAAAATTGTTGAAAATTAGTAGTAAAATTGGACAATCCTTGAAAGTGGAATCGACTGATTACAAAGAGTAGAATTACCAAGCATAATAAAGAATCAGATGATTCTTTAAAGTGGAATTGACCAATTACAAAGAGTAGAATCACCAAGTAGAACAAAGAAACATCATTGCTCGGTTTGGGTGCCCACTTGAACTAGCTGGTGCTCAAGCTTTACATTTTATCAACAAAGTGGTGAGATTCCTACTTGTAGAATTCTTGGTAGTTCATGTATATTACCCTCAAGCCAATGGTCAAGCAAAGAGCACCCACAAAGAAATTATATTTAATCAACAAAGTGGTGAGATTCCTACTTATAGAATTCTTGGTAGTTCATGATCACTCTATTACCCTCAAGTAAGTAGAGCACCAACCAGACATAGAAGTGACTAGGAGCATAAGCTCAAGTTGCATGATGGGCATTCCTTTTAATATGGGCTTCGGACTATAACATGCCAATGAAGTACATCGTGCCTAGTCTCCAAATTTTTGTTGCAAGGTTTTTACAAACAACACTCCTATCAATTTAGCCTTTAGGCTAAATCGAAACAACACTCCTTTTAATTTAGCCTTTGGACTATAACATGACAATGGAGTATGTTGTTCCTTGTCTCTAAATTGTTGTTAATGGATAGTTAACAAGAAATTTTCTCTTGGAGAGACTTAGCTTGATGAAATAGCTGTGCATGAAATGATTATTAAGAAATTAAGGCATCTGCAATGGTTTGGCAACAATCTAAAGGATAAGGAAATCAGTAATACAGACATGGTCCTCTTATAACAAACACAATTTTTAATTACAAGGGATTTGGGCTCTTCATGGTCATCATTGAGGTGACATCTTGAGAATTGGTGAGAATCGAAACAAACATAATTAAAGTACAAGGTACTTGGGCCCTTCACAATCATCATCATCACGGAGTTGACATCCCAAGAATTGGTGAGAATCGAATCGGTGGTGGATGGTGTGGAAATGGTGTGGAAATGAAAGCAAGTTGAAGTAATGTTACGGCCCTTCGACCTTTGGATGAAGAAGATATGTTTTTCCAAATCCATAAAAAGTAAGTTGAAGTAGTACTATGGACCTTTGACCTTTAACTAAAGATATGTTTTTCCAAATCCATAAAAAGAAAAAGGAAAAGAAATAAGTTCTTGAGCTTAAAAGAAAAGCTAAATGGAAGGCTAAAGCCAAGGAAGAGAGGCATTTTGGATGAACCTCTCTTGAAGTGGCATGACCTATCCTCCATATCCTCCACACTAGTGCTTTGTAATTGAGAGACCACCATGAGACCTCCACGAAAACTGCTAGAAGAGAATAGGGCAACTCTCCACCCGACCGCCGGATATAGGAACCCTAGCCGAGTAAAATAGCCCTGGCCATTCACACATGTCCGGACTCCCCTTGAACCGCCCAACTCCTGCCTAGTCCTATCAGTGTCTTGACAGTAGTCCTCCCCACTAAGTGCTTTGTAATCCTCCACACTTAGTAGTCCTAAGTGCTTTGTAGTCCTCCACACTAAGTGCTATCTAATCCTCCACACTTAGTAGTCTTCCACACTTAGTAGCCTAGTCCTATCAGTGTCTTGACAGTAGTCCTAAGTGCTTTGTAATCCTCCACACTTAGTAGTCCTAAGTGCTTTGTAGTCCTCCACACTAAGTGCTATCTAATCCTCCACACTTAGTAGTCTTCCACACTTAGTAGTCCTAAGTGCTTTGTAGTCCTCCACACTAAGTATCTAATCCTCCACACTTAGTAGTCTTCCACACTTAGTAGTCCTACGTGATTTGTAGTCCTCCACACTAAGTGCTATCTAATCCTCCACACTTAGTAGTCTTCCACACTTAGTAGTCCTAAGTGCTTTGTAGTCCTCCACACTAAGTGCTTTGTAGTCCTCCACACTAAGTGCTATCTAATCCTCCACACTTAGTAGTCCTAAGTGCTTTGTAATCCTCCACACTAAGTGCTATCTAATCCTCCACACTTAGTAGTCCTAAGTGCTTTGTAATCCTCCACACTTAGTATTCCTAAGTGCTTTGTAATCCTCCACACTAAGTGCTTTGTAATCCTCCACACTTAATAGTCTTAAGTGCTTTGTAATCCTCCAAACTAAGTGCTTTGTAATCCTCCAAACTAAGTGCTATGTAATCCTCCACACTAAGTGCTATGTAATCCTCCACACTAAGTGCTTTGTAATCCTCCAAACTAAGTGCTATGTTTATAATGCTCCACACTAAGTGCTTTGTAATCAAACTAAGTGCTATGTTTATAATGCTCCACACTAAGTGCTTTGTTTGTAATCCTCCACACTAATAAGTGCTTTGTTTGTAATCCTCCATATCCTCCACACTAAGTGTTTTGTTTGTAATCCTCCACACTAAGTGCTTTGTAGTCTACCCCACTAAGTAATCCTCCACACTAAGTGCTTTGTAGTCTACCCCACTAAGTAATCCTCCACACTAAGCGCTTTGTAGTCTACCACACTAAGCGCTTTGTAGTCTACCCCACTAAGCACTTTGTAGTCTACCCCACTAAGTAATCCTTCTACCTCACTAAGTAATCCTCCACACTTAGTGCTTTGTTTGAAATCCTCCACATTTGTAGTTCTCCCCACTAATTAATACTGCACACTTAGTGCTTTTTTTTGTAATCCTCCACATTTAGTGCTTTTTTTGTAATCCTCTCCACTAAGTAATCCTCCACACTTAGTGCTTTGTTGTCTACCCCACTAACTAATCATCCACACGTTTGTAGTCTAAGTAATCCTCCACACTAAGTGCTTTGTTTGTAATCCTCCATGTCCTCCTCATTTGTAGTCCTCCCCACTAAGTAATGCTTTGTAATCCTTCACATTAAGTGCATTTTTTGTAATCCTCTCCACTAAGTAATCCTCCACACTTAGTGCTTTGTAATCCTCCACATCCTCCCCACTAAATAATCATCCCCATCCATATTAAGTGATTTGTAATCATCCTCCCCACTAAGTAATCATCCTCTCCACTAAGTAATCATCCCCACTAATTAATCATCCTCCCTGCTAAGTGCTTTGTAATCATCCTCCACACTAGTTGCTTTCTAATCATCCTCCCCACTATCCCCACTAGTAATCATCCTCCCCACTAAGTAATCATCCTCCCTACTAAGTAATCATCCACTCTAAGTGCTTTGTAATCATCCTCCTCACTAAGTAATCATCCACACTAAGTGCTTTATAATCATCCTCCCCACTAAGTGCTTTGTAATCCTCCCCACTAAGTGCTTTGTAATCCTCCGCACTAAGTGCTTTTTGTAATCCTCCATAGCCTCCACACTAGGTGCTTTGTAATCCTCCACACTAAGTGCTTTGTAATCCTCCACATCCTCCATACTAAGTGCTTTGTAAACCTCAACACTAAGTGCTTTGTAAACCTCTGTACTAAGTAATCCTTTATAAACCTCCACACTAAGTGCTTTGTAAACCTCTGCACTAAGTAATCCTCCATACTAAGTGCTTTGTAAACCTCTGTACTAAGTAATCCTTTATAAACCTCCACACTAAGTGCTTTGTGAGCCTCTGCACTACGTAATCCTCCATACTAAGTGCTTTGTAAACCTCTGCACTAAGTAATCCTCCACACTAAGTGCTTTGTAATCCTCCACATCCTCCACACTAATAAGTGCTTTGTAATCCTCCACATCCTCCATACTAAGTGCTTTGTAAACCTCAACACTAAGTGCTTTGTAAACCTCTGTACTAAGTAATCCTTTATAAACCTCCACACTAAGTGCTTTGTAAACCTCTGCACTAAGTAATCCTCCATACTAAGTGCTTTGCAAACCTCTGCACTAAGTAATCCTCCATACTAAGTGCTTTGTAGTTCTCCACATTAAGTGCTTTGTAATTCTCCACATTAAGTGCTTTTTAATCCTCCACATCCTCCATAGTGGAGGATGTGGTAATCCTTTACACTAAGTAATCCTCCACATCCTCCATAGTGGAGGATATCGTAATCCTCAGCACTAAGTAATCATCCACACTAAGTAATCCTCCACATCCTCCATAGCAGAGGATGTGGCAATCCTCTGCACTAAGTAGTCATCCACACTAATTAATCCTCCACACTAAGTGCTTTTTGATCCTCCACATCCTCAACACTAAGTGCTTTTTGATCCTCCACATCCTCAACACTAAGTGCTTTGTAATCCTCCCCACTAAGTTATCCTCCACATCTTCAACACTAAGTGCTTTGTAATCCTCCCCACTAAGTAATCCTCCATATCCTCAACACTAAGTGCCGTTTAATCCTCCAAATCCTCAACACTAAGTGCTTTATCATCCTCCCCATTAAGTAATCCTCCATATCCTCCACACTAAGTGATTTTTAATCCTCAACACTAAGTGCTATCCTCAACAATAGATGCTTTGAAATCCTCCCCACTATGTAATCCTCCAAACTTAGTGCTTTATAATTCTCCACGTACTCCCCACTAAGTAATCATCCACACTAAGTGCTTTGTAATCATCCACACTAAGTGCTTTGTAATCATCTGTAGTCCTTTGCACTAAGTAATCATCCACACTAAGTGCTTTGTAATCATCTGTAGTCCTTTGCACTAAGTAATCCTCCACACTAAGTCCTTTGTAATCCTCCACACTAAGGAATCCTCCACACCAAATCCTTTGTAATCCTCCACATTAAGTGATTTGTAATCCCCCACATTAAGTACTTTGCAATCCTCCCCACTATAAGGAATCCTCCACTCTAGTGCTTTGTAATCCTCCACATTAAGTGATTTTTAATCCTCCACATTAATTTATTTGCACTAAGTCCTTTGTAATCCTCCACATTAAGTGATTTGTAATCCTCCACATTAAGTGCTTTGCAATCCTCCCCACCGAGGAATCCTCCACTCTAGTTCTTTGTAATCCTCCAAAATAAGAAATCCTCCACTCTAATGCTTTGTAATCCTCCCCACTAATTATCCTCTATTGCTTTGTAATCCTACTTCATGTCTAAATGATAATGGAGTCAAGCATGACTACCCCTAGGACTATGAACTCCCTAGGCTACTTTGAGAGATTATAGAAGCCTCTCTAAAGGGCTAAATCTTGTCCAAATAAAATTACAATTTTAACATGGCTTGTCTATTATCCTCTAGCTTTTACTTTGATAATTCTACTTTGATACTAAATAATAAAATATAGATCTAGAAGTAGAAGTAGACCTAGTGAAAATATTCCATTCGGGCCTCAACTCTACAATTGACTTCTTTCCATGCATTATTCCCAACTAAAGGGGGAGGTAGGATAGTGTCTATACCTCTCGGGTCTTATCAAGTTCCTCATGGATTTGGGGGTGCACGTTCATACTCCTATTATACCCTCGTTTAGACCAATTTGGCCAAACATGTAGGGCCATAGTTTTTGTGTCCTGACACATTTACACATATTGGGATTTAATATCCCTTACACATCTCTTACCATGCCACCACCACAACCTAGGTTGAAATTTGCAAGGTAAACCAAATGCACTGGAACATGTGACCTTGTTCAATATCATGAAATATTTGAATAAGTTTGCAAGGCTATTGGAAATGTAGACTAGAAATGTGTAAAGACGGCCCCACAAAGGTGCATGCCTTTTGACTTTGCCTTGATGGCAATGCAAGTTAATGGTTCCACTCACTTAAACCATAAGTCAAGGTGAATTTAAACTCGATGAAATCAGCCTTCATTATTGGGTACTCACCCTATGGTTTGAGATGGAGCTCAACCTTGAACTTGCAAAGCATAGAAAGAAAGCCAAATGAAATTCTTAGAGATTATATCATGTGCATGAAGTACCTCAACTCTAGATGCAAAGGAGATGGAAAATTTGAGCAGTTATCTACTAAAATATTGTTTCTCGTGGGTTTAAAAATGAACCATTTGCATGATTTGATTATCATCATAAATCTTAAATCTTTTGATAAATGTTATAAATTTAACAACACGATGGAATGCGCCTAGTTCTAATCATTTATAAAGACCACCCACATGTTAGTCACCCACACCGTAAACCCCAATGGGGCATGAATTGTGCTTGTTGTGCATGTGTGGGTCATGACACCTCATATTGTCCTCACCTATGCATTGCTTATATGCAAGGCCCACATGCCTATAACTTCTCTAAGTTGATTGACCATGACTCAACACACTACTCATGTCTTGCTACCCCATCCACTTATTCCCATATTGACCTCATGGATCACATAATAAATCGCTTAGGTGTAAGAAGGAGTGGACTCAAAGTAGGTCTAGAGTCCTTAAAACAAATGGAACCACCTTGTAAGAAGGAGTGGGCCAAAGTGTCAAACAGGTCTAGAGCCCTTTAAACACATGGAACTGCCTTGCAAAATTCTACCCTGGTGTTTCAACTTAGACCCCAACAAGGGGAAAGAGCTATAAGAAAAAGAACCAAGGTGTCCATTTTCATTGCTATGGCCTGCATGCCACCATTGAGGAGATTTGTTCACATATATTAGGTTGCATTGATCAGTATTGTGAATGGGATGCCAACTAAGTACAACCACTTTCTTACCCACATGGAGTTGGTGTTTGGTGTGAGCATTACCATAAAAACCACCCACACCTTAAACCCAAATGGGGCATGTATTGTGCTAGTTGTGCATGTGTGGGTCATGACACCTCATATTGTCCTCACTTATGCGTTGCTTATCTGCAAGGCCCACACGCCTACAACTTCATCCTCTAAGTTAACCATTGGTCCCTTGACCCCATGACTTAACACACTACTCATGTCTTGCTACCCCAACCACTTATTCCCATATTAACCTTATGGATCACATAATAGCTTAGGTTTAAAAGGAACATCTCAAAGTGTCAATAGCTCTAGAGTCCTTGAAACACATGGAACCACCTTGCAAGAAGAAGTAGACTAAAGTGTCTAGAGCTCTTGAAATATATGGAACTACCTTGCAAACTTCTACCCTAATGTGTCAACTTGGACACCCACAAGGGGAAAGAGTTATAATAAGCAAAAGAACTAAGGTGTCCTAGAGTTGTAATATTTTCATTGCCATGGCATGCATGCCCACATAGAGTAGCTAAATGCCTGGATAAGTGTAATCGCATACCCTTATCTACTAAGATATTTCCACACGTGCAATGAGTGTGGAGTTAACACCTATACAAAAGATGTTCGTTAAGAGGCACAATGGTATCCACATTAGAACCTCTATAATGTAGAGGCCATGGACTATGTAAATAATTCCTAGATAATGGGAACTATAAGCTAAAGCCTTGAGACCATGGGCATGGACAATAATAAGTGTAGTGTGAAAAGGGGCCATGGTATATAAGTGAAATATGGTTTCCCTAATCAGAATTAACAAGATATAATGATTTCGACTTTGCTAACGAGCTTTCCATAGCCTAGCCTTGTGGTACTCCAAGTTTGAGTGCAAGGATGTGGTACTCTATGTTAATTAAGTGCATCACCTTCTTGTTGTTGGCAGTGGTATCCAAGCTCTTGAGTTTTTATCTAATTGCATGATTCTCTGACTTTTCTTAACATTTTTATGGATATATGGCTGCAAATTTCTAACCCTTAGGCCTTCTCTTGTAAATTTCTATCAATTTCTTGAGGAATCCTTGATAGCCTAGGTAGCTTGAGATTTGTCTTAAGATTTTTCCAAATTTTTTGCATATTTTTCTAATTTCTAAATTTTCTTGAATTTCCCTCTTCTTGCATATGGAGAAACCCTATAAATCTTGATCATGTGGTTGAAATCTCTACACATTGGCCATCTAGGGATTTAGAGGCATGACATTAGGCATTGTATGCATGCTTTACACCTCCCAAAAACCAAAAAATGGGCAGTGATTGCTCTACGGGCCAAGTGACGAAATTCATGGGTCTCCATGAGCATAAGGTTGTAAATGGTAAGAATGCTTACCATTGTTGTTTGCTATGGCTTCCTTAGCCTTTCTAATGGGTGAAATCAAGCCATTGTGAACATTTATTTCTCTCCTACAAGCAAAGACAAGAAAAATGTGGACTCTTGAAGCTAAAAATTGGTCCTACTATCTAGCTTCCATGGAAGTGTTTTTCATCAAGTTTCAAGCATTGAAGCTTCCGTCTTGCTTTCAGTGAGTTGCTACATCTATTTCTTACAAGATTTGATGGATTATCACTTGATTTGGGGTTTTCTTCAAAGAAACCCTAATTTCTAGAAATTACTCATTTACGCATACCATTGACTATGCCTATGTAGTATGGAATGCTTTAATAGTGTTATAATGCTTGCTCATGCATTCATACTTGGCATTGAGCAAACCCTAATTGCATATATTGGGGGATTTTGATCATTTTTAATCAATCTAATGCATTTCATAGCTTCTATGGCTATATACATGCCATTGGTGGAGATGCTATGTGATTGATTACACATCATTTGGATACTCTACTTGTTGCCATTCATAGCCATCTACATGCTATGGAATGACCTATGACATGCCTATGTGATGCCAAGAGATGAAATGAGCACATGTACTTAATTTACTTGCTTATTGGATGTGTTTTGTGATGCTTAGGAGCTATTTGGTGATGGAGAAGAGAATGAGTACATGCTAAGAAGAAATCATTGGTAATGGTTATTGGATGTGGATGTGATGCCAAGAGATGAAATGAGCACATGTACTTAATTTACTTGCTTATTGGATGTGTTTTGTGATGCTTAGGAGCTATTTGGTGATGGAGAAGAGAATGAGTACATGCTAAGAAGAAATCATTGGTAATGGTTAAATGAGCATGAGTTCATGTAAGTAACTCTTACCCTATCCAATGTAACTAATCATATTGTAATTTCATCAAGCAATAAGAATCGACTATGGGAGGAGTGGCCAAAGGGGAGTAAGTCTTGAACCTTTGTATCGAGAGTACTTTGGTAAAGCAATACGAAAGGGGATTAGGTACTCGGTGGTGAAGAAATGGCCCCAACTCTTACCTTGGAGTGAAACTCGGTAAGAGGGTGGGAGGGCTTGGCCGGGAGATCCACAAGCACAAAGCTCCATTGACAACTTCTTACACACTGCACCAAAAAACTTTTGGTATTGCAAATTGCAAAGGCTACATGTATTGATGCATAACATTGGGATGCCTATGCATGATATGTTTTGATGCCAAATGATTGGGCAAGCACTTGGCTATTAGCATTGGATTGTTGAAAATAGATAAGGGCACTCTTTGGTATTGAGATTCGACTCTAAATACAAAGGAGATGCTACTGAAATTCGTCCAAAAGGCCATGTAGTTGGGCATAAAACCTTGATTCAATCATAAACCCCAATTTTCTCATTCAAAGCAATTACACCCTTGAAATGTACTCAAGAGGAGCTACAAGAGATGAGCCGACAAACATGTCAATTGGGTTGGTGGAAGCTAGTCAAACATCAGGGTTGACTTTTTTGCACAATCAACCCTAGTCAAAGGAGGGTTAATTTTTTCAAATCTGTGATTGAAAATCCTTAACTTACTCTCTAAGACCTACGCGTCAATGTAAAGAGCACGTCCGTTTGAGCAGTGTACTAGAAAGTGGGCATTCAGCACAAATCCCAAAATAGAGAGGTATAGTGCATGTGGGAAGTCTGATCCAGGGTGGTACATACATTCCTCTTGTCATTGTGGACGTGGAAAGCTAAAGCTCACCAAATTTGGATTTCGTTTGGTAAAATTACGACCTTTTGAAGCTTTGAGGTGTCACACATTTCCTCCTTGAAGGCATCCCATGAAGTGGTCACATGGTTGTCACCACCAAGTGTGAGCATAACCCTCAAGATGCAAAGTGGCATAGTACACTTTGGCCCTCTCCATATGAGGATTAAGTGCAAAGTACAAGTCCATCTTGTTGGCCCATTCCTCAAACACCTCATTTGTATTGCCTTCACCATTGAACTTGGTCAACACTACCTTATACTTGATGTCCTTAAACTCATCTTCATGGTCTCAGGTAGGAGCATTGTGCATCCTTGGATGTTGGTTTACATTAACTCTTTCTCCCAATTGCACCCAAGCATTATCTGTTCAATCATTATACCCTTCCCCCTTTATTCCTTTGTGAAGCACCACTTCAAGGGAATGTGGGTGGGAGATTCTCCTTGTTTGCAAACATTCCTTGGGAAGTAGATGTGACTTGTGGGTTGAAGCCCATATTTGCATGATCATCCTTTCTTGGCATCTCATGTGTTCATGGTTGGAGGGTGCATTTTACAATGAATGTAAGCCATCATAAAAATGATCAAAACCCTTCACCATAGTGTCCTTCATAGCTTGCATCATTGTCATCATTGCTTTCATTTCTAGATGCAATGGAGCCACTTGTCCACTATTATTTGAAGGTTATTGGCTCGCTTGACCGACGTCAAGAACATTGTTATTTGGCTCTTGTGCAAGTTCATCCACATGTCCATCATTGCTTTACTCCTCCATGAGCATTTGTTGCAATTGAGCTTTGGATAAGTGACCCCAATTACCCATAGACTTACAAAATGGTTGTAACTTGAGCCTCTGATGTTAGAATTTGAAACTTTTTAGTTCAAAAGGAAGCTATCAAATAGATTTTTCAAGCTACGTAAGTGGCTCCAAAATAGCCCCATCCATTTCTGATTGAATTAGGGTTTTGTATCCTACCTATAAACCGTCAAAACTACCAAAGTGGTGTGACTTGGAACAACTATATAAGAGCGTGAGAGAGTACTCACAATAATTTTTGAAGCTATCTTTGGAGGTGGAAGGCATTAATGAAACAATGAAGATGATGAAGTTTGTCAAAGGGGGCAGCGAAGGAACATAAGGGCGGATGTCAAAGCTCAACTACCCTCGTGCAACTTAAACACATGTTCCATGAATTGCTTTGTGTGTGTCCTTCGTGGGAATGAAATGGGTTGCCTTCATCAACTAATCCACCACATAAATGTTGTCACACCCTTTCCTTGTGCGAGGAAGCCTCGCAATAAAATCCATAGCTATGTGAGTCGACTTGCCCATCAGGAATGGGCAAGGGTTGCAGCAAACCACTAGGCTTATGAGTGGGGTCTTTGTTGCATTGACAAGGCATACATTTGGAAACAAAGGCATGCACATCCTTCCATATGACATTCCAATGAAAGCTCTTGTCATAGGTCTTTAAAAGCCTCAAATGCATCATTGGAGAAGAATGCATCTCTTCAAGAACTTTAAACTTGTAGCTTGAGTTTAGAACTAAATACACTACTCTATCCTTGTAGTATAGAAGACCATTTTGCAGTCAAAAGTAAGGAAATCTTTATGTGACCCATGCTATAATTTTTCTATCATGCTAGCAGCCACCTCATCATTCAAATACTCCTCTTATATGTCCATGTACCAATCATAATGCACTTCTAAAATTGACATAAGTGCACATGCCCACATTCTAGACAAAGAATCAACCACCACATTGTCTTTGCCTTTTGTATATCTGATTTCAAAATCATAACTTTATAATGTGCCAACCATCTCTTTTGTTTAGGTGAAAGAGGGTTTTGAGACATAAAGTATTTCAATACTCTATGATCACTCCTTGCATAAAATCGGCTATTACCGTAGAGATAATGATGCCATTTCTTGATTGCATGCAAAATGGTGATCATTTCTTGATCATAAACATGCATAGCCACCGCTGCCTTATTCAACTTGCGACTCTCATAGGTAATAACCCCATGATCTTGATACAAAACAGCCCCAACTCCTCTCCCATAAGCATCTGTTCATATGGTAAATGTTTTGGAGAAATCCAAGCATACTAAGATAGGGGCCGAGGTAAGCAACTGCTTGAGCTCTTCAAGATTCTTGTTAGCTATCGCATCCCAAAAAAAGGCCTCCTTCTTGAGTTTATCAGTGAGAGGGGTGTCACCACTTGTGCATACCTCTCAATGAATCTTCTATAGAAAGAAGATAAACCTAGGAATCCTCTTACTTAAGTAGTATTTTTGAGTTTTGGCCAATTTCTCACATGTTCCACCTTCTTGGGATCAACCTTTATGCCATCCTTGCTCATAATGTGCCCAAGGTATTCCTTGCTCATAATGTGCCCAAGGTATTCCATCTCACTAGCCATTTTCTTTGCATATAATCGATTGGCTCTTAATACATCCAACACTTCTTCTACATGTTGCAAGTGATCATCCATGTTCTTGCTATACACCAAGATATCATCAAAGAATACAAGGACAAATTTAAACAAGTATGGTTGTAGCACCTTGTTCATCAACACTTGAAATGTAGCGGATGCATTGCATAACCCAAACGGCATCACCATGAAGTGGAAGAGACCCCTTTCGGTCCTAAATGCAGTTTTGTACTCATCTCCCTCTTTCATGTAAATTTGATGATACCCCAATCTCAATCTTAGTAAAAACACTTGCACCTTTGAGCTCATCACAAGTAGATCATCAATCCTAGGTATGGGGTACCTATTCTTGATCGCGATCTTGTTGAGATCCCTATAGTCAGTGCATGTTCTAAAAGATCCATCCTCCTTCTTCAATGCACCAACCTTAAAAGAGGCCAAAGGTATGATGCAATATATTGAAACTTGAACCCCAAAAGAGGCCAAGGGTATGAAACTAGCTAAAACTTCAACCCCAAAAGAAGCTAAGGGCAAGCAAATAGAACCTTCAACCCCCTAAAATAGGCCCTTACATGCAACTCATTGAACCTTCAACCCCAATGGCAAACAACTTGTTGATCCTTCAATAATGAAATATGACAAGGGAAAATAACCTTAAAAATCCTTAAGGAGTAAAAAATGAATCATGATGCTTCAACCTCCAAAGAGGCTAAACAAAACAAAGCTCAAATTGACAAACTTAACCACCACTGGTGGCAAAAAGAACAAAACTCTAAAGACAGGCTAGGGTGAAGAAATAATCACCATATATAAAGCGGCTATGATTACAACTCAGACTAATCCTCCCAAGGGAATGCCACAAAAAGTGAGCCCGATACCCCCCAGGTTGAAAATCCTGACCTCATTGAAGCTAAATTGGCAAAGGACCCAAGTGGGGGGTTGGTCAAGCCCTAGACTCACCACTATCCATAATGAGTGCGAACTTCCATGCTACCCATGTTAATCTTGTGTGTCGGCTCTTGTTCCAATATTTATTATTAGTTTTATTTACTTTATATAACATAGCAATTATATAAAGACATTATGAAAATTTTTGAAAACCAATTTAACCTTTTCAACATTCTTTCAACCATAAAATAATTTCTCACAATACTTGGTATATTCTTTTTAATTTACCTTAAACACACCCACTCAATTATTTGCCTTCAAAGAGTAACTGTTGTACTTGAACATGTTTCTTATCACTAACACTTGAAAATTGTCTCTAAAAGTAAGAACAACAAAACCTAGTCTAAGATAAGACAATCCTTTTTTTACTCACCCACACCAAGCTTTCTACTAATTAAGAAATGGAAGCTCTCTTTAATCTCCTACACTTGCAAATTCCCCTACTTCTCTCATACCTTGTGCTATGCCCAATATACAAGAATAATTCATCCTCTTTCAATCCCAATTTATAAATACAAAATATCAATTCTCTACTTAACACTAGTTTGGTAGCTCAGTAGGACATAAATATGTCTTTTCAGGGGTTTGCTAAAAAAAATCATATCTTATGAATGGGAGCAGTATTTTAGCGTTTCTCTTTTAAGGCATGTCTTTATGAATGTGGCAAACCTTAGATAATTATTAAAATGATAAAAATAACCTTAAATATAATTGATAAATCACTATAAGTAAAGGTATATTCATCATTATTATCCAAGCAAGTTACGAATTTACAAAGTACGTTCCTACATATGAGAAAAAAATGATCTCGACTCATTATAAAATCTTCCTAAACCTTACATAATATTTAAGAGATGAGAGAGTGATTTTCCATGACAAGGAAAATTATTCCATTAATAATTAATTTGATTAAATTTACTTCTTAGGGTCTCTTTTTAGTTGTTGAGTCTTTGACACCCAAAATAAGACAATAGTGTGAGCTTATATGGAGATTTACTTTAGCTACTATACTAATAAATCAATGTCTTTACTAAACTAATCGGTCAAGAATACATATCAAAGCATTTCAATTTAGTTAGAAGACAAGGTGATGGTCTCAACTTTAAAAACTGCATTGATAACAAGATAGCGTATATGAACCCTCGCTTATGATTGGATCATCTATTGAGAAACGTATGAAAATAGGGTTTATTATTATATAAAATTACTAGATACTCCACTTACAGCCTTATGAGATGTTTAAAAATGCACAAAGTAGTCTTTTATTCTATAGTAATAAATATGGTTCAAAATTTGTAAACTTTCGTCTAATACAAAGTGCCTAAAAGGATAGGTGTATATGTAATTGGCTCTCACAAAATGCACCAACAAAGCATAATATTGTATAGAACATGTGTGCAAGATTTGGATCTAGTATATGATTGTTTGATAAGCTATAAGAATCCTCAAAGTTCTTTTTTTTAGACAACTAAATATCTTAGAATTTTCATTAAGGCCTAAATTTTTGAGTTCTAATTGATTTTTGAGTTTAAGATGGATTGTATTACCCCATATTTATGTTTGTGAAGCAATGCATTATCCAAAAACTTTGGAAAGCACTGAGAAATTGGCTACTTAAAGCCTTTGATCCAAATATAGTCCAAAAAGCTATGCATTATCACTATAGTTTGGCCTATGAATTCTTATGAAATTGAAAAGCCTAGAGGTAACCAATGTGATCCCAAAAAATCTCAATTTTCCTTTACTATGGACTTGATGATATGAAAAAAGGAAACCTTTTTGTTATGGGCTACCACACCTCCAAGAGGGAACTCAACACATTCACCTAAAGGATGAGCAATAGATCACAACTGTCGTAGGGCACTTACCAATGCTTCGAACTTGAGTCCCTTGAGGCCTCCAAGCTCACTTGTTAAGCTCCACCTCCACGCTGTCACCGTAGAGTCGCTCGCACCATCGCATAAGGCAATCACTCTCTCTCTCACTCTTCCCCACAAGCATGAATCACACAAGCATAGAAGAGGAACAATGCTAGAATGCTCTCTCTCAAGACACAAAGAAGAGCTCTCTATAGCACAAAGGGGATTGTGTGTTTACATTATGAGAAAATGCCTTATATACATTTGGTCCTTATTCACACTTGGGCACCCAAAACTTACTTACCAGGCCTTGTGTGGCCAATATCTCATAATGTACAACTTTTGTAGTGCCGTTTCATGACACTTATTAATGTCCTCAATTGGAGGATCATGTTTGTTAATCCAAAAAGGGATTAACATCCCCCCCTTTCTAATGTAGGTTCTGTCCGCGGAACCTGTTACCGAGGTCTAAATACCTGGTCACCGAACTCATGTTAGTAGAAGTTCCTTCTGGATTGGAGCTTTTTCAGTGTGTGTCGGAATGCTGAGTGGGATCTCCAGAATCCTCGGGGGCGAGAGGGTTAGTGGAAAAATCTATCTCTGGAGGATTGAAGGATGAGAAAATGCAGTTAGCTTTTGAGATGTGTTAGTAGGTGGCGTGTTAGGATATGGGTTAAGTAACTTACTAGAGACATTAGAATAGACAGGGTAAGTTGATTTTGAAAATGAAGAAGAGGATTCTTCTTGACCCTGACCTATGCTAGGGGGTGGGTGGCTAGGTTTATGAGACTTAATAAATTCTTGTAAGTCTGGAATTTCTTTGGAATTGATAGTGGGATATTCTATGTGGGTAGCATCAAAATTGTATTGTACATTTGTTACCATGGCTTCTAAGTGCTTATAGCTATTAGAATAGAGTTTTAGAATGCCAAAAGGATGATATAAAGTGGACTCACATAAATTTAGATGCTGGTGAGTGTTATATATTTCTAGCCACCCATGACTAATTATCATTGGTAACTATGTGCTACTACCTCATAGTTGGCGGGCGTCTCAGGAATGTCATCTGGAACAGGTCTAATTTTTTGACACTGTTGTCCAAAATTTCTAAATTTTGGAGAACGTGACACCAACTACGAAGGTTTAGCACTACAGGATGTAGAGGATAGAAAAATATGTCTTGTGGATTAGTTAATACTAAGTCTCCCCGTAAAATTCCCATTATTATGGTAGGATCAACATCTCTTTCAGTATTTTGTTTAATTAGGGTTAGTTCTCCTAGGCCTATATCTTCAGATAGATTTATGTCATACTGAAGTAGAGAGAGTGTTAGTGTAGACAAAAACAAGGTAAGAGTTTGAGGAGGGGCCCGAGGAGTTACTGACAGAGCTGACCCAATGGGGAGGCGTGCTCAAGGAGGAGGCAGAGATCATCGTTAGGCTCCAGCTCTGCTGACTTTTATCTTGTATCTCCAGCTGACGGTCTAACTCTTGTAGGCAGGAGTTGGTGTTGTTAAGGAGGTTTGAAATTGTCATTTCTCAGACCATCCTTGTAGCATCTAATTCCTCGAATCTTCTAGTTGCGTGTTCTTGGGCCCGCCTAGCCGTTGCTTCTCTTTCCTAAGCTTCGGTGATTTGCTGAAGCCTTTGGGGAGCTAGCCTCTAAGTGTCGTGTAGCTGTTGTGTAAGCTGCGCCATTACCTCTTGATGTGCCAACTCTTTTCTTTATACTTCGGCCTGGCTTGCACTTATTGTTTTATTAAGTATTCTAATCTTTTCTGCATGGGCCTTGTTTGTTTGTTCCCTTTTGTGCTGTAAATGGGTTGCCCTTTTCTCCTTTGCCTTTAGCTGTGATGTTAGCTGCTGGATTTGGCATTGTAAATTTTCTTCTTTGGACCTGGCATTGGCTTGGAGCTCCTGTATTTGGTGTGCATGAAGTGTAGTGAGCTCCTTTGTGTGGGTGACCTCTTTCTGAAGCTGATCCTTCGCGCTTGTTCTAATTTGGCATTGAGGTCCACGTTTTCCTTGATTCTTTGCACGATTGTTTGGCTGAGGACCATGTTATTGCTCTCTAGGATGTTATACCTTTTCTCTTGCTCCTCCGTGGCCTTCAAGCTCTTCATGATGACATCCTTATGGGTAGCTAATATTATATCTCTTTATAATGTCTAGCTTAAGAATGTTTCTAGCCTAATACCCATACAAAATTCACAAGTTTATTTTTTTATAACCAAGGAGTGTAGTAAAACAAAATGACTAAGGTCATTAGTTTTGGAGAGAGAGAAGGGATCTTATACAACAAACCCTCAACTCTAGCCCTTACACGAGTGGCACCATAAAAATCTATATCCAAAAAAGATGCACCACCACATAAGAAGCACATCTAATGTGAGGGTAACAACACTTTGGCTCCATCGTCAACCTTAACTCCATGTCCTCTTTTAAGAGTTGGCCTAGATCCAACATTAGATTTTTAAATCATTCTCAATGCAGGCTATGAATTCCTTTGGTTACTACGTGGTGGATTTCTTTCACACTTTAACACGGCTGCCTCAACCTTGTGGATCCCTATCCTAGCTCAATCACTCAAGGGGACCCTTGATAACTCGCCAATGGGTCAACTCTAATTTATGGAAACACTTGTGCTTTTGAAGACAATGTAAAGAGTCAAAGAAAGCAAAAAGTGCTAGAGGAAATGAAGAAAACAGAGATAGAAAGAAAGCAAACCAATTGGAGATAGCTCAAAAATGAGCTAGAGAGATTTATTCCAACCCTGTTTAAGAAGAACCCAAACTCTTTGCCTACCAAAGCCCTCCACCCCAAAAGCCTCCCCCAACCAAGAGCTACCTCACATCAATATCCCATTGACTAATATTAGTATGTTAACCCATGCTTCCCCCAATGCTTGGTAGCTTCCATCATTACCACCAACTTCCCCACATTCATTGATAAAGCGGCAGTAGATTCTACCTTGCTAACTTGACCTTCAATATTTCATCTTTCTCTTGTGTTAGCCAAAATCCTTGTGCATAAATCCTCATAAAGGATACCATGACCCTAATTATCATGAACAAATCCTTG
The DNA here is from genome assembly GCF_041138505.1 of Cibotium barometz. Taxonomy (NCBI): domain Eukaryota; kingdom Viridiplantae; phylum Streptophyta; class Polypodiopsida; order Cyatheales; family Cibotiaceae; genus Cibotium; species Cibotium barometz. The sequence continues at coordinate 15,165,835 of NC_141058.1, forward strand.
TCCATAAATCCTCATCAAGGGTACCATGACCCTAATTATCCTCTTATTCGACATAGCCTGATGTAACATGGTGCCATGCATTAAGGGCACCATGACCCTAATCATCCTCTTCTTCAACATAGCCAAGTGTGACATGGTGCCATGCATCTCTTCTAGCAATCTAAACCAAAGGTTAGCTATAAATATGATCTATTGCAAGATTGATCTGAAGAAGCCAAAAGCTTGCACTTTGAGTAGCCATTTTAGTCTTCTTTACATTGTTGCTTCCCCATCCACTCAATAACCAAAGTAACCAAACAAAGGATCCTAACCTTTTCCACCTTTATAGTCAGGAGCATCAAGAATTTAGTCACACAAAAAAGGGAAGAAGACAAAGAAAAAATGGGAAAAAAGAGAGAGAACATTACATTAATGTTGGAATTAGGGTTAGGGTTGCAACAATGCACACACAGAAGATAGAGAAGCTTGAGAGCACACAAACTCACTAGATTAGAATGAACAAATGTGTGCCAGATACAAATGATAAGTACACACCCCAAAATGAGTAGATAAGAGGGTGTACATACGCACATGGAAAAAAACCTCCTAGTGAGGGAAAAAGTGCCCTAGCGGTCCTAAGTGTGTTCACACACATCACTACCATATAATGCTACAAATCCCCCCTGGAGTGATGATGTGAACATGTACAGGGTATGGTCGATCAATCTTGAAAAGGAACTAAGCCCAAAGCTTTACGAAAAGTTTCAAACGAGGAAGAGCCTTCGTGAATAAATCTACCATGTTGTCATGTGTAGGCACATAGACCAAGCTGATCTCTGTAGAGAGTCTTTCCCTGACATAGTGGTAATGTACCTCAATGTGTTTAGTGTGAGCATAAAACACTGGGTTCCTCGCAACTACTAATGTGCTCTGGCTGTCAGTGGAAATCGTAGTGCTAGATGATTGTCCAACACCCAAATCAACCAAAAGACGTCTGAGCCACACACACTCAATTGTAGTTGTAAAAGTTACCTGTACTTAACTTCACAGCTAGAAGTGGCCACCCTAGGCTGCTTCTTGCTGAGCCATGATATACATGAATCACCAAGGCGAAAGCAAAACCCACTAGTGGACACTCGCTAGTGGACACTCGGGGGTAATAACATCCAGCTCAATCTGAATCACTAAAAGCATGCAGCTATGACTTACCCCCTTTTGGATAAAATAATCCAAAATAATGAGTGCCTGTAAATAGTGGAAAACCCACTTAACAGTCTGCCAATGCTTCGTACCTGGGCTATGCATAAATCTACTCAACCGTGAGACTGCATATTATATATCTGGCCTCGTGTTGCATATATAAAGAAGGAATCCAACATCTTGCTGATACAAACTAGCATCAAAAGAGTCTCCTACATCTTGAAGACTAAGTCGAGTACCTGTCTCCATAGGTGTAGCCACAGGTTTACAGTCTTCAAGATTAAACCTCTTCAATAGCTTCTGTATATATTTAGATTGCATCATAACAATGCCATCATTGCGTTGTTGCATAAATTGAATCCCTAAATAGTAATGTAACGGCCCCAAATCTGACATCTCAAACAATGACTGCAAATTAGCCTTAAAGGCTGAAATTTGATCTATATCGGGTTCTGAGCAGCATGTCATCAACGTATAAAACGATGACCAAAAATGTGTCCTTACTCCTCTTCACATAGAGGGTACTCTCTGCTGGACTGTTGCAAACGGTAGTCATACGAGATGTGGGTGCAAAGATCTCATCATAATGAATGCCCTTTTGCTAGGTATACCCCTTTGCAACAAGTCTGGCCTTGTAGCGATCAATGCTACCATCTGCTTTGTGTTTTAACTTGTAAACCCACTTAGTACCAATGGCCTTCTTGCCATGACGTAGATCTGTCAAATACCAGGTGTCATTCTTGAGTATAGAGTTATACTTATCCTACATAGCATGCATCCAATGATCATCATCATGTGCTTCCTCAAAGGAAATAGGCTCCTCCTCATTACATAAAGTAGAAATGAGAACATGATCCACACGAGAATAATCTACATGATGAGAACCTGCACAAGTTCTGCTAGGTAAAGGAGCTGCCAACTTGCTATCCCTCAATGTCTGCACAAGCCATTTTGGCATACACCAATTCTTCTATGGTTGCTTTCTCCTTATCCACTACATCCTCAATAATTGCCTCATCAACAGGCTGAATTTACACCTGAAAAGGCTGAATTTCATTACTTGGCTAAGCATTCAATTGCTCTACATATGGCTGCCCTCCATTAAACAAAGGTAGGAGCGAATCAAACACGTCCTGTAAGCATACATTCTGCTATTTTTTGCAAGAAAGCATGGGCTAAACTGAGTTTTCGACAAAAACAACATCTCTACTTACCAAAATCCACTTTGAGGTCGAATGGTAGAGTCTATATCCCTTGCTTTCTAAACTGTATCCCACAAATATGCATTTAACTGCCTTATCATCAAGCTTACTGCATTATTGCTCAAGCACAAGAGCATTAGCAAGACAACCAAAAACATGCAAATGAGCCACAGAAGGCTTCCTGCCATGCCAAGCTTCATAAGGACTTTTAGACTACAAGGCCTTGGTAGGGCATTTGTTCAACACATAGTTTGCGCACATAGTTGCCTCTGACCAAAAACCATGAGGTAAATCTTGAGCTTTCACCATACATCGTGCCATCTCCATGAGAGACCTGTTCTTCCTCTCAGCCACACCATTTTGCTGAGGTGTGTATGGCAATGTACATTGATGCCTTATGCCTTTTTCAGCCATATATGCATGAAACTCCTTGGACATATACTCCCCCCCTCGACCTGAATGAAGGGTGCCAACTTTGCATTCACATGTATTTTCAGCCATAGATACAAAGTGCCTAAAGCACATAAAAACCTTACACTTCTGCTTTAATGAATACACCCAGCTATATATGGAGTAATCATCAATAAAAGTGATGAAGTAGAGATATCTTCCAATAGATAGTGTCCTCATAGGACCACATACATCATTATGTATAAGCTGTAATTCCTTAATAGCTCTCATAGATCCATCCTTTGGAACTGATGCCTAATGCATTTTACCAAGAATACACCCCTCACATACATGTCTAGTAGGGATATTAAGAGTTGACAACTCAGAGACCATATCATGCCTTTGAAGGCGTAACAAACTACCATAATTCAAATGGCCAAATCGTGCATGTCATAATTTTGCATCACTCATAGCACGAGTCATAGAGACTGAGCAAGCATCATGCTGCAACTTCTCAAATACATCCATCTTGTATAGGTCATGAAAAAAGGTACCTGAGAGGTAATGATAGAATAGCCATCATTTCTATCTTGAACTGTATATCTGCATCATTTCTATCTTGAACTGTATATCTGCATCCACAAATTTCACCGTCAATCCTGACAAGGCTAAGGCTAAAACTGACAACAAGTTCTTCTTAATGTACATATAAAACTTTAGAAAGAGTAAATGCGCCCCCATTTGTAGCAGTGAGCACAACTCTACCAACTCCTTTGACAGGATATGAGGAACCATTTGCACATGTGACGGTTCTTGCACTTGGGACAGATTCTAGAGATGAGAACAAAATTTTTTGTGAAGTAATGTGCTTATTAGCACCATTGTCAAAGTACCAAGCATTCGATTCCGCCACGTACATGCATACATCATAAACAGAAGGGTCATAACTACAATGTACAGTGTATGCCCAATCATCTTGAGCAAAACTTGCAGATTCCTTCTTCTCTACACTTGGTGCAGATGCATCAACCACCAAAACCATGCCCAATTCTTTCTTTTTCTCCTTCTCTAGCCGTTATATGCACATTATGTGTGTATATACTAGGAGGCTAACCCACATTAGGCTTGTGAGCAAGGGAGCATGGGAAAAAGCTCTAGTGGAGCATAGGTTAGGACTAACCTTATAAGGGTTAAGGTTAGGGTCAGGCATCCAAGGGTCACACATGGGAAATGGAGAGCCAAGAGTCACTCGAGGGCCCCTCCTATATAATAAGGGCATGGAGCACACTCAAGGGAGGGGAGCACACTCAAGGAAGGCTTGAGGGCTTGGAGACTTAGGCTATGGTCTCTTGTGTAGAGGTCCATATCTACTCACCTACCATTTCACACTATAGCTACATGCTATTGGATTGGAGTTATACCTCTTGATGGTATGGGACATCAAGGTAGAGGTATGATGTATTTCATTTATAATTCATGTGTGCATCCCTTGGGCTCGGGTGGTTGAGTTTATGCCTGATTTATGCATGTTTATGCATAACAATTATCTAGAGAGATCTTAGGGTTTTAACAGTGGTATTAGAGCAATCTCTAGTTAATTATTGTTGATTTTTTTGAAGTAAATTTTAATATTTACTAATAAAAATATTATTTTATTGATTTATGTTGATGATTTGCACGTGGATCATTGATATGGCGATTGGAACGCGTGTTACTACAATTCAATGAACGAATCGACGTTGCGGGGGAATTTTGTGAGTTTAATGCTATTTTTTTCTATTTTTTATGGTTTAAAATAAGTATTAATGAAATTTTTTTCAAAAATACCACATATTTTATTGTGGATATTTTTGGTAGAATGGATTTTCAAATTTTCTAGAATTTTGAGAATTTTTTTTCCTAATTTTTAAGGAAATTTTCAAGCATTTTTATGGTTAAAAACGTATTTTTTATACATTTTTGCAGGTTTTTCTGCGGATATGTCCTTTTGGATAATTTTTTAAAAAAAGCTTGGAAAAAAAGCCAGAAAATGTGAAAGTCGAGATAAAAATTCTTTGTTGAAATTTTTTTGAAAAATTCTTCTTGAAACTTTTTGGCTTTTCATCTTCCGGAAAACCTTTGGCTTTACGTTTTCCCGAAACCTTTTGGCTTTCCGAATTCCGGAAAAACTTTTGACCTTCCGTATTCCGATTTTTTTTTGTCTTTTCATTTTCCTAAGAAACTTTTGGCTTTCCGTATTCCAGAAAAACTATTGGGATTCCGAAATTTTTTGACCGTTCGTATTCTTATGTGTTCGAGGTTGATTAAAAATTTCAAAAAATTGCTAAAAATCAGTGGAAAATTAGACAAAGGTTATTTTAAATTTTGAGAAAATGTGGGGTTGGTGTATGGCATGTGGTGTGTCCATTCGGGTGCTCGTGACCATTCAAATTCCTTTAAAATATATTTTTGACCTAGAAAATTAAAAAATCTATTAAAATTAAAAATTTTCATTGGATTTGAGAATTGTCAGGCGGAATTGGAAATTTCGTGAATGATGGGATTCTGAGGAAAAATTAGAAATTTTTTAGAAATTATTTTTAGAAATCCTGGAAATTGGTATTTTTAAAATATCAATGGTATTTAGCAAATTTATTTGCTAGAAATTTTTTGGAAAAATATAGGTTTGGAATGCCATAAGATAGGTTTGGTGGAATTCAAAATTGTTATATTTTGAGGTCGTATAAAATTAGAAAAAATTAGGAAAAAATCATGATAATTCTTTTTCTCAAGAATTTAATATTTTCGAGGGTCATTAAATGTTGAAGTACGTTTTCACATGCTAACATTAGATAGATGCGGGTTATTCATTAGATAGATACGGGTTATTCACATATTATTAATACGATTATACGTATTAAAGGATATTTCTGTTTGGATTAATTCTAAACGATGTTTTCATGATTTTTTACCTTTATTTAGCCATTCTTTTTGAACATGTTCCTTAATTTCTTCAATGATGGCTAGAATTTGAGTTCAAAGTGTGTCTCACCTTTGACACTTGTACATGATAATTTATTTTGCACTTATTTAAGTGTGGTCTATGCTTAATTTCCTAAGTCTAAGACAAATTCTATCATGGGTCAGTTGATCAGTTTGTTTTGGTGGATTTTATTGGTCCAACTCGGATACCTAATTGTTTATGTATCTAGGTGAGTTATTTTTCTACCCTAACTTTATTGAGTTTATTGGATAGTTATCATTAGAAAGGCGCCAATAATTCAATTTCTTTTCTAATGATGTACTTGGAAAGAGTTCTTCCTTGATGTGGTCTCAGGTATATAGAGACAGGTTTTAGTATGTGAAAATCCGGATAAGGCCATCTTATTCCTTTTATACAAGATTTTATTCATATTTCCTAGACGGCATACTAGGGAGTTTCAAATTGTTAAGGTATGTATGGGTGGTATCATGGTGGTATGGGACACTAGCGATCTCTCACATATATTATCTTATGGGATAATTTGGGCTCGAGATTGTTGCTTTGCTTACATCACTTAGCATGTTGACCTCAATATTCAAAGACAATCTCATTTTTTAAATTCACTAGAAGTTATAGTGTGGGCATTCTCTAGATAAACTTCTTTTATCTATAGCCTGCATGTTTTGATGAGGGTAATCTTGTCGGCATTTTCACTTGTTAAAATCTCTTTCTTTAGAGTTTAAACAAGTTTATTTTGTTGTGTTCGGATAAGGAAATTTGGATTCTTCCTTTGTTGGCATTTCTTTCTCTAGTTTCGTACTTTAGGTGATTTATATAATCAATCTGATGGTTTACGGATGAACATATATGACTCATCGAGACGTTGATGACTCTCTATGTTAATATGGATAACTCGAGACTTCGATTATTCCATATGCAGATGTGAGTATCATATTGGCGCCGATGAATCCTTGGTTTCTACTGTTATAATGCCATGTTTTCCTACTTTATTCCGAATGGTTTACAACAAGGAAGTTACTTTGAATGTGAATTGCTTTGATCATCCGCAGTCTCATGGGCAAACAGAGCGTATGAATCAGATTGTAGAGTATATGCTTCGTATATATGTCTCTAGAAAATCATCATATTGGGAAAAATATCTTCCAATGATGAAATTTGCCTATAATAGTTTTAAACATACGGCTATTGGTTTTAGTCTGTTCATGCTTATGAATGGGTATTAACCCAGGACACCTATTGATGTCAGTCTTAAGGACATCGAGTGCTTGATGCATCGAGGGATTTCTTGCGAGATATGCAGGAAATGCTGACCGAAGCTCGGGATTCTATCAGGAGTGCTCAAGATAGAGTACGATTTTATACTGATAGGGGACGCTCATATCGGTCTTTTGAACTGCATTGGTTTATTTTAATGTTCTTAAAGATTCTCAAACTTTGTCAATAGAAAAATGCTCGAATTTATCTCTTATATATTGTGGTCCATTTTCGAGTTGTACATCAGATTGGCATGGTTGCGTTTGAACTTAAAACTACCTCCACATGTTAGAGTTCATCCAGTCTTTCATATCAATAGATTGAAAGGGAAACTGGGAAGTGAGGATAACACAGTTACTCCTCAAGAACTCGTTGAAGTCGAAGATTTATCCTATGTTCCACATGAACCTGATAAGGTACTTGAATTCAGGGAGAGGAAACTTTGTAGTTGACTAATCCTTGAGGTTAAATTTAGGTGGAAAGATAGGGAAATAGAGGATTCGACTTAGGAGTCGGTTGATATTGTTCAGTGCAGTTTTTCTTCTTTTCATTGCAAGAGTACAATGTTTTGAGAGAGGGGAAGTATGTTATATGCACATTATGTGTGCATATACTAGGAGGCTAACCCACATTAGGCTTGTGAGCATGGGAGCATGGGAACAAGCTCTAGTGGAGCATGGGTGAGGACTAACCTTAAGGGTTAAGGTTAGGGTCAGGCATCCAAGGGTCACACATGGGAAATGGAGAGTCAAGAGTCACTTGAGGGTCCTCTTATATAATAAGGGCATGAGGCACACTCAAGGGAGGCTTGAGGGCTTGGAGGCTTAGGCTATGGTCTCTTGTGTAGAGGTCCATATCTACTCACCTACCATTTCACACTATAGCTACATGCTATTGGATTGGGGTTATACCTCTTAATGGTATGGGACATCAAGGTAGAGGTATGATGTCTTTCATTTATAATTCATGTGTGCATCCCTTGGGGGAGGGGGGGGAGGGGGGAAGGGGTGGTCGGGTGGTTGAGTTTATGCTTGATTTATGCATGTTTATGCATAACAATTATCTAGAGAGATCTTAGGGTTTTAACAAGCCTTTTCTTGCAGTCATTTATGTAGTGCCCTGGTTTCTTGCAATAGTGACACTTGCCCTTCTTTTTCGGCTTATCACCTTCTTTCTCTGCATCCTTACCTGAGGATTCTGATTATGGCTTATAGCCACCATGCAAAGAAGCTTTACCTTTGCCTTTCTGATTGGCAACAAAAGCTTGGTCACCAACTCACATAACAGATCTGTTTTGCCTAGATTGCTCTTCTTGCAAGAGTACTGAAACTAGCTCATCAAATGTAAGGGCATTTGGATTTCCCTTCATCATGAGTCTAAGGGTAGAGGCAAAACTCTGATAAGAATCCGACAATGCATTGAGAACTGTGGGCACCAATGTACTATCAGGATATATCTCATCCACACTAGCAAGCTGCTCCTTAAAATCTTTGATCTTGGTCAAGAAGCTGTCCATTGTGTCTCCCTCATTCATGTGCTTAGACTCTAACTGTTTGCGCAGATATGCAACACATGCTTCATTGCGCACCTGGTATAATGTAGCAAGTGCATCCCATGCCTATTTTGAAGTCTTACATGATCGAATATGAGGAATAATGCTTCGCTTTACAGAAAGTGCAAGCAATGCATATGCATGTGTATCTCTTCCATCCCATATCGTTTGACCAGTAGTGGGAGGTACTGGTGGTGCATGTGGAGGAGCCACATCTGTATCTGATTCTACTTCAGATGTACCTGCAGCACCTGGTTGCAGTGGTACTTGTGAAAAAGGACGAGTTTCACTACCGCTGACCACATTCCAAAGGCCTTTAGCAAAACCAATACATGCCTTATCATATAGGACCACAATGGGTAGTTAGTCCCATCAAGTTTGTCGTCAATAGACAACATACTGCCAGCCATGACTTTTTACCAAATGCAAAATCTTTCAACACACTGCAAGTACTCAGTATTCACTGAATGCAATGCTGGATGGTTGCCAATTGACTGAATCACTTGCAAAGTGTATGAAAAATAACACAGAGTAGAGAATAGAGTGTTATTGGTGAAAGTACGATGGGGTCAATGTTATTGAAGACACTGTAGATGCTGCTGCACACTAAATCTTTGCTGCTACATAGCCTGAACACCCAAAATCGAGCAGAACCAATCCAAAATGACGCCTCTCCAAAACGTCTACAGAAACCTTACGGTGCCCAAAACGTACCCGAATCACGCCGCGGACCCCGAAAATGTTGTATACTTCATATATAGCACACTACAATATATACCTTCTGCTCCTAAGAGGGTATCTCAATCGGAGACAAAAAAAATAGGGTCGTGAGAGGAGGGAGGTAGACTACTAGATTAAGTGTCAAGGAAGCTAGCTCTGATACCAATTGTTGGAATTAGGGTTAGGGTTGTAACAATGCACACACACAAGATAGAGAAGCTTGAGAGCACGCAAACTCACTAGATTAGAATGAACAAATGTGTGCTAGATACAAAAGATAAGAACACATCCCAAAATGAGTAGATAAGAGGGTGTACATACGCACGAGGGAAAAAACCCCTAGTGAGGGAAAAAGTGCCCCGCCTAAGTGTGTTCACACACATCACTACCATATAATGCTACAATTAACTACAGCAAGGTCAAACCAATGCCAACATGGAAGATTATTAACATCTCCAGCCAAGGAGCACCACTATCTACAACTAAAAGCCACGTTAGAAATGATAACTCCCATTCTTGTTTTGAAGGTTCCATCTTTGCTTCTCTAGAATCCCCCTTATCACTTGTTTTTACTAACCTTTTTTCTTTTTTTTTTTCGCTTCTAACTTCACATTCACTAACATTGCATATTAACCTTTTCTATCCTAATAAGAGCATTGTTGATTGCTCCAAAAATTAGAATCTATGTTCCTCATAAGTCTCCAAGACGCAAAATATAACAGAACACAAAGAAGCATTTAGTGTGTGTGTGTGTGTGTGAGAGAGAGAGAGAGAGAGAGAGAGAGAGAGAGAGAGAGAATCTTCTCAAAAGGAAGTGAGTACTTGAAATGCATAAAGCATCAACTTTTTCTCAATCATTGCCTACCTTCCAATAGATCAATGCGTGAGCAATCTCTTAGTAATAATCCATAAACCTTGCTCCTAATAACTTCTTTTCTGCACCAGTAGCATCCCATCCCATCTCTTTTAGAGCGACAAATGCCAATTGTGTTACAACTTCTCCTATTGCAACATCGTTCCTGACATTATCATCACTCCCCATGGATAATACATCACAAGGATGTGAAGGGGGATATGTTAACCACCTTGGTTAACATGGCTCTATAATCAATAATCACGTTAAGGACATCTTCATCATATCATGATTATATTGTAAAAGAGTCTTTGCCTTGTTGTAAGCATGTAAGGATGTTTACTCATCTTAAGCGTCAAGCTTGTATCATGAGGAAACTAGCAAATAAGGCCAAGACTATGTAAAACAGCTAAAACTAGCAATGGGCATCCTCAATTACTTACTCTTGGGAAACCTCGTGAGAAAAAGCTTATGAAACATAAAAGCTAATTACTCATTTAACTCTCAACTTCCCAATCATGCAATAGAATTGAGTGTTTTATCCACTCTACTTCTCCCTTGTAAGTTTTTGTGAGTCCATGTGGGCATGCCATTGTTTAGGATTTGTAAAGCCAATGACCTCTTCTAGATCTCGTGGCCTCTTCCCTTCTCTTCTTGTGAGTGTAGGCATTGGGAATTGCGGTTGGAGCCTTCTCTGACCACACCATGGCTACTCCGGATGCACTACTACAATGCCTGTAGCCACCTTTGTGTGACAACGAGTGTGGGAGAATCCCTTGAGCAATAGCCTTTGCCACAAGAATGGTGAAGCTCCTTCGAGAACTCATTTGGTAAGTCCGTTGTGTGACGACCCTCACACACATGAGGTTAAATAACGAAACTAAAGAAAAATAAAGAACACACTTATCTTGCCCTTGAATACATTGGTAATTGCGTTATAGAAGAGAAGTTCTTGAGTTTGCAAATCTGCAAGTATATACGTAATGTGTCCTCGTCCTATTGACCGGCCACATGTGAAAAGGTTACAAGCCTTGAGCCCTAGTTATACATTATACATATACCAATATTATTGAAATGTGAAGACTTCTTCCTCAACGCTGGTTTGGCAGCCATGGTGAAGAAGAGCAAAAGTAAGCCCACGCATGGCTCTTGTCTGTGTTCTTCTCATTTCAAGTGTGTGTCCTTCTAATAGTGCTGTGGTTTCCTTCAGAGAGCAAGAGCAAGCGCGTGCCTTTGCGTAAGAAGTACAAGATCCTGAAGAAGGTGAAGGAGCACCACAAAAAGAAAGCCAAGGAGGCCAAGAAGCTTGGCAAGCGCAAGAAGCCCGTGGAGAAGGATCCAGGTATCCCCAACGCATGGCCTTTCAAAGAGCAGGAGCTGCAGGCCCTCGAGGCCCGGCGTGCCCGTGCTCTCGAGGAAATGGAGCTCAAGAAACAGGCTAAGAAAGAAAGGGTGAGCTTCTAGGGTTTCATGCTCCTTTTTACAACGGACTGTAGTGGCTGATTACATTTTTACCCCCTTTCGTTATTTTTCCCACCACTCCATTGTGAAGGTTGTCTAACTGAGTCATGCACACATAGTTTGGTTCGGTCACAACGAACTAGTTTCAATTCTTGGCACTGTATTAGCAGACCTTACCTGGCATCCATACATGAGAAGCGAGGGTCTGGCATTCACATGCGAGAAGGGAGGGTGTGACAGTCGCTTAAATTGTCTCTCTCCAGAGGTGTGCACACTCCCATAGTTTGGTATCAGTCACAATGGCACAATAATCCAGAACTGGCATCCACAAACAAGGAGCGTGAAGGTACTAGTCACTTGAGTGTGCAAGGTTAACAGTTTTCCTCACTAGACTTCATGCTTAGCCAATGGAACTTGTATGTTTGGGTTATCAATCCACCAGGGCCATTCTTTGATCATTTTAAGAATCAGGGTCCTCTTCTCCAACCTTGGACAAGGGTTGTGCTCTCATCAGTGCCATCATAAATAGAAAGATTTTAGAGTTTCATTCTGCCCTTTTTGTCCTCACTAATGAAGTCCCATCATTCATGAGGTTCTTTGATCAGGCTGAAAAACGGAAGCTTGGTTTGATTGATGAAGAAGATCGTGGCCTCACTGACTTGGCCCGAACTGCTGCTAACCGAACTTTAGAGTTTGAAAAGCAGAGCAGGTCTGGGAAGGAAAACTCGACCACTCGAGGTAAGTACCGATTTTCCAACTATGTAAGCTTCAAAGCAATTAGTGCAATGGATTTGACTATCATTTATTTAGAGTTAAATGTTTGTTACAGATGGGTCCCAACGGTCTTTCTATAAAGAGTTGCTTAAGGTGATAGAGGCCTCAGATGTCATAATTGAAGTTTTGGATGCCCGAGATCCACTGGGAAGCAGGTGTAAAGATGTGGAAAGGCTTGTAGTGAAGTCTGGTCCCACGAAGCATTTGGTTTTATTGCTGAACAAGATCGGTACGTTCTGCCTTTTGTTAAGTACTTGAAATCGAAACATGTGCATTTGTGTGCTCGGTTCTGTATATAAGCTAAAGTTTGAATTATTGAGCTGTGGCTGACATTCTGACTTAGGGGCTTTACCCTTGGGCAAGCAATAAATTAAATTACCCTCACTCATTTTCAATCTCCTCGTAAACTGGCAATTTTCCCTGTCTTTCTTGCTGTGTAATTTAGGACATCAACGGAGCATGCTTTATTGCATGTATCTATTTTTTCCAACCTTTTTATACTCGAGTTTGGTTTTCATCTTATAGAACACTGTGGCACAGTTGTGTCATGGTTTGACTCTTGTAGTGTTTTTTTCTTGGCTGGGTCTGTCCATTTCTAAACCTTTTTTATATGCGTCTCACAAATTATAGTCTATAATAACTAGGCCCCCACAAATGTAGGATGGCTTTTGGATTGTGTGAGAATCAGTAGGTTTGCCTTGTCATTCTTCTGGCCATTTGTTTGCATATTGAGTGGTGATTTTTCTCACCAGCCGGTTCTCATTTAGAGAGTAGATTTGATCTGTCCAGTCAATGAAGATTTTTAAAGGTTATCAGACAAACCATCCTCGCTGTCTGAAAAAGGAACACATTTTGTTCACATAAACATTTTATCAGAGAGAATTTATTTTACTATTTGCCAGGAAGCTAAAAAATATCATCAGATGAAGCTCCACTGGTTTCTCTTCTGCTTTCAGGATTGTAAAGGCAGAACTGAGACGGAGGCTGAGCTGCAAATGGCTGTGGCTTCCTGCTGTAGGAAAATATGGGCTGGCTTAAGAAAGTTGAGATCTGCGTATACCTGTGGTAGAGCAGCCGGTTTAATTTATTAGTGTGAGAATATGTGAATATGAAGCGGAAGCAAATAGAGATCACACGAGAGAGTAGATAGCCAAGAGAGATCCAACACTTGACCCAGAAACTGAAAAGTATTGAATGAATTATGAAGGCACAATGGCCATGCTTTTACATCTCATGGAGAGCAATCGGCTAGTAGCAAAAGGCACATGACTGTAGCAAAAGTGCCTAAAAATAAGCTATAAAATAGTGGAAAAATATGGAAAAAATCCCTAATGGCATCGAATAAAAAAAGGGGCATAAATTGGAGTAAAAGAGAGCTGGAGATTTCATGTCCAACACCTCTTCTCAGCTCTAGTATAGGGGTTTGACTCTCCCATATGGGTAAGGAGCTGATCAATAGTATCTGGAGGAAGAGGTTAGGTGAAGAGATCAGCAAGGTTTGCCTGTCACCTCTGGAGAAGTGATAGAAACTTAGCTTGTTGGTCTCCGTATAAAAATTGTGCCCTCTTGGTTGGGGCAAATTTTTTTGTATGTAAACTTGCACCTACTCTTGGGCGTTGATGACGTGAGTAGGGATGTCGTAGCACCTAGTCCATGCTATGTATGATGGAGTTGATGATCTTTTACTTCATGGTCGGACAATTTTTGAGGTGAAGTTCGCCACTTTTTGTATTCTTGTCTTTGCTTGTTTTGTTTTAGTGAAGTAAAGAATTTGTGTGTGGGTGTGATTTAGTTATGTATTTGTCTAGTTTTGCAAGTTGTTATTATTATTTCTTCTTGGGTGTCTACATAAAGCTTTCCTATTTTTGATTTTGTTTGTTTTTAGTGATTCTTTTCTTTCTTTTAAAATCATTCGTAAGTTCAGGTTCATATGGCCTTATGATGCTATGCCCCTCAAACAATTGTACACTAATGCATGCTTTGGCTAGCTGCAGTTCTTGAATCATAAATAATGCAAAGCATGTTCGTATGACTTTGGTATGCTTATAGCCATAAAAGTCAACGTCTGTCCATTTCTTTGTATAGATTTAATTCCAAGAGAAGTCGCGGAGAAATGGCTGAAATATTTGAGAGAGGAGCTACCCACAGTGGCCTTCAAGTGCAGCACACAACAGCAGAGGGCTCATCTTGGTCAGAAGCGGAGGTCAAAGGCTGCTAATGAGAGTTCGTCTACCAGTGAATGTCTTGGAGCGGAAACTTTACTTCAGCTTCTCAAGAATTACTCCAGGAACAACAAGGTAAGAAAATCAGATTAGTGCTGTTTAATGTTCAAACAATAGCTTAGCACTTAAGCACATTTCAGCACCTGAACGATGCAGATGCTTACTTATACGAGTGCAGCCCTTAGTCGAGTTTCAGCATGTGAAAACTAATTTAATACCCAAAATAATGGCTTAGACTTTAACTTCTAATGTGCTTTTGGCAGTTAAAGACAGCTATTACTGTTGGGGTTATCGGTCTTCCGAATGTTGGTAAAAGCAGTCTGATCAACAGCATGAAAAGAACAAGGGCTGTGAATGTAGGGGCTACACCAGGCATAACAAAAGTGCTGCAGGAGGTTCAGCTAGATAAGCACGTGAAGCTGCTTGATTGTCCGGGAGTGGTCATGGCCAAGGCAAGTGAGAATGAACAAGCTGCAGTGTTACGGAACAGCAAACGAGTTGAGAATCTGGAGGATCCTCTTGGTCCTGGTAGGGTACAATTGACTATGTATCAAATTTTGGATTGTAGGATAGCGTTCAGTATTAAGTAATTTTTAATATGTTTGCGGTATGATTGACTATTGTTGAAGCTGTCCGGTGGACTGGGGATGTTCGCACTCTTCGACAATTAATGTGTACTAGACATAAAATACAGCCACATAAACTGAGAATGAAATATGGGCGCATTGATCTTCTCCATACTCATAGGCCTTCATAACAGAAATGTACAATAGAAAAAACTTAGCTTGAAACAATGATATCATCCACACAAAATGGGTACCTTTAATATCCGCAAAAAACACTCGTATGTCAAGCCGATAAGAATCATGTTCTACAATTTAACATCAGCCCATATTTTAGAAAAATAAGAGCATGTGTTGGCCCAAGTTCAGTAGTTAGAGCATTTGGTACAGTCAGTACAGCAGGTACAACACAGCTATAGCAGGTACAATGATGTCAGCCGTACAACAGTGACATCTGCAAGAGCAGATCGTATAGCAGGATCAGCAGAACAGAGGCACCTGTACATACTACAGACAGCAGTTATGCTTGGTACAGGCAGTACGGACAGCAGGTATGGTTGGTACGGGTAGTTTGAGGGTGACGAAGGGGGGTGCATATCAGTGTAGAGGTTGGCGTTGATTAAAAAACGAGCTGCAATAGGCTGGCGATAATGAAAAGTGATGCCACTTTTACCTTTAAAATTGATATTTCCATACATAACAACCCAATCCATGTGTTTGGAAAGATGTAGAAAGTCGACCATCTGGTTGAAGCAGCCCATGACTCATTTTCTTGGCCTTTTCCGTGTTGTGGGCACCCAAATCAGACCCAAGGATGTGAACCCCTTAAAAAACGAGGGGCCCAACTCATTACTTGTCAGTGAGTGTGAATTCTTTCAAATACAGGGTGACGATATAATAACTAGTTTGGCCTTCAACAGCAAAGGATGTGGACCGCCATATAAGAATGTGTTTCCATACCAATTTCTTCCCCAAATCTTCAAGGCTTGCCAGGATTGCTTCTCATGCAAGTCTTGGCCTCAGATGTCCATTTCTTTGTTCATGGTCCTGTTTGAGGCGCCATGACGAGGTTCCCGGAGTCGTGGTTCTTGTACTAGCGGTCATAGTTGTCAGGTACGATACCGTACGGGAAAATATATAAATTTTTTTCTTATCGTACGATCTTTAAAAAAAAAACTTACAAACTTTAGTATTTTCAATTTCAAAGTGAAGACAAGTTGTCACACGACTCAAACCAAAATTCCATTAAAACCAAGTTGAAAACACACAGATGTTAGGCTAAAGCCTAAGTCATACAATGCAAGGCGCTCTAGGCGCATGTAACCGTAGTAGGAAGTACAGAAAGTGGTGCACAAAAAAGGGAGACTAGGGGGTTGGGGCTAGAATCTAGATGGAGAAGTGATCACTATCAAAATCAGAGCTCTCGCTAGGATTACTCCATCAGAAGAGTGTCTATTGGTGCGCTTGCAGAAGTCACCTCGCTAAGGATGTTGCCCTCGTCATCAAACTCGAGCTCTCTAAGCTCCTGTGACAAGGCAATCGGAGCGTGCTCATTTGCAAGAGTGGAGGAAGAACTACTGGAACCTCATCGTTTGTTTTAAAAGAATTACTTATAAACGTAGGTATTTCCAATTTCGAGATATGGAGTATTTTAAAAAGGAGGGAAGCATCATAGTACAGAGGAAAGCTCAAATAGCCATAGACAAGCAAAAACAAGATCATTACTCCCCAAAAAATATTTTTTTGGAATTTTTTTTCAATTTTTTTTCTCAAAAAAATCCACACAAGTCTGTACGGTATCGTACTGTACGATATGCTGTCGTACGTCGTATGGAGACAACTATGCTGGCGATAAATCCCCCATTCCCATAGCTTGTACATCCACAACCACTTAAGGCATCTTGGTGCCCTCTAGATCCCACTAACGTGTGAAAATAGGGAAATGTCCGAGCAGTGGCGATTGTTAAATTGTTGGTTAAGTTGTATATGGCTAGTAAGGTAGCCAGGTACCAAGAGTGGAGTCACAACGGGTTGAAGAACAGCCAGGGCCGAGAGTGTTGTCTCCCGTACATAAGTTCATAACAGCTCCCAGGTCTGGTGGAGCTTCTAGAGGATGCTCTCACAACCAATGATGATCCACTAAGTGTAGTTGCTAGAAGTGTACTATTGTAGGGCCATTGTGCTTAGTGACAAGCTTTAGTAGAGGTACTGTTGGAGACCAAACCGGTGGATTTGGAGCACAGCCTACGGATGGACATGATCAAAAGTGGAGCAAGGTGCATGATGTGTCCTGGTGTGTTACGATTTGTGACTAATGTCGCTAATTACAGCCTAATCTTGCCATGTGTCATAGGCTTATATGTGAGTCAAAAGATATGGTCTAAACCTAAAAAAGCATGTACTTGATTTGAAGTATTATCATCATATCATTTGAGTTGTGCAATATCATCTCTCTAGAGCATTGTTACATTCTCTCTCTCTCTCTCTCTCTCTCTCTCTCTCTCTCTCTACAGTACTTGAGCTTGAGCTCAACACACTAGTAGAGAGACATGGGCACAGACCATCAGGGCAGGCAGGCTTCGGCAGGTCATTCTCTACTTTGGATCACATCTTCACCCTCCGAGCCATCATAGAAGAGGCCAGAGCATGACACCAACAGGTTTACTGTTGCTTTGTGGATTTCCGCAAAGCATTTGATACAGTGCCTTGAGCCAGACTACTACAGAGACTCCAGGATTTGGGGGTACCATCAGACATGATTTGGGGGATCATGGCATTATATGAGTCGGTTATAGGGTGGGTGAGATGCCTAGGAGGACCATGAGAGGAGCTATTGCATCAAAGAAATGATATTTTAAATGGATTCTAAACTAGCAAATGTCAAGAAGAGCCTAGTGATGTACTGTTGGATTTTGGACGTATGCTCTTCTGCCAACTTTTTCTCATGTGCATCTTCTTTTGCACTTGTTTATTTTACTGCCACTTGATTTTGAGGTCTATGCACTTCAAAATATTTTAACTGAGTGTTTTTGAATCGCAGTCAAAGAGATTCTCAGACTATGTCCTCATGAGAAAATGATGTCTATCTATAGAATCCCAAGCTTTCAGTCACCAGATGAATTCCTGCAACAAGTGGCCCATGTTCGTGGGAAGCTGAAGAAAGGAGGCGTGATGGACCTCGTTGCAGCTGCTAAACTTGTCCTTAAAGATTGGAATGAAGGTAGCCACATTTTTATACTGAGTCATTATAAATATCGTCCCTTTGAAAGTTGAGATTCTCAGTTTGGCTGACGTGTTTGTCTAAACTGCTATTTTTTCTGTCTTTTCAGGGAAGATTCCTCATTACAGTCTGCCTCCAGTGCGTGCCCAGCATGAGCAGGTGGACACTGCTATAGTTTCAGAATTTAGCAAAGAATTCAACATTGAGGATGTATACAGAAATGAGAGCTCAACGGTCATTGCCAGCTTGCCATTACTGATAGAAAGTGTGCATATGGAGCTGCCTGCAAATGTTCCAGTAACAATGGAAATACCTGAATTGAAGGTGATGCTTGCTTGATATTTTTCATTTTTTTTTTGTATTTGCAAATTAACATGAGATCATATCACAATGCGTACCTTAAAGAAAAAAATTTATGAAGTCATGTGAGATTGTTAACAAATAAATTTTTTAATCATCAGTGTCGATGTACAAATGGTCCAACTAGCATCTCAAATAAATCAGGTGTCTGGTGTTTCTCCAGATGGAGGAAGAGCAAAGTGATGAAGAACATGAACAACCAGACACTTTTGGAAAAGCGGCTAGTGATATGGACACATCAGAGTGTCTAGCTACTAAAGTATGTGGTGCTGCCTCAACCCAAAATGAAAAGCTTTATAATTCTCAGGGTATTCTGAACCCTCGTTTAGCCCGGGCAGAAAGGAAGCGCAGAAAAAAGGCTATAAAAAATATTGACAGGAATAACAGTGGTAGTGATTATGATTTTGAGGTCGATTACAAAGAGGAAGAGAAGGGAGACAGTGATGTGGAGTTAATGGCTGGAGTACAATGATCAGCTTAACCTACTAATTTTTGCATAAGGAAATGATTTTTTGCTGAGATTTTGGCTTTTAGCAGAGTCTTGCAAGCTTTGTTCAGAAAGGTTGATTTGAGACACATCATCCAAATGGGGAATTTCTTTTGCTAGCTGTTCTCTGTCTTCCACTGCTTTGGTTTTCCTGCAGTTCAAGTGTATCCTTGCGGAAACACATGTTAGCGGATGAAAGAATCCATCATATTGTGGACTTGCAGAAAGGCTCCTGGTGTAACCGAGGGTTTAATTTTCTAGGAGGATAAAAACTAAACATAATCTAGTATAAAGGGATTACCTGGGAAACAGGAAAAGGTTAGGGAAAACAAATCCCAACAAACTAGATATGAAACTAAGATAGTAGAAAGTAGACACTAGATAATCAGACTTTGGCGTCCAGAATCCACGCACAAAGTCAAGCCCAGACATAAAGTCATGAAGTAATGAATCATGACTCTATTCTAATTCTTCATCCTCTTCTACCTCATGACAGGGAGAAGCAGCACCATCATCATCATCATCATCATCATGTCATTATCCTCTAGCTCTTCAATGTCGACATTCACTTGAGCATTAGTGGTTGCATCTCCCACCACGATGTCCTCACATCTTGTCAAGGCTCTTGAATTTTTTTTATAGTGATCAACCTTTCATCATCTTTCTCTTTGTTGATACCCTCTAGCTGTGATGCACCCCCAACAAATCTCTGTCCACACATTTGATGTCATCCTGTAATTCTTTGACATTGAGTGCCTCATAAGTTGGAAGCTGGATCCAACAGCTCCAATGGCCCTTACCATATCAAGAAAGTAAGGGCTTTTCACCTCGAAAGGTGTGGAATGCCCTCTGCATAAAAAAAACAAAAACCTGGTGACACCCATTGTTGCAATCTTTCGAGCTTGCAAGTGCCATGAGTTTGCCAATCTTCTTTGCATTTGGTTTACTCTTAGAGATTTTTGTCTCTTGGTTGTAGCAATTGCATCCTTGCTAATTAAGAGGAGCCACTTGTTTCACCCAAATTCGCGATATCGGCATCAATTTCTCTGTGTATCAAGCCCACATTCAATCTCCTACATGCATCCTTTGCAGCTTGGGAGGCACTAGTGCATTTGCCAACAACATGGCCAGTAATACATAAGATATGGACCCTTAATACGCAATGCCCCTCCATTCTACTCATGCCCATAGTACTTGCATTTGCAGCCATACATACCCTTGCCAGTAGGTTTCTTGATAGTCACATGTGCCCATTCGAGGCTTTTAGGTCTTCCCCTGTTCGTGTCTCCTGGAGTTGGAAGTTGGAACCTGTATTCTGCTTAAAAAACCAAATTTTCAGACTTAAAAAAATCCCCAAAATTGGGTAGACCAAACTTCATACTTTGAAGTTTGTCCTACAACTGGTTTAGGGACCCTAAAGCTGGACTCTACACATTTCAAGACCCTAAATCTGTATTTGCAGCCATACATACCCTTGCCAGTAGGTTTCTTGATAGTCACAAGGCCCATTCGAGGCTTTTAGGTCTTCCCCTGTTCGTGTCGCTTGGAGTCGGAAGTTGGAACTTGTATTCCGTATCCCCAAAACTGGGAGTCGGAAGTTGGAACTTGTATTCCGTATCCCCAAAACTGGGTAGACTGAACTTCATACTTTGAAGTTTGTCCTACAACTGGTTTAGGGACCCTAAATCTGGACTCTACACATTTCAAGACCCTAAATCTGTATTTGCAGCCATACATACCCTTGCCGGTAGGTTTCTTGATAGTCACATGTGCCCATTCGAGGCTTTTAGGTCTTCCCTTGTTCATGTTGCCTGGAGTTGGAAGTTGGAACCTGTATTCTGTAAAAAAAACCAAATTTTCAAACTTAAAAGAATCCCCAAAATTGGGTAGACCAAACTTCATACTTTGAAGTGTGTCCTACAACTGGTTTAGGGACCCTAAATCTGGTCTCTACACATTTCAAGACCCTAAATCTGTATTCTACACAGTTCAAGACTCTAAATCTGAATTCTAGACAGTTCAAGACCCTAAATCTGCACATTTCAAAAAAGCCCCAAAAAATTTCAGGTGAAACTACAATACATACTATAGAGTCTAAACTACACTTCTGCTTATTCAATTTTTTTCTCTTACAAGGGGCAGGGGAGTAGTCTAGCTTTGAAGCTGGGTGCGCAGTTTCAATACCCCATGGCCCCCTGCCTCTCCTACACTTTAAAGTGTGGCTTAAAAAATCCTCTCACAATATCCCCAACAAATAAAAATCACATCCTAATTCATTTTTCCCCTCGACATTCCAAGCTTTCTCTGGAAACAGACTTGGTAGACACTTTTCAACAAAGAAATGCTTAAATTGGGTGGGCATAATGTGCAAACAGACAAGATGATGTTATCACATTTAAGTTCTTTTCAATTGTGCTTATGTATTACTGTGTGTATACTCTATTTAATAATGGGCAGTTTACTCTATTTAATAATGGGCAGTTTATAGTCATCCGTTACATAGCCACACGACAAATTTGAATCAAAGCTGTTGCTCATCTCAAGGGTATTGCAAACATACAATTAGTCCCTAGTCCCTTTTCCACATCGGGAAGAAATTGTAAGTTGTTACTACCAATCATCAACCCTCATAATCAAAATTATTTTTCTCTCATAAAATCACGGGAAGTGACAAAACATGTATGATTCATTTGAGAGACTAAGCCCCAAGAATTCGAAAATGTTGGTTTCTTACCAAATTTCATAAAATTCTTACGTGAATCATAAGATTTTTAGAACTCTTCACGCTTTCTCAAGGTAATTTTATAAGAGGGCCATGTAAAAAAGTAAAGCTGCTCAAAGTGACATGCCAAGGCAATTCTCTGATGTCATCCACCACAGGACAACAAAAAATGCCTAAAAGCAAAGGCCAAATAGGAGGGCCACAAGGTCTTTCCACTGCTGCTAAAGCCCCTTCTCTCGAAATGCGACCATAAGACAAGGGTTACCTTAGAATCCCAACCTTCCTTCATGGATAATGACTTCTTATAGTCAAACCCAAGATCATCGGGAGTAGTCTAGTGGGGCACCTAAGTATGACGGTACTAGATAATCTGGGTTTTTATCTCAGCTTTGATACTAGATGTGAGGGACCCTACCTCCTATATATTTGTACACGGAAGCTATTCTTTAAATGGGTAGAGCAACTCATGTGGGGCCTCTCCCTATAATATCCTTAGGTAAAGGCTATCTGAGCAACTTCGCTAGAAGCCTCATGTTCACAAATATTGGGTCCCCAAACGGGTGTTGAAGACACAAGGATACTGCAAAAGAAATACACAGATTTGGGTACCTAAGCAAAGGGGCTATGAAGGCAAGTCAAAACTATAAGAACCTTGCCATTGACTACCAAAACCCATTACTACTATTACCAAAATTATAAGAACCTTGCCACCATTGACTACCAAAACCCATTACTACTACACCAAAGCCGGCTGGCCAACGGGCACACAACAAAAGAAACAATGGGTCCCTGACAAGACAACAAACACTCAAAGCGAAGTAACAAAGAAGGTGTGGAACCAAACATCACTAATCTTGGCCAAGAGGTCAAGGTTATGTGGGAACGGTGACGTAAACAGGTGCCCAGTGAAGTTGTGACTGGGAAGCCATAAGAACATGAACAAAAGCCACAAGAAACTTCCCAACCCAACGTCACACCAAACTGGGATAAAACAGGAGAATTGCACGATTCCTTGCCCCAAGGGCAAAGCTATTGTAGTAGACACACAAGAACACGTCTCCAAATAGGACGTATCCACAAGAACTTGCTATAGATTCTATGGGATGGCTGATTCAATGGATGGAGCAAGAGTTGCTATGTTCCAAGGATGAACTACGAGTGCTATACCAGCAGACCCCCTCTACATCAAGAGTTTCATCCAGATATGCTGGGGTTTAGCCAATTAAAAGTCGGGCCAATTTCAAAGAAGCAAAATAAGTCAGGAAGAACTTGCAACACCAAATCAGGAGAATGACACATGACGTGATTGCAAAACATCACAGTCACAAAACCAGATCCAATGGTGGTGGACTAACATGCTAAGTTCTAACACTACAAACAACCCTCTAGAAGCCTCTCCATTCAAACTTGGGAGAAATGCATCACTCAAGCATTATAAAATCATGTCACACAAAATTTGGCAAAATCCATATATGAAACCCATAATACATAATCAGCCCCTCTAAGATCTCACAAGCCCATAAATATCAATTCCAATTGTCGTGATTTTGCAAGAATCATGGGCGTGATTCTTAACCCTGCAAAATCATGCCAAGGAAAAGGAGACAAAATCATAAAATCTAGAGCCCCCATGATGTGACATAACTGGCTGTGCTTGGATTTTTCCTGTTTGATATATTTACTTGGACGTGCTTCTCACCGCCATGATTAGTGAGAGTGAGAATAGTCGGCATGAACACGACATGCATAACCATGCCAATGGGATGTTGCCACATTTCACTCCTGCATAAATGCCTAGCCGCTTGTGATCCCATTAGCTATAAATAGGTGATTTGTCTTTTATCTTTTTCATCATTTTTGAGTTTTTCCTTCATTAAGCTTTTCAATTTCTGTAAATGGAGTGCACCTTCTTCTTGCATCCATCAAACACCACACAGAGAGGTAGGAGCATCATATATATCCTAGGTTCAATCAACAACTCGATTCCCATCCCATGGTTTTCCAAAAATGCAACTCTCATCTCTTCTCCTCGCATAAGTGCTTCACACCATGCATGTAATCACCAAAAATAAGTAGACATAGCCTAGGTGCATCTCTTTATCATCTCAGAAACAAAAAAATCAACACTTCAAAAGGCATGATTATGCAGGCTGCATAATCACAAAAGTGTGCCACCGTAACTACACAATCATGGCACCCAAACTTTATAAAACCTTAAAAGTATCCTCACCAAAGTGAAATTAGAGATGCCAAGAGCCATTTTGAGGGTGGAAATCCACAAAAATCAAATGTGATTTATACCTTGCACAATTATGCCCATGATTCCTAACATCAACAAATCACAGTGACACGTTAACAATCACATCTACAAAATCATGCTAGTATGTGGCATGATTTAGAATCACTAGGTCTATCCAACATAAAAACATCAATTTCAAGGACCACAATCCCTTCCCATGCCTATGGTGCATGAACAAAGAGAATCAAGCCATGTGTCCCACCGTGATTTTGTAGCCTAAAGAATCACAATTGGGATTGCCATATCATCAAAATCACGGTGCCATGTCATCTATGCAAAATCACGTCACTCTCCGCGCACCATGAGTACAAAATCACGGTCAGAAGATCATCATGAAAACATCAAATTCATAGTCCTTAACCCTCCCCAAGTGTTCTAATGCACAAAGAAGTGAAAATAATAATATGTTTCACACCGTGATTGTGTAGCCTATAGAATCATATGGTCAAGGACTGACATAATCCATAGAGTTAAAAAACATCCTCCAGAGTCTCTGTACACATCAATTTCATAGTCCTTAACCCTCCCCAAGTGTTCTAATGCACAAAGAAGTGAAAATAATACATGGTCAGGACTGACATAATCCACAGAGTTAAAAAACATCCTCCAGAGTTTCTGTACACATCACATCCTAACACTAGGAGCCCCAAACTAATAACAAGAGAACACTAACAAAACAAAATGGTGCTCCTACCAATCCTTTGGTTGATAAATCTTCTATTTTTCAGTGTCATGGGGGAAAGAGATAAGCCATCCCCCTTTTGATGAAGGCCCAAGGCATCACTTACCTGTGTGGCAGAGAAGAAAAAACCTCAAACAAGAAAATCAAGGGTAAGGCAGCCAAGCCAGTGCACACTAGAAAGCCAGTTGCCTTAGACAATACTTAGCCACACAGAGAAAGTGGACAACAAAAAGGTCTATTTTCAGTACCACTCCTTGAAGTGCATGGAGTTAGTAAATGATTTCAAAATGAATCAGAAGTTGGCATAAATAGGACTAAGTAGTTTTGCAAAAGTAGTCCAATGCAAAGTTATGTGTAGAGTTCCCGGCATCCTATGAGGGCAAGGTACAAAAAGAGAAACAGTAACCTACCTCGCAGGTTTAAGAAGTCGGTTTTGATCACCAAAAAGCTCCTAAGAGAAGCCCTGCAAAACTACCAAGTGGAGCAAAGCTAACACCTTTTTCTAAGATAATAGATTTCTCAGAGATGTGCTCGGTGAACAACAATGGAGACGAATTCTCATATCTCCGGGACCCAGAGCTGGAGAAAGCTTCTCGACAGTGGCATCAATGATTATTCAAGTAAAGCCCACTAATAGATACGATAGGGTGGATATGCACAAGGTGTACAGACTACACAAGGGAGAAAAGGATGACTAAGCTAACATGCTGCATAAGGACTTCACCCATTATATAAGCAAGCATGACGACAAGATAGTGAACCCTTATATCATGACCAATGTGCTTAGCCATGCAGGGATCCCCTTGCCACCAGAGACAAAATTCTAGGAGTTGTGAAGATTTGCCAGTGGACCCAACAGCCTTGCAAAGGGGCATCAAAGAACACTCGGTAGTGTTAGCAGAGACCAAAGAACTAATGGGCCAAGCTAGGGATGAGCCTCACACAGAAGGAATGAGTTTAGATGAAAGGGTAGAAGCTGAGATTGAAGACTACCTTGAAGAGGTCCCTACCGTTTCCTCCTACAACAACACCAGAAACAACACAAGTTGAAGGGGAGGAGTATGCACGTGTCGAAGTACTAGAAATCCCTGAAAAGATGCAAGGAGGAGAGAGCTTGAGCTCTTGCAACAAGCACATACACACTCACACAAGCCCTAGAAGAGAACACACAAGGTGAGAGGCTGAAAATTCTTCTTCTCCTTCACACAACACAAGAGGTCTATAAAGAAGATAAAGTGACTAACACACATAGCAGAGTATATACAAGCGGTCCATAATGTGAACACGCTATGTGGAGCGGAAAGATGTGGACTAGTCAGTGTAGTCCAGCTGTTGAATCTTTGGCGAAATATGTCGATGCCAGCTACCAAACCCGCTAGTGATATAAATGTCGAACGGTCATGCAGACACCTCGTCAATGTCAGCTCATGTTGAGCTTGACATCTCAACACTCCCCCTCAAGCTCAACTCCAGCTCATGAACTCCAAGCATATCTCAAAATTTCCAAAGCTTCTTAGCTCCCAAGGCCTTCGTGAAGATGTCAGCGATGACGTAGGCTAAGTCGATGTGGCTTACCAAGACTCTCTCCCTGATGAAGTGGTGATGTACCTCAATGTGTTTCGTTCGCGTATAGAAAACTGGGTTCCTGGCCAACTGTATACTGCTAAGATTGTCACAATATATGACAACCTTTCTCTCCACATGCAACCCCAAATCAACAAGTAGCTTACGTAACCAAACTACCTCACACACTGCCACCACCGCAACTCTTCTGTACTCTGCCTCTGTACTCGACAAGGCAACTGTGGGCTGCTTCTTGCTGCTCCATGTCACAGCAAAACTCCCCAATGAAAATCCACTGGTAGATCTCCTGTCTGAGATGCTACCTACCCAATCTGCATTTGTGTACCCATATAAATCCACTGGTAGATCTCCTGTCTGAGATGCTACCTACCCAATCTGCATTGTGTACCCATATAGCTCCAATGGTACACCTGCTACATAAAACAATGCATAATCAATAGTGGCTCTCAAATACCGAAGTGTGCGTCGCACACTATCAAGATGTGGTTTGCACGGAACCTGCATAAGTTGGCTCTCTAAGCCAATAATGTAACTCAAATTTGGCCTCCTGATCATGACATAGATCAAACTCCCCACAATCTTCCTGTACATCTTCCTGTACATAGTGGGATCCTTCAACACATAACCTGCATCCGCACTAAGCTTGCCATTTTGATTTAATGGCACCAAGATTTGCTTACAATAAGCCAACCCATACTTGGACAACATGTCCAATACATACTGTCTCTGTGATAGCCAAATACTCTCTGGTGTGCGAATGACCTCGATTCCCAAAAAATAGCGCAGATCTCCCAAATCCTTCATCTCAAACTTCCTTTTGAGAAGACTTTTTACATGCTCAATCTCATCCAAGTTGTCACCCCCAACAATAAGATCATTTACATATATGGTGATGATCACAATACCCTTATCACTCTTGCATACATACAAAGAGTGATCTGCATTTGCCATATGAAAACCAATAGTGACAAGATATTTAGCAATCTTGTCATGCCATGCTCGTGGAGCTTGCTTCAGCCCATACAAGGCCTTACGAAGCTTACATACATACTCTGGGTGTGACATGTATTCTCAAAACCAAGTGGCTGATCCATATACACTTCTTCTTGCAAGTCGCCATGCAAGAATGCATTTTTTACTTCCATCTGATGTAAAAACTAGCCTTTAGCTGTAGCCACCGCAATCACAGCTCTCACAGTTGCCATCTTTGCAACCAGGGAAAACGTCTCCTCATAATCAATCCCATGTGTCTGCGCATATCATTTGGCTCCAATCTAGCCTTGTACGTGCTTATGTTATGCTGCCATCACTGTTATGTTTCACCTTATACACCCACTTACAGCTAATAGCTTTCTTGCCTTTAGGCAATGGCACCAAATTCCAAGTCTCATTTCCATACAATGCATCCATCTCCTCATCCATAGCTTTCTCCCATTACACATTTCCAATAGCCTCATCAAAACATTTGTTCTACAACCTGCACAACTTTTGCCATATAAATGCGCATAGTGATGTGCCACATAACCATCATAAGTCAACCTCTGCACACAGGGTTTTTGACTCTTCCAAATCTGTGTAACTTTGCATTCATGGCTTCTTTACACCAGGTGTCCTCATTGCTGGAATCCCAAGCTCCTCCATCAAGGTTCATCTCTGAGCCACTAGACTCTCCACCATCAACAAGAGAATGCCCTGCAGAAATATTAAGCATACCAAGGGGCTCAACCATTTTCTCTTTGCCTTTATGTGCTGTACCAACTACACTTTCAGGACTGGTGTTATGACGTAGCCTGCCACTCCATGGTCTATCAACAGAATCGCTGGATGAGGACTCTCTTGGTCCACTCAATGACTGTGATTGTTGACTTGCATTCTGTGCAACCACATTTCCACTTACATAAGCCCCAACAACAGGATATTTTTTAGTAGCATACCAGCTACTCATCTCATCAAATACAACATCCTTTCTTACCCTCAATTGTGTAGCAGGATTATAGCATCTTTATCCCTTTTGCTCAAGGGAATACCCAATAAAAACACATTTTCTACCTTTGGATCCAGCTTAGTATGGAACTCATTTGGCACATGCACATATGCAATACATCCAAAAACTTTCAAGTGAGACAAATTAGGTTTCCTGCCAGTAAACTTCTCTAGCGTTACATCATGTATGGTTGCCGTAGGAGTCCTGCCAGTAAACTTCTCTAGCGTTACATCATGTATGGTTGCCGTAGGAGTCCTGTTCATGATATAAACTACTGTAGACACAGCCTTAACCCAATAGCTATGCAGCATATTCTTCTTTGCCATCAATGCTCAAGCTATCTCTGCAATGTGCCTGATTTTCCGCTCATCAGCAACTCCATTTTGCTGCGGAGTGTATCTTCATGTAAATTGTCTCTGAATGCCATTCTTTGTATGAATTCAGAGAACTCATTGGAGAAGTATTCTCCGCCTCCATGTGACCTTAGGCAATTCACATGCTTTCATGTCTGTTTTTGAGCCAAAATGGGTGAACACTTCACTCCTCTTCTTCATAAAGTACACTCACACTTTTCTCGTGTGGTCATCAATGAATGTTACATAGTACCTGTAAGTACCCATAGACATAGTCCTCGCAAGACCCCATGCATTTGAATGCACAACATCTAGTACATTCCTGCTCACATTTCTATCATGTGAAAATATATGCTTTGTTTGCTTTCCAAATTGACATGCTTCACATACTTTCTACATACCTTCAACTTTAAACTTAGGCAGTCTTGTTACAATTTCTTTAGTTTGCATAGACTTCATTCTTTGCACATTTACATGCCCAATTCTCTTATGCCAAATATCTATATCTGCAACAACTCTTAAACTATTTGCAAACATTCAGCACTCACTTCAGGCATATTTACATTCAATGTAAACATTTTGCTCACTCTATTGTCTTTTGCAACCAACCTGCACTTATCTTTAAAGTCTTCTACAAAACATTTCCTTGAGCCACTCACTATGACTTGTCATGTGGTTCGAAGCACTTGAATCAACATACCATATATCATCTTTACATGCATCTTTACATGCTGCTACATCATTTCTAGACACAGCATTAACCCCATGTTATATAACAAACAACCTCTCATTATCCTCATTATTTGTGCTAGAGGATGCATAGTTGTTTAACTGCACTTTTTCACCTCACATGTCACTCTGCTTCTTATAGTAGCAATCTGCATGCACATGTCCAAGCTTACCATAGTAAAAATAACCTCGTGTATCATTATGTTGCCTTTGCCAATTACCACGACCTCTTTGACTCCCCCTGCCTCTAAGCTAGCCTCTTCCACTTGTGTGTTGTTGTTGGGAATCCTGGGATTGTTGCTGCTGACCATAATTCTGATTACCTGTTCGGCCACCACCTTGGCCACGTCCACGACCTCTACCTCATCCTCTACCTGCACTTGTGTAGAAGGCATACTGCTCTGAACTCTTTTTGTTTTGTGAGGGCTGTTGATCTTCACCCAAGTTCTTCTCTTCTTGGTGTCAATGATCAACATTGACACCAAATCTGTGAAGTCGGGAATGTTCTCCCCCAAGTCTGAATAGACGTCTTGAACGCCTTGTATTGTGGCCCGAGACCACGTAGACACACTTCCACCTTATGATCATCGTCAACAAAAACACCAATTGATGTAAGGGATTCTATAATGCCCTTGATCTTCAAGGCATAATCATTCACAGTCATATTTTTCTTCTCCACAATATGAAGCTCATTCTTAAATTGAATCTTTCATGCCTTGGTGTTGGTTTCATACGGCTTCACAAAGGTGTCCCATGCCTCCTTAGGTGACGTGGCATCCCGTATATGCTCAATTATGGTGTCATGTATACTAATAGAAATCCAATACATGACATTCCTTGCTCCTTGATTCTAATCCTTGAATTCTATGACATCTGCCAGCAGCAGTTGGATTAATCTTAGGTATCTCTGGTGCCTCCTCATGTTCACCTTTACTGTAGTCCCAGTACCCTTTTCCCATCAGGAAAATTGTCAATATAAACCTCCAAGCATAGAAGTTGTTCTTGTCAAGCTTATCTGCAACAATCTAGTTTATTCCATCATTTGACATCTTTTCTACAACACAAATTTACCAAAAATAGCACTCTTGTTTGACATGCACAAACTGCTGTATTCTGTGCTGCCTGTAGGCGGTACTATACTGCACCCAAAATGTCACAACCAGTGACCTTACTATGTATACATACATCCAACGGCAACTTTAAGACCTCTTTGCAGTACACACAGTGTTTGTACAACCAATCATCACCCTTCCTGCAGTCCCAAAAAATAGAGTTATGCACAGAGAATCGAAACTTATCCGCAGTGCCCACCATGAACAGGCTGTGAACTGAAAAACGGAGCTCCAGATGCGCAACGGACACTATAGTTGCCTTGTAGCTTTGCTCCCGCAAAGAAAGATCCTCAATCAAAGTTCATTGCCGGTGCCTCCCGAAGAGCTCCCGCGACAAGGGTGTAGAAGCCAACACAAAGAGGAAAGAGTAGATGAAGCTCTTACCCTCATACCGCTTCCTGTGCTTCTCTTGCTTGCCGCTCATCCCTTAGCATTAACCAGGCTCTAATACCATGAAAAGATGTAGAGGGGAGAGAGCTTGAGCTCTTGCAAGCACACACACACTCACACAAACCCTAGAAGAGAATACACAAGGTGAGAGGCTGAAAATTATTCTTCTCCTTCACACAACAAAAGAGGTCTATAAAGAAGATAAAGTGACTAACGCATACAATAGAGTATATACAAGCGGTCCATAATGTGAACACGCTAAGTGGAGTGGGAAGATGTGGACTAGTCGGTCTAGTCCAGCTGTAGAATCTCTGGCGAAGATATGTCGGTGCTGCCAGCTACTAAACCCGCCAGTGATATAAATGTCGAATGGTCATGCAGGCACCTCGTGAGTGTCAACTCATGTTGAGCTTGACATCTCAAACAATCCCACCACTGCACCATGAAACTACAAAAGAACCTAGCACAATAGAATTAAAGGGATGGAGTATGCACGTGACAAAGTACCAAAAAGCTGCCACCGCACCATGAAATTACAAAAGAACCCAGCACAACGGAGCTACCAACACCTACTCAAACATTAGTATATAAGCAGGGTGTCGACCATGGAATCTGAGCCCTTGAGAAGGGTGCTGAGCCCTTTAAGGAAGAGCCAACTAGTTCCCAAGGTAAAAGGCAAGGTAGTTGCTCAAGAATTGACTAGTGAATCTCTCAAACTAGAAAGATTGCTTGTTGCTACAGTTCCTCTCCTAATGCGACGACGACCACTTTAAGTGTGCAATAGCATCGAAGAATGAAGGTAGTTCCCTCGACCACATTGCCAATCCAAACCGTGGCAGAAGCCAATACCTCCACATCCACCAAGAAGCTCGACCCAGACGAAAGCATTCAAGTGAGCTCTCTGGAGATGAGGCCGAGCTAGAAGTGAAGAGGCAAAAGTGGGAGGAAAAAGAAAAGAAGAGGAACCATACAAGCCCCTTTTAGTCCAACCACAGGAGAGATGGATAGGTCCACAAGAATGGCAGCTATGCATGAGTTGGAAAAGCGTATTCTCCAAAGTATGATTAAGTAGAAGAATACTTGAGCTAGCCCGACAAACATGACTATGAAATGGAGATTTATATTTCTGACTTTGTAAGGTCCCACAACCTAAAAAGGGGAAACCTTAAGATAGTCTACTAAGTCTAAAAGAAAAATTTCCTACTTATCGACACGTTGACTGTGTAAAGATGCGAGGATACGACTAATATGACGTAAGACCTAGTTCTATCATGGTCTCTTAAAATCAAATCACCCATAGAGTGATTGACCTTAACTTGGGCAACCTCTATTCTTGATTCCTAGAAACAACGCTTTTTTTTCCATCTATGCGAGGCACACCCGCTGGTCTAATCCTCTAGAGTAGGGTTGCCCCCCAGGGACCTACTTACCTAACATAGGGCTTTCAAGAAGCGTGGTAGTGAACGATTTCCATTTGTTAGAATTATTTTTGTGAGTGATTCCAAAGTAATTATAATCTAACATTGTGGATTATTTTGTGTATAGATCATGAGTTCGAGACAACCAAGGTGGACATTGGATGAGATTATCTAGCCAAGCACATGCCTGCTAAATATTTAATTTTGTATGGTTTGGCCCATTGTACATATGTTAGGCAAGGTTTATTTTTGATGAGATGCTTTAAAAGCATTGGACTACGGTTCAATTTTGTAAAACGCCCAATTTTAGAAAAGCTATGCTATTTATGGCTCCAAGGGCTAAATTTATTAATATGATTTAAATACCGTGTATGGGAGTTGGAGCCACACACGTTGGGGGGGAGATTGCACCCACTCTTATGTTGTTTGATTTTCATGCTCTTGATTTAAGCTACAATGTTATGGTTTATTTATTTTATTATTTAATTTGTGGAATAATCTAATCTCCATGTACCATGGTCCTGTAACATTGGTATCAGAGCACGACAAATTCAAGTATTGAATCTGGGTCATGGAGAGTTGAAGAAAAATCAAGAAATTGATTTTTACTCAA
This sequence comes from Cibotium barometz, assembly GCF_041138505.1. Classification (NCBI taxonomy): domain Eukaryota; kingdom Viridiplantae; phylum Streptophyta; class Polypodiopsida; order Cyatheales; family Cibotiaceae; genus Cibotium; species Cibotium barometz. The sequence continues at coordinate 15,198,941 of NC_141058.1, forward strand.
AGGGTATTGGCTTGGAGCAAATTTGAAGGCTTTTCAACAAATTCAAAATACTTGCATTGGAAGAGCAGAATCTGCAACAACAAGGGTTGTCATGCAACAAGGGTACAAAGGCTTTGGACAAGGACACCATTCATTCAAAAATCGAAGAGATATAGAAGAGAAGGTGTGGAAGACCTTTGGCAAAAGAAGGTATGGATATGTGAATTTTGTGGACCATTAGATTAAGATTTGGATCAAGGGCTAGGAAGAAAGCCACCCTTTTGAAGAAAACCATCCATGGATTTCCAAAACCACCCTTTTTCTCCCAAAACCACCTTGCTCAATTCAAATCCTCTCTATAATCTATCCTTATGGATGAAACTAGCTCTTTGAGGAGATTATGGGTCTCATCTGCTTTGTGGTGGTCAATTTACATAATGGAGGGCTCTCAAAATTTTTCTTCTTCTCTTCTCCAAAAATATCACTACACGATGGTTTAGTGGTTTAGTTTTCAAGAAATTTTCTTTTTCCATTATATATATATATATAATTTTTTTTCCTTCCTTTTTCCTCCACCATTCGGTCGGCGGGCGCCAACAGCCTGAAGTTTCAATCCATCTTCTCTCCTTCTCTACGAGGCGGCACAAAGGCAATCTTCTTCTTCTTCTTCTACTATGCACTGGCGGGTTACGGACTGTAATCGTTCATCGTCTAAGCTTTTTACAAAGCTTTAATAAGCTTTTAGATAAGCTTAATATATATAAATATAAATAAAAGATTGGATTATTATTTTTATTCTTCGTGGGGGACGCCATCGACATCAAGCACTTCGACAATCCTTATTTTGAAATACACGAGAGTCAGATAAGTTTGCTACCTTTTCTATTTTATTTTTGCATTTTAATAATATTTTACTTGTTTCTTCTACAATGGAAATCTATCCACCCACTATCCAAGATCAAGTAAATGCACTGCAAGCTCAGTTGTTGAGTGAGAAGAGGCAAAGGGAAGATTTCGAGCGAAAATTTACTCCAAGAAGTGAAGGTGTGCGTATTCCAAATTTGATTCTTTGGATTTTGACGATGACCTTATTCAAAGGACTGTGCGAGCTACTCTCAAAGCTCAAGATTCTCGAAAGGGACACACAAGATCAGCAGAAAGGCTTTTACTTTTCAAGATTATGATGGCAAAAAGGATGCACACGTCATACTCGCATGGTTGAGCCAACTTGATGATTATTTTTCTGGAGAATTTTTTTTTGAGAAGGATAAGGTTAAATGTGCTACTAATCATTTGGTAGGTAGAGCCGCTCTTTTTTGGTATATTATTAGATAGGGCAAACGCAAACCAAAGTCATGGAAAGACTTCCAGAAGCTGATTAAGAAGGATTTCTTACCTCCGTCATATAAGAGTAAAGCCAGGCAGCGATGGGGAAAAGGAGACTATATCAGCCTATATTGACAGATTTTGGCAAACTTTATTACAACTTCAAGCTATAGAGAAAGTGCATGAAAAAGAGCAAAGGAGAAAGTTCATAGAGCGGGTCTCAAGCCATTTATTAGAGCAGAAGTGAACATGTTAGCAATGCCATCTCTCTAGCAACATACTCTGAGAAGAAAAATGGAATTCCGAGGAATATTGTAGTGACAGATTCTCATATTCCTCAATCTTCTTGATCTACACATTTTGAGAAGCTTCAACACAAAGGTAAATCAGGGAAGCACAAGTGAATGGAAAGATAAATCAGGGAAGCACAATGGTCCACAATGGTCCACAAGTGAATGGAAAGAAAACTAAAGCTACAAAAAAGACCAATAATGGAGATCAAAAATCTCATGTGATTACATGCTATAGGTGTGACAAAGAAGGGCATTATGCATATTAGTGTCCAGAAAAGAAAAAGAATCGAGTTGCGATCGTGAACGTGATTTATTGAAGACGAACACAAAGGTGACTAACCTAAACAAGAGGGTACTCCCAACCATGATTTCTACGACCAGAGAGGTAAGCCTAAAACTCATACTTATACATTGTTTAATTTTATTATTATTACTATAAAAAAACCATAGTTAAATTCAAATATAATGGTCAAGATAGTGCAATGATTGATATGTACTTTCTATACGTGGAAGAAAATACATATTAGACCATTCACTATCAGGACTTGAGTGAACTAATAATGATGCACATATGTTTTTCGACTGATCACCAAAGAATGTATGTAACTTATTGTTATTTCACATTCAAGCTTTAAAATTTAACACCTCACTTAATATACTTTCTTCAAATTATTCTCTTTTCTATTTCAAATAAGGTTAACCAGGTGTATGTGAGAGATGCTTGTGTTAGTGTCTGTGAAAGATACTTATATTGGTGTATGTGAAAGATACTCTTTTGATGTCTGTGATGGATAATCTCAGTGATATTTATCTGTGAGACGGATAACTTATCATAATCTAGTATTGAGAGGGATTCTATCTGACGGATATTATATTCTGACTCTCTTCACTTGCTAATTAAATATGCAACTGAGGTCAGTTGCAACACAAATATTAAGAGACTAAGGTTGAGTAGAAGGGTGAGAGAAGGGTGTGAGTGTGAGTGGACTTGAGGTCCACTTGTTCACCTATTTAAAGGTGAGGCCATGAGGCATTTTGCATGAGAGCAAGGCCTAGTTGTATGTATAAGCAACTTAATAAGCAAGATATTATTCTTGTATTTTGTGAGTCCCTCTCCTCCACACACTTGATCTATCATGAGCACCACGTTTCTTATCATGGTATCTAGAGCTTAGGTGAGTTCAAACTTTGTGGTGTAGAGAATAGGTCAAAAATATCCATTTTTCCCTCATTTTCCTTGTGTGGAGCTCAACCCTCTCATGGTTGAGGAGCTACAGCAGCTTGTAGAGTGGATATTTCTCTGAGAAATCAACTAAGGAGTTGTAGAGCAGGCCAAGGCGCATCATTTCGTACAGCTAATGAGCTCTATACTTCTCTTTCCGACGCGGCATTGCCCACGAACCAAAACGGCGCCAAAACGCTGCTGCCCTGGCCGTACAGCCATACGGCGCGTGTGAGCTATCATTGGTGATGAAGTCTTAGGGCTATTGTAGCCCAACGTGTGGAGATGCCACAGCTGCAAGCTTAGCCCAAATAGTCGACTGTAGCGCTGGCGGGAACTGAAAAACCAGACGGAGGTCTCTTTGTTTTCTCAAGCTCTCCATTAAAGCTTGCATTTATGGTTTTTTCTTGCTCAATCATCACTCCCTTCCTCTAATCACTCAAGTATGAGTGTGAATGGATATTGCTGGTCTTTCTCTTCATTTTGAAGTGGCTTTCATCCACTTGAGGTAGTGCATAAACCTCATGCCCGTCAAGCTTCAACACCGACATCAAGTTTTAAGCTTTCAAAGTGATTAAAGTGTGCTTCTAAGCACTACTTGTGTTGTTTAACACTAATCACTCTGTTAATCTAGCAAAGGGAGGTTATCTTAAAGTGTTTTTAAACACTCATAGTGTTATTAAACACTAATGGTGAGTTAATCACCAAAATAAGTGTTATTTTACACTAAAAATGTGCTTTTTGAGCACTAATTGTATTTTATACACACAAATGGTGATATTAATCATCAACTAAAGTGTTGCTAAACACTAAGGTGGTCTTAATCATCAAAGGAGGAGGTCATCTACATTACGGAGGCTCTTCTTCATCAACATGGAGGCCGGGCACACACCATAAGTGCTACATTTCAAGCCTTCATCAACAACCGCTTCTTTCAAAGAGGAATGGTGCAACCATGAATCAATTGCCTTCACCTCATAAGCTAAAGAGGTTGAAGAATTCTGGTTTTTTATCATAAAACTCAGTTTTTTGAGTGTTCTTAAAGTTGGGTACATGTACATTAAGTGCTCATCTTCAATGTTTATGTGTGTTACCCTTGAGGCCCTTGTTTGTAAGAGGCATAGGCAAGCCATAAGCCGTATGCTCTCGTTTCCCAAGCCCAAGGCACTTCATTCCGCTGCATATTCTAATTTTTCATCGTATAAGATGAGTTGTAACAATGAGCATAGAATCCCTAAGTGCTCTACCTTATTGGTTGTCATGATTTTAAGCATTTTTTGGCATTACTTTTGTAAGAGGCATTGGCAACATTATGAGCCATGTCCTCTCCTTCTTGAGCCAAAGATGATAATCCTTATTTGTTTGAGTATTTACCTCAACCAATTACTCATTAAGCTTGTAACTTCAAACCCTAAAGGGTATCATTTAACTACATGCATAAAAGCTATTGTAATTGTGGAGTAGACACTGCCCTTGACCAATGCATAAGGCAAGTGGTAAGACCCTCCCTTTCCCTTCCCCATTTAAATCTACCTCACTACCCATGGAGGAGATATGATATTCAAGGAAGCATCGAGCATGTTGGAGGACCATCTAAAAGCAAACCACTTAAGTAATGGTGGCAGCCTGCTTATAATCATTGTGTGAGAATGGTCAAGGTGGAAAGCATATGGTGGAAGCAATGGCATGTATCTCTCAAGCATGTCATCTACAAGAAGCCAAGCAAACACAAAGAGTGGGGTGCACCATCATAGAGGTGTACATCTTCATCGACAAACAAATAAAGACTTAGATGGCATCAATGTAATAGCCTCTAAGGCTCTAGGAACACTTTTGTAAGTCCTAGATAACCACACCTATATTCAAGCCTTGTACGCCTAATGTTATAAAGGCATCTTATGTCCAATACCACCTATTCCATCCTTCCATAGTTGGTATTGAGGGGGGGTATTAAGAGACTAAGGTTGAGTAGAAGGGTGAGAGAAGGGTGTGAGTGTGAATGGACTTGAGGTCCACTTGTTCACCTATTTAAAGGTGAGGCCATGAGGCATTTTGCATGAGAGCAAGGCCTAGTTGTATGTATAAGCAACTTAATAAGCAAGATATTATTCTTGTATTTTGTGAGTCCCTCTCCTCCACACACTTGATCTATCATGAGCACCACGTTTCTTATCAACAAACAAGAGGGAATGTTATGGTAATTAATTTATTATTGGATGATCTAATAAGTGAAAAGAATATTTTGGGTGACCCAAGTGTGATTAATTTGGTTGTGAGTGAATCCAACCAACTGTGACATGTGTGATGCATGTAAGAAATGTGTGAGTTTGATTGTGAGTGAATCCAATCAACTCTTTTGAATTAATTCTTGATGAGGAGGACCCTAGTTGGTTGTGATTGAATTCAACCAGCTGTGAGATGACACGTGTGATTGAATCCAACCAGCTGTGCTGTGACGACACGTGTGAAACGTGTGGTGTACTTTGTGAATACATGTGATGCGTATGAAAACATTGTGAGTGAATCCAATGTAGGAGTTTGATTGTGAGTGACCCTAGTTGGTTGTGATTGAATCCAACCAGTTGTGATGCGTATGAAAACATTGTGAGTGAATCCAATGTAGGAGTTTGATTGTGAGTGACCCTAGTTGGTTGTGATTGAATCCAACCAGTTGTGACGACATGTGTGAAACGTGTGGTGTACTTTGTGAATACATGTGACGCGTATGAAAACATTGTGAGTGAATCCAATGTAGGAGTTTGATTGTGAGTGAGTCCGATCAACTCAGAGACACATGTGACGTGTGTAAATGTTATGTGAATTTGATCTCGTGGAGTTACTCCGATCAACTTTAAGACACGTGTGTAAATGTTATGTGAATTTGATCTCGTGGAGTTACTCCGATCAACTTTAAGACACGTGTGATGTGTGTGAGGACATGTGGGAGTGAATCCACTTAAATACATAATGACATTGTGAGTGAATCCAATGTAGGAACAATTGATGTGTTTGATCACTCGTGTGGTGTGATAGTTACAAACCGAGGACAGTTGTTTTCTCAAAGAGGAGGACTATCATGTGAGTGAGATTTTTTAGAATATTTTATCATGGGAGTGAATCCAATTAATTATGTGTGATGCATGGTTCATGTGTGAAGCATGGTAGTAAATGACTTCCATTTGTTAGAATTATTTTTATGAGTGATTCCAAAGTAATTATGATCTAACATTGTGGATTATGTTGAGTATAAATCATGAGTTCGAGACAACCAAGGTGGACATTGGACGAGATTATCTAGCCAAGCACATGCGTGCTAAATATCTAATTTTGTATGGTTTGGCCCATTATACATATGTTGGGCAAGGTTTGTTTTTGATGAGAGGCTTTAAAAGCATTGGACTAAGGTTCAATTTTGTAAAAAGCCCAATTTTAGAAAAGCTATGCTATTTATGGCTCCAAGGGCTAAATTTTTAAATATGATTTAAATACCGCATGTGGGAGTTGGAGCCACACACGTTGGAATCTCCATGTACCATGGTCTTGTAATATTAATTCCACTAACTTTGCTGAGGGTGAGGAGCTCCTAGAGCTCATGAAGTCCACTAGCATTGATTATTGTGTAGCCCCCCTCCCCAAAATATAAAGAAGCCTAGAGTGTATGCAACACATGGATGGGTGGAGGCGTGGGACGCTCAAAAGCATTTACTCTTGCATAATAGCCAAACTTATCATTCCTATGATATTCTAAAGCTTTTTGATATCCTTTGTACGCATCTACGTACCCTAATTAACCTTTCTTGAGTCGCTTTTGTTTAGCTTTTCTTGTTTCTTTTTTTGCAAATTGGTCCAACATATCTTGGGTAAGAATCCATCATATATTTTTTAGCTTGGTACCATTTATGTAACCTCACATCTCTATTCCATCAATGGTTTTGATGTGATCCACACCGTACGAGGTGAGCTGTGCAACCGAAAACAACCCTAGTCCCCTCCATATTTCAGTTTCTTTCTTTTGAAAGAACTAATTCCGTGTACATAAGTACCAAGTATCCTTTCTTTAGCTCCTTTGTTTTTAGGTTTTGGTCAAATCACCTTTTATGTCTAAGATTTTCTATAATCATCCTATGAAGGGCAACAACTCTAGTCTCATCAAGCTTCTCCAACTCAATCAACCGCCAAGATAGAGCATTCTCCCTAAGATGTTCTTTAACTACTACTATCCTCAAGCTTGACACTAGATATTCCATAGGCATCATTGCATCAATCCCGTAAGAGAGACAAAAAAGAGTTTGCTCTATGGCCACCTTATAGAACATCTTATAGGTCCACATCGCTGTCAACTTGTGCTCCCAATCATTTATACGAGTAGCTTCTGGTCAAGATACCACAAAGGAATTTTTTAGTACTTTTCACCTGTCCATTGGCTTGGGGATATTATGGTGATGATTTCTGGTGCACCATTAAGAATCCATTCAATAGATGTTCAATGACCTTATTGATAAAATGGGAGCCTTTATTGCTAACCAGCTCTAGGAGACACCCAAATCTTGATATGACATGCTCATATAAGAATTTGGTAGTTGTATGAGCATCCACATTCTGTGTGGCTTTTGCTTTAGCTTACTTAGTGAAATAGGGTTAAGGCTAAGAGATAGCTTCGAGGGAACCACTCACCTCTACTCACTTTAATGTGTCGACTTACCTTAACGTGTCCTGGGGGCCTTTCCAATGGCCGAGATTATTAACCCTTCAGGTCCCCAAGCTCAACACCACCATGGGTAGCTTACCATCCGCCTTCACCCAACCGCAAGCGTTGTCACACCATCGTGTTGCACTATGGGCACTACTTCCTTCTCTCATCTCAAATCACTCACACACAGTCACTAGCATACATTAGAGAGAATATTAGAGTGAGGTTTAGGAAGAGGGAAAGCTCAATTGCACAATGGGAGAGTGTACTTGCATTATGAGAGAAATTGCCTTATATACATGGCCATAAGTGTTCACACACTTAAACTATGGCTGGGCAGGCACCCAAATCTTCTATTTGGCCTATTTCTTATACATTGCATCATCTCATGATAAATTGATGCATTACAACACTAGGGAGCACATCCTAGCTCTCTAGCACATGCTCTTAGAGCATAAAATACCATTAATTATTTCAGACCTTTATGGGTACTTGCATAACTTTGAGATTTGAGCACCATTGCTTCATAGCTTGTCTTGTACATGAGTTTGGTGTGTCCATCCTTGATATTTGATGTAGATTACTCATGCTATAGAATTGTGGCAACCTTGTTAACCATAAAATGTGTTAACATCCCCCTTTCTTGATGTCGATTGTATCCTTGTTATCGGATTGAAGACTTTGTCGAGGAGTAGATGTATGCTTGGAAAGTAAGTAAATATTGCATGTGTTTGATTCTCCAGAGGGACGAAGAAGCTATTCAATAAATAAAAATATTATAGCAAATGGGATCCTAATGGGGGTGGGGCCATTGCATGCAATTGCTCTCCTTTAAAAATATTATAGCAAATGGGATCCTAATGGGGGTGGGGCCATTGCATGCAATTGCTCTCCTTTTAAAAAAAATGTTTTATTTTGTTTTGGCAATCACATGAAAGGTTACAATGTTTATTGAGATTAGTAGGGATTCTATGGCTGCTAACAATGGAAGAAGAGAGGGAGAGGTCTGCAGGAGCATTGACAAGCAAGTTCTATGAGCACATCTTATGTGTTTCTTTGAGGATTTTGTTGTGACCCAACTTGCTTTACTTCTCATGTGCTTTTTTATCTATTGAGAAGAATTAGGTGCTCTTTGACCATTGATCAAGGTGATATACAATGGGGGATTTTTTTGGCAAGCAAATTCAAGTGAGCAATTTTCAAAAAATGGTGAGCGGTTTTAAAATAATGGGGTTTTTTTTGGCTACATTTGTGTGACATCTACCTCTCTCTCTCTCTCTCTCTCTCTAACCAAAGGCAAAATAGAATCATTCCAATATGACCATAAGGCCACAAATATTAGTTGGTCGTATGTTCTATGAAACTACTTTGAAATGCAACATATATGGCAAAGTATATAGATATTGGAATAATTTTAGTTCTCTCTCTCTCAAGAAAATATTGGCCACAAATTATTCCACAAAATGAGGAATTAATTAATAATTTGCCTCTCTCTCTCAAACATAGTATTGATATCCTCATGGAATTACTCACTATCCTCCATAACTCACTTTGAAGAGACATCTCCATGATCTACAACCACCTCAAAGGCACAACCAAGATCATTTGTTCTTATTCCACTGGAAAGGAACGATAAACGTCATGTGCACTTGTGGAGAGACATCCACCTGAAAGGCACATACCAACATCAGGTTCTCTTGTGGAGAGACCAGAGCAACATCATGTGCTCTTGTGGAGAGACCAGACCATCAAAAAACCACACCTCAATCTGTGCTCTTCTTCCACCTTCTCTCTTTAAAGTTTTATTTGATTTTTTTCATCTTTATTTTTATAAATTTTCTCCATAACCTATCAAAAAAGATAGAAGCTAAAAACATTTTAAAAACTTGTATATAAAGTACAACCATAACACCTAGAAATAACATAATCATTTCATTCTAAAAACATATCTTAGTGTATCTATAGATTATGACTATTTAACAAAGAAATGGTAAAGATTTAACCTAGAACCATCCACAAAATCAAGATAAGCAAAAACCATGGAATATATGCAAAATCCATCAAGAATTCAAACCCTTGCCCACCCGTAGGGATCAAGAATTTCACAAATCGACCATTATAGATTAAAAAATACACAGATATTCATTTGAGTTACTATGCCAAAGAGTATATACAAATGGGTCCCAAAAGCTTCGTTAACAGCTACTTCCCCTGCTCAATCTCGTTCAGCCACCACCAAGAAGCCTCGTAGGAAGAGAACAACTACCCACCCGAGAAAGGGCAATGTAACATCACGATGGATCCCTAAAAAATTATTAGTAGCCCAAGGGTACTACGAGGGGAATGACCAGATTTGGGTCCCTAAACATAAATTGAATCCCTCTACATCACCTGTAAAACCTTGCAAACCAATTGTTGCCACCCCAATGACAATTCAAGACCGTGGTAAGGGAAAGGTAATAGAGTGCTCCGCACCACTTCTTCCAGAGTTAGTTTGGATTCCCAAACGATATCGATCATTACCACCTAGCTCAGGAAGGGGGGAGCCACATGAAGCTTCTAGCTCCTCATGCCAGGCACACACTCATATAGAAGTTTCTACATGCTCTACACCTACTCTTGTCAACACCCAACAAAAAACCGATGAGTCTACGTCTCCCCTTGTAATAGTATCGTCGGAAACCATTTCCTCCATTCGTCAATGGGAGCGTACACTACCATCTCTGCAATTGGATGTGGCCACAAGGGTCATAAAAAGCTATCTGCCCACATCACAACCTATGACCCGCTGGACAAATTGGTTCCAAGAGGCTGCAACATCATTGCAAATAATATGATCTACCCAAGGAAAGGGGGAGCATGTACTCACGCTCGACATTCTAATGCTTCCTCCTTAACCTTCTCCCCTGACCATGTAATTGCCAAATTCAAGGGGATGTATATATATAGCTTCATACATTTTAACAAAAAAAGAAAAGAAAAGAAAAACAAAAAATAGTAAAAAGAGCAAGAGCACAAAAACAAGAGAAATATCCGTATACAATCAAGAACTAGATTGACATGTCATAAACCTACTGATGCTATATCTGTGTTTGCAGATATGGCAGATGCCCGATCATCATACACTTCATCCACTCCTACCTTTGGTGAGAGGTATCATCTGTACCTTTCTCAGATATTCCACATGTGCTATCCTGTAATTGAAACTGAATGGGATCATATAGATGTACTAGCCAGAGAGGAAAATGTTGAGGAATTAGAATGGCTAATTTGCCTATTAACCATGACTGACCCCTACTCCGTAGAGGACATATCCCTGATAGCCCAATGCTTTCCTTTTCCACAAGATGACTATCCTTACATGGTTACATTTTTGATGAGTTTATGTGGATGGGAAAATGAAAAGGAAATATCTGACAATGATGAATGGACGGATGAAACTCATGGCACTATTGAGGTTGACTTTATTTATTTGGATGATGCGATAGAGGCTTAGCCTTAGGGCTAGAGCCAGGACTCTATAACATCCTCTTACCGTATCCTCAGTAGTAGTGTGGTGACTGGTAAGTAGGTTAGTGTTTTCAAGTTTTTTCTAGTTTAGATTCCTTAAACAAGTCTTGAAATTTTCACACTGATGTGATTCTCGAGGTATAGTGCTTGTTAGTTGATTGTACAGGTTGAAAAGTTTGAGGTGGGTTCGCTTTCAAGTCCTGAGACTGCCGCAACGTTCATCAAAATATATCTACATCAAATTGCAAGCTGTCTCGTCAAATCAGGAGATCTCCAATTACAGGTGTAATTCTTCCATACCCACTCTCTTTCGTTTTTACTGTTCAATTAATTGCATAAACTATAATGCATGACCACATGGAAATTGTCAATGTACTACTTAGTTTTTGAAGTTGCTTGCATGCTAGTGTACATCATTAATGAGCTTAACTTTATTGGAAATATTCCTAGGCAGCATGACGTCTTTAGTTAACCTTGGAATACGATTGTCTTAGGTCTAGGGTCAAACCATCTTAATGTTTGATACCTGGCCATGTGTGTGTTGACCTCTAGGACATAGCTATTACCCCTTTGTCGAAAGGATGCAAGACAAATTATAGTTCAGGAGCGAAGATCAAAAGAAATAGATTTAAAAAAAAAGCCTACAATAAATGGCAATACAAGTCTATGATGTGCTTTAATATTGGCATATCGCCTTATTGATACTTGGTAGGCGAGGAGTATTCTACTCCAGACCGATGCCTTGGTTGGTAGGGGGTAGCCTTGCCTAAAGTGAGCTAATAGATTCCTGGATAATGCCTTGTGTTTAACATGGTACCAGGATCGATGTTAGTTTTGCCTTAGGAAGGTCACCATTGTGTTTCAAAATTGTCACGTGCATAAAGAAATAAAGGCAAAAGCTCCTGTAACTCTGATGTTTCTTGTGTCCCTAGGCTTGTGGTATTAACTTGTTCTTAGAGTAGACACAGTGTGGTCATTTGTTTATTTATTAAGCTTGGTTATTTTCCTTGACTTAGGCCAGTTATAAACCTTGATTAACCTTTCACACCTTGCTTACTCTTGATTTACTTTCAATAATTTTAAACTCCTGTTAATTTGCTACACTAGCTCATTCATGTGACCCTTAAACTAAGTTCTCATAGCAACATCCATTGTGGTCTAACATGCTTGAATTTATACACTTTATATCTTTTGAATTCCAGCATACTTTCACTCTACTTTCCTGTTTGCAGACGGTCAACAACAACCCTCTCGAGCTTACCATACCATAGCTTCCGAGGACGAAATCTACATCAGGAAGGGGGGCATGTTAACCTATGATGGACATTGAGACGTACTATGTTTTACGTTATTAATTTAAATATTCTGAGTCATGGGCCGGGCTTGTCGGCACCATATGTTAAGGATGAAGGGATTGGGTGATCGTCGATGAGAGGCGCACCTTGAATATTAGTAGGATAAGGGTTTAGGATCGGCCGGCCATGTATGGGCGCCCAAGTGTGAATGGCCAAGTCACCAATAAGAGTCAAATGTAACCCTAAAATCTTCATTCTCATGTGTTGTGAATACAAGAGTGCTCTTGCTTTATCTCCTTGGTTTCCTTATCCTGCGTGTGTGTGAGAGAGAGAGAGAGTGAGTGAGAGAGCGATCGAGCATGTGTAGCGGCACGGCGGCGGAGAGGCGGTAGAGCGGCGACGGCGGCTCCTTCTTCGCTGCTGCGACGCGGGATCCTTCAAGGCGACAGTTGAGCGGTGAGTGACACACCCTTTGCATTCTGTTTGAGCTTCCTTCCTTGGTTGTATGCTTGCAGCCATTCGTGGCTCGCATACGGTGTCCGGCAAGTCCCCAGCTACGACCTGTGCGGCAAAAGCGCACAATCCTCCATAGATTTTTAATTGATTTTTTCTCATAACAAAAGAAAACATTTATGAGTCCTTAGATTGAATACAATCTAATGATGTGGAACATGACATGTGGCACAAATTGGGTGTGAAGAAATTTAGCTTTGCTGCTTGTGCAACAACATGTCTCATACTACCAATTTCAAGGAATCAACATAGTGATCTATAGACTTCTTTTAAACAAGGTAGATAGGAAATACGTTCTTTGTGGATGGTATTAAAGCATTCATGTACAAGGTTTTTTTGGTACAGAGTGTTGCTTGAAATTTTTTTAAAGGCTTGTATAATGGGCCTTGATTGTTCATTTATAAATTTCATCATTGTCCATTGTACCAAAAACATGAGCATTTATTGAGAAGATAAGTTCTAAAGCGGGTTGTAAGCACCATTTGAATGATTTGAACAATTCACATGAGATATTTTTGGTATCAACATGTACATATGGATCAAAGAACATGTGTATATGGAGCATGTGCATATGGGCTATGGCTAATAGTGTTTATTCATATGGACTATTTAAATAATTTTGATTAAATTATACACATGGACACATATCTATGTCTAATAGTGGACACATGGACTATGCCTAATAGTGTTTCCATATATGGATTATTTGAATGGTTTGAATGATTAAGTTGCAGCTATATGGCATATGCCTAGTATGTCTTTCAATGTAAGGCACTGGGAACTATTGCTCATAATTTTGAGTTGTAACCTTAACTTTATATATGCTTGGTATTTTTTTTTCTATACAATTCAACATGCTAGATAAGTACTTTTTATCCTCTTATCTCTTTCATTATAATTCAATGTATAAAAAACACTTGAATTTCTAAAAAGTTAGGGAGGATCATGAATTTGTAAAAATCTATAATGAAAGAGACATAATAAGCACTAATAAAACTAAATGTAGGCATGAGCACATTAATGAATGTTATATAATGATGAACATCTATGGAGTGATTTGTATCATGCTAGAAAATTAACTTTGAGTAGATGTTTGTGAGAATTTGGGACACACTATATGAGAAGGTACATGGAGGACATGTATGAGACATGTGATGAGGTCCATGTTGGGTGATGGGGATATCTTAAGGAGTAAATTTAGAAGATGTTCAACACCATATAAGTTAGGGAGGATCATGAATTTGTAAAAATATATAATAATAAGCACTAATAAAACATAAGAGTATTGAATGTAGGCATGAGCACATTAGTGAATGTTATATGATGATGAAGACTATAAATATGGAGTGATATGGATCATCCTAGAAAATTCACTATGAGTAGATCTATATTTGTGAGCATTTGGGATGCACTATATGCGAAGGTACATGGAGGACATGTGATGAGGTCCATGTTGGATTTAAGGTGATGGGGATATGTTAAGGAGTAAACCTAGAAGAGGTTTAACACCATATTGATAATGCCATGCATACACCATTTGGAAATACTCAATTCATGTCAAAGGGTATACTTGGGACATTTGGGACACACATTATGAGAAGCTATATGGAGGACGTGTATGAGGCATGTGATGAGGTCCATGCTGGATTTAAGGTGATGGGGTTTAAGGAGTGAGTCTAGATGAGGTTCAACACCATATAATAACAATGCCATGCATACATTTAGAAGAGGTTCAACACCATATATTAACAATGCCATGCATACACAATGTGGCATTACTCAATTTATGTCAAAGGGTATACTTGGGACTTTAGGGACATTTGTGACACACATTATGAGAAGATACATGGAGGACATGTGATGAGGTCCATGTTGGACTTACAGTGATGGGGTTTAAGGAGTGAGTCTAGATGAGGTTCAACACCATATAATGATAATGCCATGCGTACACATTGTGGCATTACTCAATTTATGTCAAAGGGTATACTTTGACATAAATTGAGTAAGGAGTGAGTCTAGATGAGGTTCAACACCATATAATGATAATGCCATGCGTACACATTGTGGCATTACTCAATTTATGTCAAAGGGTATACTTTGAGGATTCTAGTGAAACCAAAAAATTACACTAGAGGGAAGGATAATGTTAATGGAGCATTTGACATGGTATTGTCATGTGTCTTAATCACATGATACATTGGGATGTACTATTAAGGATGTTGTACTTAAATGCACAATATTAATACATATGTAATAAATAGGGTGGATCAGTTGGTAAGTTACGACTTGCTATTCCTAGTTTCTTAATCATAGGGATGCAAAAAAAATCAAGGATATTTGTATGTAATTAGGGTGTTAATCATCAAGGATATTTGTATGTAATTAGGGTGTTAATCATCAAGGATATTTGTATGTAATTAGGGTGTTAATCATCAAGGATATTTATATGTAATTAGGGTGTTAATCATCAATATTTGTATGTAATTAGGGTGTTAATCATCAATATTTGTAATTAGGGTATTAACCATCAATATTTGTAATTAGGGTGTTAATCATCAATAGAAATTTCTAAAGAATGTAACCATGTTGTACTAACTTTGTACATAGTGTGTAGTGTGTGAGATTAACAAGCATTTAAGAAAAATTAAGAGCCTCCATTGACTGTTACATATTGTGGTCATTTTCATTGGTTTATCTCAACCTATAATGATTGACTCTACATACTGTGGTCATTTGCATCAACCTATAATGATTGACTCTACATAATCACTTTATTATTTTATCAATGGAATCAAAGCTGAATTTTCTATTAAAGGCTTAATGACATAGGAGTGAGAAATATAAGAGAGATTAATATGAGAAAAGTATTGTGAGTTCTAAGGGAGGGTTTTGAGTAAGTACTTAAGAGTGATGAGTGTAGGTGAGAGAAAATGAGTGAGATAGAAGTTGAGATCATCATCAAATTCTTGGTTGAAACCAAAGTTGAGATCATTGTCAAATTCTTGAGAAAGAGCATTCAAAGAAATTAAGTTCATAATATGACTATTGCATGTAGCCATTTCTATGGTAGTGATGTGTGGACATAGGCTAATAATGGGCCGGGGCACTTTTTCCCTCCTTTAGGAGGTTTTTTTCTTTGAGCATATGTACACACTCTCATGAGAGTGTGTACATGATCTTATTATGTCACATTCACTTGTAGTTCACTCAGTCTCATCAATCTACTTTGATTGTTGTGCTTCCATCTATCTCTCCTTCCTTGCTACATCTATGCATATGTTGCTACATTGACCTCTACTCTGACAACTGGTATGAGAGTAGGTTCTCTTGGCTCTCACCCCCTTGTCATCTTCTCCTAGATTTTCTCTTTTGAGTATCTCATATTAAGCTATCCTCTTAGGTGAAGAAGGTATACCCTATAGTGTGTTGTTAACTATGTTTTTCTATGTTTCAGAGCATTTTGGGTGTATTTCAGGTCTCATTCGCATGCTATAAAGTCTATTGCGCACGCATCCTAGAGAAGTGTCATTTTGAACTATTCTTGTTCAAATTTGGCCGACAACAAAAATAGCATTTGGTGTGCAGATAAGGTCGTTATTATCATCTTCATTAGGAATTTTTTGGACCCAAAGAGGGCCTCTTGGATTAACTTTTGATTAGGAATGGACCAATAGGAAGAGGGCTGGGTGCAC
This sequence comes from Cibotium barometz, assembly GCF_041138505.1. Classification (NCBI taxonomy): domain Eukaryota; kingdom Viridiplantae; phylum Streptophyta; class Polypodiopsida; order Cyatheales; family Cibotiaceae; genus Cibotium; species Cibotium barometz. The sequence continues at coordinate 15,215,461 of NC_141058.1, forward strand.
ATTTTTGACTTCTTTGACCCTAGGGGGCCTAGGCTTTGCTTTGCTAATGGGGCCTAATTACTACTCTTGCCCCCCTACATCCTGGGCTCAAACTTAGAGGTCCCCCCACCTAGAATCGCGCAAATTAAAAACCCTAAAAATTTAAATTTTTATATTTTTTTTCCCAAAAGCGTTTTTTCCCTCTCAAACTTCCCCCCAACATACTCTAGGTTTGGAAAGCTCATTTTGAACCTCTTTCTTCCTCTTCTAAGCTCTCCATTGCTGCAGAAACTCCATACCTCTCAAGCTTTCCCTCCTTGTCAAGCTCCCTCAGTCTCAAGCTCCCTCTCCCTCTTTCTTCCTTTTCTAAGCTCTCCATTGCTGCCTGCAGAAACTCCATCCCTCTTAAGCTCTCCCTCCTTCTCAAGCTCCCTCCCTCTCTCTCTCTCTCTCTCTCTCTCTCTCTCTCCATTGCTGTAGAAACTCTATCCCTCTTTAGTTTGCTCTAGGTTCAGAAAGCCTATTCTCAAACTCTTATCCTCTTTTAAGCTTTCCATTGCTGCACTGAAAACCCTGAACTTTCTCTCCTCTCCACTCCTCTGTTGTAAAACAAGCTTTTCTTTTCCCTTCTTCTCTTTTCTTACCACCATGGACTCTTTCAATAATGTGAGAAGTCCTCGGGAGAAGGTGGAAGAGCTTGTGCTGCATAACACAAGAGATGAGAATGGAGTTTGGGCTGGAAGGACTAGTTGCCATAGTGTAACATGTGTATACCCTTGGAGACCTGTACATTCAAGGCCAATGACCAAGGTTTCCTTCAAATTGTCAGTGTAACATAAACACAGCTTTAACAACATGCTAATATTGGATTTTTTGTTTCAAATTTTCTTATGATCCTCCATTTTCTTTTGTCTCTCTGTAGATACTTTCCCCTCTATAATTATGTTGAGGAACAACCACTCCAAAGCCTCATTGGAGTTTTCTATGCTATGCATGCATCCATTGGAGAGACAATGTTTGTATCTCAAAGCCCAAGTGATCTTGTACAGAACAATATATTTCTCTTTTCTCACTCATATTTTGTAGATAAAAAACCAGGTTTATTTGGCAAGCTAGAAGAGATCCCCAACCCCCCTCTTAACAATCCCGAATGGCCCAAACTAGATGCTTGGACCATCTTATGCTTAAAGTTTAAGATGGTAAGTGATATCAAGACATCACTCTGATAAAAAACAGAAGCAGGATGGAACACACACAAGAGAAGCAAACCCTAATCCATATCCATCAATCATAAAGAAGGAGAGAAGCCATAGTCATCATCTCTCTCACACACACAAAGGAGAACACAACATAGTGTTATGTCCACACTACAAAGTAAACCTAATGTAATGTCCACACCACACATGACTAGCTGGACGTGGTCATAAACACACCACACGATATCTATCTACCATACTGTCACTCTGTCAGCACCCATGTGCTATCCTCCAGCTGTATACGAGCTTGACATTTCAACACTCCCCCTCAAGCTCGACATGTCCATCTCTAGGACTCCCAATGTGGTATGGAAATACTCGAACTTATCCTTACCAAGTGCTTTGGTAAAGATATCTGCAACCTGCTCATCTGTCTGCACATATGTCAAATCAACATGCCCATCTAGCACTTTCTCTCTGATGAAGTGATAGTGGACCTCAATATGTTTGGTCCTGGCATGATAAACTGGGTTGCTAGCAAGCTGAATACTAGTCATGTTGTCACAATGAATGACAACTCTCATATCACTCTGTAACCTGACATCATCTAGCAACTTCTTCAACCACATAGCCTCACATGCAGCTATGGCTACTCCACGATACTCTGCCTCTGTGGTAGATAAAGCAACTGTAGGTTGCTTTTTACTACTCCAACTTACAGCTCCACTACCAAGGCTGAAAACATAGCCACTGGTAGACCTCTTGTCATATGCACTACCGGCCCAATCTGCATCTGTATATCCATAGACATGCATGTCTTTTCCTGCCTCATAGAAAAGACCATAATGCACGGTAGTTTTGACGTATCTCAGAATACGTCTCACAGCATCCAAGTGAGGTTTACGAGGACTCTGCATAAATTGACTCACCAAACCAACTGCATAACTGAGATCTGGCCTCGTAATGGTCATGTAGATAAGGCTACCAACCATTTTCCTGTACATGGTGATATCATCAAGCTCATCACCCAAATCAGCCCTAAGCTTCATGTTTTGCTCTAATGGTGTCAACATTGGTTTGCATGCTGTCATACCATACTTTGCCAGCATGTCAAGTGCATATTGCCTTTGCACCAACCATATACCCTTACTTGTTCTAATCACCTCAATGCCAAGAAAGAACCTTAAATCACCAAGGTCTTTCATATCAAACTCTTTGCATAAAGAGGCTTTAACCTCATCAATGCCTTTCCCACAATCACCTGTGATAATCAAATCATCAACATAAATGACCATCATCACGATACCATCATGTGTCTTCTTCACATAAAGGGAAGAGTCTGCATTGCCAACCACAAATCCAATACTGACAAGATATCTGCTGATCTTGTCACTCCAAGCACGAGGTGCTTGCTTCAAACCATAGATTGCTTTCTTTAACCTGCAAACAAAAGTCAGATATTTTGGACATACGTATCCTTCTGGCTGTTCCATGTACACCTCTTCTTGTAGTTCACCATTCAAGAAAGCATTTTTTACATCCATTTGATGTAAAGCCCAACCTTTTTGTGCTGCTAGTGCAATGATAGATCTCACTGTAGCCATCTTAGCCACTGGGCTGAAAGTTTCATCATAATCAAGACCATAAGTTTGTGCATATTCTTTAGCGACCAGCCTTGCCTTATGTCTCTCTAGGCTGCCATCTGACTTGCACTTTACCTTATACACCCATTTGCAACCAATTGCATTCTTTCCTTGAGGTAACTCAGCCAATTTCCATGTATCATTTTTGTCCAAAGCATCCATCTCTTCATCCATGGCTTTCTACCATACATACTCTCCAATAGCCTCTGTATAGCATGTAGGTTCCACATGCTTTACCATAGATGTCATGTATGCATAGTGCATAGCAAAATCTCTATATGTCAATCTTTCCACTGGATATCTGACTCTCTGGGATCTCCGCAATGCATGCGGGTCACTCTGTACACCTGTAACTCGAGCATGTGGTGGCACATATCTGTCCTGCCTAGCACCAGGTGTGCGTAAAACAGGTATACCAAGCTCCTCATCCAAACTCTCAGAACTAGAGGACTCATAACCTGTGATTCCAATTCCCTCGACTTTCTTCTTGCCTTTATCCATAGCACTACTCCTAGTGCTCACACTTTCATGCCTCAAACATCCTGACCATGGACGTACACTGCTACTCTCAGCTTCTGCTACTACTGGCCCAGACATAGTAGTAGAACTAGAACTTGCTTGTAATGGCAAGTTCACAGACACATCTGCCTCAAGTAAGTCAATAACTCCCTTATCTTTTGCTTTGTACCAACTAGCAAGCTCATCAAACACCACATCTCGTGAGATGACTACTTGTCTAGTTTGAGGGTTATAACATTTGGAGGCCTTTCGATCCTGTGCATATCCAACAAATACACATTTCTCTGCCTTAGGATCCAACTTCCGTCTTCTTTCATCAGGCACATGAACATAAGCTACGCATCCAAAGACTTTGAGATGTCCAATGTCTGGCCTGTAACCTGTAAGCCGCATCTCTGGCGTGCTTCCATGAATGGCTACTGTAGGTGTTTTGTTCAGGATATACACTGCAGTAGCACATGCTTCTGCCCAATAGTAATCTGGCATACTCTTTTCATTGAGCATTGCCCTTGCCACTTCACATATGACTTGATTCTTTCTCTTAGCCACACCATTCTGCTGAGGTGTATACCTGCATGTCAACTGTCTTCTTATCCCATGCTTCCGCAAGAAATGCTCAAAAGCTTTTGAGGTGTATTCACCACCTCCATCTGTTCTCAGACACTTAATCCAACAGCCATATTGTTTTTCTACAAGAGCCTTGAAATCCATGAATTTTTCCAGCACTTCACTCTTCTCTCTCAGAAAGTATATCCATGTCATCCTGCTGAAATCATCTATAAACGTCACATAGTATAGACTGCCTTTGATAGATGGGTTTTGTGCTGGGCCCCATACATCACTGTGCACTATCTCAAGTGGTCTATTACTCATATTTCCTTCTCTAGGAAACCTCAACCTTGCCTGCTTTCCAAACTGACAGGCTTCACACACATGCATATGTCCATCATATTTGAATCGAGGCAATCCACTGACAATGCCTCTTGTTTGCATGTTCTTTAATCTCTGTATATTGACATGTCCAATCCTCTTGTGCCACATGTCAATGTCCTGCACAATCCTATTGCTCTTTGAAAACATGGCTGAGCTCAATTCTGGTATGCCTGCATCCAATTTGAACAACCTTCCTTCCTTCTTGCCCTTGGCAATCAATCTACAGCCATGCTTAAAGTCTTCCACAAAACAGCCATTCTCATTGAATCTTACTTGTAATCCCTGCTCAACCATTTGGCCCACTGATGCCAAATTCTTTGTGATGGATGGTACATATAACACTTCTGACATATTCTTCACATTTCCATCATGCATCCTCAAAGGCACACTGCCAACATGTGTTATAAGATGCTGAGTATCATCTCCTGTGACCACATAACCATTTGTATCCAATGGTTGCATCTTCTCAAACCACTCACCATGACATGTCATGTGGTTTAAGGCACCTGAATCCATATACCATGACTCATCTCCTGCATTCTGAGAATCCATTGTCCCCATAACGTGCTTCATTGCAAAAAGATGATTTGAACTCCCATCATTGTTACTAGTAGATGCATAATTTCCATGTTGTGGTCTTCCATTCCTCATATCATTCTGCTTTTTGTAACAATCTTTTGCCATATGTCCAAGTTTGCCACAATAGTGACATTTAATCCCGCCATCGTCCTCTACCACGAGCACCTGTTCCAAATCTCCCCCTATGGGATTGAAATCCACGACCTCCACGTGATCCAAATGATGATGACTGTGAATTCTGAAAATTCTGATTTGATTGTGGTTGAGTAGACCTGTCATTCCAACCACGTCCTCCACGGCCTCGAGGGGTAAATCTCCCCCTGCCTTCGAAAGCCTCTAGATGAGTAAAAAGCCTGATTCCTTGCATGCTCATCATTGCTTGACGAGGATGCACCACCTGTAACACTCATACCACCAAGACCAAGCTTCAATTCTTCCACAATGAGCAATGACACAAGCTCATTAAAGTCTGGCATTCCTCCCAACCTTACTGAGATGGAAGTGTCAAAAGATTTGTATTCTTTGCCTAAACCACGCAATGTGAGAGCAACCAAATCATCATCATCCATTGGGGCATGGATTGATGTGACAAGGAATCTGCATAACCCTTGATTTCCTGAACATACTCATGTATACTCCGATTCCTTCGTGTTACACTGTGAATCTGTTGCTTTAGTTGAATCTTCCTTGCACCAGTGTCTGTCTCATACATTCGGCACAATATACCCCATGCTTCTTTCGGTGTATCTGCATCTTGGATGTGAATAAGCAAGGCATCTGTTACACATATGGAAAAATAATGCAACACCTTCGAAGACCGCTCTACCCATTGCTTGTGAGCCAGTAACTGAGCATTATTTGGTTGAGGAGGTAGGTATGGCTCCGAGTCTTCCTCCGAGACAAGACTCCATAAACCTTTGCCTTTCAAAAAACTCTTCATTCGAAACTTCCACACTTGAAAGTTAGTGCGATCAAGCTTCTCTCCAACAATCTGTATCGGACCATCTCCCATTGTTGCAAAAAAAATATAGTAGATGTACCCCTTTGACAAGTTGTATGCCGGACCTGTAAAGCTTCAAATCTCTCCAAATCACATCAAATGCATGAAAATTGTGTGCATTAACATCCCACAATGATTCACCAACAATGTACACTCGATCAAAGTTGAAACCAAATGATACTCCTTCACAAAAAAATTTCTGGTTTTTTTCTCGCCAGTAACCAGTCAAGATTATGCTCTAAATCCTTCAAATCTTGTCCAAATTTAATGATTAAACTTGCATTGGCTTCCCAACACATTGATCCAACATATCCTAGAAGGGTTTGATCAAATTCTTCAAGGTGAATGAGAACCACCAATTTTTGTAGCTCCCTGGTTTGCTTTTTTCTGCATCTGTCAGGTACCACCTCTCACTAAAAGTGCTCTATCTCCTTCAAATCTCATCCAAATTCAAAAATTTTTGAATCAAAAGTTTAGCAACTCATAGGACTCTACTTGTACCAAAGGAATTAGGCCAATTTGATATAGACAAGGATTAATGCCTTGATTAAAACTGCTCTGTTTCTGGACAGACTTTCTGCAAACCTGCACACCTCTGATAAATCACTTCAATGAGCTCCAAATACATCAAATGAGCTGCAACCAAGCATCACAAGGCCTTAGCAATGTCTTTGCTAAACTCCCCAAACTTTGAATGGTATCAAATGGACTAGTAATGAGTGAATGGCATGAATTCTATTCAAACTGTCTTCAATTCTGCTCCAGAATGCGCCGCCTGCTCCTGAGGGCTGTAGAGGAAGGGCAAATCACAATTGAGTTGATAGGATGCTTAGCAATGACCTAATCTACCTTGTGCTTGAAGGGTTTGGCTCAATTCTTCCTCTAGTTTCTGCAATCAATCCTCCACGGGAGGGTATGTCCACTGTTTTTGTGAAAAACCAGAACCTTTTGCATAAATTCACTTCCACTTGATTTTGTTCAAATCTGTATGCATCAATCTGCTTCAAGATTCTGTATGTTGCTTGTGCCCACTTTGCTAATACATGTGCTGGTTCAAATACACGTGCCTTTGTGTATACATTTGCCAAGAGTACATTCACTTCAAGCTTTCCATGAAAGCTTTAGAGAAAAAACCAGAAATTTGCACTTGCTTTATGCACTTCAATCTTCACTGAACTTGCTCTTTGGCACCTGCAATCCGCTCAAGGGAGTTTTGCTACTCTTACCAGTTAGGCCAAGCTTCAGATCTGTAACCGAGGTGAGCTCCACAGCTTTCTTTTGCTCCACAGCTTCAATGGCTTCCTTCACAGCTTTTTCTTCTTCTTCCCTCTTCACTCACTCACTCTCACAACACAGCTAATGAGCTCTAGGCTCTGATACCATGATAAAAAACAGAAGCAGGATGGAACACACACAAGAGAAGCAAACCCTAATCCATATCCATAAATCATAAAGAAGGAGAGAAGCCATAGTCATCATCTCTCACACACACACAAAGGAGAACACAACATAGTGTTATGTCCACACTACAAAGTAAACCTAATGTAATGTCCACACCACACATGACCAGCTGGACGCGGTCATAAACACACCACACGATATCTATCTACCATACTGTCACTCTATCAGCACCCATGTGCTATCCTCCAGCTGTATACGAGCTTGACATTTCAACACACTCAAGTTTTCAAAGGCATCTAGGTTAGTAGGGCTAAATTGGTTTTGTTCTTTACATGTTTTTGTGCACATGTTCAATTCCATGCCAATGCACCAAACAAAAACAATGTATATTTGTAAGGAGGTACAGTCTGACCTCATTTAATGATTACTAGGAGAGGGTTGGGAGGTTAATGAGGGGTCACATCAAGGTGATGTGTACAAGTGCACTGTAGTAGATTCTACAGTGTCTTTCAGGTTCTTGAAGGCACGCTCTATTTTGTACATGCGTCTGCACTACCAAAGATGGATGCAAAAGCACGGGACATGGATCCCACTTCAAGCCTCAGAAGAAGAAATTATGCCTATTGAGGTAGCTGTGATGATGCAAAATGGATGGATTGAGCGAGTGACATCAGCAAGCAAGCAGACCTGCGTCACAACACTTTAGCATCATGGGCTTTGACAATGTGGAAGAGTCAAGTTTCAAGTTGATGAGAAGAAAGGTATATCTGATTCCACTACATGTCTAGAATTAGCCCTTACAATTTCTCGTTATTGTGCCACTTTCTATATTTTTACAGATTGAGAAGCATAAGGAGGTGACAACCATGGGAATTATGTATAGGAAATTATTTTAATTTTTCCTTTGATTGCAGAGGGTGGTTGAAATTGACGCATTTGCAGGAAGAGGCGGCGGCAGAGCAGAGACCACAGGCCAAGGTCCATGGACATGATGCTACGTTGGTGCACTATCTTGGTTGGATTCTTGTGGATGGCATCACCATTATCCACAGGGACTACACCCCTCGATCTGCCTTCACTCTCTTCTTTTTGAAAGTCCTCTCTAAGGTGCTATGTGTAGCCTCTATGGCATAGAGCACCAAATGTATAGTTCCGATTAAAAAATCCCTTGCCTTCGATGTTTTTGGTTCTGGATTTAGGAGTAAGCTTCTTGCTCGTATAGGTATAGCCAAAAGCATAGGCATAGAGGATCCTTAAGAAATATCCCAATCACTCCCTGAGCACACTCTGCCCAATAACAAGAGAAGGAAGCTCAATATTGTAAGAAAGCTTTTGTAAAGATGATGTATCACTTCTTATTATGAATACAATAGAGTTTTTGTAAACTTATTTTCATCAAGTATATCATTGTTTTTTCTAGTTTGTACCATCAATGTTTTTGTGAATGCATTAGAAATGACCGTGGGAGCCTAGGGGAGAGTGCCAGAACAGTGTGAATTTTGAGCCTGCACCGCTGCTGTGTAGAGCCCAATTCGCACTGTTTTGGCATAGCTTCCTCAGCCCTTCAGGAGCAATTCTAATGCATTGAATGACAAATAATGTATTTTTACACATGATTAAAGGTATTTTTATCTTATAAATTACTATTTTTCATAATCAATGTACTCAACTTCATTATAAATGCATCAGAAATGATTGAGTGGCTGGGGGAGAAATGCCAAAACAGTGCAAATTTTGAGCCTGCACCGCTGCTGTAGAGTCCAAATTCGCACTGTTCTGGCATAGCTTCCCGAGCCCTCCAGGAGCAATTCTGATGCATTGGATGATAAATAATGTATTTTTACACATGATTAAAGGTATTTTTATCTTGTAAATTACTGTTTTTTTATAATTAATGTACTCAACTTCATTATAAATGCATCATAAATGATCTTGAGTGGCTGGGAGAGTAGTGCCAAAACAGTGCAAATTTTGAGCATGTAGCGCCGTTGGAGAGCCTAAATTCGCACTGTTCTGGCATAGCTTCCCCAGTCCTCCAGGAGCAATTCTGATGCATTGGATGACAAAAAATGTAATTTTACACATGATTAAAGCTGTTTTTATCTTATAAACTATTGTTTCTCACAATTAGTGTACTCAACTTCATTATAAATGTATCAGAAATGATCTTGAGTGGCTAGGGGAGCAATGCCAGAACAGTGCAAATTTTAGCCTGCATCGCCCCGCTGTGCTGCTGCAGAGCCTAAATTTGCATTGTTTTGGCATAGCTTCCCCAGTCCTCCAGGAGCAATTTTGATGCATTGGATGATAAACACTGTATTTTCACACATGATTAAAGGTGTTTTTATCTTGTAAACTAATGTTTCTCACAATTAGTGTGCTCAACTTCATTATAAATGCATCAAAAATGATCCTAAAAGGATAGGGGAGAAGTGCCAGAACAGTGCGAATTTTGAGCCTACATCGCTGTTGCGTCGCGCAGAGGTCAAATCTGCACTGTTCTGGCACAGCTTCTTCAGTCCTCCAAGGAGCATTTCTGATGCCTTGGGTGACAAACTGGCACATGATAGACACTCCATGTTAAACAAACATGATGACACTGAGACATTGTAAGAGAAACTTAAAATTTTAATTATCAGAAGGTTACAAATGAAAGCCAGATAGGCTGTTGTTACAAAGGGGGGTTTGAAACAAAAGAGTTGCTTCAAAAAGAAGGTTAACATCTAAGATCTCTAGATCGTGTCTTGCTCGCCTCGAATGCGCCGAGCTAGTTGCATGTCCTTGGCAGATATAGTAATCCTCTTTGCATGTATTGCAAGGAGGTTGGTGTCTTCAAAAAGCCCAACAAGGTAAGCCTCGGAGGCTTCTTGCAATGCTTCAAGGGCAATCCCCTGCACACGGAACTCTATTCTAGATCGTTGGAGAATCTCCTTCACTGTGCGAGCGAAAGGGGCTCTTCTTATCAGCAACTTAGTGTTCCTCTGATAAAACTTGATTTCTTGATTTATTGTGATGCTTGCAATTGGATTGGAGAATATGGGTTTGCCAAGCTCCACTTGTAGTCAATCTTCTGCAGTATCCTAACAAGCCAAGCTCTCCTTCACCAACAAATTGCATAAAAGATGATAAATCGCGGAAAGGAGGGTTTGCTCTTAATGGAGGGTCAATTGGATAGAGATGCCCATCAACCCAAAGATCTACATTTTTCTCCTTTGCTATCCTACAAGCTTGGACAGATTGTGCATCAGTAGGATGGGTTTTTTAAGAGCTGCCATACTCTTCAGGAATACGAATGTGTAAATCAACCTTTCGTTTTCTAGCTTCACAAGGGGCTACACACACAGCTTGCAAAGGCTCCATAGCTAAGCAGAGGAAGAAGCTAAAGCAGAGAGATCCTCAGAGGGAGAGAGAGAGAGAGAGAGAGAGAGAGAGAGAGAGAGAGAGAGAGAGAGAGAGAGAGAGAGAGAGTTAAAACTTTGCTGTTGGGAGTTTAACACAAATCCGTTTTTCTAAGTAGAAAATGATATTTTTGATATACAAATATACTAACATGGAGTTTTTTATCAATAAATTACATTTATGAGAAAATTTAAATAATAATAATTTTTGGGGTCCCCACAATTTCGGGATCTCATGGATGTAGTGGTTCCTGATAGTTAGTTATGTTTATGGGGTTGTGGGGACTTGACAGTTAGTTATGGATGTACTGGCTCTTGACAAGCTTCTGACGTGACCCTTGAATTACAAGCTTTTTGGAGGAAAAAAATTATTTTCATCATACATATTGGTTGGGTGGTGTTTTTTCCACCTCAAAATGTAAAAAAATAGAAAATAGAAAATACGAGATTGTTTTGTTGAAGTGGAAGGGAGATATGGTGGGAGTTAATGAGAAAGGAGATTTCAAACTGACAAGAAAGATTCAATTTGTAGAGAGAGTGAGATAAAAAATTCATACATATTGGTTGGGTGGTGTTTTTTCCACCTCAAAATGTAAAAAAATAAAAAAATAAAAAATTTTCACTTTTTGGGGCCCACCTAAATATACGAGAATGTTTTGCTGATGTGGAAGGGAGATATGGTGTGAGTTAATGAGAAAGGAGATTTCAAACTGACAAGAAAGATTCAATTTGTAGAGAGTGAAGATTCAATTTGTAGAGAGTAAGAAAGTATGAGAAAAGTCAAAAAGTAAGAGAGAGAGTATGAGAATATTTCCTTTAAAAAGTGAAACTAGGGGGGTATGGCTAATGTGGCAAGGCAAAAAATAGGGGTCATCATAGCCTTTGTCTCCCTTAAGCCTAGCTTTTTAAGCTCTAATCCCTTAAAATTAGGAATACTTAGGAGGCCCTTTTTGGGTCCAAAAAATTCCTAATGTCAACATTGCATCTTTAAGCTCATCTTCAATAGCTTCAACATCATCATCCAATATTATTATCAATTTTTACATTCCTTTTATGTATCATTTCCACACTCTACCCTTTGTAGCTTTTCATACACTTTGCAGATTTCCTTCCTCATTAGTGATCTAATGGCAACCATATTGGTTTAGTGGGCATTGCCAATACCTACAATTAGGATATTTGCATTTTGTGTCAAAGGTTAGTTATTTGCAAGCTAAAATGACAGGCAATGATGTATTTGAGATGCTTTCCATGGAGGATAAGCTTGATAGAACCAACTACCCGTTGTGGTCCTATATGATGCACCATGTATGTTGTTATTGGCATTGAGACACATCCTATCTTGCCAGCACACATCAACATAGTACATGTACTTTGGATGATGATATGAGTTCTGATGTAGCTATAGCATTCACTTTCACAAGTTCCCATAGTGGAACAAGCTATGGCAAGGATGCACATGCACATGCATTAGTGGTGCTCATTTAAAAAGGAGCATTATTCCTTATATTCACTCATGTTAAACTACAAAGCATGCTTGGGATGCTTTACCAAGTGCGTAACAAGGCAGGGGTGGCCTATTTACCCAAGTAGTTAGAGTTTGAGAATATTGAGGGAGATTTAATGGATGAATTCCTCATAAGGATTAAAGATCTTAGGGAGGAAATTGCATATATTGATGAGGCCTATCCAGATAGCTCTTTAGTTTCTACTATTCTCACAGCTCTACCAAATTCATACTAGGGTTTTGCATCTTACTTTTCATGTGCTGGTTGTGGCTAATGCCTCGACACTAAGTTCTGAAAAGAAGAAGTCAACGAACTATACACAGGATGATTGGGCACTCATTATGCATTGCAGTTATGATCCTTTTTTCCATGACGTTTGCATGCCAGTGATAGATCAACATATCTAGCTTGATAGTGGTGCTAGCAACAAGCACATTATTTCTCAGGTGATTTACTTTCCTCACTTGAGTCTGCTCCTCACTTGAGTCTGCTCCTCAAGAAGGCATAGTCACATGTGAAAGTAACTCCTCATATCCACCAGTATAAGGAGTTGGTAATGTTGGTCTCATTGCTATAAATGGTGAGACAAGAACTCTCAAAATTCTTGTTTGTGCTAGGAATTAAAAATAACTTGCTATCAATCACTACCATTCCTAGGACATGCCTAGTGGTTAGATTTTTTTTGATGATGACAGGTGTACAATTTGTGACCGAGGTGATGATAGGTGTACAATTTTTTTTGATGATGGACAGGTGTACAATTTGTGACCGAGGTGATGGAGAAATCATTGTGGTGTTTTATAGTTTAAGCCATGGGCTTTACACATTAGACAGGTATTAGATATTGGCACATAATTCTTGTTTAGTTACTATCACAAGTGCAAGTGACACAGAGCTATGGCATGCTCACTTTGGTCACTTAAGTTTTGGCAGTTTGTTATGCCTTAAAAGAGGCAAGAGATGGTGTCAAAGTTAGCAAAGCTTAAGACCCCTATCAAAACATGTATGCGAGGGGTGAATTTTAGGCAAGATGCAATAGGCATCATTCCTTAAAGATGAATCAATTAGGGATGTCCAAAAATTATGGCTTATACATAGTGATGTATGTGGTCCCATGAGGACACCATCGATTGGGGGATATTTCTACTTTGTGACTTTTATTGAGATGACTACTCTAGACACACCTGGGTGTATCCATTGAAGGAAATGTCAAAGGTTTTTACATGCTTTAGACTACTCCATACACACCTAGGTTTTTACATGCTTTAGACTACTCCATACACACCTAGGTATATCCATTGAAGGCAAAGTCAGAGGTTTTTACATGCTTTAGACTACTCTAGACACGCAGGTATATCCATTGAAGGCAAAGTCAGAGGTTTTTACATACTTTAGACTACTCCAAACACACGGGTATATCCATTGAAGGAAAAGTTTGAATATCCATTGAAGATAAAGTCAAAGGTTTTTACATGACTACTCTAGACACACCTGGGTATATCAATTGAAGGCAAAGTCAAAGGTTTTTACTACATGACTAGTCTAGACACACTTGGGTATATCCAAAGTCAAATGTTTTTATGACACACTTGGGTGTATCCGTTGAAGGCAAAGTCAAAGGTTTTTATATGACTACTCTAGACACACCTGGTCCATTAAAGGCAAAGTCAAAGGATTTTACATGCTTTAGACATTTCTATGTCTAAAAATGTGTCTACATGTAAATTTGGCATTCTTTGTACATATCGATGAGGGGAGTATATGTTAAAGGAGTTTCATGTGTATATGGCTACAAGAGATATAAAACATCAATGCACAATACCTTATACACCTCTGCAAAATGGTGTGGCTAATAGGAAGAACATATCTCTCATGTGTTGAAACATGAGTACTAGGCATGCATGGAAATGGTGAAGAGGCCCTAATTCTACACTAATCACATCATAGTGATTAGATGTTTCACAGTGATTAGATGTTTAAACTAAGGTGGGTGGAGCCCAATCAACAACATGATGATGAATAAATTAACCCAATTAAGCTTAACTCAACTTTAGCTAGGTTATAAGATGAAAACTTGCACTCATAGAAAGACTTGAGAGCATCTCATGTTCATTGCTTGAAAATGACCCCTTTTATATGAGGGAGGTACACCTCTTACAAATGTGCTCATGTGGGATTGCTTGAAAATGACCCCTTTTATATGAGGGAGGTACACCTCTTACAAATGTGCTCATGTGGGATAATGTGCAAGTGTGACATGCTCCTGATCCTAGTCCTCTACTCATTCCTTGCCCTTACCTCGTGGTGCTCATCAATGGCACGAGAATTCTCAACACCCCCCCTGGTGCCATGATGTATGGATATTGCAAGATGTGTGAGTTACAAAAGATCCATCAACCCCCCTTAGTGCAACATGCTACTTAAGGTGGTTAAGTGTGGTATTACAATATGTCATCTCCCCTCGTGGGTGCATAAGTTGCTACTCTTAGGAGTTCAAGTGTGATAAAAAATGAAAGACTAGGTCTAATCATTTGGTGACTTTTACAACCATGGGCTAAGGTGGTGAGGCTTGTTAATGTAGCTTTGGTTTTAGAAGAGATGTTCATCGGGGATGTGAGGTGTATTCAGCACCTCCATCTGTCCTCAAACATTTTATCCAAGAGCCATACTACTTCTTTGCAAAAGCTTTGAAATCCATAAACTTTCCCAACACTTCACTTTTCTCTCTGAGAAAGTAAATCCAAGTCATTCTGCTGAAATCATCAATGAATGTCACATAATATAAGCTGCCTTTAATGGATGGATTTTGTGCAGGACCCCATACATCGCTATGAACTATTTCAAGTGGCATGCTACTCATGTTCCCTTCTCTAGGAAACGGCAACCTTGCCTGCTTTCCAAACTGACAGGCATCACAAACATGCATATTCCCATCATACTTGAATCTAGACAGCCCACTAACAATGTCTCTAGCCTTCATGTTCTTTAGCCTTTGTATGTTCACATGTCCAATCCTCTTATGCCACATGTCAATGTCTTGTACCACATTTTGGCTTTTAGAGAACATGGCTGATTTCAACTCAGGAATCCCAGCATCCAACTTAAATAACCTGCCTTCTTTCTTGCCTTTGGCAATGACTCTACATCCATTTTTGAAATCCTCAACAAAGCAACCATGCTCGTTGTTTGAAACGAACCTGTAAACCCTGTTCCACCATTTGACCACAACTGAGGCCAAACTTTTTGTAATAGAAGGCACATACAAGACATTTGCCATAGACTTTGTTTCACCATTGTGCATAATCAATGGTACACTTCCAACATGTGTGATAGCATGTTGGGTATCATCTCCTGTGTGAGATCCCTCTGCCCCCTCCGCGCACCGGCAGACTCCCGGTGTAGCTGACAACGGAAGCAGCCCCGTTATGCGCGAGGCAGGGTTTCTCACTTGGGGCCTCGCCCAGAATGTCCGGGCACAAGACTAGGCTGGTGGTCACTCTGAAAACCGAAACCGGGAAAATTTCACATGCCCGGAAAGCGGGGACGATTCCACCTTTTTAAATTTTCTTAACGAATTTTTCTAACGAGATCAAATTTAAACTATCCTTCACCTGAATAAACCAGATAGAAGGAAACTATCACTGATATAATTTGATCATCTGAGCGATTTCAACGCTTTTTTCTTAATCAAGATCAGGCACAGCCGTTGATCCACTCAATTGAGAAAATTATCAAGGAATTAACTAACTACTCGAATCCTAGTGTAATCCTAAGATTTTCCAGCCTAACCCCATGTGGCCCATGGGTTAGCCACCACCCTACCACTGGAATTGGTAGAACCAAACCAGTACTCACCCACCCATAATTGAAATGCCTTTCTTAACTTTAGCTTTAGAAAACAGATACGCACATACTCCTCTTTAAAACTTTAATATAAAAATAATCCATTGACAAAACAGATATGATCACAGATTTCATAATTCAAAATTTCCATTCAATCCCTTGTTTCACAAAAACAGTACCACTCTGGACTCTCCGTTGGGACCAGCTGGTCAGCAACGAGATCCAGTAATAACAGATTACAATAATCACTTTGTCAACATACATATATAAATCTTCCTCGACATACGAATGGGTGTCCTAAGCACCGCGAGCCCGTGCATCGCCTAGTTAGAACCCTCTAGGATCCTCCTTAGGTGTCCTACTACTTCACTCTCAGGGACCGCTTCGTCGGCCCTCGCCCATCGTACCGGAAGCACACCATTTTTCACCATACCCAGGCTGGTCAAGACCTAGGAAGGTTTTTGCCGCGTGAGCTGTCCCTTGAACACTCCCCGCCAGCTGTGTTGCAACCAAACTTTCCTTAGATAAACATATATACCAAATGCTCCCTCCATCAGCATTTTGGCGTAAGACAGTCCTTTAAGAAAATAGGGTTTCTATGCAAGCTTTCAGTTTTGATTTGTTTGAATACCATGAATAAATCTTAAATCCGTATCCCAATACTTCTATATCTAGGTCTAAATTCCAAACAAAATTCCTCGAATTCTGTTAACTTGATCCTCAGATCAAAATCAAAAGTCTTAACTTAGTTTCAGATTCGGTGGGGGATTTGAGAGCATTTTTCCTGAAACGGGCACATCGTCATTGATTGAAAACTGACGAAGGAATTAGGTCTTGGTCAATAGTCTGAATCAGAGTTTGGGTCTCGAAAGGTTCTTCCTAAACTTTCTTTCTTGAAAGGTAATATTTCAATTTCTCTTTTTCTAAATTTTTTTCATCGAATATTTGCTTATAGATTTCTAAAACATGAATTTCCTATGAGGAATAAAATAATCATTTATCTCGATCTCCGACTTTGATAGTTTAATTGAATTTTCTCATTACCATCTTAGTGAATATGAAACGATAGCATTTCTTCTCACAGATTATCTACTTATTCGTTTTTTCCAATTTTTACAGAAATTAAATAGAGGATTAAGAGAACCCTTATTTAAATATAAAAATTCTATATGCATCTATTTATGCATAAAATCTAATTCTGATGAAAGTCACACTTTTATCATCATAAAAATCATTTATGATGAAAATCACTCTTTTAATATAAAAGAATTTCTTTTATGCATCCATTTATGCATAAAAATCATTTATGATAAAAATCACTCTTTTAATATAAAAGAATTTCTTTTATGAATCCATTTATGCATAAAAATTATTTATGATGAAAATCACACTTTTAATATAAAAAAATATCTTTTATGCATATGTTTATGCATACAAATCATTTATGATGAAAATCACTCTTTTAATATAAAAGAATTTCTTTTATGCATAAAAATCATTTATGATGAAAATCACACTTTTAATATAAAAAAATATCTTTTATGCATATGTTTATGCATACAAATCATTTATGATGAAAATCACTCTTTTAATATAAAAGAATTTCTTTTATGCATAAAAATTATTTATGATGAAAATCATACTTTTTAATATAAAAAAATATCTTTTATGCATATGTTTATGCATACAAATCATTTATGATGAAAATCACTCTTTTAATATAAAAGAATTTCTTTTATGCATAAAATCATTTATGATAAAAATCACACTTTTAATATAAAAAAAAATCTTTTATGCATACAAATCATTTATGATGAAAATCACTCTTTTAATATAAAAGAATTTCTTTTATGCATCCATTTATGCATAAAGTTCATTTATGATGAAAATCACTCTTTTAATATAAAAGAATTTCTTTTATGCATTCATTTATGCATAAAAATCATTTATGATGAAAATCACACTTTTAAAATTAAAAAATATCTTTTATGCACATGTTTATGCATACAAATCATTTATGATGAAAATCACTCCTTTTATGCATACAAAATCATTTATGATGAAAATCACTCTTTTAATACAAAAGAATTTCTTTTATGCATCCATTTATGCATAAAAATCATTTATGATGAAAATCACACTTTTAATATTAAAAAAATCTTTTATGCATACAAATCATTTATGATGAAAATCACTCTTTTAATAATATAAAGAATTTCTTTTATGCATCCATTTATGCATAAAAATCATTTATGATGGAAATCACACTTTTAATAAAAAAATATCTTTTATGCATATGTTTATGCATACAATTCATTTATGATGAAAATCACTCTTTTAATATAAAAGAATTCCTTTTATGCATCCATTTATGCATAAAAATATTTATGATGAAAATCACACTTTTAATATAAAAAAATATCTTTTATGCATATGTTTATGCATACAAATCATTTATGATGAAAATCACTCTTTTAATATAAAAGTATTTCTTTTATGCATAGAAATCATTTATGATGAAAATCACACTTTTATAATCAAAATAAAATTTCAATATGCTTCCTTCTATACATAGAATTTAATTCTAAAGAAGTAATATTTTTTTAAATAAAATATTTTTAGTATGCATTTTTCCATACCTAGGATGAAAAATAACACTCTAAGAATATATATACGATGGGAATTACTCTTTTTGAATAAAAAAGTAAAACTTATTTTTCACAATTTTAGAAAATTTTTGCCATAACCTCCTTTGTATGGTTGACCATTTTTCAAATTTTAACTCTCTAAAATTAATTAGAAGTTCACCAAGAGTATTTAAATCATTCTAATGTAAACATTTTCTACTTTATCAAAGAGAGACATTATGAAAAACTTGATTTTATCCATTAATCATTCATCTATGTGATAAAGAATGGTTGGATTTACTAAAGAAGAGAGGGGAATGCTTTTTTCCAATGAGGCATAACATCATATTCAATTTAGAGAAGACAAAAATCATAAAAAACCATAAAATGAATAGAAAAGAGAAGAATCTCCAACTTACGAAGGAATTTGAGAGCTTTCCTTTGGCTTGAGGGTTTGAGGGTTCTACTCTTGTTTGAAACAAGAGTGGCCACCAATCTTTAGAAGAGAGAAGGTAAAAAAACTAATGAATTATGAGTAAATTCACAGTTTTCTGGCTCTTGGGAGAAGTAGGGTAATAGTGCAAAAACACTATTAAGATTCAACAAAGGGGAAGGCTTCTATTTATAGGAAAAAGTGAGCTTCTAACCGAGCCAACTGATTCTAGAATTTTCCAGATCAGTTTGATCAAATTTTGACCATTTTTGGGTCAGTTTAGTCCACTTTTTGGATTTAGTTGAAACTGGAGAGAGGAGAGATAAAAATATCTCATTATTTGGGAGTTTAAAAATCTCCCACACATGTGAAATAGGCGCCTCCTTCATGAGGAGAATTCCCCCATACTGAGGTGTCAAAATGCATCATTTCTTCTAAATATCTCTCTTTTTTAACTATTAACCTTGTCCTTAGTCAACTCTTCATCTTATGTGAGTATTTACTCATTTTTGGGGGATTTTTCTTTTATTCTTCCATTTATCTCCTCCCTACATTTGGATAAATCTTATTGGTCCATAGGAACCTTAATTTAATTTTTTTCAAAAATCTGGACCCCTAGGATAAGTCCTCTTGAACAGATTATACTTAATTTCTAATGCACCTTCTGGAAATCTTTTTTAACTTATGTTTCAGGGGAACTTATTTTAATAAGATGAGAAATTTTTCTATCCAAAAATATTCAAAATTTGAATAATCTCTCTCTAGAATATTTTCTCTCTCTAGGCCAAAACAGGTAGAAACAAGATCTTTTATATTTCTGAAGAGGGATTTGATTACAGGGGAAAATGCTAGACATCTTGAGAGGCTGGGAGGAATCTTACATTCTCTCCCACTTGAAAAACACGAGATGCTCTCATCTCGCAAACTGGGGTAATCCCGCAAACAACAGATCATCTTCATTCTCCCAGGCGGCATCTTCAAAAGGATAGAACTTCCATTTTACCAATAATTCTCTGAGAATTCTGTTCCTGAGAATCTTTTCTCGAACATCAAGAATTTCTTCAGGTTGGAGTTCCATCTGCCCTTGGGTTGAAGAGGTTAGGATTTCATCATCAAGCACATGATTTGGGCTTGGCATATATTTCTTTAGAAGGCTTACATGAAATACATTATGAACTTTGAGATGAGGAGGCAGAAGAAGTTTGTAGGCTAAGTCACGTACTTTCTTTGTAATCAGATATGGCCCACAAAAACTCGACTAGGTGCAGATAGCTTAGCCATTTCTTGGGTTCCCTGCCAGCATGACCGAAGTATATCTTTGATTACTTGGTTTACCCTTTCAGTTTGACCATCGGTCTCAGGGTGATAAGCTGTGCTGAGATCCAAGAAAGTTCCCACTGCTTTGAAAAATGCAGTCCAGAACCTTGAAGTAAACTTGGGATCTTGATCACTTACTATTCTCCTGGGTAGGTCATGCAATCTGAAGATTTCTTTGAGGAACACTCTGGCCACATCCACTGCAGTGTAGGTTTCTTTTACTGGAATCAGATGGGCAACTTTGGTTAGTCTGTCAACTACTACGAAAATGGAGTTGTAACCTGATTGCACTGAAGGTAATCCAATAATAAAGTCCATACTGATACATTCCCACTTCATCTGGGGAATGTCCAACGGATGTAACTTCCCAGGTATTTTTACTCTTTCAGCTTTGACTTTCTTGCATGTCAGACATTGACGTACATGATTCAGTACATCCTTTTTCAAACCAGGCCAAAAGAAGCTTTTCTTTACAGACATGTATGTTTTGATGAAACCTGGATGTCTTGCTATAAGGCTGTCATGGGCTTCATTCAAAATTTGACCCTTGGTTCGCTCATCATTGGGAATGCATAGCCTGCGATTATAATACATAATGCCATCATCCAGGCTGTATCCTTGAACTCTGTTCAACTCCTGAGGAGTTTTGCTTTCCTGCATAAGTAGGGTAGCAATAGGGCCAAAGAATCTATCCTGCATGATCTTCTCTCTTGCTTCAATAATCAAAGGATTTGATACTACAGTAATTGCAAGCAAGGAGGATTTTCTGCTGAGGGCATCTGCTACCACATTTTCTTTGCCTGGGCAGTACTTGCTTTCAAAATCAAATTCCTGCAGGGTCTGCATCCACCTTCTTTGGCGTATGTTGAGATCCTTCTGAGTGAAGATCCACTTTAAGCTCTGATGATCTGTCTTATCAAAGTGAATCTTTGTCCAGTAGGTAATGTCTCCACAACTTCAAGGCATATTTTACTGAAAGTAGTTCCAAGTCGTGGACAGCATAATTTCTCTCATGCGTTCTGAGCTTTCGGGATTCATAGGCCACTGCATGACCTTCCTGCATGAGTGCACCTCCCAGGGCAAAACCACTTGCATCAGTTACTACCTCAAAGGGTAGAGAGAAATCTGGCAGCTTCAGAACGGGACTGGTTACCAAGGCGGTCTTCAGCTTATCAAAAGCACTCTGGCACTTGGTAGACCACTGAAATGGGGTATTCTTTTTGAGAAGGTTAGTCAGGGGGGAAGCTATGAGAGCATACTTTGGTATAAAAATTCTATACCAACCAGTCAATCCCAAGAATCCTCTCACTTCTTTCACTGTCTTTAGTTTAGGCCAATCTATGAGACTGCTTGGACTTTTGCAGAATCTGGAGAAATTCCATCTTTGGATACCAGAAAGCTCAAGTATTCAACGTGGTCGGCAGTGCATTTTCTCTTTTTGTGGCAAAGAGTTGGTGCTTCCTTAGAATCTCAAGAACTTTTCAGACATGAGTCTCATGGTCAGCTACATTCTTTGAGTAAATAAGAATGTCATCAAAGAAAACTATTTCCACTATTTTCAGCCGGGCGGTAAGAGCCATTTTGCTCCGCTCATTGTAGCCTGTGACGTCAAAATATTCTTCCATGGCTTCCACCCATTTCTCCACAGCCTCGCCCAGGTTCTCCCCTTCTCCTTTGAAGGGTCCTGACTGAGTCCTATGAAGAGCCTTGCGAACATCAGGGTCAAGCTCGTCATCTTCAGAGAGAGGGTCTAGCTGACGGCCACGGTTTCCTCGTCTCATGATTCTGCCAAAAAATTATATATTATTAAATTTTTATTTTGATATCATCCACGAGATCCTAAGACTTAAGAGGTTCGAAAAACAATTTCTTAAACAAGACAATGATCTTATTGGAGATCTATGACATATGTTCGATAACAGATTTTTCTTTATCAGATCGTCCGTAAACAATCACCAACAGGGAATTTTTCTCCAGAAAACATTTCTATATTTATATAAAAGTTGCAATATGTACATAGAGCAGCTCGGCTCCAGAATCACTGCCTCAGACGTAATTGTATAAAGAAGCAAAACTGTGAAGAAGACATACCATGGTACACACGATTCATTACACAAAGAGGTGCTGTAATTCTATTTCTCGGGATAAAGCAGCTAAGAAGTCTAAAAAATCGGCATGAAGTTTTGAAGTTCCTGGGTGAATGATCACAGGAGCCTCTCAAACTGACTGGTACTGATATTAATACACCATCCTCCACAGAACCACATATACCGACGTCGCTCAAGAGGATCAGGAAAGTAAAGACTCTCAAAATGGCGAGCGAGTCTCACTCTGCTCATTCGGGTCGTAGCAGAGTTGATGAGGTGATCAAATGCAAAAGCTATCATATCCTGACTTTGAGAGAGTCCAAGAATTCCAGATAGGTTCGGGGTGTCCATCTATAAATTTTCAATTCAATTTATAAGTTTTTAATTTTTGAACTTCATTCACATAGTATTAACAAGTGAAAAACATTTTTTCCCAGATTTCTATTAAAAATTTAGGCAATTTTTGCTCTGATACCAACTGTGAGATCCCTCTGCCCCCTCCGCGCACCGGAATCTCGGTAGTAGTAGCTGACAGCGGAAGCAGCCCCGTCATGCGCGAGGCAGGGTTTCTCACTTGGGGCCTCACCCACGAATGTCTGGGCACATGAGACTAGGCTGGTGGTCACTCCGAAAACCGAAACCGGGAAAATTTCCCATGCCCGGAAAGCGGTTACGATTCCACCTTTTTGAATTTCTTAACGAATTTTTCTAACGAGATCAAATCTAAACTATCCTTCACCTGAATAAACCAGATAGAAGGAAACTATCACTGATATAATTTGATCATCTGAGCGATTTCAACGCTTTTTTCCTAATCAAGATCAGGCACAGCCGTTGATCCACTCAATTGAGAAAATTATCAGGGAATTAACTAACTACTCGAATCCTAGCGTAATCCTAAGATTTTTGAGTTTGATTATTAAAACTCCACCACCCTACCACTGGAATCGGTAGAACCAAACAAGTACTCACCCACCCATAATTGAAATGCCTTTCTTAACTTTAGCTTTAGAAAACAGATACGCACACACTCCTCTTTAAAACTTTAATATAAAAATAATCCATTGACAAAATAGATATGATCACAGATTTCATAATTCAAAATTTCCATTCAATCCCTTGTTTCACAAAAACAGTACCACTCTGGACTCTCCGTTGGGACCAGCTGGTTTGCAACAAAATCCAGTAACAGATTACAATAATCACTTTGTCAACATACATATATAAATCTTCCTCGACATACGAATGGGTGTCCTAAGCACCGTGAGCCCATGCATGCCTGGTCAGAACCCTCCAGGATCCTCCTTAGGTGTCCTGGTACTTCACTCAGGGATCGCTTCGTCAGCCCTCGCCCATCGTACCGGAAGCACACCATTTTTCACCATACCCAGGCTGGTCAAGACCTGGGCAGGTTTTTGCCGCGTGAGCTACAGACATATTTGCTCAATGCAAATGCACCTTCTGCACACGTCCAAATCTATAAACAAGACTTCCTCAGCTCAACCACACTTTAATGAGTGTTCCAGATACTCCAAAGTAGTTAACAAACTTCACTTTTGATGTAGAAAATCAAACTGATTGCATCCAAAATGAACTGGCATACGCAGTCCAAGGTACCCTATCTTGGCGCGCTTTCCAAGGCTTCACATTGCAATGTAGTGGTTCAATCAAGTGTGGATAAATTGCATTGACACCTAAACAAGCTCAATGTTGCATATCAACACCAACCAAGGTGCGTACATACCAATTTTTGTCAAACCCCCTTCTCTGTTTTGAGAAAAACCAGTAAAAACTAGTAGTAGAATTGCTTTAATTTCTTCAATGCTTGTCCAAATTGAGAGACCAAGAATTCATTAGCTTAGCAATGATCTCCACTAACTCCATGTAAAAGGAATTAGACCAATTGTTTAAGATGAGAGAGTAATTAGTCGATTAATCACACTCTGTTTCACTAATCACAGTAGACAGCCTATTTAATCAGCTCATTTCTAGCTCCATAATGCATAATTGCTTCAACCAAACATGTAGCAACCTCCTTGGGTTTGTGTATTACACAATTGCTAAGCAAAATTTGGGTTTAATCAACCACACAAGTGGAATTTCGCCTCCACTTATCAAAAGTATGGGAAAAGTACTCTGTTTTCTCTGTATGATCTGCGCTGCCTGCTCCTAAGGGGATTTGGGCTGATTGTAGTGTCAATTGAGAGTATTTATGGTTGCCTAACACACCAAGGCATGTGTACAACCCATCAATTGTCTGATTTTTGTAAAAACTACCTCTAATTTCATCCACCAAGTGACTCTTTTTCTCTATTTTGTGAGAGCTTCAAAAACAGTAATTTTTCAATCACTCAAATGCATCATACTTGCTCCAAATTCATTGTAGGGCTTTCACATGAGTTGCCAATACATTCCCATTTGCTAGA
The DNA here is from genome assembly GCF_041138505.1 of Cibotium barometz. Taxonomy (NCBI): domain Eukaryota; kingdom Viridiplantae; phylum Streptophyta; class Polypodiopsida; order Cyatheales; family Cibotiaceae; genus Cibotium; species Cibotium barometz. The sequence continues at coordinate 15,240,350 of NC_141058.1, forward strand.
TACATGTTTCTTTGCCAGATTGCATCTATTTTCACAATACATCACTGCTTCCAAGCTCCGATGGAAAGCTTGCGAAAAACCAAAATTTTCTTTTGCTTCGGGCAACCCTAAATTGCCTTGTTTGTGTTTGAATCATTTGCAATCCACTCAAGGGTGTTTAGTAGTCCTTACCCGGTAGGCCAAGCTCTCAGATCTGATAGAAATCGGTGTGCTCCAAGCTTCACAGCATCAATGGCAAGCTTCACAGTTTTTCTTCACACAGCTTCTTCTCCCTCTTCTCTCACTCACTCATAAACCCTAATAGAGAGCACCAAGCTCTGATACCATGATGAAAAATAGGTAGAGGGAGAGGAGACACACACATAGGAGCAAACCCTAATGTATATTGCAAACCCTAACCATAGAGGGAAGCCATCTCCCTTCTCACACAATGCATAAAGCCTTGCTGCTTCAGTAATTTGATTGAGCCTTTGTGCCGCCAATCTTTGAGTGTCTTGTAGTTGCACTGTAAGCTTTGATATGGGCTCTTGATGCTCTAATTCATTCTTTTGCGCCTCTGCCTGGTTTGCACTTATGGTTTCTTTGAGGGCTTTGATCTTTTCTGCATGTGCTTTGTTCACTTGTTCTCTTTCTTGTTGCAGATTGTGCACTCTTTCTTGCTCTGCTTGAGTTGGGCTGTCAGTTGCTTGATTTGTTAGTGAAGCACATCTTCATTAGCCTTTGCACTATCTTGGCATTCTTTGATTTGTCGGGCCTGTAGAGTTGTGAGGTTCTACGGTGTGTGTGATCTCTTTTTGAAGTTGATCTTTTGCTTGCTCCAGCTTTATGTTTAAGTTAGCATTTTCGTTTGATCTTTTGTACAATTGTCTGGATTAAGACGAGGTTATTACTTTCCAAGGAATTGTACCTATGTTCTTGTTTCTCTGTAGCCTTTGAACTCTTCATGAGATGATAACCTCCCTGTGAGTTGACTCTGCTACCTCAAGGGTTGCCCTTATGCTATTTGCATCTTTCAGCTGCTTCCAGAGGGCGGCGTTCCTGTCATGTAACATGTGTGTTGTTAATAGGTGGCAACGCCATACCTTTTGCTCTTCTTCCCAGTTTGTACTTGACTCAGCTTTGAGTTCTTTAAGTGGACCCCGTGAAGGAGCGCTTCTAGGCCTTCCATGGTTTCCTGAATGAATTGTTGAGAATCCATGTCTTGGAAGGAGGCTAGCTGGGGCAGTTTCTCTTTCTCTTCCAAATTTCTTCTTTTGATTGGACTTGAAGGTTCTGGCATTCGTTGTCTCTTACTTGACTCTGGGGGAGCCTCCAGTTCTTGTACTGTGATTGTTGCTTCTTCTACTACTCGTCCCTCCTCCTTGCAGAGCTTGGTTCCTTGCTGTTTGTTCCTCAGTTGCCTCTGTTGGTGTATCTGCTAGGCTTGAATCCTTGAGAGGAGAGAGGTCTTTAAAAATAAGCTGTGCGGGGGCTTGCTGGAGGGGTGAGCTCTTGCTATGGTTCCTGCATAGTAGGGCCAAGTATCTTTTCTTGAAGGGACTCTTGGTATGTGCAGATTTTTGTTGCCACCGTCGCTTCTAATTGTTGTGATTCTGTTGGTACATCAACAAGTATTCCTCTCATCCTTTTATTTGTTTTTGTTTTGTGATATTTTTTGATTTTCTTGATGAGATCCTGTGTTTCCATTAATACTGCCTGCCCCTCTTCTAAATTGCTAGTAGCTTCTTTAGGTCGGTCGGGTATGTGTGCTAACTGCATGTGTTCTTCTGGTTAAGGCTCTTTCAGAGGCCTCTTTGCTACATGGTTAAGTACCTGTGTGAGGAGGTATGGATTGCTGATCTTCAATTGATGGGCCTTCAAGTAATTTTCCATCTCTTTATGTATATAGAAAGCCCAGTCCTCCTCCTTTTCCTCATAAGCTTTTGCGATCCTGTTTAAACCCACTTTGTTGTACCTGTCTACAGGCTTTATTTGCACATTAGGAGGGACATCGCTCTGCATGCCTTCTCGGTAGCTTCATCTCTGATATTGTCGTGTTTTGCTCCATTTGATTTGTAAGAATCTTTCTTGAGCATATCATTTATAGGCATCGTATCAATGTTGTGCTTGTGGGCTTTCACTGCACCTGGGAGTTGTAAGGCATCTCTGATTAAGTCCTCTGTGTGATGAGGAGTTGTTCTGTGGTGCCATCAGCCTTTGTAATCTTTCCTCTCTTTGTTTGCTTATCGTATGTCTTTAGGTATTTAGCGTAGAGGTCCGTGTTGACTACGTGGTACCTCCGCCATTCTGCCGAGGCCTACTTTGTCAAGTTTTGCCTTGACTTCTGCATCTTCTAAAAAGTGGAGACATTCTGGGCTGTGGCACTAGAGAGTCACCTTCCCGTGGGGTGTGATGATTTCTTTGTGGCACTGGAGAGTCACCTTCCAATGGGGTGTGATGATTTCTTTCCTGAACGAGGGTGCCCTAGAATGATTGGGCATAAGGACCCAAGAAATTTATCTTGAGCTTGCTTGATCCTTGTTATTATCGGTGGGGGCTGGCTAGGGACCCCATAGCACTGCTTGCTTGCGTGGTGGATGGTTGCTCTCATGGGCTTCAGATTATTCGGAGACCGACATCTGTATTAGCATATACAATCAGTTGAATGATTGGTGGGTAGTTACTTTTTTTTTTGGTTAGTAATTTAGTGTTAGTATGTAAATCTACATGAGAGAATGTGAGTGTATTAATATTTTAGTGATTAGTTACTATTTGTGAAAAAGATGCGAAACCCATTCTCGTGAAAAACATACGCGTGAAACAGTGGGGACATGAAGTTACAGATGTGAAACTATATGACGTGAAACAACATGACGTGAAATAGTGGGGATGTGAATCATCATGACGTGAAATAGCATGACGTGAAACTGAGGGGTGTGAAACACAATGACGCGAATGTGCAAACATTAAACACAATGACGTGAATCACTCATGACGTGAAACAACATGACGTGAAACTGTGGGGCGTGAAACACAATGACGTGAATGTACAGACGGGAAACTCTACGGTGTGAAACACAGTCACGTGAAACAACATGGCGTGAATCACCATGATGTGAATGCGCAGACGTGAAACTCTGTGGCGTGAAACACAATCATGTGAGACAGCATGGTGTGAAACTGTGTGGCGTGAAACACAGTCATGTGAGACAGCATGGCGTGAAACTGTGGGGCGTGAAACATAATGACGTGAATGTGTAGACGTGAAACTCCGTGTGGCGTGAAACACAGTCACGTGAAAAATCATGGTGTGAATCACCATGACGTGAATGTGATGACATGAAACTCTGTGGCATGAAACACAATCACGTCGTGAAACAGCATGTCGTGAATCACCATGACGTGAATGTGTAGACGTGAAACTCCGTGTGGCGTGAAACACAGTCACGTGAAAAATCATGGTGTGAATCACCATGACGTGAATGTGGAGATGTGAATCTACAGTCACATGAATTTATAACGGTGTGTGCACATGTTTAGGATGGAGTTTTACATATATTGAAAAACGACATGTATTGATTGCACACAAGTGATTTATCTTCAACACAAGATGATAGGCATTCGTTCATTGAATTGACTGATTTCAACGCAAGTAGACATTTTTGAACACACACAATCAATTGATAACATCATAGAAAAAAGAGAAAAAAGGAAAGCAAAGAAAAAGAAAAAAGGGGAAGCTCCCACCTCGAAGGGCTTGGGTATGCAGTTGAAGGCGGTTGAATGTAGGTGCGAAGATGCTTGATGATCGAAATTGGCTCACGAACATGGCTCTCACACGATGCAAAGTGACGAAAAAAAGAAGAAAATTTGATTTTATAATGCAGCCGTCGGACAAGGCAGGTGCGTTTAATGATGAAGAAAATTTGATTTTATAATGTAGCCGTCGGACAAGGCAGCTGCGTTTAATGAAGAAACCATGTGTCATTTCATAATTGGCTGTCAGAGTTTCTACCGTTTCATGGCATGAAACTCTTCAAACTTCTTCATGGTGTGAAACACTAATCAATGGTTCACAATGTGAACGACTGTAGTGTGGTTCACAGCGTGAACCATTTTTCTGCAGTTTCACATGGAGTGTATAAGATCGAATTTTTTTCTTATTGTGCTCAAACACACACATGCATATGATGATGTATTACTTACCTTGTCCCTTTGATATCACCATGAAAACCAAGGGTTCACCTGGGTACTTTTGGGCATTTGCTGATGCAGTCTTTTTAGCTCTATGCGACATGAGCTCCTTATTGTTCCTTCCACCCAACTAAACAATTTTGTTGCTGTGTCTGGTTGTGGATGGTTTCCATTTGGAACCTCTTTACTTCTATCTTCACATTTCTTGTTCAATTCTGTTGTCAGAGTAGGTATTGTTGTTGCCGTGGTCATTCTCAATTTAGTTGGCTGAATTTTCTTTCTCCTCCACACAAAAGCAGGTGTGGTGTTGGTTCGCTTGGGGAGTTGATGCATTACCTTAATAGTAGCCTTGTGCTCGCAATAGGTCCTTTCGTACCCATTGCGCGACGACAGTCATGAAGGCCTCTGTAAGTGCTTGGAGTTCTGCCACTTCGTAGGTGTTGGCAATGACCGACTTTTGAATTTTGTTTCCCCCTAATTCTTTTCATTACTCATTGTGTCCTTTCTCTCTGTTTGATCCTTAAGTTGATTCTTGAGCACCCATTTTTATGTACCCTTGTATGTTGGGTATTGTGCAGGCAAATTCAGCATAATGGGTGTAGATTTTGTTTTTCGAGGTGTTGCCTCTGCAGTGATTTGTTTCCCTTGATTTTCCAAGTTCCATAAGGGTATGGACATGACCTTCTCACACTGATGCTCAATGATGCTGTTCTTTCTTCCCATTGGATATTTCACTTGTTGGCACACAGATCTAGGATCGTCTTAGGATCATCTCTTTCTAAATTATACCTGCAGGCATCACAAACACCTTCCCAACCAAGGAATTATTACTGGATGAAAATATTAACATTTAAATACCCCTTGACCTTTGTGGTTTTTAGGTGCACACTACGAACATGAGCATCTGTGGGTTCAAGGTGTGGTTTTCCTAAGGCTACCCAAGTATCATATGAGATGATCAGGTTATGGCTGGACCTTGTATCTGTACGATTCCTCCCTTCAGCTTTTGAGATGTAAAGGTATAAGAACCTCCCCTTCTGTCTCTTGTAATCATCCCATCCCCACCACCCCCCCCTCAGACATGGAAAAAGATCTTGTTTTACCCTGTTTTGGCCTTAAGAGAGAAAATGTCTAGAGAGAGGTAATTCAAAATTGAGATATTTTTGGATGCGAAAAATTCTCCTAATGTCTAAGATGAATTCCCCTGAAACAGAAGTTCAAAATGAACTTTCCAATGTGCATTAGGAATTAATTGAATATGTGTATAAGAGACCGTAGCCTAAGGGTCCACATTTTCAAAATTTTTTGGATTAAGGTCCAAAAATAAGGTTCCAAAAGGCCAATAGGATTAACCCAAGTGTTGGGATGAGATAAATACAATGAAAAAAAGAAAATAGCCCAAAAATGAGTAAATGCTCACATAAGATGAAGAGTTCACTGAGTACAAGGTTTATTAGTTAAAAATTAAGGTATATTAGTGAAAAAATGAGATATTTTGGAGTAATGATGCATTTTTGACACTTTGGTAAGGAGAGGAAGACACTTGAGGTAGGTGCCTTTTTCTTCATGATTGTTTGGGTTTTTTAATTTAAAAAAATGTGATATTTTTATCTCTTCTCTCTCCTGGAGCAAACTGGATCAAAAAGGGAGCCAAACTGATCCAAATCTTGTCCAAATTGGGTCAAACTGAAGCTGGAAGGCTCTAGAACCCAGTTGGACTTGGTTAGTGGCCTCCCTCACCTATAAAGAGACACTAATTCCTTTGTATTTTCATATTGGAACATTACCATGCCAGTATTATCCTCAAAATTAGTATATTTCTATTATCCCTTTAATTTGCCTCTTCTCTTGGGAGCTTTGGAGATTCTCTCTCCTCCAACCTCTCTTGGAGATTGCTTTCTCTCTCTTGGTGGCCAAGGACTTGCTTGGGGGCTTTAGTTCTAGCCAACGAATCAAGCCAAACTCAAAGGTAATCCTATTTGAATGGTTTTTTTTCAATTATCTCAATGATTTTCGTCTTCTCAACCCCTCTCAAGCTTGAGAAGCTTTTAAAGTAGTGGTTCTTTCTTCAAATCAAGCTTTCCAAAGATTCATAATGTCTAATTAGAATTATGTTAATCTTTATGCTTAATTATAATGTTTTCTTTAAGAAAATCTCTCTTGAAAAGATTAATCATCTTTATGGCTAGATCCTTAGTAAAAGGATGATTTTCAATGATAATCTCTTGTTTCAATCTAAACTCTAGGCTTGATGAGCTAGAGAATGAGAATTGATATTTTCATGATTTTAATTAAGTAAAAATGATGATTAAGTCTTTTTAGCTTGATTATGAGTAGGAAAAATCACATTCACTCATTCTAAATTGAAAGGGGATTACACTAACAATTTTAGAAATGAGGAATGGTTATTCTAGTTTAAGTAAGAGAATCATCATAATTATGCTTATAATTATGGCTATAATTATGCCATGTATGCATAATTTAAATTTAAGTCTAAAAGAGGAGTTTCTATCATATTTTCATTACAAGTTTTCAATTCAAATAGAAAATTGAATATTATCAGTAATTGCAGCGAAGCTATGGTAAAATTTTTTAGAAAAAAAAATAAATCTTAAATTTATGCATATTTTGATAAAAGCAAAAAGAAGAATTCCTATCATATTCTAGGATTAGATATTTTATGCAAAAAGAATGATTTTTATCATATTCATGGAAAATACTTTTTAGTATTTATGCATAAACATTTCATTAAGAGAAAAGAGAAAATTTTGATAAATTTATTTTTATGCATAAGAATTTAGATGAAAAAAGAGGAATCCCCATGATATTCGAGATCCCAACAATTAAATGTTAAAAGAGGAATTTTTGGCATAATTCAAAATACGAGTATTTATCAAAAGTAGAATTCTGAGTATTATCATTTTCTTAAGAAATATAGGTAGAATTGATTTTGTAAATCCCATGAATCTTTTATTCAAAAAGAAGAATATTGAATATATCTTATTTTGAGAAATTTGAGAAAGAATGTGAAAATATCCATCAAGAAAACTTGGATAATTCTTAATCAGAAAAGGGAATCAGGCATTTTTCCTTTTTAAACCTTCAAGAACACTCTGATACTTAGATTTAATGGGATCGAGAAAAAAGTTACCTTTAACCAAGCCAAGCAATTGGCAGAAACTTAGAAAAGTTCTATCAGTATATCGAAAGTAGAGTAACCATACTAAATGGATGTGATGATGAGAAGTGGATGGATATGAATGGATGTGATGTGGATTCGAATAGATGTAAATGGATGTGATGTGGATCTGAATAGATGTAAATGGATGAGATGTGAATGGATGTAATGTGGATCCGAATAGATGAAAATGGATGTGATGAGAAGTGGATGGATGTAAATGGATGTGATGTGGATCTGAATAGATGTAAATGGATGTAAATGGATGTGATGAGAAGTGGATGGATGTAAATGGATGTGATGTGGATGGATGTGATGTGGATTTAAATAGATGTAAATGGATGTGATGAGAAGTGGATGGATGTAAATGGATGTGATGTGGATCTGAATAGATGTAAATGGATGTGATGTGGATCTGAGTAGATGTAAATGGATGTGATGTAGATCTGAGTAGATGTAAATGGATGTGATATGGATATGAATAGATGTAAATGGATGAGATGTGAATGGATGTGATGTGGATCCGAATAGATGTAAATGGATGTGAGGTGATGTGATGTGGATCTGAATAGATGTAAATGGATGAGATGTGAATGGATGTGATGTGGATCTGAATAGATGTAAATGGATGTGATGTGATGTGGATCTGAATAGATGTGGTGAAATGTGGATGGATGTGAATGGATGTGGTGAAATGTGGATGGATGTGAATGGATGTGGATGGATGTGAATGGACGTGATGAGATGTGGATGGATGTGGATGGATGTGGATGGATGTGAATGGACGTGGTGAAATGTGGATGGATGTGATGTGATGTGGATCTGAATAGATGTAAATGGATGTGATGTGAATGGATGTGATGTGATGTGGATCTGAATGGATGTAAATGGATGTGATGTGATGTGGATCTGAATAGATGTAAATGGATGTGATGTGATGTGGGTCTGGATAGATGTAAATGGATGTGATAAGATGTGATATGTATGGATGTGAATGGATGTGATGAGATGTGGATGGATGTAAATGGATGTGATGTGATGTGATGTGATGTGATGAGATGTGGATGGATGTGAATGGTGTGATGTGATGTGGATGGATGTGAATGGATGTGATGAGATGTGGATGGATTTGAATGGATGTGAATAGATGTGATGTGAGGTGAATGGATTTGAATGGATGTGAATGGATGTGAATAGATACAATGTGAGATGAATGGATCTAAATGGATGTGATATAATGAGAGTGGATGTAAATGGGTGAGAATAGATGTAGGACGATGGGAATGGATATGAATGGATGTGGAATGTGCGATGTGAATTAATGTAGAAGAATGTGGAATAATGTGAAAGGACGTGGAATGATGTGGACAGATGGGAGTTGTTGAAAACTGTAATTGTATATGGAACCTATTTTTAAAAGACTATTTTATGTCAAGAATGCTGGGAAGTATTTTGACTATCTTGTAGATTAAGGTTGTTGATGAGGACCTAAGTAATAAGGTTGCAACCAGCTGACGGAGAGTCAATGAAGGACGTCTCACATGGCAAGGTCGGCTGAGGTCTTGACCGGTCTCAGCTCGATTAAAATGGTGAGCTTCGAGTACGGTGGATGAGGGACCAAGGAAGCGGCCTATGAGTGAAGCGCTAGGTGACCTGCGAAGAAGGAGCCTAGAGGGTGCTGACCATACGGTGCTCGGGCTCTGGGTCATCGAAGATACCCATGCGTGTGTCGGGGAAGAAAAATGAGTTGGAGTTGTTTTCTGATCACTCACGGGCATGGATTTGGTTGATTGATCTTGCTGGTCTTCAAACGGATGAGTTTATGACCCTTTTATATGGATCTTGTTGATTGATCTAGCTGATCAATCAACAAGATCTAGCTGATCTTCAACAACAGAGAGCCCATATGGATTTTTATATGATTATATTCTCGGGTACTATGAGCTAGGAACTATTGAAAAGGCCCCTGAGAGTGAGTAGGTGGTGAGCGTTCTGATTGTCAAATGATGCCATAGGTACATCGATGAAGGAATGATTGGAAATTGGAATTCAAGCTATATATTTGGAGGATTATGATCAGTGATACTATGGTTTCATTAAATGATTGTTTTAAAGACAACTGAATCTGTGAAAGGGTAATTTTATATTGGGTGTGTAAGTGGTGTGACTATCTTGAATTTTGCTTGAAGCGCCAGCTAGGGGGCCTGGGAACTCTTTTCCCTGGTACTACCCGAAGCAAAACATAACCAAATTTCTAAATGGATCCTATCAATAAGGGCGGCTGGCTAATCCATGGGATTGGATAGGGTTAGGCTGGACTGATGGATCCCAAAAATAAGACTCAATTCTGGTAAGTTACGATAGTTGAAGTAAATCACGGATAATCCTTGTTCTATGGAAAAGAATCAACAGCTGTGGCTCTTAACGGGCGTTGGTCTCTATGATCCAAGTGCAAGTTCCTCCCTTGACCCCGGCCATGTGACCTGCGGGTTTGGTCGGAATGAAAAAGGGTAATTTAAGGCTCTTGACTACGTTAGAATAAATTTAAGGCTCTTGATTACGTTAGAATGAAAAAGGGTAATTTAAGGCTCTTGACTACATTAGAATAAATTTTCATGGAGGAATCGCCTGTACTTTTTGGGCGAGGGAAGTTTTTTCCAGGTTCGGTTTTGGGAGACTCGAGCGATTAGTCTCTTGTCCAGACATCCGTGGACAAGGCCTCGAGTGAGAGTCTCTGCCCTGTACAAGAAGTGCTACTTCTGCTCCTAGCACCCTTGAATTTATTTGTGCAAAGGGGGCATGGATCTTTTTGTATCTATTAATGCAATACTTGTAGCAATGCACTTGAGTTGTGCTGTTGAGTTGTGCTGGCTCAATGTTTAGATCCCCTTCATCCACAAGGGTTACGGATGCCATGTTGACATGTATCAGGCCTTTATGCATTTTAGCTTTGACTTGCGTAGCCTTAGCGTCCTTTTACGCTTGTTTTCTTTTGCAAGCTATTTCTGTTGTTTTAAGAGGTGTTCCTGGAAGAGCATCTCTTGGGTCAATGGTCCAGAATAAATTTTTAGTTTACTCCCATTGACATAGCCCTCCATTTTGATGCCGTCAATCGTTTCTATTCGGACAGACCCTTGTGGTGTGATTTCCAATACTTGAAATGGTCCCAGCCTCGGTATTTAAGTTTCTTTTTCCTGGCGTTTCCCACACCATACATGAGGACAAGGTCCCCCATTTTTAGTGCTTTTTGCTTAAGGTTTTTATCAAACCAGTGTTTCCTGGTGGTGTAACTTTTTGACCATGAGCCCATGTGATGCTATCAAACCGGGTCTCATCCAGTTTTTCCAAGTCAATTAGCCTTTCACTTGATGCATTTTCAATTAGACGCTCTTGTACAGTAGTCCTTAAGCTTGGAACTAGGTATTCCATGGGCATAACCGCTTTAACACCATAAGCTAGACGAAAAGGAGTATATCCCGTTGATGTGCGGTAGGCCCAAAGAGTTGCTGTCAGCTTATGCTCCCAATCTGTTTGCTTTGCTTCCAATGTTTTTGTCAAGATGGTATACAAAATCTTGTTGGTACTTTCTGCTTGACCATTGGCTTGTGGGTAGTAAGGTGATGATTTTCGATGGATCACTAAGAATCCTGCTAGTAAATGATTAATCACCTCATTGATAAAATGTGATCCGCGATTACTCATAAATTCTAATGGGTAGCCAAACCTTGATATGATTTGCTCATATACAAATTTTACAGTTGTTCGCACATCAGCTTTCTTTGAAGCTCTGGCTTTCACCCACTTCGTGAAATAGTCTGTGGCCACACGATTATGTACTGGGCTTGGGATGGATGTGCCGCTGGACTAATCAGCCCCACAAAATCTATCCCCCATTTCTCAAATGGTTTCCTTACGATGATGGGGGTTAGCAACATCTTGTCTTTTTGTTGTAGAATAGTAAAACGTTGACATTCCTCACATCTTTTGACGAACTCTATGGTGTCCTCGAATAACGTAGGCCACCAGAGTCTAGCTTGAAGCACTTTTTGAGCTGTAATTTCTCCAGTAAAATGCCCACCTGCTATCCCTGAATGATAATCTTCCAATATGGTTACAAATCCATCCTCTCTTACGCATCGTCTGAGCACATCGTCCTTGCCTAGCCTATATAGTTCTCTCGCAAATGAATTGATATGGTGCTGCAAGCTTAATAAGCTGCCACATCTTATCTTTGTTCAAGGGTATGTCTTACCGAAAAGCATAAGCTAGATACTCTGAGATCTCTTCGCTCCACTCAGGTACCATGTCCAACTTGAATAAACAAGCATCAAGAAGGTCATCACTCATTGACACTTGCTGGTTCCCCATTTGGAATTCTAGACAAGTGGTCGGCCAAAACATGCTGTGTTCCCTTCCTTATTGCTGTGACAGTGAAGTTGAATTCCAACAACAATAGTAGCCACTGGGTGATTCTTCCCATGGTGCAAGGTTTATTCACTAGATATAGTAAAGCTTGATGGTCTACAAAAAATATAAATTTGTTGGCCAAGAGACAATGTCGATATTTCTTGACGGCGTAGACCATGGCCAATCCTTCTCTCTCTATAGTGGTGTAGTTCACCTCTGCATCATTCAACTGAGGACTAGCGAAGCAAACTGGATAGTCCAATTTGAACTCACCAGGTTGGGGGCTAGCACACAACCAGTAGGCAAAAGTTGATGCATCAATGTGTACGTAAAATATGAGATCCCAATTGGGGGGTTGAAAAATAGGCAAGGCTTGCTTCAGATGATCATAAGCTTCTTGACACTCCTCAGTGCACTCAAAGACAATGAGAAGTTTGTACAAAGGTCTCTGGCTATCTCAGCATAAAAAATGATGAAGTGTTGATAATACCCCACATGACCCATAAACCTTTGCACTCCTTTGTAGTTGGTAGGCGGTGGTAGCTCCAAGATCAGCTTGACCTTGCTATCATTAGTGGATATACCATTCTTTGAGACTATGTGTCCCAATATCATTAGTGGATATACCATTCTTTGAGACTATGTGTCCCAATATCACACCACCATGCTTGACCCAAAACTAGCACTTCAAAGGGTTTAGTGATATACAATATAATCGGCAACATTCAAACACTTTTCTCAAGCAGGCCAGGTGATCTTTCCATCAAGAATGTGCACATAAATCATCAATGAATACCTCCAACCACTTTTGCAAGTAGTCCTTAAAAGCTATGCACATCAACCGTTGAAAGGTTGTAGGGGCGTTTGTGAGACCGAACGGCATAACCTTGTAATCAGATGTCCCCCACATTGTGTTGAAGGATATCTTATGTTGGTCTTTTGGTGCTATGGACATCTGATTGTACCCGAAAAACCCATCCAAGAAGTTGTACGCTTCCCTCCCAGCCACTCTTCCAAAACATGTTCGGTATAGGGTAATGGTGGGTAATGGTCTTTCTGAGTGGCTGCATTTACTTTTTTAAGCTCGACACATACTCTCAGTTTCCCATTCTTTTTAGGCACTATCACAATTAGTGATTGACAACCAATCCGTATGTTCGATCTCATAGATAAAGTCCGCAGAGCAATGAGCTTATCAATTTCCTCCTTTACTATTGTTGCATACTTAGGATTCATCTGATATGGTTTCTGCCTACCTAGTCTTGAACCTTCCATCATCGTATGTTGTACCACCTCCGGTGGTACCCCTTTCATTTCCTTGTAATTCCAGGCAAAAGTCTCCTTATATTCCTTGAGGAGAACAATGAGCTCTTGTTCCTTAGCAGGAGTCAATTCTTTAGCAATGTATACGGGCCATGCTTCTTCCCCTTGGTCCCGCAATATCAACCTCCTTGGCTTCTGCCGGGCCATCGTATAATGCCGACAGCCCCTCCTCTTTTACCCTAGTGGCTATCAGCCGGACCACTCTCCGATCTTCCACTGTATAGTTCTTGAAATGGTCGAGTACTGAAAGCAAGTCTGGTTTGTCCTCATTGGCACTTTTGGCTTTTGCCATGATCTTCTTGGCCTCACACTCTGCCTCGCCTTGTTGCGTTTTCAGCACCCTACTTTGTAAGCTTGGGTGCATCAATTTCTTGAAGGGAGATTTTCTCTTTATGCCTCCTTTCCAATGATATTTTACTCAACTCCTTGCCCCAATCCTTTGAGAATTGATCATGTACTTTCGTAGCCTCAAGGTATCTCAACCATTGGGCATCCGTAGGTCTGTTTCATAGCATGGCGTTTCGTCGGGCTAGATACTGTTTTGTCTCTACCATCATCTGAGGCGTTGAAGCACTGGTATGGCTTCGTGCCACAGTACTTTCTGTACTTGATGTCTCCCTTCCTGATTCCTCATCGAGTGTCTGCCAATTAACCATGTAGATAGAAGTCGTGGTGGGGACGGTTCTAGATTCCAAATACTGGGTTCCCATGGGCTGTATTACATCAATGGTAGCGAACACATGCATCCAATTTTCACTGAAGTTTGGAGGAGGTATTGACGCATACATTCTCATTTCCTCCTCATCCTTGGTTTCCCCCTCAGTAGGTTGGCATATCTGTATGGATGTGGTTCGCTCCGTTTTTGTGATTGAATCATTACCAAACAATTGCCCTTCCATGGGGTGTGCTTTCCATGCTCTTAGATCAATCTTCAAGATTTGTGAATCCCTGCATACATACACATAATCCAAGGCCCAATCGCACACCAATTTGGATTCCCTCATGAAAGGTCATCCCAATATTATGTCATATGTATCAAGTCGGCGTAGGAAGTCCATGACCACAAATGTATGATGATAGCGAAACATAAAAAGTTTGAATTTTACATTCTCCAAGAGCCCAATGGGTCTCGAAGACGTTCCATCAACCATTTTAACGATTAAATATGCTTTTTTTAGATCAGGTTTCCCCCAGTTTTCCTAGCAACATTTGGTAGTGATGCTAACCCCTGCCCCACCATCCAGGATCGCCAATGCATCAATTTATCAAAGCAGGCTATCGAATGCCTCATCTACCTATGTAATACGAGGTAGGTTATTCATTTAATACATCAGTAGGCTGTTGGATATGTCCCATCTACCTATGTAATATGAGGTAGGTTATTCATTTAATACATCAGTAGGCTGTTGGATATGTCCCATCTACCTATGTAATACGATGTCAGAAATTCAATTTGGGGTCTCCTAGTTGAGTAGGCTTACGTAGAGTCTCAAAAGTAAGTATTGGCAAGCTACCAACTGGGCTAAGGGGGGTGATGTTCATCTGTATGCTTTCAATGATTTCGGTTGGGCTATATGTTATGACATACGAGTGTCCACTAGTGGCTTTTGCTTTAACCTTGGTGATTCATATGCGAGTGTCCACTAGTGGCTTTTAATTTAACCTTGGTGATTCATGCATATCATGGCTTCACAAGAAGATAGTGTGGCCACTTTGAGTTGTGAAGCTAAGTACAAGGTAGCTTTTATAGCTTTCGTATCATGGCTCAGACACCTTTTGGAAGATCTCGGTGTGATAGTTGTTCCCCACCTCCATCTTCACTGATAGCTAGAGTGCATTAGCCATGATTGTATAAAGCACATTGAGATGCGTTATTGAGGTGGATTATAATTATGTCAGGGAGAGGCTCAATGTCACTACTACATGATGCCTATGTTTCGCCAACGGTTATCATGGCATGCGAATAAGCATCTATAATCTTGCCTATATTAGCGTCGGTAAAAATGTCCATATAGTCGTCAGAATTTCCGTCGCTAAAAACATTTGCAATGAAAGTCAAAATTTTTATTTTTTATTTTTTACCTTATTAAATCCTTACCAATATAGATGTTTCTTTTTCACTTTTGGTATATTAAAATACTTGTATAAAAGTAAATGAAACCAATATATACATTACCATCAAATCATAACATGTGAGAATATTTGCATGTTTACAAAATCAAAGTTGATCATTATCAATATTCTCATGTATACAAAATCAAAGTTGATCATTATTAACTCTCTCATCGTCAAAAAGATCATTAGCCCCAAAAAGATCTATTTCAAGGAAAATCCCTCCATCTTCAAATCGTGTGGGAATAGACGATGCATCTATGCTAGCCTCTAAATCTTCTAGCTCTGGCTTTGGTTCCTCATTTGTTGCTGGCACTTCATCAAGGTCACTGTCTACTATGTCTGAAACATCTCCTGTGTCTGATTTTTCCATCTCTATACCTTCGTCTAGCCCTTTGTCTTGTTGTACTTCAACATGTAGTGGAACTTGATCTTGTTGGCCCACACCAATGAGTTTGCCTATCTCCGTCTATTTCCATGTCTTCATATATTTGTTTACTATGTGGTGCCACTTGGATTTCAAACCACCATCTTAGATATCTTGGTTCCTCCAATATAGATGTTTCTTTTTCACTTTTGGTATATTAAAATACTTGTATAAAAGTAAATGAAACCAATATATACATTACCATCAAATCATAACATGTGAGAATATTTGCATGTTTACAAAATCAAAGTTGATCATTATCAATATTCTCATGTTTACAAAATCAAAGTTGATCATTATTAACTCTCTCATCACGTCAAAAAGATCATTAGCCCCAAAAAGATCTATTTCAAGGAAAATCCCTCCATCTTCAAATCATGTGGGAATAGACAATGCATCTATGCCTGCCTCTAAATCTTCTAGCTCTAGCTCTGGTTCCTCATTTGTTTTGCTGGCACTTCATCAAGATCACTATCTACTATGTCTAAAACATCTCCTGTGTCTGATTGTTCGATCTCTATACCTTCATCTAGCCCTTTCTCTTGTTGTACTTCAACATGTAGTGGAACTTGATCTTGTTGGCCCACACCAATGAGTTTGCCTATCTCCGTCTATTCACCATATTTCTCAAGCCTCTTGAATGACGAGAATCTAGTCTTTCTCAAGCCTCTTGAATGACAAGAATCTAGTCTAGGTCCACACAAAGGGCATGCATTGTATCCAAAGATTGATAGTCCTATATTAAAACAAATAATATTACAAAACCATCCACATATATATTAATAGCTATTACATAATAACAAAATAGCTTACCACTGCATTCTCCGTAGCTTGGCCAATCATGCATAGTCCACATTAGTATTCCACGTAATGAGAACTCCCTTTGTCCAAATATCTTTGACATGTCATGAACATCAATTCCTTCCCACAAACTTTGTAGCTCCTCTATTAATGGGACTAATTACACATCCATGTTGGCTACCTCTTGCACTTCCTAGGGACTATTAATGAGAGAAAAAGATGTCCCTTCTTTATTGCTAATCACGGTGGAAGATTGTAGTTGCTACATTGATCTCTACTCCACCATTGCTAACTATTCAAATGAGCAACAATGGATTCTATGTGTGTGTTGCTACATTGATCTTTACTCCACCATTGCTGCATCTATGTGTGTGTTGCTACGTTGACCTCTACTCCACCATTGTTGACTATTCAAATGAGCAACAATGGATTCTAAGGTGTTCTTGCAAAGTGTTATTCCTTTTCTCATTGTTGTGAAGCTCTAGTATAAAAAGTGTAAAGATGGCAAACTAAGTAGGATTATAGTAACATTTGCAAGCATGCTTTAAAGGTCTCTTGGAGGTTGTTAGTGGTCCAACTAACTATCTACTTAACATAGTCTCTCTGCTTCTACAATGTAAGGCCTTTTGTCCTCGTACCATGTTTCCATAAACTCATGTATTTTTAATGTGATGTTGGATCTATAAAGCAGCCTTGCCTTTTTGCTTAATTCTAAATAGGGGAAGTCTTGGACTTTATGTATATAGTTTCTTGAACTAGTATAGTGGACCAATTTTAAATAGGGGAAGTCTTGGACTTTATATATATAGTTGCTTAAACTAGTATAGTGGCCAAGGACCAATTTTAAAGTTTGGTCAGCCTAGTGTGAACATTAATAATTTGTATATAAGTCAACTTTGACACTAAGTCATTTGTATGTAAGTCAATTATGACACTAAGCAAAAAACACAATCTATTCTCTTTTAATAGTTTACTTGTGGACTCTTCTCCTCTCTAGGCTCTTGCTCTCTTGTGATCTATTATCTCTTGGCAATGTAGGATTTTTAGCAAATATTAAGATTCCCTCCTCTCTTGGTTGAGATTAACTCATTTATTCCTTCTCCACTCTACTCTCTTGCTCTCTTATGATCTATTATCTCTTGGCAATGTAGGTTTTTTAGTAAAGGTTTGTGTTGGGCGTGTCTTCTCTTGGTTGAGATTCCCTCATCTTCTCTAGCAAAGAGAATACTAGCATTATGTAGATATCTATTCTTTCCTCAATATATATTTCTAGAGTTATCTCTTCACCTCTATAGGCTTTGTACGAGCTATAATTACTAGGAGAAACATAGGAAATACTAGCATAAGTTTCCTCTCAAAAGGTATGGGTAAGAAATTGTCACCACTTATTCACCTTGGTTGGAGTGATTAGGTATGGTGCTAATTCCTACTTGTGATAGTATGGGAGTTAACTCAAAATTACAATGCATAAAGAGTTGCTATGTTCTTCTAGAAATTATTATTATTATACATTAACCACCACTGAAAGACAATGAGAGAGTATTTGGCCAACTAGTACTAGTATTGGCCAACTAATTGAATTATAACTTTGACCCATGACTCTTAAAGGACACTTGCCAAAGTTGGGCTCACAAATGACCTCAAGCACTCACAAGATTACAATGAGTCAAAAGAACTACATGCTAAAAGATAAGAAGCCAAAAGGTTACAGATCAATATTCGGGAAACCATTTTTATTGAAAAGGTACTAAACCCTTTCCACCATTGCTTGAGAAGGAAATTACCATATTTCAGAAGGTATTTCCTATATGTATGTAAAGAAAATAACTGAAATTTATGAAATTTGAAAGGTTTTTTTTCCTTCTCACAAAAAATTATGAAGGCTTTTCCCCCTGTTACAAATGCATGGGCTCTTGGCTATTTATATTTGTGGGATACCATGTGGCACTATCAGATTTCACATTCTGGGAGTTGGACTTCGCCCATCATGTGTTCCATTTCTCTACTTTGTCATGCCTTGGATGCTTTTATACAGTAGTTGATATCCACTTTTTTTGGAGAGTCCTTACTAATCCATCTTTAAGGAATAATGCTAGTTACTAATCCATCTTTAAGGAATAATGCTAGTTACATCTTTTAGGAATGATGCCGATTGCATCTTGCCCAAAATGCACCCCTCACATACATATTTGACATGGGCCTCAAGCTATGGCAACTTGACACCATCATCTCTTACCTTTAAGGGCACAATAAAATGCTAAAATTCAAGTCACCAAAGTAGGCATGCCACAAGTCTATGTCACTCATAGCTTACGTGATAATAACATGAACAAGCATTATGTACTAATCTCTCAATTAGAGTCCATTTCATACCATAATTTTCCACCTGCAGGGAGGGATAGGGAACTTGATGGTTTTGAGTGGCATGGGAGCATGGAGATAAGCCATACACTCATAGGTTGCTATCTGGAGCTGTTGTGCTGCCGTGGTGGTATAACAGTGGAGCTAGATTGCGGCACAACCCCAATCCTAAGGGCATGCCTTCACACTCATCACATGTGCATTTTTTATGGATGTGGACGATAGGGTTATCATGTCTTATGTGCAGCCTCTTCTTCAAAGCAAGAATAGAGCTAGAGATGAGACTAGCGGTGGGGAACAATCCATAACGACTAGTGAGCACCTTCACCTTGTATTCACTAGCACTATTAATTACTATTTTGTTTACTATATTAGGACATTTTTGGGTGGATTTCCATGACTCTATTGGTATGGATTCGTGAATGTCATGGGAATACTTTACTGTGTATTAGGTGCAGTGGTTCTCTCTTATTATGTTTGGCACCTTTCAATGACTTTTGTTTTTCCACCGTCGTTTCATATATCAACATTTTTTAGTTGGTGGTTGATTGATAGATGCTTTGAAGGGAGATGTAATTTTTCATCTTCTTAAAGCTCAAGGCTACGAATGAGGGTAACACATGGATCTAGGTGTCGAAGAGGATGCACATGTCTATAGCCTCAACAATCACATACATATCAATCGACCAATCAACAATCTTTGCCAACCCTAATTCTAGAACAGACAAGGGAAAACAAATTGATATACCTCATTGCCAGCATCCTACAAGATTTGGATTCCAAAAGTTGTTCAAAAGATGGCATGCCCCTAAAGAAAAGGAGACTGTGATAAAGCCTCCAGGACTCTACAAGTTCTTTAACACCTACTAAGCCTCAACACCTACTAAGCCTCAGCCTCCATTTTCAAAAGTACTTCAACAGAACCCAGTACTTGAGCAAAGGCTTACTACTCAACAAGTTCTTGCATCAATGTCATATGTCATCATACACCCTCTCTTTCCCTGCTTACAAACTTTAGATATGCATAGTGATTTCTCAAGGCTCTCCCCAACGCCTGAGTGTATCACAGTCAGCTCTTGATGTTTGCTGTGCAGAGGGATGCTCTTTGCTTGCACACTGATGTTGTTCATGGTGGAAAACATGCACTCTGCGCAGTAGATCTCAAGAGAATAAGCTCAAAGAAAAAACATTACAGCGGCTATGGTAGAATAGGAGGCTTAAATCACAATGGTGACCAATATGAACCATTATCCTTGTCATCGATTCATCGTGCATCATGATATAATAAACTATGCAAGGACAAGTGTCAAAGTAGTAGACAAACCTATGTGATAGTAGTGGCATATTATTTTGTGATTTTCTTCTTTAGCTTCAAGGCCTAGTGTAATCTTCTTTTTCAAACATCCTCTAAAAAAGGTTGTGTTGTATTTCTTATTATTGATATAATTAGGATAATTCACCCTATGGCACTCCAATGCTCCTACACCCTAGCTTACCCTCATAGTGCACTGGATGGACATGTTAGTTGTTGAAGGCCTAGTCCATACATGCCTATCATATTTTTGCTCCATGCCTTATATTCTTTGTGGACATATTTGGAGGTCTCTCAGGGGGATCACTTTTAACAGGAACTGTAAGATTCCTCCTCAGCCTCTCAGGATGTCCAGTATCTTTCCCTGTAGTCAAATCCCTCTTCAGAAATATAAAAGATCCTGTTTCTACTTAGAGAGAGAAAATATTCTAGAGAGAGGTTATTCAGATTTTGAGTATTTTTGGATAGAAAAATTTCTCATCTTATTAATATAAGTTTCCCTAAAACAGAAGTTCAAAAAGATTTCCAGAAGGTGCATTAGAAATCAAGTATAATCTGCTCAAGAGGCTAAGGGGTCCAGATTTTTGAAAAATTTTAAATTAAGGTTCCTATGGGCCAATAGGATCAATCCATGTGTGGGGAGGAGATAAATCCAATTTATAATAGAAAATAACCAAAAATGAGTAAATGCCCACATAAGATGAAGAGTTGACTATGTACAAGGTTTATTAGCAAAAAACTATGAGTATTATTAAAAAAATGAGATATTTTGGATATAATGATTCCATTTTGACACATGCATAAGGAAGGGGAGTCCCTTCAAGGAGGCGCCTACTTCACATGCTTGAATGAGTTTTAAACTCAAAAATAATGTGATATTTTTATCTCTCTTCTCTCTTGGATCAAACCGAATCAAAACCGAACCCACCAAAAAGGAACCAAACTAGGTCCAAATCTAGTCCAAATTCAACCAAACTGAATCTGGAAAATTCTAGAAATCAGTTGGTCTTGGTTAGAACCTCCCTCTCCTATAAATAGAACCTGAGTCCTTTGTAAAAAAATAGGAGAATTATACTATCCCAGAATTATGCTGAAATATTGATAATTTTTACTATTCTCTAAAATTCTCTCCAAATTGAAGAAATTGGAGCTTCCCTCCTTCTTCAATCTCCATTGGTGGCTCCATCAACACACCAAACCAATTGATTGGTTAGGGGCCTCTACCGTGATCAAAGAATCAAGCAATTTGTAAGGGTAAGGGAGAATTTTGATCTTTTCTATAATTTCTCAATGTTTCTTTCTTCTCAACCCCTCTCAAGCTTGAGAAGCTTAATTGGAATGGCTTTTTAATGCTATTGAAGTTAATTGATGAATGGAAGTAAGGAAATACATAAATTCCTATTTATGCTTAATTTTAATGGTTTTTATGATTTTTGTCTTCTCTAAAATGAAAATGATGTTATGTCTCATTGAAAAAGGCATTCCCCTCTCTTCTGTAGTAAATCCAACCATTCTTTATCCTAGATGAATGATTAATGGATAAAATCAAGTTTTTCATAATGTTTCTCTTAAATAAGTAGAAATTGCTTACATTAGAATGAATTAAATACTCTTGGTGAAATTCTAGTGATTTTAGAAAGTTAAAAATTGAAAAATGGTCAGCCATACAAAGGACGTTATGGTGAAATTTTCTAAAATTGTGTAAAAATAAGTTTTACTTTTTTTATTCTAAAAGTGTAATTCCTACTAAATTGGATTTATGCATGGATAGATGCATAAAGAATTTAAATTAATCCAAAAAGTGTTATTTTCATCAATTCTTATTTTATACATAGAAAGATGCATAAAGAATTTTATTTTTAATTCAAAAGAGTGATTTTCATCATAAACGATTTTATGCATAAATTAGATGCATAAAAGAAATTCTTTTTTATTAAAAGAGTGATTTTCATCATAAATGATTTGTATGCATAAAAGATATATATTTTTTGTATTAAAAGTGTGATTTTCATCATAAATGATTTTATGCATAAATTAGATGCATAAGAGAAATTCTTTTATTCTAAAAGTGTAATTCCTACTAAATTGGATTTATGCATGGAAAGATGCATAAAGAATTTATTTTAACCCAAAAGTGTTATTCTCATCAATTTTGATTTTATGCATAGAAAGATGCATAAAGAAATCTATTTTTTGTTCAAAGAGTTATTTTCATCAATTTTGATTTTATGCATGAGAAGATGCATAAAAGATTGAATTTTAATTCAAAAGTGTCATTCTCATTTAAAATGAATTTATGCATAGGAAGATGCATAAAAGATTGATTTTTATTTCGAAAGTATTATTCTTCTTAAAATGGAATTTATGCATAGATAGATGCGTAAAGAAATCTTATATAAAAAATAAGAATTCTCTTGTATTCTATAAATAGATATGAGGATGTGAAATGAGTGAGATAGATGAAAAAGAACGAAGAATGGATGGAGATGTATGTATGTGAAAGAATGGATGTAGATATATGTATGTGAAAGAATGGATGTAGATGTATGTATGTGAAGGATGTATGGGAAAGGAAAGATGTATATGTATGTGATACATATGGATGTGGATGTATGAATGTGGATGTAGATGTGGATGTGGATGTATGGATGTGGATGCTGATGTGGATGTATGGATGTGGATGTGGATGTGGATGTATGAATGTGGATGTAGAAATGGATGTATGGATGTAGATGTGAATGTGGATGTATGGATGCGGATGTGTGGATGTGGATGTATGAATGTGGATGTGGAAATGGATGTATAAATGTGAATGTGGATGTGGATGTATGAATGTTGTAAGATCCCTATCCCCACTGTGCAACAATTTCAGGGGTGCTAGCAGTGGAAGTAGCACTTGTTGTGCGGGGCAGGGTCCCACACTCGGGGCCTCGCCCACGGATATCCGGACAAGAGACTAATCCATTAGTTTTTCTAAAACTGAATCCGGAAAAAAATTTCCTTTTCCCGGAAAGCACGGGCGATTCCACCAGGATAACTTTTTTCTAACGTAGTCGAAAGCCTTAAATAACTAAGCTCATCTGACCGAACCCATAAGTCCCATAGTCAGATCAGGGAAAAAGACTGTACTTGGATCATAGAGACCAACGCTTTTTTCCTCATTGAGAGGCAAAGCCGTTGATTCTTTTCCATAGAACAATTGATTTTTGTATGGGATTTACTTCATCTATCGAACTAAACAGAAATTGAGTCTCCATTTACGGATCCATCAGTCCAGCCTAACCCCATCTAGTCCCATGGGTTAGCCAACCGCCCAACCACTGTAGTGATGGGATCCAATTAGGAATTTGGTTAGGTTTTATCCCGGGTACTAGGGAAAAGAGTTCCCAGGCCCCCTAGCCGAATGTTCATGCAAATATAAAACTAGTCACACCACTTACACACCCAATATGAAATTGCCTTTTTTCTCAGCATGAGCTATCTTTAAAACAATCCTTTAACCATTGTATCACTGATCACAATCCTCCAAAATATCCGTTTGAGTCTTAATTTCCAATCATTCCTTCATCGGAGTATCTATGGCATCATTGGCAACCAGAACAACGCTCACCACCTGTTCACTCAAGGGCCTTTTCTATAGTTCCTAGCTCATAGTACCCGGCAGATAATCACTTATAAAAATCAAGATGGAATCCTCGTTGAAGATCAGCAAGACCAACAGATCCATATAAGAGAGCTATGAACTCATTAGTAGAGGACCAGCAAGGTCAATCAACCAGATCCATACTCGGTTTCAGAAAACAATTCTTACTCCTTGTTCCAATATCTTCCACGATGCATGTGTGGGTATTTTCGTGGTCAGCACCCTCTAGGATCCTTCGCAGGTCACCTAGCGCTTCACTCATAGGCTGCTTCCTTGGTCCCTCATCCACCGTACTGGAAGCTCACCATTTAAATCGAACCGAGGCTGGTCAAGACCTCGGCTGACCTTGCTACGCGAGACGTCCTCCATTAACTCTCCATCAGTAGTTGTAACTTTATCAGTTAGGTCTCCACGACCTTAATCACAAGACGGTCAAAATGCTTCCCCAGCATTCTTGACATAAAACAATCATTTACAAACAAGTCACAACAAATACAGTTTCTATATTGAACTCTCGTCTTTCCACATTATCCCTCATCAGTCCACATTATTTATTCCACATTCCATTCATATGTGTACTCATTCTCATCCAATCACATCATTTTCCATCTCATCACCTCAGATTCATTCACATCACATATCATATATTCACATCCCAATTCACATGCCATCACATCTCATCCATTCACTCATATCGACGACACATCTTTTCACATACACATACACATTCGCATTCATTATTCTACATACACATCCACATTCGTACATCCACATCATACATCCAATTCCACATCCGCATTCATACATACACATCCATATCCACATCCATACATCCACATCCACATTCATACATCCATATCCACATCCACATCTATACATCCATATCCACATCCACATCCACATGCATACATCCATTTTCACATCTATATTCATACATCCACATCCACATCCACATTCCATATCTACATCTATACATCCACATCCAAACCCACATCCATACATCCACATCTACATCCATACATCTATTTTCACATCCACATTCATACATCCACATCCACATACATACATCCACATCCGCATCTACATCCATACATCCGCATCCACATCTACATCCATACATCCATTTCCACATCCACATTCATACATCCACATCCACATATATACATCCTCATCCGCATCTACATCCATACATCCACATCCACACATCCACATCCTTATCCACATCCTTATCCACATCCATACATCCACATCTACATCCATACATCCATTTTCACATCCACATTCATACATCCACATCCACATACATACATCCACATCCGCATCTACATCCATACATCCACATCCACATCTACATCCATACATCCATTTCCACATCCACATTCATACATCCATATCCACATCCACATCCATACATCCACATCCATACATCCACATCCACATCCACATTCATACATCCACATCCATACATCCACATCCATACATCCACATTCATACATCCACATCCATATCCACATTCATATATCCACATTCACATCTACATCCATACTTATCACATACACATACATCTTTCCTTTTACATAGATCCTTCACATACATACATCTACATCCATTCTTTCACATACATATATCTACATCCATTCTTTCACATACATACATCTCCATCCATTCTTCGTTCTTTTTCATCTATCTGATTCATTTCACATCCTTATATCTATTTATAGAATACAAGAGAATTCTTATTTTTGATATAAGATTTCTTTACGCATCTATTTATGCATAAATTCTATTTTTTAAGGAGAATAACACTTTCGAAATAAAAATCAATCTTTTAAGCATCTTCCTATATGCATAAATTCATTTTAAATGAGAATGACACTTTTGAATTAAAATTCAATCTTTTATGCATCTTCTCATGCATAAAATCAAAATTGACGAAAATAACTCTTTTGAATTAAAAATAAAATTCTTTATGCATCTTTCTATGCATAAAATCAAAATTGATGAGAATAACACTTTTGGGTTAAAATTACATCTTGCTATGCATAAAATCAAAATTGATGAGAATAACACTTTTGGATTAAAATAAATTCTTTATGCATCTTTCTATGCATAAATCCAATTTATTAGGAATTACACTTTTAGAATAAAAGAATTTCTCTTATGCATCTAACTTATGCATAAAATTCATTTATGATGAAAATCTTAATTTTAATATATAAAAAATCTTTTATGCATATGTTTATGCATACAAATCATTTATGATGAAAATCACTCTTTTAATATAAAAGAATTTCTTTTATGCATCTAATTTATGCATAAAATCATTTATGATTAAAATCACACTTTTAATATAAAAAAATATCTTTTATGCATATGTTTATGCATACAAATCATTTATGATGAAAATCACTCTTTTAATATAAAAGGATTTCTTTTATGCATCTAATTTATGCATAAAATCGTTTATGATGAAAATCACACTTTTAATATAAAAAAAATATATTTTATGCATACAAATCATTTATGATGAAAATCACTCTTTTAATGTAAAAGAATTTCTTTTATGCATCTAATTTATGCATAAAATCATTTATGATGAAAATCACACTTTTAATATAAAAAAATATCTTTTATGCATATGTTTATGCATACAAATCATTTATCATGAAAATCACTCTTTTACAATCAGAATAACAATTTCAATATACTTCCTTCTATGCATAGAACTTAATTCTAAAGAAAGTATCACTTTTTTAATAAAATATTTTTAGTATGTATTTTCTTATACCTAGGATGAAAATTAACACTTTAAGAATACATATACGATGGGAATTACTCTTTTTGAAAACAATAAAAATAAAACTTATTTTACACAATTTTAGAAAATTTTTCCATAACCTCCTTTGTATGGCTGACCTTTTTTCAATTTTTAACTCTCTAAAATCAACTAGAATTTCACCAAGAGTATTTAAATCATTCTAAATAATTTCTACATAATTAAGAAAAATATTATGAAAAACTTGATTCTATCCATTAATCATTTATCTAGGATAAAGAATGGTTGGATTTACTAAAGAAGAGAGGGGAATGCCTTTTTTCAATGAGGCATAACATCATAATCATTTTAGAGAAGACAAAAATCATAAAAATAATTAAAATTAAGCATAAATGAGAATTTATGTATTTCTTTACTACCATCCATCAATTAACTTCAATAGCATTAAAAAGCCATTCCAATTAAGATTCTCAAGCTTGAGAGGGATTGAGAAGAGAGAAACATTGAGAAATTATGGAAAAAGATCAAAATTCACACTTTACCTTACAAATTGCTTGATTCTTTGATCACGGTAGAGGCCCCCAACCAATCAATTGGTTTGGTGTGTTGATGGAGCCACCAATGGAGATTGAAGAAGGAGGGAAGCTCCAATTTCTTCAATTTGGAGAGAATTTTAGAGAATAGTAAAAATTATCATTATTTCAGCATAATTCTGGCATAGTATAATTCTCCTATTTTTTTACAAAGGACTCAGGTTCTATTTTTTTACAAAGGACTCAGGTTCTCTTTATACGAGAGGGAGGCTCTAACCAAGACCAACTGATTTCTAGAATTTTTCAGATTCAGTTTGGTTGAATTTGGACTAGATTTGGACCTAGTTTGGTTTCTTTTTGATTCGGTTTTGATTCGGTTTGATCCAAGAGAGAGGAGAGATAAAAATATCACATTATTTTTGAGTTTAAAACTCATTCAAGCATGTGAAGTAGGCGGCTCCTTGAAGGGACTCCCCTTCCTTACACATGTGTCAAAATGGAATCATTATACCCAAAATATCTCATTTTTTAGTAATACTCATAGTTTTTTACTAATAACCCTTGTACATAGTCAACTCTTCATCTTATGTGAGCATTTACTCATTTTTGGGTATTTTTCTTTTACAAATTGGATTTATCTCCTCCCCACACATGGATTGATCTTATTGGCCCATAGGAACCTTAATTTAAAATTTTGAAAAAATCTTGACCCTCAAGATAAGGCCTCTTGAACAGATTATACTTGATTTCTAATGCACCTTCTGAAAATCTTTTTGAACTTCTATTTTGGGAAACTTATTTTAAGAATAAGAGATATTTTTCCATCCAAAAATATTTAAAATTTGAATTACCACTCTTTAGAAAATTTTCTCTCTAGGCCAAAACTGGTAGAAACAAGACCTTTTATATTTCTGAAGAGGGATTTGACTACAGGGGAAGATACTGGACATCCTGAGAGGCTGGGGAGGAATCTTGCAAAAGTGAATGTGGAAATGGAAGTGTGGATGTATGAATGTGGATGTATGGATGTGGATGTATGAATGTGGATGTGGAAATGGATGTATGGATGTAGATGTGAATGTGGATGTATGGATGTGGATGTGGATGTATGAATGTGGATGTGGAAATGGATGTATGAATGTGAATGTGGATGTGGATGTATGAATGTGAATGTGGATGTGTGGATGTGGATGTGGATGTATGAATGTGAATGTGGATGTGTGGATGTGGAAATGGAAGTGTGGATGTATGAATGTAGATGTGGATGTATGAATGTAAATGTGGATGTGCGGATGTATGAATGTAGATGTGGATGTATGAATGTGAATGTGGATGTGGATGTATGAATGTGATTGTGGATGTATGAATGTGGATGTAGATGTGGATATGGATGTATGAATGTGGATGTGAAAATGGATGTATGGATGTGGATGTAAATGTGAAAATGGATGTATGGATGTGGATGTGGATGTATGCATGTGGAAGTGGATGTATGGATGTGGATATGGATATGTATGTATGAATGCGGATGTGGAAGTGGATGTATGGATGTGGAAGTACGAATGTGGATGTGTATGTGGAATAATGAATGCGAATGTGTATGTGAAATGATGTGACGTCGATATGAGTGAATGGATGAGATGTGATGGCATGTGAATTGGGATGTGAATAAATGATATGTGATCAAATGAATCTGATGTGATGAGATGAAAAATGATGTGATTGGATAAGAATGAGTACACATATGAATGGAATGTGGAATAAGTAATGTGGACTGATGAGGGATAATGTGGAAAGACGAGAGTTCAATATAGAAACTGTATTTCTGACCTGTTTGTAAATGATTGTTTTATGTCAAGAATGCTGGGGAAGCATTTTGACCGTCTTGTGATTAAGAAGAAGCACTAAAAGGTTGTAATTGTGTTATAAAATTCATACAATTTGATATTCAAACTGAAATTTGTAAATTAGTAATTGGGTCTTCAAATGGAAGTACCGCAATTGTATGGAATCCCTGACTTGCTTGAGGCCTAGACATGATGGTATTGACCTTATAGTTTCAAGAACCATGACTACCCGTATATACCGAGGGTATAACTGCAGCTCTTTACTAGCAGTATATACGAGTAAATCTAAGACTTGAAATTATAAGCATTAATGCTATCCAGATGATGAATTTGAATGTGGTTGATAGGATTTTTAAATTCTGGTTGAGAACTGATGAGTTGATTTGGATTCTGATTGAAAAAAATGATGATTCCTGAAATTTGGTTGAAATGTCATAACTGAGCGAAACCTCAATGAGGATGAATGGAACGAGTCCCTGTGATAATGTTCGTAGTTAGAATGACGTTAATGACTCCAGCAAATCACTATGAGATTAGTGGATTATGCTGGCAGATTACTGCTGTTAACACTTGACCCAATGGATCAAGTTAAAGGAGGACAAATTAAAAATCTGCATAAATGAAAAATTTCCATGGACTGTTCACATAGAAATTTTGGTCTAGAAATGGACCATTATTGTGATAAGGAATTGAATGTTATGATCTGAGTGAATTGTTATTTAATAATGAGTTTTATACAAGGGATCTTTATCCCAGGATTCTGTTTGGGTTCACCAAAATATAAGGAACCCATAATCAGTTGGGTCTTAAGAAAAAGAATTCTATTTGGGTTCACCAAAATATAAGGAACCCATAATCAGTTGGATCTTAAGAAAAAGAATTCTCCTCTAGTTTTGCGAGATGAGGACATCTCACGTTTTTTAAGTGGGGTAGAATGTAAAATTCCTCCCCAGCCTCTCAGGATGTCCAGTATCTTCCCCTATAGTCAAATCCCTCTTCAGAACTATAAAAGATCTTGTTTCTACCAGTTTTGGCCTAGAGAGAGAAAATGTTCTAGAGAGAGGTTATTCAGATTTTGAATATTTTTGGATAGAAAAATTTCTCATCTTATTAATATAAGTTCCCTTTCAAACAGAAGTTCAAAAAGATTTCTAGAAGGTGCATTAGAAATCAAGTATAATCGGCTCAAGATGCCTTATCCTAGGGGTCCAGATGTTTGAAAAATTTTAAATTAAGGTTCCTATGGGCCAATAGAATCAATCCATGTGTGGGGAGGAGATAAATCCAATTTGTAATAGAAAATAACCAAAAATGAGTAAATGCCCACATAAGATGAAGAGTTGACTATGTACAAGGTTTATTAGTATGAGTATTATTAAAAAAATGAGATATTTTGGGTATAATGATTCCATTTTGACACATGTGTAAGGAAGGGGAGTCCCTTCAAGGAGCCGCCTACTTCACATGCTTGAATGAGTTTTAAACTAAAAAATAATGTGATATTTTTATCTCTCTTCTCTCTTGGATCAAACCGAATCAAAACCGAACCAAACTAGGTCCAAATCTAGTCCAAATTCAACCAAACTGAATCTGAAAAATTCTAGAAATCAGTTGGTCTTGGTTAGAGCCTCCCTCTCCTATAAATAGAACCCGAGTTCTTTGTAAAAAAATAGGAGAATTATACTATCCCAGAATTATGCTGAAATAATGATAATTTTTACTATTCTCTAAAATTCTCTCCAAACTGAAGAAATTGGAGCTTCCCTCCTTCTTCAATCTCCATTGGTGGCTCCATCAACACACCAAACCAATTGATTGGTTGGGGGCCTCTACCGTGATCAAAGAATCAAGCAATTTGTAAGGGTAAGGGAGAATTTTGATCTTTTCTATAATTTCTCAATGTTTCTTTCTTCTCAACCCCTCTCAAGCTTGAGAAGCTTAATTGGAATGGCTTTTTAATGCTATTGAAGTCAATTGATGAATGGAAGTAAGGAAATACATAAATTCCTATTTATGCTTAATTTTAATGGTTTTTATGACTTTTGTCTTCTCTAAAATGAAAATGATGTTATGCCTCATTGAAAAAAGGCATTCCCCTCTCTTCTTTAGTAAATCCAACCATTCTTTGTCCTAGATGAATGATTAATGGATAAAATCAAGTTTTTCATAATGTTTCTCTTAAATAAGTAGAAATTGCTTACATTAGAATGAATTAAATACTCTTGGTGAAATTCTAGCGATTTTAGAAAGTTAAAAATTGAAAAATGGTCAGCCATACAAAGGACGTTATGGTGAAATTTTCTAAAATTGTGTAAAAATAAGTTTTACTTTTTTTATTCTAAAAGTGTAATTCCTACTAAATTGGATTTATGCATGGATAGATGCATAAAGAATTTAAATTAATCCAAAAAGTGTTATTTTCATCAATTCTTATTTTATACATAGAAAGATGCATAAAGAATTTTATTTTTAATTCAAAAGAGTGATTTTTATCATAAACGATTTTATGCATAAATTAGATGCATAAAAGAAATTCTTTTTTATTAAAAGAGTGATTTTCATCATAAATGATTTGTATGCATAAAAGATATATATTTTTTGTATTAAAAGTGTGATTTTCATCATAAATGATTTTATGCATAAATTAGATGCATAAGAGAAATTCTTTTATTCTAAAAGTGTAATTCCTACTAAATTGGATTTATGCATGGAAAGATGCATAAAGAATTTATTTTAACCCAAAAGTGTTATTCTCATCAATTTTGATTTTATGCATAGAAAGATGCATAAAGAAATCTATTTTTTGTTCAAAGAGTTATTTTCATCAATTTTGATTTTATGCATGAGAAGATGCATAAAAGATTGAATTTTAATTCAAAAGTGTCATTCTCATTTAAAATGAATTTATGCATAGGAAGATGCATAAAAGATTGATTTTTATTTCGAAAGTATTATTCTCCTTAAAATGGAATTTATGCATAGATAGATGCGTAAAGAAATCTTATATAAAAAATAAGAATTCTCTTGTATTCTATAAATAGATATGAGGATGTGAAATGAGTGAGATAGATGAAAAAGAACGAAGAATGGATGGAGATGTATGTATGTGAAAGAATGGATGTAGATATATGGATGTGAAAGAATAGATGTAGATGTATGTATGTGAAGGATGTATGGGAAAGGAAAGATGTATATGTATGTGATACGTATGGATGTGGATATATGAATGTGGATGTAGATGTGGATGTGGATGTATGGATGTGGATGTATGAATGTGGATGCGGATGTGGATGTATGGATGTGGATTTGAGTGGATGTGGAAATGGATGTATGGATGTGGATGTGTGGATGTGGATGTATGGTTGTGGATGTGGATGTATGAATGCGGATGTGAAAATGGATGTATAAATGTGAATGTGGATATGGATGTATGAATGTGAATGTGGATGTGTGGATGTGGAAATGGAAGTGTGGATGTATGAATGTGGATGTGGATGTATGGATGTGGATGTGGATTTGGATGTATGAATGTGAATGTGGAAATGGATGTATGGATGTAGATGTGAATGTGGATGTATGGATGTGGATGTGTGGATGTGGATGTATGGATGTGGATGTGGATGTGGATGTGGATGTATGAATGTGAATGTGGAAATGGATGTATGAATGTGAATGTGGATGTGGATGTATGAATGTGAATGTGGATGTGTGGATGTGAAAATTGGATGTATGAATTTAGATGTGGATGTATGAATGTAAATGTGGATGTACGGATGTATGAATGTAGATGTGGATGTGGATGTATGAATGTGAATGTGGATGTGGATGTATGAATGTGATTGTGGATGTATGAATGTGGATGTGGATGTGAAAATGGATGTGGATGTGAATGTGGAAATGGATGTATGGATGTGGATGTGGATTGATGTGGAAATGGATGTATGGATGTGGATGTGGATGTGGATTGATGTGGAAGTATGAATGTGGATGTGTATGTGGAATAATGAATGCGAATGTGTATGTGAAATGATGTGACGTCGATATGAGTGAATGGAAATGATGTGATGGCATGTGAATTGGGATGTGAATAAATGATATGTGATGAAATGAATCTGATGTGATGAGATGGAAAATGATATGATTGGATAAGAATGAGTACACATATGAATGGAATGTGGAATAAGTAATGTGGACTGATGAGGGATAATGTGGAAAGACGAGAGTTCAATATAGAAACTGTATTTCTGACCTGTTTGTAAATGACTGTTTTATGTCAAGAATGTTGGGGAAGCATTTTGACCGTCTTGTGATTAAGGTCGTGGTGGAGACCTAACTAATAAAGTTACAACTGCTGAACGGAGAGTCAATGGAGGATGTCTCGCGTAGCAAGGTCGACCGAGGTCTTGACCAGCCTCGGTTTGATTTAAATGGTGAGCTTTCGGTACGGTGGATGAGGGACCAAGGAAGTGGCCTATGAGTGAAGCGCTAGGTGACCTGCGAAGGATCCTAGAGGGTGCTGACCATACGGTGCTCGGGCTCTGTGTCACCGAAAGATACCACACGTGCGTCGTGGAAGATATTGAATTAAGGAGTAAGAGTTGTTTTCTGAAACCGGGCATGGATCTGGTTGATTGACCTTACTGGTCCTCAACGGATGAGTCCATGGCTCTTTTATATGGATCTGTTGGTTGATCTTGCTGATCTTCAATGGAGATTCCATCTTGATTTTTATAAGTGATTATATTGCCGAGTACTATGAGCTAGGAACTATTGAAAAGGCCCCTGATGAGTGAACAGGTGGTGAGCGTTCTAGTTGCCAATGATGCCATAGATACTCCGATGAAGGAATGATTGGAAATAAGGATTCAACCAGGGATTTGAGGATTGTGATCAGTGACACAATGGTTTCTTTAAAGGATTGTTTTAAAGATAGCTGATGCTAAGAAAAAAGGTAATTTCATATTGGGTGTGTAAGTGGTGTGACTAGTTTTATGTTTGCATGAACATCCGGCTAGGGGGCCTGGGAACTCTTTTCCCTGGTACCCGAGACAAAACCTAACCAAATTTCTAATTGGTTCCCATCACTACAGTGGTTGGGCGGTTGGCTAACGCATGAGACTGGATGGGGTTAGGTTGGACTGATGGATCCCTAAATTGAGACTCAATTTCTATTGTAGTACGCTAGATGAAGTAAATCCCGGATAGTAATTGTTCTATGGAAAAAGGAATCAACGGCTGTGCCTCTCGACGGGGAAAAAAGCGTTGATCTCTATGATCCAAGTGCAAGTTTCTTCCTTGATCTGACCAAGTGACTTTAGGTTCGGTTGGATTAGTTTGGTTAGTATGACCCTGACTACGTTAGAGTAAAATTTTATCCTGGAGGAATCGCCTGTGCTTTCCGAGCAAGGGAAGTTTTTCTAAGTTCGGTTTTGGAAGAACCGAGGAATTAGTCACCTGTCCGGATATCCGTGGTGGGCGAGGCCCTAAGTGTAGGACCTTGCCCCGCGCAAGATGTGCTACTTCCGCTGCTAGCACCCAGAATCCGTTGCGCAGTGGGGACGGGGATCTTACAGGAACAATGGTGTCCACATTGCTATACACTGATGACATTGTCCACATTCGAGATTCACCAGACTGTAAAAACACTTAGATGCTTTGGATTGATTCTGCAAGGAGAGAGAGCTTATGATTGAAATCATACAAATTGGAAGTGATGGTATTTAACACCAATTGCTTAAAGCTTATGGATAGGCTAAATGTATAAAGCTTCTGTATGCACTCTATGCACGCATTAAACTTATGCATAGAGCTATGTGTAATCTCTATGCATGCTAGAGAGTATGTGTAGAGTTGTGCCTAAGGTCTACGCATCTCTATATTATCTTAAGGAAGAGTTTCACAAAGCTACTACGTGGCAAGAATTTGGAGGTTCAGGAAGGGGAGGTGGAGGTTTGGGTAGAATTTGATTTTGGAAGCCTCAAAAGACGTGTGAAGCACGGGTTCCCAACTAGTAGAGAGTTATGCCTAAGCTCCATGCATAGAGAGTTGTGCCAAAGCTCTATGTATAGAGAGCTATACATCAAGTTTTATGCATGGCACTCTAAGCTATGCATTAAGCTCTATATATGCATAGAGATTATGGGCGCCTTTATGCATAGCTAGCTCTATGCATACATATTTATGCAATATGGCTCTCTGAAAGAGCTTAGTGATTTTTTGTGACATGGCCATTGATTTAGCAGGTGAAGTGTGAGCTGCCACCCCTTTCTAGCCTTCTGAAAATGGACGCTTTGACAATCCATCCCATGGCGATTGCCATACGTTAATGTGGCTGTTTTCGAATATGTTTAGCCTATCGGTAGACACCAAGCGGGCAAGCCTTCTCTAAGTTTTCTCTTTGAAGCCTTGCTGGCTCTCTTCAAACTTGCCACCAACAAACACATGAAAAGATGCAGGGGAGAAGAGAGCTTGAGCTCTTGCAAGCACACACACTCACAAAACCCTAAAAGAGAACACACAAGGTGAGAGGCTGAAAATCTTCTTCTTCTTCACACAACACTCAACACACCATATACAAAGATAAGAGTACACACAATATGAAAGGTACTCAACCAAATACATACTAGGGTTCTCTATAGTGTGAACCCAACTAAATGAGCTGGCGCTATAACTATGCCAGTCTCTAGAATGGCTGTCACACAGCTTGTCATCCCACTGGCCGCATATCACCCATGATCTCACCAACCATGCCAGTGGTGTAAGTGTGGGGCCTATCCCCCAGGCGGGTCATCAGTGTCCACTACCTCACTAGATGAGCTTGATATCTCAACACTCCCCCTCGAGCTCAACTCCATCTCATGTACACCAAGTGAAGCCTTGAATCTGTGGAGCTTCTCTGTACCCAATGCTTTGGTGAAGATGTCAGCGAGGCAACCTGATCCTGTGTGCTGACATAAACAAGGTCAACGTCTCCTGCCAAAACCTTCTCTCTGACAAAATGGTAGTAGACCTCTATATGCTATGTGTGAGCATGAAAAACTGGGTTCTTGTGGCCAACTGTATACTGCTGATGTTGTCAACGTCTCCTGCCAAAACCTTCTCTCTGACAAAATGGTAGTAGACCTCTATATGCTATGTGTGAGCATGAAAAACTGGGTTCTTGTGGCCAACTGTATACTGCTGATGTTGTCACAAAAAATGATAACTTGTCTATCCACCGCTGATAGACCCAAATTTGCAAGTAGCTTTCTCAACCAAGCTACCTCACATACTACCATAGCAGCACCTCTGCCTTTGTACTCGATACAGCAACTGTAGGCTGCTTCTTGCTGCTCCAAGTCATAGCAGCACTCCCCAAAGAAAACATGAAGCCAATAGTAGATCTTCTATCTGAGATACTACCAACCCAATCAGCATCTGTGTACCCATGTACACATATCTCTGTCCCAGTTTCATAAAATAGTCCACAATGCAAAAGTAGACCTCACATACCTCAGTATGAGTCTCAATGCATCCAAATGCGGCTTTCGAGAAACCTACATAAATTGACTTGCCAACTCAGCAGCATAACTCAAATCTGGCTTGGTGATCGTCATGTAGATCAAACTTCCTACTATGTGCCTATACATAGTAGGATCCTCCAAAATCTCTCCTGAATCTGCACTCAATTGCCATTCTCATCCAATGGCACTGAGATAGGCTTATAGCCTGTCATACCATACTTGGACAACATGTCCAAGTCATATTGTCTCTGCAGTAATCCAATACCATGTGGTGACCTAGTCACCTCGATGCCCAAGAAATATCTGAGCTCCCCCAGATCCATCTCAAACTTCTGTCTAAGCAAGATCTTTACATCAAAGATCTCTGCATCATGGTTCCCCATAATGATCAGGTCATCTACATAGATGACAACAAGCACAACCCCTCTATCACACTGTGTCTCACATACAGCGGGAGAAATCTGCATTGGCTACATGAAAGCCAATAGTGACAAGATATTAAGAAATCTTGTCAGACCATGCTCTTGGTGCTTGTTTTAAGCCATACAAGGCTTTCTTCAACCTGTAAACATGCTCGGGGTGACTCACATCCTCATAACTAGGTGGCTACAATATATACACCTCTTCCTGCAAATCCCCATGCAAGAATGCATTCTTTACATCCATCTGATGTAAAGACCATTGCTTTGATGCACCCACTGCTATCACAACTCTCACTATTGCCATCTTGGCAATTGGGCTGAAAGTTTCCTCATAATCGATGCCATATGTCTGTGCATATCCTTTGGCTACCAATCTAGCCTTATACCTGCTTATGCTTCCATCACTGTTATGTTTTACTTTGTACACCCACTTGCATCCAATGGCTTTCTTGCCTTCAGGCAATTGCACTAAATCCCAAGTCTCATTTCCATATAGGGCATCCATCTCCTCATCCATAGCTTTCTCCCAGTACACATTTCCACAAGAGCCTCATCAATGCATGTGGGCTCTACAACCTGTACAGCTTTTCCCAACGGTATGCATAGTGATGTGCCACATAACCATCATAGGTAAACCTCTGCACAGGATTCTTCACTCTCCCAGATCTTCACAGCTTTGCATTCATGGCTTCCATAGCCTTCTTTACACCAGGTGTTCTCTTAGTTGGTATCCCAAGATCCTCACATCAAGGCTCATCTCTGAGCCACTAGACTCTCCATCAACATGAGAATGCCCTGCAGAAATGTCAGGCATACTAAGGGGCTCAATCACTTTCTCTTTGCCTTTATGTGATGTACTAATCACATTTGTAGGATTGGTATTATGACGCAGCCTGCCACTCCATGGTCTATCAAACTGAACCACTAGATGAGGACTCTCCTGGTCCACTCAAAGACTGTGATTTGCTGACTTGCATTCTGTGCAACCACATTTCCATTCACATCAGTCCCAATAGCTTCTTTTTCAGCAGCATACCAGCTGCTCATCTCATAAAAAACAACATCCCTGCTTACCCCCCTCAACTCACGTGTAGAAGGGTTATAGCACTTGTATCCCTTTTGCTCAAGGGAATGCCCAATAAACACACACTTTTCAGCTTTTGGATCCAGCTTAGTTCTCAGCTCATCTCGCACATGCACATATGCAATGCATCCAAAGACTTTCAGATGAGACAAATCAGGTTTTCTGCCAGTAAACCTGTCCTCTAGAGTTACATCATGTATGGATGTTGCAGTTGGAGTCCTGTTCATGATGTAAACTGCTGTAGAAAAAGCCTCAGCCCAATAGCTATGCGGCATATTCTTCTCCCATCAATGCTCGCGCAATCTCAGCAATGTGCTTGTTTTTCTGCTCAGCAACTCCATTTTGCTGTGGAGTGTATCTGCATGTAAATTGTCTCCGAATACCATTCTTCTTAAAAAATTCAGAGAACTCATTGGAGAAGTACTCGAAATTTATGTATTTCCTTACTACCATTTGTCAGGCGTTTTTCTGAGACGTCTTTTTGGCTAGTGTACATATGGGTGCATGGCTTGTGTGCAGAGGTTGGCTTTGAAAGCGTGTGCAGGTGTGCAGTGTGGATCGATTTGGTTTGAGCTGTTGGCAGGCTTGTCCGGAGTGAAGTCAGATGCAGGTAGTTTCAGCTGCTCGATGGCCTTGAAGTGTGTATGCGTCCCCGAGTATGAGTGGTCACCTGGTTGTGTTTGAAGGTGTGATAGCATCGCGGTAATTAAACATGGCATTTGAAGAGGTGTATGAGCAATAAAAGATTTATGTGGCCAAGGTAGTATGGGCATATGAGTGTGAAATGGGGGGAGTGGCCATCTTAGGCAATATTAAGTAATATATAATTTATGGCCAAAAAAGGAAAGCTGGGCGTGGAGCTATATTGCGCTGCCAGCGCACGTTCTCGAAGATTGGCGAAGGTGGTGAGTCGGCAGCTCTTGCAGATAAACAAGTGAAGGTCGTTTTGTTCGAGTGGGGGGCTCTTGGGCGCAGCGTGCAGCACTGGAGCAGCGACCGTGTAAAGGTATGGCTGATGCGCCGTAGGCTGGCTGGCGAGGACAAAGCGTGGGCCTCCCCGTGTGAAAAGCAGCGAGGACTAGAGGCGTGGCTGCAGGCGTGCAAAAGGTCGCCGTGTGGTGAGGGGCGACTCCTGGGAGCGCAGCCGTGTGAAGAGCTGATTGCTGCAGGCGTGCAAAAGGCTGATTGTGTGCAGGTAGAAGAGTGTGAAGAGAAGGTAAGAGGATAGACGTGGCCTCCCTGGGCAGAGGGTGTGAAGAGGAACTAGCGAAGATGGCAAGATTGTTTGACAGCGCAGAGAGCTGCAAGCCAGTGAGTAGCATAGCGTGGGGAGCAGCCGTGTGTGAGAGCTGCTGAGGGCAAGGTGCAAGGAAAGAGTGGGCCACCTTGCAGAGGCGTGGTGAGGGAAGAAGAGAAGTGGGCTGGGGAGCAGATAAGCTGCAAGTGAAGGCTGGCTGGTGTGGGCCGCCTAGGAGACAGGACAGTGGACAGAGTGGGTGCCGAGTGAAGGCAGAGATGAAGTGTTGCTGCTTGGTGGTGGGCCGGTAGCAAGGCAGATAAGCTGCCTGGGTTTGTGGTGAAGCTGGCAGAGGATCAGCACAGAGATAGAGAGTGAGAGAGAGATGATGGTGTAGCTGCTGCTGACGACACATTGCAGAAGTGATGGGTCAGAGAGGACTCGAGGGTTAGCTGGTGTGGGCGCCTTCTGGAGCGAGAGTGACCGGGTTCATTCTGGTGTGGTTGGTACAGCAGGCAGGCGAGTGTTATGGTGATCAGGGATGTGGTGTATCCTCGGCTGACAGGCCTGAGTGTTTTGTTGTGGGTTGTGTGAGTAAGGCTTCTGTGTCGGGAGAAGCTTGTTAAATGTTTTGATCTGGGAATATATTGCTGGGTGTTTGTGTTGTGTACGGTGCCCCTGTTTTTGGCTGTCTGTCTGGCGTGGGTTGGGTGGTGAAGTGCGAGAATTGTTCCAGCCGGTGGCTGGTGGTGCCCCCGTTCGTGTGTGTTATTCCAAGTTTGCGAGGTGGAAGGGCTATAGAGGCAGGTCTTTCTTTCTTTTTTTCACCTCACATCCTTCTGGTGCCCCCACTGAGGAATTTGCTCAGACATTGTGTCACCGAGGAGTGGCTCCTTCTGGTGCCCCCACTGAGGATTTCTCAAGGATTGTGTGACTGAGGAGTGGCTCTGGCGTTGTTCTTTGCCTAGAAGGGCGTGTGTTCCACTGAGGAGAGCTCAGGGACTGGTACAGGCTGTCATGATGTGGTCCTATCCGGAGTTTCATGGCAGGAGGGGAGAAGATGTGTGTGATTTTTTGGAGCAGATGGAGCTGGCATGCATTAGCAACCATGTGACGGATGAAGAGCAGGTTCTGAAGCTGATAAGGATTTTCTTGAAGGGAGATGCCCGAAGCTGGCTGAAGGGTTTTGAAGCGCAGGATGCTGGTGTCTTGACCTTGGACAGGTTGAAGGAAGGGCTTTTGGAGCGATTTCAGCAAGTGGAGGATTCTGGTGTGCTTTGGCAGGAGCTGAGCGTCTTGAAGCAGGTACATGGGCAATCACTGGACGATTTTGTGAAGGTATTTACATGTTTGTGGAGTAAGTGGTGTATGACATTGAAGCAGGGAGTTCCTCCTATGTTTCTGAAGAAGAGCTTGTTTATTGATGGTTTGCTACCCCATTTGAAGGTCAGGGTTGAGTTGAAGAATCCCAGGTCATTTGATGATGCTGTTAGGATTGCTAGGGAAAAGGAAGGCAAGTTTTTGAAGCAGATGGAGATGGGTATATATCCGTATGAGGGTGTTGTGTCTGTGAGGGATAAGCAGGTGAATTTGGTTGAGGTGGATAAGAGTCCTATGCAAAGCTTGATTGGGCAGGAGCCTCAAAGGCCGAGACAGGTGCAAAGGGGTATGTTCTATTTGCCTTCTGATTTTTTTCCAAAGTTTGAGAAGCATGTGCAGGTGGATGAAAAGCAGGTGAAGGAGCAAAGTGTAGACGAGAAGTTGCCAGTGGATTCTTCTTTGGATTTGGACGTTGTGGCTGTACATGACAGGGATTTGGATGATATGCATGCACAGGGAAGTAAAGAGGATGATACCTTGGGATTGGCTGCTGATAAGAAGGAAGAGGAGCTGGATACAGGATGCTTTGAGGATGATTCTTTGCTGGATACAGAAAGGGAGGAGGATGGGGTAGAGACTTGTGATGAAGTGAAGACGGATGCGGATGTGGAGAGTGTGGAGGAAGATCCTATCATTATGGATTTTCTGGGACAGCTGGATGATGGTATGATACCTGCAATGGATGGTGTGGATGTTTGTCCATTGGATGCATTAGGTGCTGGGGAGTCTGTGGACGATGATACCAGGGGGGTTGGCAGCACTGAAGAAGGTATGCAGGTAGATTTGGCTGATGAAGAACGTTGTGAGGAGAGCATTGTGCCTGAGGATGATATCTGGGAAATTGCTAGCCTGGATGAACAGGAGCCAGAGGTGGAGATGGATGCTGATATGGCTGAGAGTGTGGCAAAGGCTTCTTTGCGGATTGCTGAGATGCTAAAGGCAAAATCCCTGGAAGACAAGGATTCTAAGCCAGTTGAGCTGGATGGTAGTGAAGAGATGCCTGAACCAGTGGAGCTGGAAGTGCTGGTGGACGCGGCTGTTGGAGAGGATGCGGATCTTGGTGTGCAGAAAGGTCAAGATGCTGGAACCTGGCCTTCACAGGTGTTGATGGATTGGATGCTAAATGCTGGGATGCCACAGGTTTTGAAGACGGGGAGGTTTGTTGTGGGTGAAGTGGATGTGGATGATTTTCTGATGCATGTGGTGGATGTTTGGTGTGCAGTGATGCAGCCATGGTGTTTCATGGATATCGGGGAATGGGATGGTGAGGAGCTGTTTCCTTTTGATCCTGGTGGATAGCTATTGGACTATGCTGTATGCTGCTGAGCATGAATGCTCTAGCAGATGGGGGGGTGGCAAAGTATGTCAGGCGTTTTTCTGAGACGTCTTTTTGGCTAGTGTACATATGGGTGCATGGCTTGTGTGCAGAGGTTGGCTTTGAAAGCGTGTGCAGGTGTGCAGTGTGGATCGATTTGGTTTGAGCTGTTGGCAGGCTTGTCCGGAGTGAAGTCAGATGCAGGTAGTTTCAGCTGCTCGATGGCCTTGCAGTGTGTATGCGTCCCCGAGTATGAGTGGTCACCTGGTTGTGTTTGAAGGTGTGATAGCATCGCGGTAATTAAACATGGCATTTGAAGAGGTGTATGAGCAATAAAAGATTTATGTGGCCAAGGTAGTATGGGCATATGAGTGTGAAATGGGGGGAGTGGCCATCTTAGGCAATATTAAGTAATATATAATTTATGGCCAAAAAAGGAAAGCTGGGCGTGGAGCTATATTGCGCTGCCAGCGCACGTTCTCGAAGATTGGCGAAGGTGGTGAGTCGGCAGCTCTTGCAGATAAACAAGTGAAGGTCGTTTTGTTCGAGTGGGGGGCTCTTGGGCGCAGCGTGCAGCACTGGAGCAGCGGCCGTGTAAAGGTATGGCTGATGCGCCGTAGGCTGGCTGGCGAGGACAGAGCGTGGGCCTCCCCGTGTGAAAAGCAGCGAGGACTAGAGGCGTGGTTGCAGGCGTGCAAAAGGTCGCCGTGTGGTGAGGGGCGACTCCTGGGAGCGCAGCCGTGTGAAGAGCTGATTGCTGCAGGCGTGCAAAAGGCCGATTGTGTGCAGGTAGAAGAGTGTGAAGAGAAGGTAAGAGGATAGACGTGGCCTCCCTGGGCAGAGGGTGTGAAGAGGAACTAGCGAAGATGGCAAGATTGTTTGACAGCGCAGAGAG
Organism: Cibotium barometz; assembly: GCF_041138505.1. Lineage (NCBI taxonomy): Eukaryota > Viridiplantae > Streptophyta > Polypodiopsida > Cyatheales > Cibotiaceae > Cibotium > Cibotium barometz. The sequence goes on from NC_141058.1 coordinate 15,283,078, forward strand.
CTGCAAGCCAGTGAGTAGCATAGCGTGGGGAGCAGCCGTGTGTGAGAGCTGCTGAGGGCAAGGTGCAAGGAAAGAGTGGGCCACCTTGCAGAGGCGTGGTGAGGGAAGAAGAGAAGTGGGCTGGGGAGCAGATAAGCTGCAAGTGAAGGCTGGCTGGTGTGGGCCGCCTAGGAGACAGGACAGTGGACAGAGTGGGTGCCGAGTGAAGGCAGAGATGAAGTGTTGCTGCTTGGTGGTGGGCCGGTAGCAAGGCAGATAAGCTGCCTGGGTTTGTGGTGAAGCTGGCAGAGGATCAGCACAGAGATAGAGAGTGAGAGAGAGATGATGGTGTAGCTGCTGCTGACGACACATTGCAGAAGTGATGGGTCAGAGAGGACTCGAGGGTTAGCTGGTGTGGGCGCCTTCTGGAGCGAGAGTGACCGGGTTCATTCTGGTGTGGTTGGTACAGCAGGCAGGCGAGTGTTATGGTGATCAGGGATGTGGTGTATCCTCGGCTGACAGGCCTGAGTGTTTTGTTGTGGGTTGTGTGAGTAAGGCTTCTGTGTCGGGAGAAGCTTGTTAAATGTTTTGATCTGGGAATATATTGCTGGGTGTTTGTGTTGTGTACGGTGCCCCTGTTTTTGGCTGTCTGTCTGGCGTGGGTTGGGTGGTGAAGTGCGAGAATTGTTCCAGCCGGTGGCTGGTGGTGCCCCCGTTCGTGTGTGTTATTCCAAGTTTGCGAGGTGGAAGGGCTATAGAGGCAGGTCTTTCTTTCTTTTTTTCACCTCACACCATTCATCAATTAACTTCAATAGCATTAAAAAGCCATTCCAATTAAGCTTCTCAAGCTTGAGAGGGGTTGAGAAGAGAGAAACATTGAGAAATTATAGAAAAAGATTAAAATTCACCCTTTACCTTACAAATTGCTTGATTCTTTGATCACGGTAGAGGTCCCCAACCAATCAATCGGTTTGGTATGTTGATGGAGTCACCAATGGAGATTGAAGAAGAAGTGAAGCTTCAATTTCTTCAATTTGGAGAGAATTTTAGAGAATAGTAAAAATTATCATTATTTCAGCATAATTCTAGCATAGTATAATTTTCTTATTTTTTTTACAAAGAGCTCAGGTTCTATTTATAGGAGAGGGAGGCTCTAACCATTAGCACTCACTTCAGGCGGCATGTTTACATTCAATGTAGACATTCTGCCCACTCTGTTGCCTTTTGCAACCAACCTGCACTTGTCGTTAAAGTCTTCAACATAGAAACCATCAGGGTTAAAGTCTTCAACATAGAAACCATCAGGGTTAAACCGAACCTGGAAACCCTGCTCAATCATCTGGCCAACTAAAACCAGATTCTTTGTTGTGTTCGAAACATGAAGTACATCTGCAAGGTACTTCACTTTGCCATCCTGCACAATGGCACATCTCCAACATGGGCAATTGGATGAGCAGTGTCATCCCTTGTTTCCACAAAACCTGGTCTTTCAAGGTTTTTTATCTCCTTGAACCACTCCCCACATGACTTGTCATGTGGTTCGAAGCACCTGAATCAACGTACCATACATCATCTTTATGTGCTGCTTCAATATTTTCAGACATGGCATTAACAACATGCTGCATAACGAACAACCTTTCATTATCCTCATTGTTTTTGCTCGAGGATGCATAGTTGTTTTGTTGCAATTTCCCATTTTGCATGTCCGCCTGCTTCTTATAACAATCTGTCTGCACATGTCCAGGCTTACCACACACAATAAAAGTATACTGCCTTTGCCAATTTCCATGACCTCTTCGACTCCCCCTGCCTCTAAATTGGCCTCTTCCACTTGTGTGTTGTTGTTGTTGAGAATTCTGGAACTGTTGTTATTATTGCTGCTGGCCATAATTTTGATTACCTGTTCGGCCACCTCCTTGACCACATCCACGGCCTCCTCTACCTCGTCCACTTCCTGAACTTGTGTAGAAGGCCTGTTGCTCTCAACTGTTTTGTTTTGTCAAGACTGCTGATCTTCACCCAAGCTCTTCTCTTCTATAATCAACATAGACACCAAATCTGTGAAATCGGGAATGTTTTCCCGAGTCTAAATAGACGTCTTGAATGCCTTGTATTGTGGCCCAAGACCACGTAGACAGACTTCCACCTTATCATCATCATCTACTGAAACGCCAATAGATGCAAGGGATTCCACAATACCCTTGATCTTCAATGCATAGTCATTCACAGACATACTCTTTTTCTCCACAGTATGAAGTTCATTCTTCAACTGTATCTTTCGCGCCTTGGTATTCATTTCATAGAGTTTTACCAAAGTGTCCTACTCCTTGGGGGACTTGGCATCCTGTATGTGCCCAATCATGGTGTCCTGTGTATACTGATAGAGAGCCAATACATAACTTTTATGGCTCCTTGGTTCCAATCCTTGGAGTCTTTCACATCTGCAGAGCAGTCAGATTGATCTTCGGTATCTCCGGTGCCTCTTAATGCTCACCTTCTATGTAGTCCCAATAACCCTTTCCCATCAGGAAATTTGTTAACTTGAACCTCCAAGTATGGAAGTTGTTCTTATCAAGCTTCTCATCAGCAACAATCTGGTTTATGCCATCATTTGACATCTTTCCAGACACACAAATTTACTAGAAACAACACTCTGGTTTGTCCTACACAAACTGCTGTATTTTATGCAGCGGTACTACACACAATGTCTGCACAACCAATCCGTCTTCCTGCAGTTCTTAAAACAGAGTTCTGTAGAGAGAATCGATGACTTACCCGCAGTGCTCGAAATCGCCTGCTTTCTGAAAAACGGAGGTCGTAACGTGCCCGAAACGCGTTTTTGGCCCGAAAACTTCTGTCCAATAAGACAATATATTGTTGCCCTATAGCTTTACTCTCGCTAAGAAAGCTCCTCAATCAGACATCGTTTGTCGGTGCCTCCTGTAGAACTCCTGACAAGGGTGTAGTCGTCGCCAACACAAATAGGAAAGAGTAGATGAAGCTCTTACCCTCGTACCTCTTCTTGTGCTTCTCTTGCTTGTAGCTCAACCCTTAGCATGAACCAGGCTCTGATACCATGAAAATATGCAGGGAAGAAGAGAGCTTGAGCTCTTGCAAGCACACACACTCTCACAAAATCCTAAAAGAGAACACACAAGGTGAGAGGCTGAAAATCTTCTTCTTCTTCACACAACACTCAACACACCATATACAAAGATAAGAGTACACACAATATGAAAGGTACTCAACCAAATACATACTAGGGTTATCTATAGTGTGAGCCCAACTAAATGACCTGGCGCTATAACTATGCCAGTCTCTAGAATGGCTGTCACACAACCTATCATCCCACTGGCCGCATATCACCCATGTTCTCACTAACCATGCCAGTGGTGTAAGTGTGGGGCCTATCCCCTAGGCGGGTCATCAGTGCCCACCGCCTCACTAGATGAGCTCGATATCTCAACAACACAAGGTTTGGAGGTCCTTAGTTCTACTACCATGAGCCTTGAGATGACCACTCACCAAAACCCTTTCTTCACAAAAGAATCGATCCTCTTGCTAGACACTTCCATGCACCTTCATTGAGTCAATTATACAAATGTTGTCTACCTTTTGTCATAGCAACATGTGTGTAGTACTTGCTCATCACACTTCCTCACAAGAACACACACTTAAATAAATTGTATTATGTGTATGAGAAAACAGTAGGTAAAGAAGTGCCAATGTCACATAATGATCCAACATCTTCACATAATTCAATGGCCATTTGACATTATAAATTATCAAGATTATGGTGGATATTGTATTGTTTAGGCAATGCCATTTAATTCTGTTGAAATTTGAGCTAAATGATGAGCTATGGTGGATCAAACACTAGAATCAACATGATTAACAAAGTGATTAAGAAATGATTAAGACGTAATTAGTGAATAATTAGCAGATAGATTAATGTAGGCATGGATACTCAAAAACCAGCAAATTCTCATTAGGGCTATGCCTCAATTTATACATCAAGCATCAAATCCCCTTGATTTCTCCATGATTCACTCCCTGAATATCTCCACCTCTTGCCTGATTCTCTCCACCTCTTCTCTTTTCCCTGAATATCTCCCAGAATATCTCCACACTCCTAAATTCCCTCATGCTACCCATTATTCTCTCCCAGTAGATTCTCCTAACCTTTTCACAGGTTCTTTCACAATTACATCTCCTCTTTTACAACCTCTATCAAAGAGCTTGTTCCCACACACACCCTATTCACTTGTATATTTCAACACCTCCCCTCAAGTGAATAATCCTAGTACACCTAGACCCTATACCAAGTTTGCCTCCCCTTACTTGGCAGTCCGCGACCAGTGTCTATTCCTCCCCTCAAGTTATCTCAGCACACCTGGACCCTGTATCAAGTTTCTTTCTTACTTGACAGTCCGCGACCAGTGCCTCAAGTCCCTAAACTCCATAGTCCTTGACACTCTCTCTCTCTATGTGTCCAAGGCTACTATAAGTGCCCGTGACCTTGACTAAAGTGCTCACACATACATCTACCACGTGGCCTACATCATCGGTGGCTCAGAGGTGGTTTTACTTTATTGGGGCAGGTTACATTGGGTTGTGGGCTCTCTCTCTCTCTCTCTCTCAGATATTTTCACATGGCTCCTCACTCTTTGGAGCCTCACATCTTCTCTTGTCTTCAGTCTTCTTGTCGTGGCAGCATCTCTTCTCGTGTCCATGTCTTCCTTCAGGTCTTCTTCTCGGTGTGGATCCTCTTCTTGGGAAGAGATATTCTTCTTCTTTCATGGCTGGGGCCATGAGCTCGTCCGTCAGGTCATTTTGCTCCATGTGAGCAACATGTTTCAATGTTTTGCTGACAGTTCCTTTGGGCTTTTTATGTTTATTTTGTATCATTATGCAATGCAAACCCAAATTTATGCGGGAGGTCTTACCTCTTGCCTTAATCTGGACAAGGGCAGTGTCTGTTCCCATTTTTACACTGATAAAATGTGCCCAATACATAATGCGTATAGCATTCATTCTCATGCACATTCCAAATGCAATTCTGGCTGTGAATAATCTTGAATTTGAGTGAGATTTACAGGCATTAACCAAGGGTTAAATACAAAATGATGATTTTCACAATTTTTATCAGCACAATTTTACCAGAAATTATACTAAATTAAGGGTAACCAATTTGTACGGGATGGTTGGAGTATCAAACCAACTCCGATTTGAAATCTGAAGTTATAGGGATCTGTATCAGATACCTAATGGTTAATTTGAACCCTCAATTGTACCAAAGTACAGTGATTAGCACTGATTAATCACTGATTAGCAAATTAATGCTCTGGTTTGTGTGCAGAAAACAGAGTATGCGGGGAGCTCAGATCTGGTGCCTTCCACTTCAAATGAGCTCAAATGCTTTCAAAGGCATCAATAGCAATGAGTCTAGTAGAGGATTAAGCCAAGAAACACAAGATTTGACCAAATAATGAAAGCTTAATCTCTGTTTTACCAAAGTCACCTGCTGCAGATTTGATGAAGAGCTTTGATCTCTCTGTAGACTTGATGAAACTCAATTCTGACTTCACCAGCTTGTAGAGCATGCTTGATTACCCTTTGTGCTAAGAGGAATTGAAGACATTTGAACTAAGCAAAGAGAAATCTTAATTCTTCTACAGAAAAACGGCGCCTGCAAAAATCGTGAAATCAGCTGCTTCCGCCGGCGGTTTGCTGCGTGGAGTGGATGGGCTGGTAGCCAAGGACCTTAGCTAGCTTAAGCTAGAAGCACAAGACCTAATTTGAAGTATGCTAAGTGCTAGAGACCCTCCACTGGCTGGGGGTGAAGGGGAAGAGTGAAAACTCACTAAAAACTGATTTTTTTGCTAATTATCTTACTAATCCTGATTAATTCACTAATGGGCTCATAAATCTGGTTGATTCTAGGCATGGCTCTGATACCATGTTGAAATTTGAGCTAAATGATGAGCTATGGTGGATCAAACACTAGAATCAACATGATTAACAAAGTGATTAAGAAATGATTAAGACGTAATTAGTGAATAATTAGCAGATAGATTAATGTAGGCATGGATACTCAAAAACCAGCAAATTCTCATTAGGGCTATGCCTCAATTTATACATCAAGCATCAAATCCCCTTGATTTCTCCATGATTCACTCCCTGAATATCTCCACCTCTTGCCTGATTCTCTCCACCTCTTCTCTTTTCCCTGAATATCTCCCAGAATATCTCCACACTCCTAAATTCCCTCATGCTACCCATTATTCTCTCCCAGTAGATTCTCCTAACCTTTTCACAGGTTCTTTCACAATTACATCTCCTCTTTTCCAGCCTCTATCCAAGAGCTTGTTCCCACACACACCCTATTCACTTGTATATTTCAACAAATTCCATACATCAAATTTGAAACGCAATGCTTGCATACGTCCATGTTCATGATCTTTGAAATAGTGTACAATACACATGCTTTGATGCAAATGGCTATTGAGTAGTTGTGGGCCATGGGAATTCAAAAACCAAAGTCTTTTCTCTAAAGATAAAATGCAAAAGTATTCAAATGAAGTAAACATATAGCATTGGTACTTCTAGGAACCTAAGATTTCAAACTAGAAAGAAATTTTTGGAATAATCATCCACTGTTAATATGTTTAGTTAAACAAGCGAAAGTGCCAATGGTAGCCTATTAGCATACACAAAGCGGGCGAGCCTTCTCTAGCATGTCTTCTTTGAAGTCTTGTCGACTCTCATCAAACTTGCTTGTCTCATCACACTCACAATCATTTTTTAAATTCCCTCACCCCATGAACACACACAAGGTATGAAGGTCCTTAGTTCTAGTACCATGAGCCTTGAGCTGACCACTCATCACTAAAACCCATACTTTACAAAAGAATCGATCCTCGTGCTACACTTCCAAGCACCTTCATTGAGTTCATTTTATACAAATGTTGTCCACCTTTTGTCATAGCATCATGTGTGTAGAACTTGCACACTTCCCCACAAGAGTACACACATTTAAATAAATTGTATTATGTGTATAAGAAAGCAATAGGTAAACAAGTGCCAATGTTTAAATTGTATTATGTGTATAAGAAAGCAATAGGTAAACAAGTGCCAATTGTATTATGTGTATAAGAAAGCAATAGGTAAACAAGTGCCAATGTCACATAATAATCCAACATCTTCACATAATTCAATGGCCATTTGACATTATAAATTATCAATATTATGGTGGATATTGTATTGGTTAGTCTCAACACCATTTAATTTAATACATCACATTTAAAAAGAAATGTTTGCATTACATTTAAAAAGAAATGTTTGCATACGTCCATGGT